>NC_050097.1:236840387-237461387 GCF_902167145.1 Zea mays | reverse complement strand
CGAATTTTAAAAATAGCAAAATAATATTTTTATTAGGGAGACACCCACCCACCTGTCCGTCTCCATCGAAGTCACAGATCGTGGAATTTTTCATGCACTACACACGATTGCTAGGAATCGAACCCCTAACCTCAGCCTCACGCGTACCCTTCTCTATCACTCCGGCTATGGCATGCTTTGTGTCTAATGTGTAGTTTTGTTGCCCACATATTACAACCAACTGAGTGTAAATTGCTTTTTTGAGACAGTAAACAAATTCAAATAAAATAGTGGTCAACTACAAAGTTGAATAATTTTTAAAGTTCTAAAACTTTCATTTTGACACTTTTTTCATCCGAAGTCGTTTGCAAAATTTGAATTTTAAATTTGATAAATTTAGATACAATTTTTGAGAGCCGAAATGATTTTAAATTAAAAAGTTGTCAACTACAAAGTTTTATAATTTTTAGAGATCTACAATTTTTATTTTGATGGCTTCATCATATGAGGTCGTTTGAAAATTTTGAAAAATTAAGGATAAAAATGATTTTTAGTGGCGTTTCCTTAAGAAAACCGCCACTCGAAATCGTATTTCTACAGGCGGTTTTCATAACGAACCGCCTCTAGAAATATGATTTCTAGTGGCGGTTTTCTTAAGAAACCGCCACTAAAAATAGCACAGATGGTTGATAATCGAATCCGCCTATAAAAATATATCGCACCGCAGGCTTTGAGTCTTTTTCTACTAGTGACCCTAGTGGCTAGTGCATGATGAGCCGTAGAGACTTAGATTGTTCAACACCCATTGGGTGCGCAGATCGGATTTTTTTGGAAAACGCAATATGTGAAATATCCACGATACAACGACAATCCTCCAAAACTACAAACTCAAGATCCAGCTGAAGCTGATCGGTCAAATTAGAGTCAACCAGAACTCTATCGATTGAATTCAGTCGGCAGCTTTAGCAGGCCTTGGCCAAGCGCGCCCTAACTGAAGTTCACTCGGCCGAGCTTCAGTCGGCCAAGCCTTAGGGTCTGTTTGGTTGGGCTGTGGCTGTGAAAAAAGTTGCTGTGGACTGTGAGCTGTGGAAAAAGCTGCTGTAGTCTGTAAGCTGTTAAAAAGCTAAAAACCATTTGGTGGAAACCACTAAAAGTCGTTAAAAATTCTTCGATATATGTTTTCACAGTTCCATCTAAAAAGCCACTAAAAGCAGGTCCAGGGGTGCTTTCAGATTTGCACTACAAGAAAGTCAGCTTTTAGAAAAAGCTGCTTTCTGAATTCAGCCCTTTGGTTGGCTTTTGGCTTTTAGGAGGACAAAAGCCAAAGCCAAAAGCCAAACCAAACACATCCTTAGTCACCCGAACCTCCCCTAAGCCAAAACCAGTCGGCTAGGCGCCGTCAGACTATAGAAGCATGGTTTACTCATAACTGGGAAAGAAAAATAAATCCTGCAAAGACAAGATGCACAGGGACCATGATAGTTTTGGAGTAATTGATGTGGAGGCCAGTGGCTAGACTGAACTGATCAAGGGTGTCCTTGAGGCATCGAGCAGCACTGGTCGCCCCCTTGAAAAGAATCAGAGTGTCGTCTGTGTACTGAAGGACGGCAGGGGTGGTACCTGGCTGGGACGATGGGGTGCTCAGTGCATCCATTTTGCTTGACCATGATCTCTGCCACCAGAAGGAACATGTTCTAGGGTGAATGGGGTCACCTTGCCTGAGACTTTTCTTGCAGGGGAACCACGGATCGGGGAGCCATCGAGGAGCACTGCAATTTTCGAGGTGGAGAGGAGGAGGGCATGAACCCATGCACCCAGTCACACGTCACACCAGAGATCAGAGAATCCTCTAACCCTTAAGATTGTGAGGAGAGTAGACCAATTGACAGTATCAAAAGCTTTAGCGAAATCCAGTTTCAGACACAAGGGTGGGTATAGTTTTCTTTTGTGACAGCATTGCACTAGCTCCAGGGCATGCACAAAGGTTTCTGAGATAGTTCAACCCTTGACAAAACCGTTCTGATCCGGGTCTATTAGACTAGAGATTTTTGCTTGGAAGCGAGCGGTTATGATTTTTGAGATGATTTTTACACTGCAATTTTCGACCACTTATTGATGGGAGCAGCAGTGGCCATTCTGGATAACAAGGAACAATGTTCTTTATTGCATCTTGTCTACTTTCAACATGTCTACATGGGTTAAGTACAGTACATCACAAGCAAATACGTGCCGCGGCATGTCATGCATGCAATTAATTTATTTTTTTTGAAAAGGGAAGGCAAAAGATTTGAGATTCCAATATATTAGACGAAAAGAGAAAAACTGTAAAAAATTGGCACAATAAGCTGACGCCAACACCAAAACACCCTGCCAAGCAAGATCTAGCTAGAACACTGACACATAATGCAATTAATTCATCAAAGATGCATAGAAATCAACGTGAATTAATCGATGGATGAAGCATTGTCGAAGCGCTGGCAAGGAGAACCTAAATCTTCTTTTGGCTGTCCATTGCGTGCAAAACCATGGTTTCGGCACATAGTCCTGGCCCGAATGCGAGCATCACCCCGTTTCCCTTTTTCTCTTGCTGGCGCCGGAGCTCGTCAAGCACGAAGATGACCGACGGCCCAGCCATGTTCCCGTACTCACTCAGCACCCGGCGGCTCGCTGCCAGCTTGTGCGGTTCCAGCCTGAGCCCCGCCTCGACGCTGTCCAAGACAGCGCGGCCACCCGGATGGACCGCCCAGAAGAGGTCGTTCCAGCCGCCGCCGATGTCGAGCGACGAGAGAGCGCATCAACCATACACTGCTCGACGTTTTCACGTACCAGGGACGGGATCTCCCTGGAAGGGTGGAAGCGGAGCCCATCCTCAGAGAGCTGGCCGCTGGCGACCTGCTTGCTCTCCGGTATCATGGTCTGCGAGGCGGACACCATCTCGAACTCCGGTTCTTCGACAGAAACAGGGTCGGCCCCAACAACGACGGCGCCCGCGCCGTCTCCGAACAGCGACTGCGTGATGAGCGTGTCGACCTGGGCCTCGTGCGGCGCGCGGAAAACCATGAGCGTGAGCTCGGCGCAGGCCACGAGCACGCGTGCGCCGCGGTTGTTTTCCGCCATGTCCTTGGCGAGGCGGAGCGCGGCGCAGCCGCTGGAGCAGCCGTTCATGTAGAGCATGGTGCGGCGGACGGTGGGGCGTAGGCCGAGCAGTGAAGCCACGAGCCAGTCGACTCCCGGCATGTGGGCGCCGGAGTAAGTGGTCACCACGAGGTGCGTGATCTCCGTGGCTGGACGCCCCCACTCGGCGATAGCATCGGCCGCGGCCGCTGCGGCGAGCTCGGGAACGGCAGTAGCCATGATGGCCTGCCGCTCATCTAACGATGGCATCGAACGGTCGATGAATGCAGGGTGGCCAAGTAGCAGCTCCTCCGTGTGGTGGAAGTAGCGTTTCTTGATTGCCGATTTGTGGCCTGGAAAGAAAAACGACCCGTTATTATTACTACATTGCAACGATCCATGTGGGATAAACCTTTACTGACGAATGATAAACCTTCTAGAAAAAAATCTTGCAGATAAAGTATTAATAGAAAAAAATCTGAAATTTTTGGGGGTAGAGTGTGATTTCTGAATTGAACTAAAGGAATCTATATATTTTAAGGAATCTATTCTGCTGCTGTACCCGTTTGGTTGAAATTCCAGATTTTTAGCAGCGCATCTGGTTGATATTCTGAACCAAATACTCTCTACGTCCTAAATTAGAATTCGTTTGATTTTTTTGTCACGTTTAACCCGGCTCGTCCTATTCTTTTTTTTGCAAAAGAAAAAAATTCAAAGCTACATTTAAAATATATTATATGTTATACAATATCACAGAAAATTTAATAATAATTATCAATATTTTTAAATAAGACGAGCCGATCAAATTTAGTGTAAAAAAGTTAAATGAATTATAAATTGGAACGAAAGAATTAGTTGTTAATTTCGTTGACCCATGGTTAAAACCACGCTTTATCAGTGTGTCACATATAACTTTCTCTTTTTTTAATAAAAACGAGAAGGCTGTTGAGTTTGTGATCCAAATTCTGAAAAGGCGGCCAAGTTGGCGAGCGAAGCGGAGGCCCGTCACGCGGGAGGCTTGGGCCAGAGCGCAGCGATGCCGACTGGCCTTCCCGTGGCCCAGGGACGCCTGGGGGTGGGGGGCGAAGCCCCCCGCGGTACGGATCGTTTTCCTACTCGTTTTAGGGTTTCACCTCTATAAATATCTTTGTAAGCCGAAGGAGATAATTATCTCATTGTAAATCTCCTGCGATCTGTAACCACCCGAAAATTAGTAAGATTATTGCTGGCCGGCGCCCGTGGTTTTTTTCCCTTTGCCTTGGAGAGGTTTTCCACGTTAAATCTGTGTCTTCTCTATGATTGATCTTTTTTGTATCATATTCGTTCCTAACAGAGGCAACCTTGTCTTCACCTCCAAGTCAAACACACACACATTTAAGTACTGGCATGCATATGCTCGTTACATTGATTACGTGAACTAGAGTGTGTCATGGTGAACTCATTCTTCTTCATTCCTTTCTTTCTTAAGGGGTACAACACATCCTTATATAGATTAAATTAGATAATTACTATTTTCTATGGGCCTCGCTGCCCCATGACATCGTGCTCGTCCTTGTTTAATATAAAATCCACAAAGATGTTGGTGGGTGTTTTCGATCCAAGGACGTACGAGAATACAGGGGCGGATCCACAATGTGGGCAAAGTGGGCAATGGCCCTACCTTAATTTTTGGAACTCTTTATACCTACCTTTTGTATATACTATAAAATAAAAAAATTAAGGTATATGAGACCAAATCAGATAAATATCGGGTGTACCACATCATACCATCGACTAACCTACAAGATCTAGATCATCATCCTAGGCCACCACCTATGTCGACTAAAACACATAATGAGAAAGGCATCAACCGCACATCTGTAGCATCCAACCACCGCTTAGCGCTTGTCCTAGCGTTGTGTCCGCTGCCCAATCGACGTCCAACAGTCAGTTCATCATCGTTGGCCTACCGCCCAACCGCCTACCCAACCGTCATCGCCAGCCGTCAGGACATCGTCTCTAGCTTGCGGCTCGCCTGCCATTGCCACAAGCCTATCGTCTAGCCGATAGTCCGTCATGGCCGGCCCGTCTCCACTCGACCACGGCCTCGCACTAGAGTGCAAGCTGCCACAACCACAAGATTGATGGTTTAATGGTGTTTTCAATGTTTTTTCTATATAATTTTGTTCTTTTACTTACATTGATACTTATCTAATACTTTTTTCTTCTCATTGTAGATTGGATTTTCTATCGATGATTTGGTGTCGCTAAAAGGATTTTCGATATCCACATTATTTTATAATAGTCATGATATTACAACTTAATTTCTATGCTATTACCAAGAAACCACTTATAGTTTAGCATTTTTTTGTGATTTCTCCATTGTGGATTGGCCCCACCTGAACTTTCGTCCTGCGTCCGCCACTGCGAGAATATATATTGATATTACGAGATAAATTGGTCATACTAGTTCGAGAAAGGTAACAAATAAAATTGCATGCACAATATATATACACACTCCCTTTTGATTTGTTCTAAATTACCAGCCAGCAGCATTCAAGTTTTTTAAAGAGTGGAAACATCTCAATTTTTTTTTACCAAAACTATATAATAAAACAGTGTTTATAATTGTCTCTGTAATTTTGATTAAACTTGGGATGCTTGGACGACGACTCTGATCTCCCACAAATTAAAGTTGTGACGACTTACAGATCCTCTTGAGCTTGTCTTTGAGGCCAGTGAGGTGCTCGCTCTTGGTAATGCGGAAGTAGTAGTCGGCGTAGTCCTCCTGCCTCACGCAGTTGGGCGGGTTCGCCGTCCCGATGGCGAGCACGGTGGCTGGCCCGTCGGCACGCAGCTCCCGCCTCCTGTCGCTGCAGCGGACGACCGCCGGCCTCGTCGCTATTATTTGGTTGCCCATCAGCAGCGGCGACGTCATAGTTACAAAAAGAGAGATGGGAGTGGCAGGTGCAACCGTACGTGCCTATTTATAATGCCCCTGCATACTTGTCTGCTGCTGCCTATTTAACATGTTTGGCTTCGTCGAATGGTTTCATCGACATGGACCCTAATGCTCTGCCAGAAAGCGATATTTGAAGATGAGATGGTCACTTTGTTTCCGTTAGTGCGTCTTCATCGGATATCTCACATCTTGCATCGGCATCGGTGACCACACCCTTCTTTAGGAGGGTTTTCTTATGGTTCACTTTGTTCCGAAACGAGGGTCCAAATGAAGATTTTTTACTTTGATGGGGTGGGGGGTGGGGAGACGCCAGACGAATTCATAGCTCGAACTTGGGAGGCTGAGCTTTGAAGCATCCAAAGAGCTATGGTTTGCAGACCCTTGTTGTCGGTGTTTCGAACCTCGCTCCGATAAGTAAATTTGTTTACGCGTTCTAGACTTCAGATGGTGCGCATGGTAGACGTAAGATTTATACTGCTTCGGACAGAACATCCCTACATCTAGTCATCGACGGCTTGCGCTACCGGCACCATTGCTGATCAATGCTCGTAGTAGGGTTACAAGCGGGCGAGAGAGGGAGAAGAGGCTCTAAAGTCTCTTGTTGTGGATGAGGTGGAGTTAAGAGCTACAGAGTGGAGTCCTGACTAAGTCTTGGCTTGGTGGCGGGGCTCTGGTCTCTCGGTCCTCATCGGTGCGTCCTCCTTCCTCTCGTCGGTCCGTCGTCTTTGCGTCTGGGTGTCCGTCTAGGCGTTCATCTCGTGTGTCTCCTCGCCCCGGGTTCCTCGTGTATGGGGACCGATATCCTCCTTTTATAGGCCAAGGAGGGGGTCGACTGGTGGTGGCTTCCTCAAGGAAGAGTCATCGGGCGACGGTAAAATGGAGCGTTCTATCACGGGGTGAAGCCACGTGAGCCCATGGGCCCCGAGGTCGTCTAGTTGTCTCATATTCTTTACAGCTGACGGCGCAGGTAGTGTGGGGCTCGAGCGCCATCATTGGAGCTATACCGACCCCTGACCTCCATATCTTGAGGCTCGGCGCGACTTGTCTTGTTTTGTCATGCAAGCGGTCTATGCACTCAGGCCTAGTCTCGATAGGTCATGACTGTGTTGTAGGCCACGGGTGTGTAGATCATAAATGTGTCACAGTCCGAGAGATTCATAGGCCATGAGTGCCATGTAGCCCAAGGGCCTCATAGGCCATGAGTGGGAGGCGGATCGGTGCCTCTATCGTGGCTCGGTGCCAATCGTAGTTAATGCGACCGCACTTATGGTGGGTCAGTCTCGAGCCGAGCGAGGGATCCACTCGAGTGGTTTCCCTTTGTTTCGCCTGGTCCCCTGTCTAGTTCCGCCACGCCCAGCCTGGACTCGGTACCGCGGGGTTCGTCTGAGGGCGGGTGTTTCTAGGGTAGACGTTTCATTTCTCCTCCAGCTGACCGATAGGCCTCAGTTTCTAGAGGCTTTTCCCTAGTGCTCTCGCTAACCGATGGGCCCCAGGGACTGGGGATCTTATCCCTAACACTCGTCATGCCCAAACAAAGGACTACGCCTCTCATCATGCTGTTCGGACAAGGTCATGGGGAGGATCAGATGTTGCAGTTCCACAAGCTCACGGTGAACTGTTGTGCTGAGGCAGTTAGCGAGCTGAAGCAGCAGCCCATCATTCAGCACCACCTGTCTCACAGTCCCTAAAGTAGTTTTTGTGTGGCTAGACAGAGAAGGGAAACAATCTACTACAAGGCCATAGGGAAGCCAGTCATCTAGCCATTATCCATTATCATGAACGACGGAGGTAATAGCTCTGTATAAAGGGATGACTTGTTGAAGGTTGCTCCATTTTTCCCTAGCAGGGCGAATAGCATTGTCGTCTTGGACCCAGGATACCTAAGATGAGCGGGTAGGCACCAAACAATAATATTTAGGCCGTCTCAGTAGCTCCCATATCTCATCCCCTGTCTCACCCCCTATTTCAAACATCACTCTATAAACAATGTCATCTACAGTATCACGTCTCATATTTTACACAATCTATCAAAGACAGCCTTACTTTATTCTACCATATTCACCGACCCAAGTATATACATGAACCATAGCATACAATATAAATAATACATCAAAGTTTTCAATTTATATAAGTTACATGAATCCTCTAATAATCATCTCTATTTTGTTGTAGCCTAGAAAAATCTAAAAAAATCTCCATACTCTGGCTTGGTTAACTGAGATGTACCACCATGATGTTTTCATCAAAGTAAATAATTTCTTTCATGACAAACCGATACATGTCCTCACATATGTTCATTATGCCTTGAGCTTTGAGGTATTCCTTCCTGTGGCAACAATATAGGCGCAAAGAAATTTTATAGCCATATTATGTTTTCAAGTGAGCAATGCATTTACAACGTTAATGACCAATGCATTTACAACAATAATAACAACACTAATGAATTTACAACACTAATAAAAGTTTATAGCTCCTAACAAAGTTTTAGGAGCAATGTCAAAAGGATATTGCTAAATATAGTGTAAGAGCGGCTCTATCAAGGGAGAATTTTATCCCTTCCTTTAAGAACATATGCATGAATAGCTTGTTATATCCTAGGCTATTTCCCTAAGCAGAACAATCCTTCTAGTCTTAGGGCCGGGATACCACTACTCGAGGGCCAAACGAGTGCCGCTAAGACCTCTTGTGGTGCCAAGGGACCTAGATTCACATGGAGGCTTCCTTGACCCTACCCATGGACCAAGGGAAGGCACAAGTAGGACCCTTGTTCAACAGTAATCACCACCCCTTAACTCTAGGGCCATCACTGTCCAGGGGGCAAAGGGGGATCCTATCTCTGCCCTTGCAGATCTAAGGGTCCCAGATCTTACAAAATGTCACAAGACCATCATGGTCCATAAACTACTCCATGTTGCATCTAATCATTGAGAGTCCAAGCCACTCTTAACCATGGACTAATATGTCAGTTGTACATCTTTATCGGCAAGTTATGTTTCCATATGCTAGAGTTTGTAAGGCCCATATCACCTCTTCCAAGCAAGTTTGGCAGGGTACACTCCTACGAGACCTTTAAAAAGAGTCCTTGGATGTGTCTTAGTCGTAGTTGCAGACCTAGAAGGCATTTTTTTGTAAAATCCCCAACCTTCTACCCTTTCACTAAGAAAGCACAGAAGCGCACTTCCTTTCCCCAGTTCCTTGACAAGCGTAGAAGTGGCATATAAGCATTCTTCCATCACCCACCTACTATGAGATAATATCCACATAATATTTCCCTAATTAATTAGTCAAGTCTAGAGCCCATAATAGTCCTTGTGGTTGCACTATTTCTTAAGTGGTCACTCAAAGAACCAGTTCTTAAGGTGGAGCACTTGAAAACAAGTCCCCAGATCCAAGTTGCTAAAACTCAACCTTCAACGTTTGGTCACATAAAAATATTTGTCAAGATTACCATATCATCACCGTCATTCTCAACATGTTCATTTTGTTACATCTGAGCGACTAGCAAAAAGTACTACAGCATCAGAACCCAAGTTTTTGATATCTGAAAGGTAAAATATATGGTTAGTCATCCTTAATAGAAGTGATCAAATTAATGAAATTTAATAAATGAATTTAATTCATGGAACTGTTTAATTTTCATTTGCCTTATTTTCAAAGTAGACACTTCTCGAAAAGTCTTTAACTTTGAGTCTTGAATTATAGAAACTTTACTGTCGATATTTAACGCTTCATACTATTCTTCGAACTTATGTATAGTATAACTCTCATCCTATCGCAAGAAGCATACAAACATAACATACATAAGAACATGGAAAAAGTCCAAATTACTTCCGTCATCTATAGACAATGTTCATATAACCCTATAAAGTATATTTTTAGTTCATTTTACCCCAACACTCTAAGTTGGTTCAATTTACCCCCAACAAAATTTGTCCTTTTTTAATTCCTTTATATACAAATCGATTTTTCAGTTCAAATTTTATTGGTTAATAGCTAAGAGCATAATTTAGCCTCGAAAAATATATTATGATTTTTTAATTATTTTGATAGGTTAGAGATAAGATATTAACATTAATGGTGCAAAACTAAATACATATGGTAATTAAAAATTCATATTTTCCTAACATAAGCTACGATGTCCTCAATCACCTCAAAAATATGAACTTGAAATTTAACATATACAAACAAAAAAGACAAATCTCTACCTAATGAGATTTGTCTTTTTTGTTTCTTCATGTACAAGTTGAATTTGAAGGTCATATTTTCTAAGGTGATTAAGTATATCATAACTTATATTAGAAAAATATGTTAATATTTTTTCGTAATTATTTTATATTTAGTTTTGTACCATTGATGTTATTATCTTATCTGATTTTTAACATATCAAATAATTATAAAAACATAATATAATTTTCTAGGCTAAATTATGTTATTGTCTACTACTAACCAACAAAACTTGAACTGAAAATTCATTTTGTACATAAAGAAATAAAGAAGACAAATTTTGTTAAGGGGTATATTAAACCAGTTCAAAGGAGTGTCGGGGTAAAATGAACTAGAAAAAATATTTTAGGGGTTTATATGAACATTGTTCATTAGTGACACAACAGCGCTGCAGACGATTTTTGGCGGCCATTGTTATTTTCGGCGGTAAGGCTGCTGCTGCCAAAAATAAAGAGTTATTTTCGGCGGCTAACGCAGGCCGCCGAAAATAAGGCTCGCTGACACGACCGCTGAAAATAAACGGATTTAAACCGTTAGCGTCGATTTCTTGTCTGCTTCTTCTCTTTTTCCCAGCCGACGCCACTAGCTTTCCCTAGCTGTCGCCCACGCCATCGAAGTGGCGCTCCTGCCCCGTCCTCGCCGCATCGACACGCCGCCCCGGCCCCATCCTCACCATGCCGTCGCGCCACCCTGGCCTCGGCCCCGTCACGCCGCCCGTCTGCCGCCGCTGCTTGGCTCCCGTCGTCCGGCCACCGCCGCCGCCCTCGGCACCCGTCGCCCGACCGCCACCGAGCCCTCCTCCTGCCACCACTCCGCCATCGCCGCCGAGCTCTTCCCCATTAAATGGTTAATTTTTTGCGTATTTTATTCCATATTTTCAGCGACCGTCATTTAATTGCCGCCGAAATTAGTATATATTTGTAATTGTATTTAATTTATTAGTGTGTGTGATTAATATTATTGTTTAGTTCGATTTTATTAATGTATTAGTGGTATATGTGGTTCATATTAATAGCATATCATTCTTTGTTTTGTATATAAGTAATATATTGTTTAGTGGCAGCGAGGTTATGCAGCCGAAATTTTCTTTAGGTCCTACTAGCTTGTAGGTTTAGAACCTATCCTTAGATGTAGGACCGATACCTTTGACGAAGTTGAATAATGTTTTCACGATATGGTCTGGTTTAACAGTCTTAGGCATGGCTGAAGATCGTGCATGGATGTACAATGGCTAGAGTAGAAATGGACGTCATTCTCTGATGATTGGATAGCGAAGACCAAAGATTTTGTGGACCATGTATTCTCCTTATCATTAACCGGCTGGCACCGTCAAATGCCCTTGTATGCGGCACGAAAACCGTATATTCCTTAATAAGGAAAGAGTTAGCCTAGATCTTTGTCGGTTTGGATTTATGCCCAGATATGAGGTGTGGGAACATCATGGTGAGGTAGTACCTAAACAGAATGTAGAAGAGGAGGAGAATAATGATTGGACTAGTGATGATGTGATGCATGAGATGCTAGATTCGCTACGTCCAAAGTTAAACCTAAGCTCCGGGGGATCCTGCCACACCAGAGGTTTCTAGATTTTTTAAACTACTAAAAGACTCGGAAGAGCCGTTGCATGAACACACATATGTGAGTATATTCGTTTTTGTGACCCGGCTCATGACCATTAAGTTTAAGTATTTTTTTCTCGAACAACTCTTGCAAAGATGATGTAATGTGAGGGCAGTAATTTGATTTTTTTTCTAAGAACATTGCATATACTCCCCAAGAAAAGCTTCTAAACGAACATAGATAGTAGGGAAGAAGAACAAACAGAAAGAAACTCCATGATGATTGGTACTGTGTATGCGCTCGCATGAGATTATTGTGCATGTGGTACTGTGCACGGCACTATGCGGAGGTCGTCTCACCGGGGGGAAAAAATGAAGAGGGAAAAAACGTGGAACTCTGGGCGCCGATAGAGGGAATTCCTCCCTCACGTAGAAAATAGTATTGTGCCCATGTGCGAATCGGGGTCCGAAGAAGGAAAAATTACCACGCTCTCATGTCCGGCCGAGCAGTGCACCAACGCTGGTTTCCATTGCCCGACAGTGCACCAACTGCTGCTAGCAATCAGCTAGCCGAACAGCAGGGCAAGCAGCTGCTGCCGGCGGCCATTTTTTAGTGCAGCTGCTTCAGGATCTATAGGAGAATAACTACAGGCACGAAAACCAGCGTTGGTGTACTGTCGGGCAAGCGAAAAAAATGAAAGAGTATAAAATATTTTAAAATTATCATGTTGTGTTATTGGGTCACTGAACTCCCCAAACCAAACAAAATGGCTCATCAAATTTAATCGGTCATCCAAAACCAAATTTGCTTAAACCGGAGGCAGAAGTGCCACGCTAGACCGCACTATTAAAAGTATGGGGACTCAAGGTGACATAGAATGCTAAGTTCAGAGACCGAAGTGACACGGCATGTCAAATTTAGGGACCTAAGTCGCTCCGACGTGGCACACCATGTCAACAACTAGTTTGAGCAAATTCAGTTTTTGATGGCCAATCAAATTTGAGGACCTGGTTTTCTGGTTATTAGAGTTTGAGGATCTATGTAACATAGCATACCAAGTTCGAGCACTAGTACAATTTGGCTCTATACAAGCAGTAGGATTTTTACATCACAGGCGGTTCGGTTAGAAAACCGCCTGTGATGTCCCAGGCGGTTCAGTACGCCTGTGATGTAATAGTATCACAAGCGGTTTTTGTTTAGGACCGCCTGTGGTGCTCTATCATTTTCACAAGCGGACCCTAAGACAAAACCGCCTGTGATTGTAAAAATATGAAAAATACAATTTAAATATGAAAATAATTTTAATTTTTAACAGAAATATGCAAATACAATTTAAATGAATTAATATTTAATTTTTAACAATAATATGCAAATACAATTTAAATAAATTATAATAGCACACATAGATAATTAGAGAGATTTTAAATTAATTGGCAACCACAATTCATAGTCGATCATACATGATAACAAATACAATTTGATTCATACAATTTTTCATGAACTACCATTTTTCCGCATGTATGGCTTTAAGTTCTTATCAATTTTCTTTTCCACACGCTTGATTCTCTCTGGACCGTTAAAGACGAACATCTCTTCATACTTATTGTATTCCTCATCTTGGTCTCCCACATTCTCAACTCCAACAATTTTTTGCTTTCCAGAAATAACTACATGCATCTTCTCATCTGCTGGATCGAGTACATAGAACACTTGTGCAACACATTCGGCGAGAACCCACGGGTCATCTTTATATCCTACTTTCTTTAAGTCTACCAGTGTGAGTCCGTAGTTATCCACTATCACCCCCACGGGATGTTGTACCCATTGGCACTTAAATAAGGGTATTTTCATGCTTGGGCCATAATCAAGTTCCCATATTTCCTCTATGAATCCAAAATATGTGGTCTTCTGTCCATGTAGGTCAAAAGCATCGATACGAACACCGCTGTTTTGTGCAACACTTTTCATGTCTTTTGATTTAGTGTAGAATGTGTACCCATTGATGTCATATGCTTGCCATGATGTCACAAAAC
This sequence comes from Zea mays, assembly GCF_902167145.1. Lineage (NCBI taxonomy): Eukaryota > Viridiplantae > Streptophyta > Magnoliopsida > Poales > Poaceae > Zea > Zea mays. The sequence goes on along the minus strand of NC_050097.1, from coordinate 237,447,536 downwards.
ACGATGGCCCAGAAGCCAAATTCTTCATTGTTTTCTCATCCGAAGAGTCTCCGAATGGGATGTTTTTGTCCATTAACCATTCGCTGAAACGATGTTTGTGCTCCCTCATGATCCAGTCCTCTGTGCGGTTCTGATTTTCTTTACGAAGCTCATTCAGGTGTTCCTCTATGTAAGGCTCGGCTATCGTGAGATGTTGTAGTACACTACCATGAGCACAATGTACTAGCTTGTAATCCTCAACGCGAAAAGTTTTCTTGCCTATTCTCCCTCTCCCACATAGTTTACCCTCATGTTTAGGTACAGGCACACCTATCATTGTTCCGTCACTGATGTAATCTATACAGCTCTCAATCACTTCTTCTGTAGTGTATCCCTCCATGATTGAACCCTCTGGGTGAGCGTGATTTCGCACATAACCTTTTAATACTCCCAGGTATCGCTCCAACTGAAACATATGATGTAAATATAGTGGCCCTAATATTTTTATCTGATCCACGAGATGTATGATTAGGTGTACTTGCATATCAAAAAATGATGGAGGAAAACACATTTCAAGCTTGCACATAGTCTCGATGATGTATGCCTACAGGCACATAGTTTCCACCGGCGTGGCTAAGGTTGTAAGAGACTTGCTTTACTTTATGCGCCGTGAAGTTCTTCATCAACAAGGGCTATTCTACAATGTAAATGGAAATTTGCAAAAATTCCCAGAACTAAGTTTGTACACAATATCACACAGTGTTTAGGTCTTTAGTTAGGAACTTTAGATGTTTAGTTGTCTATGGAACTTTAAGATGTTGAGTTGTTATGCAACTTGATGTGTATAAATCTGTGTATGATGGAACTTGATATATATGTGGATGAATCTGTGTATGGAACCTGCTATAGAACTTGTTTGAATCTGTGTATGGAATCTTTGTATGATGAATATGTGTGTTTGAATCTGTTATTAATTCTGTTTCTGTTATTAATTCTGTTATTAATTCTGTTTCTGGAATACAGGCGGCTTATAATTAAAACCGCCTGTGATGTGTGTCTATCACAGGCGGTTCTTTTAAACCGGACCGCCTGTGATGTGTGTCTATCACAGGCGGTTCTTTTAAACCGGACCGCCTGTGATGTGTGTCTATCACAGGCGGTTTTTGATTGACCGCCTGTGATGTTGTTTTACATCACAGGCGGTGCACCACAAGCGGTTCCTGGAACCGCCTGTGTAAAGGCTAACCGGACCGCCTGTACAGAGGATCCCTGTAGTAGTGGAGGTTTGTTGATGCAATTTGCTCAAAAAGAAAATAGAAACTGTCGATGCCTTCGCGTGGGCGGATGAGACGGCCACAGTGCACCAAAACTTTTCCCCATCTCAGATGAACAATGGAGCAAAGGGAGAAAACCGTAGGACCCTTTTAACACATGAATACTGACAGTGAATAGCATGCTTCGAACTACCATAAGGATGAATAGTGCTAGTGAATAGTATGCCTTGGAGTAAAATATAGCGGTGATTCTTGAACTTGGCACGATGTGTCACTTATTGGATCCTCGAGCTCAAAAAACCAGGGAAACAGGTTCTATAACTTGGTCGGTCTATGCAAAACTGGGTTTACTCAAACCTGATGCCGACTTATGTGTGAAAGAGAAATGTGCCCTTAGGCCATTTCTAGTATATTTTGGTGATTAAGTGTCCAACACATATTGAGTGAGTTATTACATGCCAACTAAAGAATGAAGTGCAAATCAACAAGAAGGTATGTTTCTAGACTTAGTACATTTGTTTTTGTGTACTAATGAAGTTATCTAAGTGCTAGAAACAGGAAAAGAAAGGATTGGAAAAGAGTGCCTGTTTGCAGCCAAGACTCAGCTCGGCTTGGCACACCGGACTGTCCGGTGGTGCACCGGACAGTGTCCGGTGCGCCAGGCCAGCTCCGGCGAGCTGGCCACTCTCGGGAAAACTTCGGTGGCGTACGGCTATAATTCACCGGACTGTCCGGTAGTGCACCGGACTGTCCGGTGAGCCAACGGCCGCCAGCGCAACGGTCGGCCGCCAAATCCGCGGGCGACGCGTGGCCCGCTCCAATGGTCGGCAGGGGGCACCGGACTGTTCGATGTGCACCGGACAGTGTCCGATGCGCCAACTGCCACGAATCTACAATGGTCGGCTGCGCCAGATTAGGAAGGGAATCGCGCACCGGACATGAACAGTGGCTGTCCGGTGCGCCATCCGACAGCAGGCAAGATTAGCCTTCCAAGAATGCCTCCAACGGCTCCTAGCTGCCTTGGGGCTATAAAAGGGACCCCTAGGCGCATGGAGGAGTCACCTAAGCATACTTTGAGCATTCTAAGTCTTCCACACTCCGTCTCTGCGCACTTGATCTCCTGTGTTAGTGATTTGAGCTCTGTTCTAGTCGTGAACTCGTTGTGCTTCATCTTGAGCTCAAGTCTTGGCTTGTGTGCGTGTGTGTTGTTGCGGATTTGTGTGTGTTGCTCTCCCTCCCTTACTTCCGTGCTTCTTTGTGATCATCAATTGTAAGAGCGAGAGGCTCCAAGTTGTGGAGATTCCTCGCAAACGGGAGAAAGTATAAGAAAGAAGAACACCGTGGTATTCAAGTTGATCATTGGATCACTTGAAAGGGGTTGAGTGCAACCCTCGTCCATTGGGACGCCACAACATGGAAGTAGGCAAGTATTACTTGGCCGAACCACGGGATAACTCGTGTGTCTCTTGTGATTGCTTTTCTGTGTGATTATTGTGATTCGCAAGAGCTCGCTCTATAGCCACTTGGTTTTATCATTCTAACACTTAACCAAGTTTTGTGGCTATTAGTTGTTGAAATTTACAGGACCACCTATTCACCCCCCCTCTAGGTGCTCTCAATTGGTATCAGAGCCGTTCTCTTCACGAAAGGGACTAATCGCCCGAAGAGATGGATCCTAAGGGAAAGGAAATGGTGGTCAATGATAAGGAGAAGAAGTCCATCTTCAACGAGCCGAGGGACGACAAGCCCACTGACTCTGGCTCGAGTCATAAGAAGAAGGACGAGAAGAAAAAGAGGCGCATCAAGAAGATCGTCTACTACGACAGCGACGAGTCTTCTTCTTCCCCAAGAGACGACGACTACGACGAGAAAAAGAAACCAGTTAACTCAAATTTTTCATTTCATTATTCTCGTATTCCGTATAATTCCAATGTTCATTTGCTTTCTATTCCTCTTGGTAAACCTCCACACTTTGATGGAGAGGACTACGCTTTTTGGAGTCACAAAATGCGTAGTCATCTTTTCTCTCTCCATCCTAGTATTTGGGAGATAGTTGAGAATGGAATGCAATTTGATAGTACGGATAACCCTGTATTCATTAACGAACAAATCCATAAGAATGCACAAGCTACCACTGTTTTGTTAGCATCATTGTGCAGGGATGAATACAACAAGGTGAGCGGCTTGGACAACGCCAAGCAAATATGGGACACCCTCAAGATTTCACATGAGGGGAACGACGCCACCATGATCACCAAAATGGAGTTGGTGGAAGGCGAGCTAGGAAGGTTTGCCATGATCAGGGGAGAGGAGCCAACGCAAACGTACAACAGGCTCAAGACCCTGGTCAACAAGATCAGGAGCTATGGAAGCATGAGATGGACGGACCACGACGTCGTCCGACTTATGCTCAGGTCTTTCACTGTTATTGATTCTCATCTTGTGAACCTCATCCATGAAAATCCTAGGTACACAAAGATGATGCCTGAGGAGATACTCGGAAAGTTTGTGAGCGGGCGAATGATGGTCAAGGAAGCAAGATATGTTGATGATGCATTGAATGGCCCAATGCCCATCTATGAGCCTCAGCCCGTTGCACTCAAAGCAACAAGCAGCAACAGGGAGACGCTACCTAGCAAGGTGGCACAAGTTGAGGCTACCGGGCTAAACGAAGATGAGATGACCCTCATCATCAAGCGCTTCAAGACGGCGCTAAAAGGACGCAAGGAGCATTCCAACAAGAGCAAAGCAAAGGGAAAGCGCTCCTGTTTTAAATGTGGTAAGACTGGTCATTTTATAGCAAATTGTCTCGATAATGCTAATGACCAGGAGCAAGAAAAAAGCGGAAAGAGGGAAAATAAGAAGGCCTACAAGAAGGCGAAGGGCGAGCCGCACCTTGGCAAAGAATGGGATTTAGATTGCTCTTCTTCCGACTCCGATGACGAAGGACTCGCCGCCTCAGCCTTCGACAAGTCGTCCCTCTTCCCCAACGAGCGCCATACTTGCCTCATGGCAAAGGAGAAAAAGGTAAGCGCTCGAGATACCCCTAAGTATACTACTTCAAGTGATGATGACTCTAGTGATGATGAAGTAGATTACTCAAGTCTATTCAAAGGTCTAGATAGAACTAAAATAGATAAAATCAATGAATTGATTGATGCTTTAAATGAAAAGAATAGACTCTTAGAAAAGCAAGAGGATATTTTGTATGAAGAGCATGATAAGTTTGTTAGTGTACAAAAATCTCTTGCTTTAGAGGTTAAAAGGAATGAGATGCTTTCTTCTGAATTATCTGCTTGTCATGAAACTATGTCTAATTTAAAGAGCGTTAATGATGATTTAAATGCTAAGTTAGAAGAAGCAAATAAGTCTAGTTCACATGTAGAGCATGTTGTCATTTGTAATAGGTGTAAGGATTTTGATGTTGATGCATGTGTTGAACACCTTACTTCTATTACAAAATTAAATGGTGAAGTGGCAAGTCTTAATGCCCAACTTAAGACTTGCAAAAATGAATTTGATAAGTTAAAATTTGCTAGGGATGCCTACACCGTTGGTAGACATCCCTCAATTAAGGATGGGCTTGGCTTTCGAAAGGAAGCCAAGAACTTAACAAGCCAAAGGGCTCCCATTCCCAACAAGGAGAAAGGGAAGGCCCCTATGGCTAGTAGTAATCAAAAGAATCATGCTTTCATGTATAATGATAGAAAATTTGCTAGAAATTCTCATTATAAGAGTTATAATGCTTTTGATTCTCATGCTATGATTGCTTCAAGTTCTAACTTTAATGGTAGGCCTAGGAGAAATTTTGTGTCTCATGCTCCTAGGAAAGTGTGTAATAAACCTGCCACTGTCTTTCATGCTTGCAACACTACGTTTGTTCTTTCATGTAAAAATGAAAAAGTGGTTGCTAGAAAGTTGGGGTCCAAATGCAAGGGAGACAAGACTTGCATTTGGGTCCCAAAAGTTATTGTAACTAACCTTGTAGGACCCAACAAGAGTTGGGTACCTAAAACCCAAGCCTAATTTGCCTTGCAGGTTTATACATCCGGGGGCTCAAGCTGGATTATCGATAGCGGATGCACAAACCACATGACGGGGGAGAAGAAGATGTTTACCTCCTACATCAAGAACAAAGATTCCCAAGATTCGATCATCTTTGGAGATGGGAACCAAGGCAAGGTTAAAGGACTAGGAAAGATAGCCATTTCATCTGAGCATTCCATATCTAATGTGTTTTTAGTTGAATCGCTCGGGTACAATTTATTATATATCAGTCAACTATGTAATATGGGATACAATTGTCTATTTACCAATGTAGATGTGTCTGTCTTTAGAAGGAGTGATGGTTCATTAGCTTTTAAGGGTGTACTAGACGACAAACTCTACTTAGTTGATTTTTCGATAGAGGAGGCCGATCTAGATGCATGCTTAATTGCTAAGACTAGCATGGGCTAGCTGTGGCATCGCCGTCTAGCACATGTTGGGATGAAGAACCTTCATAAACTTCTAAAGGGAGAACATGTGTTAGGTCTAACAAATGTGTATTTTGAAAAAGTTAGACCTTGTGCAGCTTGTCAAGCAGGAAAACAGGTGGGAAGCACTCATCACAGCAAGAATGTGATGACCACATCAAGACCTCTGGAGCTACTTCATATGGACCTCTTTGAACCTGTCGCCTACCTCAGCATCGGGGGAAGTAAGTATGATCTTGTTATCGTTGATGATTTTTCCCGCTTAACTTGGGTATTCTTTTTGCAGGATAAATCAGAAACCCAAGGGACCCTAAAGAGCTTTCTAAGGAGAGCTCAAAATGAATTTGAGCTCAAGGTGAAAAAGATAAGAAGCGACAACGGGTCCGAGTTCAAGAACTTACAAGTGGAGGAGTACCTTGAAGAGGAAGGAATCAAGCACGAGTTCTCCGCTCCCTACACACCACAGCAAAACGGTGTGGTAGAGAGGAAGAACAGGACGCTTATAGACATGGCGAGGATGATGCTTGGAGAATTCAAGACGCCCGAGAGGTTTTGGTCGGAAGCTGTGAATACAGCTTGCCACGCCATAAACCGGGTCTACCTCCATCGCCTCCTCAAGAAGACCTCGTATGAACTTCTAACCGGTAACAAACCCAACATTTCATATTTTCGTGTATTTGGGAGTAAATGTTACATTCTAGTGAAGAAAGGTAGGAATTCCAAATTTGCTCCCAAAGCTGTAGAAGGGTTTTTGCTAGGTTATGACTCAAATACAAAGGCATATAGAGTCTTCAACAAATCATCGGGTTTGGTTGAAGTCTCTAGCGACGTTGTATTTGATGAACATGTTCCTCAAGAGGAGGCGTGTGATCAAGGGGGAGCACAAGAAGACCAAGTTGTGGAGGAAGAAGCACCACGGGCCCCTCCAACCCAAGTCCAAGCGATGATTCAAAGGAATCATCCCGTCGACCAGATTTTGGGTGATATAAGTAAGGGAGTAACAACTCGCTCACGTCTAGCTAATTTTTGTGAGCATTACTCGTTTGTCTCTTCTATTGAGCCTTTTAGGGTAGAAGAGGCCTTGCTAGATCCGGACTGGGTGTTGGCCATGTAGGAAGAGCTCAACAACTTCAAGAGAAATGAAGTTTGGACCCTGGTGCCACGTCCTAAGCAAAACGTTGTGGCAACCAAGTGGGTGTTCCGCAACAAGCAAGATGAACACGAGGTGGTGACACGAAACAAGGCTCGACTTGTGGCAAAAGGTTATGCCCAAGTCGCAGGTTTGGATTTCGAGGAGACTTTTGCTCTGTGGCTAGGCTAGAGTGTATTCGCATTCTATTAGCCTATGCCGCTCACCACTCTTTCAGGTTGTTCCAAATGGATGTGAAGAGCGCTTTCCTCAATGGGCCAATTAAGGAGGAGGTGTACGTGGAGGAACCCCTAGCTTTGAGGATGAACGATACCCGACCATGTGTGTAAGCTCTCTAAGGCGCTCTATGGACTTAAGCAAGCCCCAAGAGCATGGTATGAATGCCTTAGAGATTTCCTAATTGCTAATGCTTTCAAGGTTGGGAAAGCTGATCCAACTCTTTTCACTAAGACTTGTGATGGAGACCTATTTGTGTGCCAAATTTATGTCGATGACATATTATTTGGTTCTACTAACCAAAAGTCTTGTGAGGAGTTTAGCAGGGTGATGACACAGAAATTTGAGATGTCAATGATGGGCGAGTTGAACTACTTCCTTGGGTTCCAAGTGAAGCAACTCAAGGACGACACCTTCATCTCCCAAACGAAGTACACACAAGACCTGCTCAAGCGTTTTGGGATGAAGGACGCCAAGCCCGCGAAGACACCAATGGGCACCGACGGACATGTCGACCTCAACAAAGGAGGTAAGTCCGTTGATCAAAAGGCATACCGGTCTATGATAGGGTCATTGCTTTATTTATGTGCTAGTAGACCAGATATTATGCTTAGCGTATGCATGTGTGCTAGATATCAATCCGACCCAAGGGAATGTCACCTCGTGGCCGTTAAGCAGATTCTTAGATATTTAGTTGCTACGCCTTGCTTCGGGATCTGGTATCCAAAGGGGTCTACCTTTGACTTGATTGGATATTCAGACTCTGATTATGCCGGGTGCAAGGTTGATAGGAAGAGTACATCAAGGACGTGTCAATTCCTAGGAAGGTCCCTGGTGTCTTGGAGTTCAAAGAAACAAACTTCCATTGCCCTATCCACCGCTGAGGCCGAGTATGTTGCTGCAGGACAGTGTTGCGCGCAACTACTTTGGATGAGGTAAACCCTCCGGGAGTTTGGCTACAATCTGAGCAAAGTCCCACTCCTATGTGACAATGCGAGTGCAATCTGCATGGCTGAGAGCACCTAGAGGGGGGGGTGAATAGGTGATCCTATAAAAACTTGAAACTTAAAGCCACAAAACTTGATTAGGAGTTAGCACAATGAAGTCAAGTGGCTAAGGAGAACTCTTATGAAGCACAATAGACACAGTGAGAACAAGCACAAGAGACACGAGGATTTATCCCGTGGTTCGGCCAAGTACATCACTTGCCTACTCCACGTTGTGGCGTCCCAATGGACGAGAGTTGCACTCAACTCCTCTCAAGTGATCCAATGATCAACTTGAATACCACGGTGTTCTTCTTTTCTTTACTCTTTCCCGTTTGCGAGGAATCTCCACAACTTGGAGTCTCTCGCCCTTACAATAAGGATCAAAGTGAAAGCACTAGAGTAAGGGAGGGAAGCAACACACACAAATCCACAGCAATACGCACACACACGGCCAAGACTCGAGCTCAAATGAATATCACAAGGTTCTCACTAGAACGGAGCTCAAATCACTAAGAATGTCAAACGAGTGCGCAAAGACGGAGTGTGAATGATCAAGAATGCTCAAAGTATGCTTGGTGTACTCCTTCATGCGCCTAGGGGTCCCTTTTATAGCCCCAAGGCAGCTAGGAGTCGTTGAGAGCAATCCAGGAAGGCAATTCTTGCCTTCTGTCGACTGGCGCACCGGACACTGTCCGGTGTGGATTTCTTTCCTATTCTGGCGCAGCCGACCGTTGAAGACTTGGAGCCGTTGGCGCACCGGACACTGTCCGGTGCTCCCATCCGACCGTTGGCTCGGCCACACGTCACGCGCGGATTGCGTGGCCGACCGTTGGCGCTCCCGACCGTTGGCTCACCGGACAGTCCGGTGCCTCACCGGACAGTCCGGTGAATTATAGCCGTACACTGTTGACTTGGTTCCCGAGAGCAGCAACTTCGCCGCAGACGACTCACTGGACAGTCCGGTGCACCACCGGACAGTTCGGTGATTTATAGCCGTACGCCGTCGTCGAGACCCGAGAGCAGCCAGTTGACCAGACGCCAGCCTGGCGCACCGGACACTGTCCGGTGCACCATCGGACAGTCCGATGTACCCAGACTGAGCAGAGTCTTGGCTGCTCGAGCCAAGTCTTTTCCAATTGTATTTTCTCTGATTCTAGCACTTAGACAAATATGTTAGTACACAAAAACCAATTTACTAAGTCTAGAATCATACCTTTGTGTTGATTTTCACTTCATCCATCATTTGGCATTGTTTCACACTTAAACCATTTGTGTTGGCACTTGATCACCAAAATACTTAGAAATGGCCCAAGGGCACATTTCCCTTTCAATCTCCCCTTTTTGGTGATTTATGCCAACACAACAAAAGGCAACTAAAGGAAGTGCAACATGAGCACAAATTTGTTTTGATTCAAATTTGGCATATTTGGATCATTCTTTGCCATCACTTGGTTTGTTTTTGCAAATCAAACTCAATTTCCTATCTCTAAGTCAAACTCACTTGTTGAGACATAAAGAGAGGTATTCCAATAGAAATTGATCACAGATTCAAAAACTCCCCCTTTTTCCCATAATCAAGCATTCTCCCCACAAGAGACAGACTTTTAGCACTAAGAGACAATAAGAGTATTTTGACAAAACAAAAGCTCTACTCTACTATTTTCAAAATTCTCAAGTGGTAGCTGATCCATTTCTTGCTTTGGCCTTATTTTCTCCCCCTTTGGCATCAAGCACCAAAACGGGATCAATCTTTGCCCTTAAACCCCATTGCCTCACCAAAATCTTCAAATAAGAGTAAAAAGGCAATAAGGGTATTGAGATGAACTTGGAGTAAGTTACCCTCTCATCGGAGTGCAGTGGAAGTCTTGCATGGTCCAAGTTCACCTTTCCCTTTCAATCCACCTTTGAGACTAAATCAAGCAAGCTCAAACACATGGTTAGTCTCAAAGGGTCAAGTTGTAGCACATCTCCCCCTAAATATGTGCATCACTCGCAAATGGACTTGTGAGGTCCGGGGAGTGCTTGTACAACTTGAGCACCATAAACAAAAAGCATAAGGAACATGATCAAGGAATAAACACATGTATGCTATAAATCAATCCAAGTTCCGCGAATCTAAGACATTTAGCTCACTACGCAGCCTGCAAAAGGTCTTTTCATCTAAAGGCTTGGTAAAGATATCGGCTAGCTCGTTTTCGGTGCTAACATAAAACACTTCGATATCTCCCTTTTGCTGGTGGTCTCTCAAAAAGTGATGTCGGATGTCTATGTGCTTTGTGCGGCTGTGTTCAACAGGATTGTCCGCTATGCGGATAGCACTCTCATTATCACATAGGAGTGGGACTTTGCTCAGATTGTAGCCAAAGTCCTGGAGTGTTTGCCTCATCCAAAGTAGTTGCGCGCAACACTGTCCTGTGGCAACGTACTCGGCCTCAGCGGTGGATAGGGCAACGGAGGTTTGTTTCTTAGAACTCCACGACACTAGGGACCTTCCTAGAAATTGGCACGTCCCTGATGTACTCTTCCTATCGACCTTACATCCAGCATAATCGGAGTCTGAATATCCAATTGAGTCAAAGGTAGACCCCTTTGGATACCAGATCCCGAAGCAAGGCGTAGCAACTAAATATCTAAGAATTCGCTTAACGGCCACAAGGTGACACTCCCTTGGGTCGGATTGAAATCTAGCACACATGCATACACTAAGCATAATATCTGGTCTACTAGCACATAAATAAAGTTAAGACCCTATCATAGACCAGTATGCTTTTTGATCAACGGACTTACCTCCTTTGTTGAGGTCGACGTGTCCGTCAGTTCCCATTGGAGTCTTCGCGGGCTTGGCATCCTTCATCCCAAACCGCTTGAGCAAGTCTTGTGTATACTTTGTTTGGGAGATGAAAGTGTCGTCCTTGAGTTGCTTCACTTGGAACCCAAGGAAGTAGTTCAACTCGCCCATCATCGACATCTCAAATTTTTGAGTCATCACCCTGCTAAACTTTTCACAAGACTTTTGGTTAGTAGAACCAAATATTATGTCATCGACATAAATTTGGCACACAAATAGATCACCGTCACAAGTCTTAGTGAAAAGAGTTGGATCGGCTTTCCCAACCTTGAAAGCATTAGCAATTAAAAAGTCTCTAAGGCATTCATACCATGCTCTTGGGGCTTGCTTAAGTCCATAGAGCGCCTTAGAGAGCTTACACACATGGTCGGGGTACCGTTCATCCTCAAAGCCAGGGGGTTGCTCCACGTACACCTCCTCCTTGATTGGCCCGTTGAGGAAAGCGCTCTTCACGTCCATTTGGAACAACCTGAAAGAATGGTGAGTGGCATAGGCTAACAAAATACGAATCGACTCTAGCCTAGCCACAGGAGCGAAAGTCTCCTCAAAGTCCAAACCTGCGACTTGGGCATAACCTTTTGCCACAAGTCGAGCCTTGTTCCTTGTCACCACCCCGTGCTCGTCCTGTTTGTTGCGGAACACCCACTTGGTTCCCACAACATTTTGCTTGGGACGCGGCACCCGTGTCTAAACTTCATTTCGCTTGAAGTTGTTGAGCTCTTCCTGCATGGCCAACACCCAGTCCGGATCTAGCAAGGCCTCTTCTACCCTGAAAGGCTCAATAGAAGAGACGAAAGAGTAATGCTCACAAAAATTAGCTAATCTAGAGCGAGTGGTTACTCCCTTCCTAATGTCACCCAAAATCTGGTCGACGGGATGGTTCCTTTGAATCATCGCTCGAACTTGAGTTGGAGGGCCTGTGGTGCTTCTTCCTCTTCAACTTGGACATCTTGTGCTCCCCCTTGATCACACGCCTCTTCTTGAGGAACCTGTTCATCATCTTGAGTTGGGGGTTGCACCATTGTTGAGGAAGAAGGCTGATCTTGTTCCTTGTGTTCCTGCGGTCGCACGTCTCCAATCGCCATGGTACGAATCGCGTCCGTTGGAACATCATCCTCATCTACATCATCAAGCTCAACTTGCTCTCTTGGAGAGCCATTAGTCTCATCAAATATAACGTCACTAGAGACTTCAACCAAACCCGATGATTTGTTGAAGACTCTATACGCCTTTGTATTTGAGTCATAACCTAACAAAAACCCTTCTACAGCTTTGGGAGCAAATTTTGAATTTCTACCTTTCTTCACCAGAATGTAGCATTTACTCCCAAAAACTCGAAAACTCGAAACGTTGGGTTTGTTACCGGTTAGTAGCTCGTATGACGTCTTCTTGAGGAGGCGATGAAGGTAGACTCGGTTTATGGCGTGGCAAGCCATGTTCACAGCTTTCGACCAAAACCGCTCGGGCGTCTTGAATTCTCCAAGCATCGTCCTCACCATGTCTATGAGCGTCCTGTTCTTCCTCTCTACCACACCATTTTGCTGTGGTGTGTAAGGAGCGGAGAACTCGTGCTTGATTCCTTCCTCCTCAAGGTACTCCTCCACTTGAAGGTTCTTGAACTCAGACCCGTTGTCACTCCTTATCTTCTTCACCTTGAGCTCAAACTCATTTTGAGCTCTCCTTAGGAACCGCTTGAGGGTCCCTTGGGTTTCAGATTTATCCTGCAAAAAGAATACCCAAGTGAAGCGGGAAAAATCATCAACAATTACTAAACCATACTTACTTCCCCCGATGCTAAGGTAGGCGACGGGTTCGAAGAGGTCCATATGCAGCAGCTCCAGGGGTCTTGATGTGGTCATCACATTCTTGTTGTGATGCGCACTTCCCACTTGTTTACCTGCTTGACAAGCTGCACAAGGTCTATCTTTTTCGAAATACACATTTGTTAGACCTAACACATGTTCTCCCTTTAGAAGTTTGTGAAGGTTCTTCATCCCCACATGTGCTAGACGGCGATGCCACAGCCAACCCATGCTAGTCTTAGCAATTAAGCATGCATCTAGACCGGCCTCCTCCTTTGCAAAATCAACTAAATAGAGTTTGTCGTCTAGTACACCCTTAAAAGCTAATGAACCATCACTCCTTCTAAAGACAGACACATCTACATTTGTGAATAAGCAGTTATAACCCATATTACATAATTGACTAACGGACAACAAGTTATATCCGAGCGATTCTACTAAAAACACATTAGAAATGGAATGCTCGGAAGAAATAGCTATTTTTCCTAGTCCTTTAACCTTGCCTTGATTCCCGTCACCGAATATGATTGAGTCTTGAGAATCTTTGTTCTTGACGTAGGAGGTGAACATCTTCTTCTCCCCCGTCATGTGGTTTGTGCATCCGCTGTCGATAATCCAGCTTGAGCCCCCGGATGCATAAACCTGCAAGGCAATTTAGGCTTGGGTTTTAGGTATCCAACTCTTGTTGGGTCCTACAAGGTTAGTAACAATAGCCTTAGGGACCCAAATGCAAGTCTTGTCTCCCTTGCATTTTGCCCCTAATTTCCTAGCAATCACTTTCTTATCCTTTCTACAAATTGCAAAGGAAGCATTGCAAGCATGGTAAATTGTAGAGTGTTCATTACTTACATTCCTAGGTACATGAACAACATTTCTTCTAGGCATATGATGAATAACATTTTTCTTAGCCAAATTTCTACCATGCATAATAGAAGAACTTGAAGCTATCATGGTATGTGAATCAAAAGTATTGTAACTTCTATCATAATGAACATTCCTAGAATATCTCCTATCATGATACATGAAAGCATGGTTCTTTTTAGCACTATTAGTCATTGGAGCCTTCCCTTTCTCCTTGGCGGAGATGGGAGCCTTATGACTTGTTAAGTTCTTGGCTTCCTTCTTAAAGCCAAGCCCATCCTTAATTGAGGGGTGTCTACCAATAGTGTAGGCATCCCTTGCAAATTTTAGTTTATCAAAATCATTTTTGCTAGTCTTAAGTTGGGCATTAAGACTAGCCACTTCATCATTTAATTTTGCAATAGAAGTAAGGTGCTCAACACATGCATCAACATTAAAGTCTTTACACCTATTGCAAATTACTACATGTTCTACACAAGAGGTTGATTTATTAGCTATTTCTAACTTAGCCTTCAAGTCATCATTGATACTCCTTAAGCTAGAAATAGATTCATGGCATGTAGATAATTCACATGAAAGCATTTCATTTCTTCTAACTTCTAAAGCAAGAGAATTTTGCGCACTTACAAATTTATCATGTTCTTCATACAAAAGATCTTCTTGCTTTTCTAAAAGTCTATTCTTCTCATTCAAGGCATCAATCAATTCATTGATCTTATCAATTTTGGTTCTATCTAATCCTTTGAATAAACATGCATAGTCTATTTCATCATCACTAGATTCATCATCACTTGAAGAAGCGTAAGTACTAGTATTGCGAGTGCTTACCTTCTTCTCTTTTGCCATGAGACAGGTGTGATGCTCGTTGGGGAAGAGGGATGATTTGTTGAAGGCGGTGGCGGCGAGTCCTTCGTCGTCGGAGTCGGACGAAGAACAATCCGAGTCCCACTCTTTGCCAAGGTGTGCCTCGCCTTTAGCCTTCTTGTAAGTCTTCTTCTTTTCCCTCTTCTTTTCTTGATCCTGGTCACTATCATTATCGGGACAATTAGCAATAAAGTGACCAACCTTACCACACTTGAAGCAGGAGCGCTTTTCCTTCGTCTTGTTCTTTTTGGGATGCTCCTTGCGACCCTTTAGCGCCGTCTTGAAGCGCTTGATGATGAGGGCTATTTCTTCCTCGTTGAGCCCCGCCGCCTCAACTTGCGCCACCTTGCTAGGTAGCGCCTCCCTGCTACTTGTTGCTTTGAGAGCAATGGTTTGAGGCTCGTGGATTGGGCCATTCAACGCCTCATCAACGTATCTCGCCTCCTTGATCATCATTCGCCCGCTTACAAACTTCCCAAGTATTTCCTTGGGCGACATCTTGGTGTACCTAGGATTTTCACGAATAGAATTTACAAGATGTGGATCAAGGACAGTGAAAGACCTTAGCATTAGACGAACGACGGCGTGGTCCGTCCATCTCGTGCTTCCATAGCTCCTTATTTTGTTGATCAGGGTCTTGAGCCTGTTATATGTTTGGGTTGGCTCCTCCCCCCTGATCATTACGAACCTCCCTAGTTCGCCCTTCACTAACTTCATCTTGGTGAGCATGGTGACGTCGTTCCCCTCATGTGAGATCTTGAGGGTGTCCCAAATTTGCTTGGCGTTATCCAAGCCGCTCACCTTATGGTATTCATCCCTGCACAATGACGCTAAAAGAACAGTAGTAGCTTGTGCATTTTTGTGAATTTGTTCATTGATGAACATGGGACTATTAGTACTGTCAAATTGCATTCCATTTTCTACTATCTCCCATATACTTGGATGGAGAGAGAACAAGTGGCTACGCATTTTGTGACTCCAAAATCCGTAGTCCTCTCCATCAAAGTGAGGAGGTTTCCTAAGGGGAATGGAAAGCAAATGAGCATTGGAACTTTGCGGAATACGAGAATAATCAAAGGAAAAGTTCGAATTAATCGATTTCTTTTTCTCGTAGTCGTTGTCGTTGTTGTCCTTTTGGGAAGAAGACTCGTCGCTGTCGTCGTAGTAGACAATCTTCTTAATACGTCTCTTCTTCTTCCCGTCCTTCTTTTTATGACTTGAGCCCGAGTCAGTGGGCTTGTCGTCTTTTGGCTCATTGATGAAGGACTCCTCCTTATCGTTGATCACCATCCCCTTTCCCTTAGGATCCATCCCTTCGGGCGATTAGTCCCTTTCTTGAAGAGAACGGCTCTAATACCAATTGAGAGCACCTAGAGGGGGTGAATAGGTGATCCTGTAAAAACTTGAAACTTAAAGCCACAAAACTTGATTAGGAGTTAGCACAAGATTACACAGAACAGCGAGTCCTGTCCAGTTCAACCTAATCCAAATACAGTGTGAAAAGATGAGTGGATCTGCGTGGTCCACAACTAGCCACCCTGCATGCATGCATCTGCCATCGCGGATGTCTCTCGGTCTCTCCTGGTTTCGTGGCTGAAAAAATAATTGAGAGTTTTTTTTGGATTCTCTAAAATAAATAAAAAAACGTTTAAAAAAGGCGTTTCTGTGTGAGGTTTGAATCACGTAAAACTCTACTATGATATTATTTGACAAAAAGAAAATAGCTTCTACTTCAACCAAGAAACAGCTAGACCAAAAAGTAGCAGCAGGTCGTCAAAGTTTCAAATTGAGTGGGTCCTGTGCTACCCCACACCACCAGGCGCGCGCCACCTCCTCTCGCCACGTGTCCGGCCGCTAAGAACTGGGCCTCCTCATCCTCCCTCCGCGAGCCGATGCTTCCCGCCACTCCTATCCATCCATCTCTTCCCCACGCACACAACAAAAGATCTCAGAGCCACACAGCGAGCGCGAGCGAGAGGCGCGCTGTTGCGGAAATGCCGCTCCCGGCGTTCCTGGCGGCGGCGGCGAGGCTCGCCGTCCTGCTGGCCGCCGCCGTGACTGCGGCCAACGCGGTCTCCTTCGCGCGCTACCGGCGCCGCCACCTCCGCCGCATCCCCAACCCCATCGACGAGTCCGCCGACCCCGTCGCCGACTTCCGCGCCCTCCGCCCCGCCTCGGCCGAGGACGCCGCAGGTCCCCTTCTCCTCTTCGTTCCGCCCCTCTCAACCCCTGTCCGCCTTGCACTTGTTTCGGCTGCTCCTGCTTGGGTCTAATGATGGTTCTGGTTATCGTATTGGTGGGGTTGCCAGTTTGGGTTTCCTGCAACACCATTGGCTCATTTGTATAGTTCTGATGTATGGTAATTTGTTGCGGAATCGGTTACCTTTCTAATTCAAGACGAGTAATTGATACACAGATATGTGAATTAATCAAAGAAACCAACTAAATTTGTTAGATTATACGGGTGTTTGAATGCATTAGAACTAATAGTCAGTGGCGGACCTAGGATTTGAACTTAAGGTAGTTGAGCACAATTGTTTGACATATAATATTGTATATAATTTGATATATATATATATATATATTCCACTGATTCAATACATGAGTAGAAAAAATAAAATATCTCTTAATGCATTCAGTTCATCAAATTAGGTTGCAAGATGCATATATTTGTTTCTTTCGACCTAAACGATGAGTACTAGTTTGTTTGAGCCAAATTCCTGGGTAGTCATAGGCCTACCTAGACTATTCTGTAGGTCTAATAGTTAGTTGACTAAAAAATTAGTATTGGAATTAGCTAGCTAACAAATATCTAGATAAATATTAGCTAATTTTCTAAAAATAGCTAATAGTTGAACTATTAGCTAGATTGTTTAGATGCATACAATTAATTTTAGCAGCTAATTATTAGTTCTAGTACGTTCAAACATCTCTCATATAATCTGAGCAGATTATAATTCTAAACAAATAGACTATAAAACAGAGAGGGTTCATGCGAAATTGCGGGTCCAGCGTACTGTGTATCCCTGCATAATATTCAGTCTTAACCCGTACACCATTGTTAGTCCGCACAAGTCAGAGAATCTGCTTCGTAGATTTGAAATTCATACGAACAGACACATGATTATTGGAAAGCAGTTTAACTCCATGCGACATGGAAAGCCCTGTATCCTATTCCTGATGGTGTGTGTGTGTGTAATTCTTTAGCAGAAGATGACAGCTTCTTCTTTGGGCTAGCGACCGCGCCGGCACATGTGGAGGACAGGTTGGAAGACGCTTGGCTTCAGTTTGCGGTGGAGCACTCCTGCGACGACAAGGAGGCCATGCGCGACCCTACGACAGCAGATGCGGTGATGGCGTCCGCTGCAGGGGACGGAGGTGCTCAGTTGGCTTCTCGTAGGTCGTCCAGAGGGGATGATGATAGGGATGGTGATGGAGAGTTGAGGAAGCCTCTTAAGATCGCCATGGAGGCGATGCTCAGGGGGTTTGAAATGTTTGCTGAGGGTGGTGAGTCAGGTTCTGCTGCTGCTGCTGGTGACAGTTGCAGCCACAACGTTGCGGCTTGGCACAATGTCCCTTGCCCGTAAGTCCCAACCGTACCTTATGTTGTCTGCTCAACTGTTGTAGATGTTGTCCCAAGTCCCAACCCTTCTGTTTGTCTGACATTTGGACAATCCAGGCAAGAAAGGCTTAAGTTTTGGTCTGATCCTGATACTGAGTTGAAACTTGCTAAGGAAACTGGGATCAGTGTTTTCCGCATGGGGATTGATTGGACGAGGGTAATGCCGAAGGAACCAATCGAAGACCTCGAGAGCTCAGTGAGTATTATGAATCCACTCTACACTTCATATGGTTTCTCTGAACATTTATATACTCTCTCTCTCTCTCTCTCTCTCTCTCTCTCTTCTCTGTGTAATGTGTTGTAATCTTTGCGATGGTGGAATAAGGCACAGACATCAAGGTGCTGTTTGGTTCACGAAATGTAACGTAAAGGGTAATGGTAATGGTTTACACTTGATTACAGGCGGTAAGAAGTTTGAATAGTCCGGTATCAAATTTTAGTACGGTATCTGATTACGGTTGGACTAAAACAAACATGATTTAACGTAATCATTTACCCATTACGTTACAAATATTTGAACCAAACGGTACCCAATTTTGTCTAGGTCAATTTTGCGGCGCTCGAGCGGTATAGATGGATCGTCCAAAGGGTTCGTGACTATGGAATGAAAGTGATGCTTACGCTGTTTCACCACTCGCTTCCACCTTGGGCCGGAGAATATGGCGGGTGGAGGATGGAAAAAACGGTCAAGTACTTTCTGGACTTTGTGAGGTGATCCATCCTTTCTAGCATATGCAGTCAAACTGTCTGTCAGTACTCTTCCGATCCATTGCATGAATATGTTAAAAAATAAAGTTAGCTTTGGATGTGCAGGCTTGTTGTTGATCGTGTATCAGATTTGGTGGACTACTGGGTGGTTTTCAATGAACCTCATGTGTTTGTGATGCTGACCTATTGTGCCGGTGCTTGGCCTGGTGGTGACCCTAATGCAATCGAGGTAGCGACGTCTGCTTTGCCGACTGGTGTATACAACCAAGCATTGCATTGGATGGCTATTGCACATGCGGAAGCCTACGATTACATACATTCAAAAGGGTATATATACAACATTGTTACTCGAAATGCAATTTCTCTAATAACTAATTAAATTTCCACAGCTATGAGTTTTTAACTCTTTGGCGATTATCTACAGCGAAAGTAAAAGGAAGCCGGTCGTTGGTGTCGCTCATCATGTATCATTTACACGACCCTATGGTCTGTTTGATGTTGCCGCTGTCACACTGGCTAATTCATTGACCCTTTTCCCTTACATCGATAGCATATGTGACAAATTGGATTTTATTGGCATCAACTACTACGGGCAGGTAAACTAAACGCTACTATCTTCTTAGATAAAATTTTAATGAACATTTAAAACAGCGAGTTGATGGTTGCTCTGTTTTCATGCAGGAGGTGATATCAGGCCCTGGCCTAAAGCTCGTGGACAATGATGAGTACAGCGAATCTGGTCGGGGTGTTTATCCTGACGGGCTGTTTCGTATTCTGATTCGGTTTAACGAACGATACAAGAGCTTGAATATACCTTTCGTAGTTACTGAAAATGGAGTTTCTGATGAGACTGATCTGATCCGGAAACCATATATTCTGGAGCACCTGTTAGCCATTTATGCTGCAATCCTTATGGTCGGTTCTTAAATTAATTTGTACTGAAAACATTTTTAACCGGTCATGCATATGTAGCTTCCAACACTGATAGACATTTTGTTTTGAAGGGTGTGCCTGTGCTTGGTTATCTATTCTGGACAACGTCAGATAATTGGGAATGGGCAGATGGCTATGGTCCTAAGTTTGGGCTTGTGGCTGTTGATCGTGCTAACAACCTAGCACGGAAACCTAGGCCATCATACTATTTGTTCTCTAAGGTGAACTCTGGTTTCATCAAATTTTTATACAGTAACCTGTCTACCCATTGTCCATAGAAGTATAAAACAAATTTGAAATGTTTGTGCATCTTGTTTCTTGTATCCCTTGTTTTGCAAAACAAAAAATAAATAAATGTGTAGACTTGTGATAATTTCTCACTCCTTTTTTCATATTAGCATTTGATGTTTCTTTGATAATCTTAACAAAATGCACTTGAACTTCAGATTGTTACAACTGGGAAAATCACAAGACATGACAGGTTGGCTGCTTGGAGGGAGCTGCAACAGGCAGCGTTTCAGAAGAAAACACGCCCGTTTTTTAGGGCAGTAGATAAACATGGCCGGATGTATGCAGGTATGTGATTATTCCTTCCAAAACATTTTATTATATTTTGACATTATTATTGGGTGATGATTTGTTTCTCCTAAAAAAACATGATAAGTCGACATACTATAGAATATGACAATTAATATTATTGTCTTCAGACTTCTTAGAGTCGAGAGTGATGCTCTGTGTTGGTTTTCTTATATTGAATTCATACTACAACTCTTAAGTTGTGTTACATATAACTACCGAAGGGCACAAAGAGAAGGGAAAAAACTAGCTGAAATAAAAAAATTATTGTTCTTCAGGGGGTCTGGATCGGCCTATCCAGAGATCATTCATATTGCGGGATTGGCGATTTGGTCATTATGAAATGGAAGGCTTGCAGGATCCTTTCAGCCGATTTATAACATCCATTATTTCAACAATTTTGTGGAAGAAGAAGATCAGTTACATTGAGGATGAGGATATTTCTTATTCTCTTTCTTGTTGATGCTTCTTACTCTAGGTGTTATGTCTAAGAGAATTTGAGGTCCCATTTTTTTTTACTTTCACTGTATATGGCCTGTATAAAATTGTTTGCCCTTATTTTTATATGTAAGTAGCATGATTCGTCCTCTAGACAAAGTAAATATAAAGTTCTAGAAAGTAAAAGTTTCTCTTTATGGATAAATT
Organism: Zea mays; assembly: GCF_902167145.1. Lineage (NCBI taxonomy): Eukaryota > Viridiplantae > Streptophyta > Magnoliopsida > Poales > Poaceae > Zea > Zea mays. Next base: position 237,426,594 of record NC_050097.1, on the reverse strand, counting down.
GCAGTGTGCACTATTTATCATGGTAGTAAGTAACTTATACATTGTAGAGAATAGAGAAACACCTTTACACCCCCCTTGGGTTGGGTGGCTTTCATATTTGGGTGTTGTGATTTCTCTGTGTCGGGCCCTGACAGGTGGACGGGAACAGGTGCAAGGCACAATGCAGTGTTTGGTTGCTCCTGCTAAAGTTTAGCCCGGGTCACATCAAGCGTTTGACTTTTAAATAGGAGTATGAAATATAGACCCAACCAACTGGACTAGATTCGTCTCGTCTTTTAATCTTCGGCTGACAAATTAGTTTTATAATCCGACTACATTTAATACCCGGAACGGAGGTTCAAACATTCGATGGGACAGGGGCTACATCCCCGCTAAAATTTAGCCCCTGTCCCATCGAATGTTTGAACCTCCGTTCCGGGTATTAAATGTAGTCGGATTATAAAACTAATTTGTCAGCCGAAGATTAAAAGACGAGACGAATCTAGTCCAGTTGGTTGGGTCTATATTTCATACTCCTATTTAAAAGTCAAACGCTTGATGTGACCCGGGCTAAACTTTAGCAGGAGCAACCAAACACCCCTGGTTACACCCCGCTAAAATTTAGCCTTTGTCCCATCGAATATTTGAACCTCCGTTCCGGGTATTAAATGTAGTCGGATTATAAAACTAATTTGTCAGCCGAAGATTAAAAGACGAGACGAATCTAGTCCAGTTGGTTGGGTCTATATTTCATACTCCTATTTAAAAGTTAAACGTTTGATGTGACCCGGGCTAAACTTAAGCAGAAGCAACCAAACACCCCCTAAAACGTTAGGCTAGGTACCTGTAGCGTCTTGTCAAACGTGTCGCGTCCAGCTACAGGACAAGGTCATTTAGAGGGTAACCGTGAGTTGATAACCTAAAAAACATCCATGCTCCCGGTTACCAACTACATCTCCGGAATGTATTGGACAACAGTGTAATTACAGTATAGTGACGTCGTCTCTTTTGGGTCTTCGTCTCTTCAAGACTAGTTTGGCAACACCATTTTTCTCAATAGATTTCCATTTTCTCTAAAAAACCAAACACCCCTTAAAGTACTTGTACTATTAAAAAATAAAGTCTAATAAAATCAGGGGCGGATTTGGGTCCGAGCCACCTGGACCGTGCCCCGGGGCGCAGCCCAAAAATTCTCTTGTATATATGTTTTTTTAACAAAAAAATTTAGCTCAAAATACATTTCAGCATAAAATGTGGCCCAAAATACATCCTGCTTCAGCGATTGAGCCTAGCGCTGGCGGCCTCCCTCAGTCGCTCGAGTCACGAGAACACATGCTCTTTCAATTATTTTTGCAAACCTGCGCGGCTGCGCTTCCTATGTTGCTAGCGGCGCGGTTGTCTACATCCAGTCCTCTATCGCTCTCCACGCCTTTAGGCTCTACGGATCCAGCGATGGCACAAAGCAGCAACCTCCGAAGCGGCCGGAGGGCTCTGACTCAGGCATCCGCCACTGCTAGGCCAGTATCCGCCTCCGCCATCCCGCCTCCAGCCTCCCTGCGACCCTGTAGCAGTGCCACGCTACCGCCCAAATCTGCTCCTACCATTACATCTTCTCCCAAACTATACAACTTCCTCAACTTGATTCCCTTTCTTTTCTTATTCATAGGCGAGAGCGGAGCGTCTCCCTAGCCAATGGGAAGCGACCACTTGAGCGCCGAGCGTTGTGTGCTGAGTGCTGACTGTCTGCTGCTATGTGCCCGTGATTCTCCCCTATTGTGAGTAATTGTTCCCGAATGTCTGATCCTCTTTCCCTATCTGTCACAGTTTCACTGGATTGTTTTAAATGTTACTACCCCTAAAGCGCGAAAAATTAAAAGACAAGTAATATATCGTTACATTTGTAGGGTGTTACGTTATTTTTACAGAGCTCCACCACTTAATAAAATCTGCTGCTTATTAGATTCCTTTCAGAACACCATTGCAGTGTGCCACACCCAGAACTTTCAGAAAGATTGCGTGATATAGAAACAAATAAAATAGAGTAATTCTTAAAGACCGCACACATTTCTTCTGTCTTGATAAAGCGGCTTTGGTGTTCTGTCGATAAAGTGCGGGGAGGGAAAGCACATACAGGCACAGCCCTGAATCATCGACCTCAACCACATTTGCTAAGCTAAACCAATTGCGCTGTATTTTCTTGTTATCCATCTGCATCTAGACTTGAATATATCAACTACATTATTGACTGAAACAGGTCCTACATTCAAGCGTTAAGGTACCGTTTAGTTCACGGAACGAGATCCTCTGACGTGGGGAGAGGGCACTGCCGCGTGGCCCCCGCGTGCGACAGGGCCCGCGTGCAGTGACCCTACTGCCCCCTGCAGTACGTCAGAGGAACCTCCTCCTTAGTTCACATAGATCATGTTTGTTTACATGCCCATATCTATATTTTTTGGGGCCCTGGAGCGAAATACAGACTAGTCTTTGTTGGCTTTTCATACAAATCATATTTTATATTTTTTTAAATGTGACCATAGAATTGATCTCTCTATTTCTTCGCGAGGAACAAAGGACAAAATAATTAATTAAACTAGTACATACCTAGCAAAATGAATACATTATTTAATTAATGGGGTTTAGTTTATTGTAATCGGCTAGTGACGTCAGTAAAAAATACTAGTGGTTTCATTGGCTAATGCATACGTGATGCTGATGGAATCAATTGATGGTCAAGTCACCACGTTCCCATATAAGGTTTAAATTCTTGTCTACAATCTTGTCGGTTTGCTATTAGATGTTGATGTTATGTGTTGACTACTGAGACGTGTTGAGTATAGGACCTATCTAGATTGGTGATAGGTACCTTATGCCTCGCAGGATCGGTGGCGGCTCTATCTTGTGCCTTTGTATCGCGCGGTGTAACTATTCGCGTTCATTTTCTATATGCGAGTATGTCTCACTGATTTAGACATATCTAAAGTATCCAATAACACATCAAAAGTGGGGACCCTCAAATTTTTAGGAGCCGGTGAAGTCGGGCCACTTGCACTAGGCCATGTACGGCCATGTTTGTTTAGATTCAACTGTAATCAAATACTTCACTAGAAATTAATACCGGCTTATTCAAATTTATTACCACTGATACCTAATCATTACTGTCGTCACATTTCGTGAACTAAACAACATCTAATTGTAAAGCATAGGGAACTACGTGCACCTGATTATCAACTACAGTACATTGTACTCAATCACATGCCCGGAACTATATGCGTGAGTGGTAGGGCTCTGCATGGCTTTTTCTGCTCTGTGAAGCAAACCAATATATCACTACTGGAATTCGGCACTTTGCCGAGTGCTCGGCGCTTTCTCGAGTGTCACACTCGACAAAGTAACACTTTCAACAACGATCACATTTTACTCGACAAAGTAACACTTTCAACAACGATCACATTTAACTAGAGTAAGACACTCGGTATAGACATACACCTGGCCGTACTTACGTGATACTTGCTTAAATAATCCCTAACAAACTGGTAGGGTTATTACATTCCAAGCAAATACTACACCCGGCCGGCTAACGCATTGTTGTAACTTTTTTCTTGTCGGTTTTTTTTTACTTTTGCAAGTGGACGAAATGCTTTTTTTCCTTTATTTTTATGTAATCTAGCTCTCGTAAGTTTTATTAACAGCCAGCAAATATATCTAGCTTAATTACCCGTTTTCCCTTCCAACAGAAAAAGAAAACGAATCAGCTTGCTCTAACTACTGAACAAGACACCAGCACATGCAAGTGCTAGATCCTTGAACAGTTCTACGGTCCAGCGGGGATATTTCTTCCATGCCAACATATATACAGACTGCTTACAAGGTTGCATCATGGCAAGAGCACAAATGAAAACCTTACTATTTAATCACAATACTCCCTCCGTTTCTTTTTAGTTGTCTCTGGATAGTGCAATTTTATATTATCCAGCGACAACTTAAAAGAAACGGAGGGAGTAGTTTTTTTCTCTCTCTACGGTACAAGCACCCGAGAGAAACAAGCTGCTTGTTGCTTCTTTACATATAGATACATACCGAAATAAAGATCTCAAGAAAATCCCTAACATAAATAAATAAATAGAAACTATTTAAGAGAAGAAAACAAACAGCAGAAAAAACATTTCATCTGGAGCAAATGGGAATAAATAAAAAATATTTAAACTAACTAAACCGGTGCAAATGGGAAGCAGGACCAATAAACAGTGACTTGCAACCCTAAGCCACCGATACTAAGTTCCTTGGAGCTTGCACCCATTTTCAGAGGTTTGAAGCCCTTTTCATCTGTATAGGTAGCAGAACCATTCGTAATGGTGGCCACAACCTTCAGCTCTCTATCTCTATGATAGTCAACAGAAACAACCTGCCGTGCAAGGCTGATCTTATCACCAACATCTGCAGTCTCTGCAGTCTCAAGCAACACAATCCATTGTCCTATACCGGCATTGGCCTCAAAGATGAAACGAAAACCATCAGCTGGCCATGTCCCGCAAATGACTCGCACTTCGATTGTAGCTTCCACAGAATAAGTAAGATAACCAAGCATCAGTTCAAGTGTGCTAAGTCTGCTAGTGTAAGAGTGCTCAATCAAGTATGAGTGAGCATCATTGAATACCCCCAATGAAGTAATAGCTAGAAGGCTCAATTCTTTGTCATCAGATCTAGTAGCACCTTTCACATACAATGAAGCCTCAAATATCACACGACCAGATAGGAGGACAGCACGCACAGGGCCTGTCAGTTCTAAATACGGATTCTGAAGTGAAACAGGATGTAAGCATTGAGCAGCATAATCAATACGCATACAAAACACTAAAACAGGCAAAGCGCATGGCATGAAGTATGCAGCAAATGATGAGATAGCTCGATGCATCAGCAACAATTAGTAAAAGTAACCATGCTTATCATAGCGTATTCGTTTGAGATTGGTAATCAACCCCGAAACATTGCCCTTGCCAAAATACATCGGAAAAACTATCAACTATACAAGTTAAAACTGTCACTGTCATGTTACCGAGACAACAAACACACCCATCCGCTCACAACAGTAACATGATTCCTACTTTCATCTACAAAGGTGATCGTTTCTTCATGCACTGATCAAACCAACACACATGACCAAATCTAATGACATGCCAAACTTATGTTCCTCTACCAGCATGTTTATACAATGTTTCAGCTGTCTACATGATTCCAATGTAAGTAACAAGCAGGGGATCTCTAGGCATGGGAGTCGTGCTAATTTCTGCAAAGCAATAATATAATACCACTATGTATAATGCAGCTGGTAATAGAATTACAAGATTATTTGGTTAGGAGAAACGTGTACAATTACTGTATGGTACCAAATATATACATGCTTGCATGCTAGCAATAAGACATCAGCTAGTGATGCATTTAAGGAAGGGTAAGACTGGAAAAGGAAGTCTAAGGCAATGTTTGGAAGGCTACACATTATGAAAACCAGCTAAAAATATATGTAAAGGATCAAACCAGCTCACATTACGATGTAGATTGAAAAAAATATATATCCAACCACCCAGATTCCTATAATCCCATAATCTGGCTCCACCCAGCTAACAGTAGATATTGCATGGGATTATTGCTACTCACCACACCTCTATCCAAGGATCCAAACAGCCCTAGATATTGCTCTCAAGGTTTAATATCCGGATTTTCATACTCTGTATCCCTAACCCGGATTTCTATAATCTCTAGCCCATCCAAACATGCCTTAAAATTGCCTAGAAGTTTTAGAACAAGGATTACAAAGATAGTACAACACGCTAAAACAATAAGTATTTTGAACCGGAGGGAGTACATGGTTTGAGCTATCTACATGAGACCAATGTAATAGGCATCGCCACACTAGGAATGGGAGTCATGGTAATTTGTACAAGCTATAATATCGCATTACCATGTGCAACACTTTATTCTAAAGACATTGGTTCAGATAAACAGCTGGTACAACAACTGCATGGTATAACTAGCATGTTTGCATGTTAACAGCTACACGGGGCTTATAACAAAGTATGTAGGAATAGGCAGCACGGCAAGAAGCAAGAAATGTAGGAATAGGTGGCACGGCAATAATCAAGAAATGACAGCTGTAAGTAAGAAACACTCCGAACCTGATCGGTGAGTATCTGACATTTATCCCTTTCGCGCTCAAAGATAATATTACGATTATAATCTAATGAGTCACGTAGGGCAACCAAACCAAACACCTCAAGCGGCCACTGTAGACCTCCAGTTATTCCTCCAACTTTGACATAAAATACTTGTACAGTTTGCTTAGCAGTGCCACCGCGTGGCGGAAGATTATGTGTAAATCGCTTGCAAGGGATATTAGCTGCATGTAGTCAAAGGAGATTTCAGATGAGTTAGGACATTAGAGCCCAATTGTGGATAGTAGCAGCAGTAAGGACTACTCCCTCCGTCCCCAAAAAAAAAACAAGTCAATCTAGGTTTGTCCTAAGTCAAAAAAAATTCTCTATAAATTTGGTCAAATTTAATAAAGTTTGACTTAAGACAAACCTAGGATGACTGTTTTTTTTTTGTTTGGGACGGAGGGAGTAAGCAGTAACAACAGCAACTAACATGTGCATGGATGGCATTCAAGTTATTCTTGTCCATCGATCTAGTTCCGATCCTACCACATTTATATCACTTGATATCAAAGGAACGTCATTGTGACTAGATTGATCCATGAAGTATGAAACGATTCGAGATATGACAACCAAAGCAACAAGAACCAAATTAATAGGTAACTAACGTGCAGATCAAGAACGAGATAATCAACAAGTTCACTCACTCTTCTTATCGAAGCTACCGTACTTCTTCAAATAGCAGTTGTCCCAGCTCTGCCTGAACAACATAGCTTGATAGGCTTCAGGGTCATTTACCTTATCGGGGTACCGCCTACGCTCTTCCTCCTCCTTCTCCTCGTTCCTCCTCTTCCACTCCAAGTACCTCTCATACATCAGTTTGTTTTTCTGGTCATTGGATTCTGACCTGGACTTTGCGCTCTCCGATTGCCCTTCTCTCTTAATGTCTCCTTTCCGTGCCTCCTCCCCCTCCTTGTCATCCAGATGACCATGGGTTTGCTTCATCCTCTTCTGCCGCTCCGCAACCTCCGCATCAGAATGCTCTACATTCCCCCGCAACCACCGCATCGGAGTCTTCTTCCTAGCTTCGTATTCCCCGTCGCCGTCGCTCTTCCTCTCCGCCTCCACCTCCATCTCCATCTCCACCTCCGCCGCCTCCATCTCCACCTCCGCCGCCTCCATCTCCGCCTCCGCCTTGCACGAGTAGTTGCCCGCCGTCGCCGCCTCTGGGTAAGAACCCTAGATCTGGTTTTTGCCACTGCCTGGCAGGGGCACAACGCCACCAACAAGTAAATACCCTGGACGGCTACGCCTCCTGGGCCTTTCCTTCTTTTGCTGAGATAAGAGTACATGGGCTGCAATCAATAAATAAAAAAAGACTCCCCAGCCTGGATTTTTTATTTTTTAGAAAAAATCAAAAATATACCATCGTTTTAAAAAAATTGCAAATTTATACTGCTGTCTCTAACTCATTGCCAACTGAATTGGTGACAAAAACCTGGATGGAATGTCGAGTTAGCGATATTTAGGAAACTGGCGACATTTCCCTAGCCCCTATATAGCCTGTCCATTGTCATTTGAAGCCACTAAAATTTTAGAAGAGAAGGAAGGAGAGGAAAACCTTCTTGGTGAAGCCCTGCTGTCCAAGTACGGACAATAATGTCTCAAACTGGAGACTTAAATTGAAATATGGGGTTGTACACAGGAAAAACTACTCCAATAATACTTTATTTTATAAAATTTGGTCAAAAAAATATAAACACTCTCTCAAGTGCCTCAAATATACTACACCGCAGTGGGCTGCCCTATAATCTAGATTTGAGGTTTTTACTGTTGGAACGGAATGTTTTGTTGGTGCCCTAAATTCTATAAAATATATTCATTTTTAAATTATAGAGCATTTTTATAGGTCACTTTGTTGTACATGCTCTTAGTCTAAGCCTCCCGATTGAGCTTGTCTTGTAACGCCGCATGCCTCCCCTTTTATAGCTGAAGGGTGAAAGGGAATTAGGCTTACACCTTTTTTCTAATTGATTTTGGTGGTTGAATTGCCCAACACAAATAATTGGACTAACTAGTTTGCTCTAGTTTATAAGTTTTTACAGGTGCCAAAGGTTCACAACAAGCCAATAAAAAGACCAAAGATGGGTTCAAATAAAGAGAGCTAAAGACATCCCAAAGGCACCCTGGTCTGGCGCACCGGACTGTCCGGTGCACCATGGAACTTGACGCTGAACTCGCTACCTTCGGGAAAATGGGAGGTCGCTCCGCTATAATTCACCGGATTGTCCGGTGAAGCACCGGACAGTGTCCGGTGTCACATCGGACTGTCCGGTGTGCCAGCGGAGCAACGGCTACTTCGTGCCAACGGTCGACTGCAACCGCATTAAATGCGCTACAGTGCGCGCCAGAGTCAGAGCACGCGCAGAAGGGGCACCGGACAGTCTATAGGACCTGTCCGGTGCACCACCGGACAGCCCAGAGGCCCCACCAGTCAAAGCTCCAACGGTCAGAACCCAACGACCGACTGACGTGGCTGGCGCACCGGACAGTGTCCGGTGACGCACCGGACTGTCCGGTGCGCCATGCGGACAGCCTCCCAACGGCCACTTTTGGTGGTTGGGGCTATAAATACCCCAACCACCCCACCATTCATGGCATCCAAGTTTTCCAACTTCCCACACCTTACAAGAGTTATAGCATTCAATACAAGACACACCAAAGAGATTAAATCCTCTCCCAAGTCCTTAGTTCATTCCAAATCAAATAGTGACTAGTGAGAGAGTGACTTGTGTTCATTTGAGCTCTTGCGCTTGGATTGCTTCTTTTTCTCATTCTTTCTTGTGATCAACTCAATTGTAACCAAGGCAAGAGACACCAATTGTGTGGTGGTCCTTGTGAGGACTTTGTGTCCCGTTTGATTGAGAAGAGAAGCTCACTCGGTCTAAGTGACCGTTTGAGAGAGGGAAAGGGTTGAAAGAGACCCGGTCTTTGTGACCACCTCAACGGGGAGTATATTTGCAAGAACCGAACCTCGGTAAAACAAATCATCGTGTCTCACTCTTTATTTGCTCGCGATTTGTTTTTCACCCTCTCTCTCTCGGACTCGTTCATATTTCTAACGCTAACCCGGCTTGTAGTTGTGCTTAAGTTTATAATTTTCAGATTCGCCCTATTCACCCCCCCCCCTCTAGGCGACTTCCAATTGGAATCGGAGCCGGTGCTTCATTAGAGCTTAACCGCTCGAAGTGATGTCGGGAGATCACGCCAAGAAGATGGTGATAGGCGGTGAGAAGTCCGCTACAAGCCACGGGAAGGCTCCATCATGGGAGTCCGCCAACAAGAAGAAGGATGGATCCCCTTCACGCATTCGATCGCACAAGAGTGGCGAGAAGAAGAAGAAAATGAAGAAAGTGGTCTACTACGAGACCGACTCTTCCTCGCCCTCTACATCCGGATCCGACGCCGTGTCCGTCACTTCTAAGCGCCAAGCATACTCCATTACTTTCCGTCCCATTAGGCAAACCACCGACGTTTGATGGTGAAGACTATTCTAGGTGGAGTGATATGATGAGATATCACCTAACCTCACTCCACAAAAGTATATGGGATGTTGTTGAGTTTGGTGTACAGGTACCATCCGTAGGGGATGAAGATTATGATGAGGACGAGGTGGCCCAAATAGTGCACTTCAACTCCCAAGCCACCACTATACTCCTCACCTCTCTAAGTCGATAGGAGTATAACAAGGTGCAAGGATTGAAGAGCGCCAAAGAGATTTGGGACGTACTCAAGACCGCGCACGAAGGAGACGAGGTGACAAAAATCACCAAGCGGGAGACGATCGAGGGGGAGCTCGGTCGCTTCCGGCTTCGCCAAGGGGAGGAGCCACAAGAAATGTACAACCGGCTCAAGACCTTGGTGAACCAAGTGCGCAACCTCGGGAGCAAGAAATGGGATGACCATGAAATGGTCAAGGTTATTCTTAGATCACTCATTTTTCTTAACCCTACGCAAGTTCAATTAATACGTGGTGATCCTAGATACACACTAATGTCTCCCGAGGAAGTAATAGGAAAATTTGTGAGCTTTGAGTTGATGATCAAAGGCTCAAAGAAAATCATCGAGCAAGATGGCCCCTCCACGCCCGAAGCACAACCGATCGCATTCAAGGCAACGGAGGAGAAGAAGAAAGAGTCTACATCAAGTAGACTCCCCATTGACGCCTCCAAGCTCGACAATGAGGAGATGGCGCTCATCATCAAGAGCTTCCGTCAAATCCTAAAGCAAAGGAGGGAGAAGGACTACAAATCCCGCTCCAAGAAAGTGTGCTACAAGTGTGGTAAGCCCGGTCACTTTATTGCAAAATGTTCATTATCAAGTGACAGTGACAGGGGCGACGACAAGAAGGGCAAGAGGAGAGAAAAGAAGAGATACTACAAGAAGAAGGGTGGTGATGCCCATGTGTGCCGCGAATGGAACTCCGACGAGAGCTCCTCCGACTCCTCCTCCGACGAGGAGGCCGCCAACATCGCCGTCACCAAAGGACTCCTCTTCCCCAACGTCGGCCATAAGTGCCTCATGGCAAAGGACAACAAAAAGAAGAAGGTAAAATCAAGATCCTCCACTAAATATGCATCCTCTAGTGATGAAGATAATTCTAGTGATGAGGAGGATAATTTGCGTACCCTTTTTGCCAACCTAAACATGCAACAAAAGGAAAAATTAAATGAATTAATTAGTGCTATTCATGAGAAGGATGAACTCTTGGACTCTCAAGAGGACTTCCTAATTAAAGAAAACAAGAAGCATGTTAAGGTTAAGAATGCTTATGCTCTAGAAATAGAAAAATATGAAAAATTATCTAGTGAGCTAAGCACTTGTCATGATATTATTTCCAACCTTAGAAATAAAAATGCTAAATTAATTGCTAAGGTTGATTCTAACGTTAGTGATGTTTCAATTCCCAATCTTAGAGATAATAATGTTAGTTTACTTGCTAAGATTGAAGAATTGAATATCTCTCTTGCTAGCCTTAGAAATGATAATGAAAAATTAATTGCTAAGGCTAAAGATTTAGATGTTTGCAATGTTACAATTTCCAATCTTAGAAGTGAAAATGACATTTTACATGCTAAGATTGTTGAACTAAAATCTTGCAAACCCTCTACATCTACTGTTGAGCATGTTTCCATTTGCACTAGATGTAGAGACATTAATGTTGATGCTATTCATGATCACCTAGCTTTAATTAAGAAACAAAATGATCACATAGCCCAACTTAATGCCAAAATTAATGAGCATGACTTAGAAAATGAAAATTTTAAATTTGCTAGAAGCATGCTCTATACTGGGAGACGCCCTGGCATCAAGGATGGCATTGGAATATTGGATTCCAAAAGGGAGACAATGTCAAACTTAATGCCCCTCCTAAAAGATTGTCTAACTTTGTTAAGGGCAAGGCTTCCATGCCTCAGGATAACGAGGGTTACATTTTGTACCCTGCCGGTTATCCCGAGCACAAAATTAGGAGAATTCACTCTAGGAAGTCTCACTCTGGCCCTAATCATGCTTTTATGTATAAGGGTGAGACATCTAGCTCTAGGCAATCAACCCGTGCTAAATTGCGTAAGAAGAAAACTCCTATCGCATCAAATGATTCTAACATTTCATTTAAAACTTTTGATGCATCTTATGTTTTAACTAACAAATCTGGCAAGGTAGTTGCCAAGTATGTTGGGGGCAAACACAAGGGGTCAAAGACTTGTGTTTGGGTACCTAAAGTTCTTGTATCTAATGTCAAAGGACCCAAAATCGTTTGGGTACCTAAAATCAAGAACTAAATTTCTTTTGTAGGCTTATGCATCCGGGGGCTCAAGTTGGATCATCAATAGCGGGTGCACAAACCATATGACAGGGGAGAAGAAGATGTTCTCCTCCTACGAGAAAAACCAAGACCCCCAACGAGCTATCACATTCGGGGATGGGAATCAAGGTTTGGTCAAAGGATTGGGTAAAATTGCTATATCTCCTGACCATTCCATTTCCAATGTTTTTCTTGTAGATTCTTTAGATTACAATTTGCTTTCCGTTTCACAATTATGCAAAATGGGTTACAACTGTCTTTTTATGGATATAGGTGTTACTGTCTTTAGAAGAAGTGATGATTCAGTAGCATTTAAGGGAGTGTTGGAGGGTCAGCTATACTTAGTAGATTTTGATAGAGCTGAACTCGACACTTGCTTAATTGCTAAGACTAACATGGGCTGGCTCTGGCATCGCCGACTAGCACATGTTGGAATGAAGAATCTTCACAAGCTTCTAAAGGGAGAACACTTTTTAGGACTAACAAATGTTCATTTTGAGAAAGACAGGATTTGTAGCGCATGTCAGGCAGGGAAGCAAGTTGGTGTTCATCATCCACACAAGAACATCATGACGACTGACAGGCCACTAGAGCTCCTACACATGGACCTATTCGGCCCGATAGCTTACATAAGCATCATCGGGAGTAAGTACTGTCTAGTTATTGTGGATGACTATTCTCGCTTCACTTGGGTGTTCTTTTTGCAATAAAAATCTCATACCCAAGAGACCTTAATGGGATTCTTGAGACGGGCTCAAAATGAGTTCGGCTTAAGGATTAAAAAGATTAGAAGCGACAACGGGACGGAGTTCAAGAACTCACAAATCGAAGGCTTCCTTGAGGAGGAGGGCATCAAGCATGAGTTCTCTTCTCCCTACACGCCACAACAAAATGGTGTAGTGGAGAGGAAGAATAGAACTCTATTGGACATGGCAAGGACCATGCTTGATGAGTACAAGACTTCGGATCGGTTTTGGGCGGAAGCGGTCAACACCGCGTGCTACGCCATCAACCGGTTGTATCTACACCGAATCCTCAAGAAGACATCGTATGAACTCTTAACCGGTAAAAAGCCCAATGTTTCATATTTTAGAGTCTTTGGTAGCAAATGCTTTATTCTTGTTAAAAGAGGTAGAAAATCCAAATTTGCTCCTAAGGCTGTAGAAGGCTTTTTACTAGGATATGATTCAAACAAAAGGGCATATAGAGTCTTTAACAAGTCCTCTGGACTAGTTGAAGTTTCTTGTGACATTGTGTTTGATGAGACTAACGGCTCTCAAGTAGAGCAAGTTGATCTTGATGAGCTAGATGATGAAGAGGCTCCGTGCGTCGCGCTAAGGAACATGTCCATTGGGGATGTGTGTCCTAAGGAATCCGAAGAGCCTCCACAAGCACAAGATCAACCATCTTCCTCCATGCAAGCATCTCCACCAACTCAAGATGAGGATAAGGCTCAAGATGATGAAGGAGAAGATCAAGATAATGAGCTGTCTCAAGAGGAGAGCAATGATCAAGGGGGAGATGCCCATGATCAAGATAAGGAAGATGAACAAGTTCCAAGGCCGCCACACCCAAGAGTCCACCAAGCTATCCAACGAGATCACCCCGTGAACACCATCCTCGGCGACATTCAAAAGGGGGTAACTACTCGATCTCGTGTTGCTCTTTTTTGTGAACATTACTCTTTTGTTTCCTCTATTGAGCCACATAAGGTAGAGGAAGCACTTCAAAATTCGGATTGGGCGGTGGCGATGCAAGAGGAGCTCAACAACTTCACTAGGAATGAGGTATAGCATTTAGTTCCACGTCCTAACCAAAATGTTGTAGGAACCAAGTGGGTCTTCCGCAACAAACAAGATGAGCATGGTGTGGTGACAAGGAACAAAGCCCGACTTGTGGCCAAGGGATATTCACAAGTCGAAGGTCTGGATTTCGGTGAAACCTATGCACCCGTAGCTAGGCTAGAATCAATTCACATTTTACTTGCCTATGCTACTTACCATAGCTTCAAGCTTTATCAAATGGACGTGAAAAGTGCCTTCCTCAATGAACCAATCAAGGAAGAGGTCTATGTTGAGCAACCTCCCGGCTTTGAAGATAGTAAGTACCCTAACTATGTTTACAAACTCTCTAAGGCGCTTTACGGGCTCAAGCAAGCCCCAAGAGCATGGTATGAATGCCTAAGAGATTTGCTTATCACTAACGGCTTCAAAGTCGGAAAGGCCGATCCTACTCTATTTACTAAAACACTTGCAAATGATTTGTTTGTATGCCAAATTTATGTTGATGATATTATATTTGGGTCTACTAACGAATCTACATGTGAGGAATTTAGTAGGATCATGACACAGAAATTCGAGATGTCTATGATGGGGGAGTTGAAGTACTTCTTGGGATTTCAAGTTAAGCAACTCCAAGAGGGCACCTTCATTAGCCAAACGAAGTATATTCAAGACATTCTAAACAAGTTTGGGATGAAGGATGCCAAGCCCATCAAGACACCCATGGGAACTAATGGGCATCTCGACCTCGACACGGGAGGTAAATCCGTAGATCAAAAGGTATACCGGTCAATGATAGGCTCTTTACTCTATTTATGTGCATCTCGACCGGATATTATGCTTTCCGTATGCATGTGTGCAAGATTCCAAGCCGACCCTAAGGAAGCTCACCTTACGGCTGTAAAACGAATCTTGAGATATTTAGTTTATACCCCTAAGTTTGGGCTTTGGTATCCTAGGGGATCCACATTCGATTTAATTGGTTATTCGGATGTCGATTGGGCAGGGTGTAAAATTAATCGAAAGAGCACATCGGGGACTTACCAGTTCTTGGGAAGGTCTCTGGTGTCTTGGGCTTCAAAGAAGCAAAATTCCGTAGCTCTTTCTACCGCCAAAGCCGAGTATATTGTCGCAGGCCATTGTTGCGCGCAATTGATTTGGATGAGACAAACCCTCAGGGACTATGGTTACAAATTAACCAAAGTTCCTCTTCTATGTGATAATGAGAGTGCAATCCGCATGGCGGATAATCCCGTTGAACATAGCCGCACTAAACACATAGCCATTCGGTATCATTTTCTAAGGGATCACCAACAAAAGGGGGATATCGAGATTGCATATATTAACACCAAAGAACAATTAGCCGATATCTTTACCAAGCCATTAGATGAACAAACATTTAACAAACTTAGGCATGAGCTAAATATTCTTGATTCCCAGAATTTCTTTTAATGTTTTTCACACATAGCTCATTAATATACCTTTGATCATGTCTCTTTCATGTGCTATGACTAATGTGTTTTCAAGTGTAATTCATGCTAAGTCATAGATTGAAAGGAAACTAGAGTCTTCGGCGAAGACAAGGCTTCCACTCCACTCCATCAAATTACTCATCCTTCGCCGTCACTCCAAGCCACTCTCCAACTTTGTTATAATCTTCACTCATATTTTGTTCGCCAAAGGGGGAGAAAGTAGTTATAAGGGCTTATATTTCACTCAAGTATCCGTTTTTGGCGATTCATGCCAAAGGGGGAGAAAGTATTAGCCCAAAGCAAAAGGACCGCACCACCACCAATTTTTAAAAATTTGAGTTAAGAAAAGATTTTTCAATTGATGATTTTTCAATCGGTATCTTATTAGAATTTCAAATTGGTACATCCCCTTTCAAAACTAATAACTAAAACCCTCTTGAACACTAAGAGGAGAATTTGATTGAGGGGGAGTTTTGTTTAGTCAAAGGAAAAAGCATTTGAAACAGGGGGAGAAAATTTCAAATCTTGAAAATGCTTCTCAAAATCTTACTCATTTGTTCCTTGACTATTTGCAAAAGAACTTTGAAAAGAATTTACAAAAGAATTTGCAAAAACAAAACATGTGGTGCAAGCGTGGTCCAAAATGCTAAAAATAAAGAAACAATCCATGCATATCTTATGAGAATTTATTTGTTCAATTCTTAGTAACCTTTGCACTTACATTAAGCAAACTAGTTCAATTATGCACTTCTATATTTGCTTTGGTTTGTGTTGGCATCAATCACCAAAAAGGGGAGATTGAAAGGGAATTAGGCTTACACCTTTTTCCTAATTGATTTTGGTGGTTGAATTGCCCAACACAAATAATTGGACTAACTAGTTTGCTCTAGTCTATAAGTTTTACAGGTGCCAAAGGTTCACAACAAGCCAATAAAATGACCAAAGATGGGTTCAAATAAAGAGAGCTAAAGACATCCCAAAGGCACCCTGGTCTGGCGCATCAGACTGTCCGGTGTGCCACCGGACAGTGTCCGGTGCACTAGGGAACTTGACGCTGAACTCGCTACCTTTGGGAAAATAGGAGGCCACTCCGCTATAATTCACCGGACTGTCCGGTGTGCCAGCGGAGCAACGGCTACTTCGCACCAACGGTCGACTGCAACCGCATTAAATGCGCTACAGTGGCGCTAGAGTCAGAGCAAGCGCAGAAGGGGCACCGGACAGTCTACAGGACCTGTCTGGTGCACCACCGGACAGCCCAGAGGCCCCACCAGTCAGAGCTCCAACGGTCAGAACCCAACGGCTGGCTGACGTGGCTGGCGCACCGGACAGTGTCCGGTGGCGCACCGGACTGTCCGGTGCGCCATGCGACAGATAGCCTCCCAACGGCCAATTTTGGTGGTTGGGACTATAAATACCCCAACCACCCCACCATTCATGGCATCCAAGTTTTCCAACTTCCCATACCTTACAAGAGCTATAGCATTCAATACAAGACACACCAAAGAGATCAAATCCTCTCCCAAGTCCTTAGTTCATTCCAAATCAAATAGTGACTAGTGAGAGAGTGACTTGTGTTCATTTGAGCTCTTGCGCTTGGATTGCTTCTTTTTCTCATTCTTTCTTGTGATCAACTCAATTGTAACCAAGGCAAGAGACACCAATTGTGTGGTGGTCCTTGTGGGGACTTTGTGTCCCGTTTGATTGAGAAGAGAAGCTCACTCGGTCTAAGTGACCTTTTGAGAGAGGGAAAGGGTTGAAAAAGACCCGGTCTTTGTGACCACCTCAACGGGGAGTAGGTTTGCAAGAACCGAACCTCGGTAAAACAAATCATCGTGTCTCACTTTTTATTTGCTCACGATTTGTTTTTCACCCTCTCTCTCGGACTCGTTCATATTTCTAACGCTAACCCGGCTTGTAGTTGTGCTTAAGTTTATAATTTTCAGATTCGCCCTATTCATCCCCCCTCTAGGCGACTTTCAAAGGGGGGCATGCACAAAGGTACTGTGCCCCGACATGTGGGCCCAGGAACACAATGGATATATCACTTGGAGCTACAAATGTTCGCCGCTGGAGCAATCTTCTCGCGCCCTGACATCCGAGGTCTGCATATCTTCGGCGTGCAAGGGAAGCTTCTTGTATAAGGGATGGTGAGTACAATGTGTCGCATGGCACGGGCGCACTGTTTGACAACAGACTGGACAGGCGCGCCGTCTGCAGGATGAACCCTGACGTCGTCTGCCAGCGGAGTGGACAGGACGCATTAAATGCTGAGAGGGCACATCGTCTGTCAGCATGGTGGCAGGCGGCACGTCCTCTCCGCAATAAATGCAGAGACCGTGCGGCTTTAGAGGCCTCACGTCAGGCCCCGCCCGTTGGCTTATGTCACGGGCCACAAGCCACGTGGCAGTAGTAGGTCTCCGCCTGCGCGGGGAGCACAGGACAAGGCCTGGACACGTGCCAGCACCGGACCCTCACTCATGCCGGGGTTCCCCCCGTCCCGGGACCTTGCTGTGGTCCGAACCTTATCAGAGGGACCTGGGGCCCGTCCGAGGGACCCGACATGCCTTCTTGGGAGTTCCGAACTGCATTCGAGGGTCCGGGCTGTGCGTACAGGGGTCCGGTGTTCCTCTGTGGAGGTCTGAACCCAATGATGCATCCTGGGGTGTATTATCTTTCCTTGCCACGTGGTGCCCCTAGACCTGCCCATGTGGTGGCGTCGGGTACCGTTCTCCGTGTGGCCAGGAGACGTCGTACGTTTTCAGCGTCTTTATATTGTAGTAGAGGGTACCCCTGATTTAGGGTATCGACAGTGGCCTCCGGGCCTGCCTCAGGGGAGGATGCGAGCCTGCAGGTGGGGCCAGAGTCTGATTGGTGATTGGCGTGCTGCTCTTGCGCGCTTGTTGATGCAATTACTGTCGGCCCGCCTATGGTCACGCCGACTGCCACGCCTGTTCCCACGGTTGACTGGCCCGTGACCTTCGTACTTAATGTCATTGTTGGGCCATGCGCGAAGTGCCTTGAGTCGCTGCACTGGCTCTGAAAACTTATCTTTTTAGTCTTCTGCGACGGCCCCGAGGGGACGTGGTATTGGCGCAAGCGGCGGTGCGATCTTTCCGCACCAAGTAACCGGCGCACTGGTTGCATGACATGTGGGCCTGGGCCCCCATGTTGGATCGCCGGTTGCAACGAAGCTGAGGGGGCGCACAACCGCGGGGTGGTTGTACGCTTCCTGTGCGGCGGTTCGCCTTCTCGACCGCTGGTTTCGGTGAAGATGAAGGGGAGCATAACCGCGGGGCAGTTGCACGCTCCTTGTGCGGCGGTTCGCCTTCCTGACCGCTGGTTGCGGCGAAAATGAAGGGGCGCATAACCGCGCGGCGGTTGCACGCTCCTTGTGCGGCGGTATGCCTTCTTCGCACTTCGGGTCAGCCTATGTGACATGTGGGGCCCGACCCCCGTGACATAGGGTGGGGACCCTGGTGCGCATCGGGGGAGACTTTGCCCGTGATGCTTCGAGGCGCGAGTGGGGGAACCTGCCTTTAAAAGGCGGTTCACCCCTCGGGTAGTAACCATGCCTCGCTCCTCTTGCATTCGTCGCGCCCTTCCACCTTCTGGGCCTCTGGATGGGGCGCGCCGGTGTTCACTGGAGGGATCCACGTCAGGGCCACCCCCTCCGGCGGTCTCACCGCCGGGAGCTCGCGCTCTTCATTTCCTGCGCGGTGGTGCTGTTGATCTTGACTTTTTCTTGCTGCTGTTGGAGGAGCGCGACCTCGCGGGGGTTGGCGTTCTTCTGCCATCGCTCGGCTTCAAGGATTTTCATCATGCAGCCCGGCTGCAATCTCCCGCCAGTGGTCATCTAGAAGTAGGGATGGCAGCGGGTCGGGTAAAGTGCGGGTAAGCCATTTACCCGCCTGCTAACATATCCGCGTCTGTAGTGCTTATCCGTGCCCGCGAGAGATTGCGGGTAACATTTTCGACCCGTGCCTGTACCCGCAGGATATCCGCGGATATCGGGCAACCCGTTACCCGCCAGAAAATACCATAGAGTATGTGGTCATGTTCATTTTACCAAGAACACAACAACTTGACAGACAAAATAATGACAAGGAACATAGTTCAAACTTAAAAGTCCACAAACATGATCGATCATCCACAAACATAAGTCTCAAACTCTTAAGATAATTAATTATTACAACACAATGTTTTAGGATAAAATGAACACATGGGCGATATTTTGATGGGCTAGTAAATTAAGCGGGTAATGGGTAATACCCACGGGCGAAATTTTATATCTGCCAATTACCTGCGGGTGAGAAGTGTTGCCCGTATCCTTACCCGTGGGCGAGATTTCTTACCCGTATCCATGCCCATCAGGTACGAAACCCGCGGATATCCGTTCCCGCGGGCAGAATTGCCATCCCTATCTAGAAGGATGACCACCAGCCTTGTGGCGGAGAGAAGCGAGCCGGGCTGCGGCCTCCCCCTGCCCTCAGCTTCAAGGATGTTCATCATCCTCGCTGGGGTGGAAGGTGAGCCGAGTTGGGGTCCTGCCTTCCGCATGGGCTGGCGACCCGCTTCTTCCTCCAGCATTCGGGGGAGAAGGGCGTTCACCAGCCTTGCGGAGGAGGCGAACTTTGGCTATGCGTGTGTATGGCTCCTTGGCTTGGATGGCTTCGGCGCCGCCTCCAACGCTGCCTCCTGCCGCCTGGTCGGGGGGTGGTTGTCCGTCCACCGCACGGGTGACGGTCACGCCGTGCGCAGGTCTGCCACATCCACGATGTCTCCCGCGCCGCCGGCCGCACTGTTCTGACGTCGTCCGGGTGGTCAGACAAGGCGTCATACACCGTGGGGGTGGCGGCCACGTTCTTGGATGGTCTTGTCCTCACTCCTGTAGGAGGACGGGAGCGAGGACCTCTTCGCGCACGCTGAGGCGGCCGCCATCACCGGTAAGCCACTGGTGCAGAGGTGGTTGCCGCCACCGGTGCAGAGGTGGCCGCTGTCGTCGGTGCTGAGGTGGTCGCCGGCGCCGCCGCTGGTGAGGCTACCCGCTGCAGAGGTGGTTGCCTCCGCTGGTGAGACCACCAGCACCACCTATCGTCGAGCCTCCAACTCTTTGGCTTTAATGGCCTCGTTGCCGCTCCCCGTAGGAAGACGGGGGCAAGGACCTCTTCGTAATGGCGCACGTATTGAGGCGGCCATCACCGTTGTTACGCCGTCTTGGGGGATTCCGCAAGGGCAGTGGTCGCAGCCTTCCAGCGCGACCTTGCTAGTGTCTGGTAATTTATACCTGCAGAGTAGAGATGGAGCTAGGGCTCCGCTTGAAAGCGGATGTAATACTTTTGCTTTTTGTAAGGTACTTTTGAGTACTATTTATCAAGCAGTATTAGCACTTATATGTGTACCACTTGTTCCTGTCGCATGTGGTGTAACTGATTCTTCCTTGGTACCTACCCCCCTGGGATGTAGGCCCGACTTGTCGAGGCTGCATACCAGCATACCTAAGAAAGAGTTTGGCGGTGGCCCCCAGGAGGTAGCCTCGACTGGGACCTAGGCCTGCACACAGCTTCGGATAGGGAGCGTTAGCAGTACACCTACAGGACCTGTCATCTGACACTAGCCATCCTTTGATACATGCTCGGGACCTGCAGGGTCTAGTCTAGGAGGCCAAGTTGTGCGCCCAGACCTCCTGGATGGTGGTTTTAGGTACTAGGGCACTTGTCACAGGGTGGTGGAGTGTGCAGGCCCACGGTACGGAACCAGGCTAAGCGGCTACACGTGCTCCGGACCACCCCAGGAGACAAATGACCGTTCTCTAGTTCCAGACCCCAGGTTGTCGGACCCACAGGACTTATAGCTCCAAATACTAGGTACCCATCACGAAGTGGTGGAGTGTGCAGGCTTTCGGGTACGGAACCAGGCTAAGCGGCCACACAGGCTCGGGACCACCCCATGGAACAGAGTCCCGTTCTCCAGAGCCGGCTCCCAGGCTGTCGGGCCCTCCTGCTTTCGCAGAGAGGTCCTAAACTGCAATCCTGGTTGTTCAATTCGGAAGTCATTATGTCTGATGGAAAGGGAACTGTTCGGGTGGGTTAGGTAAAATAATATCAGAAAAACTGCAAGGTAAGACCATGCAGCAGTAAGATGAAACTATCATAGGGGCACATCTGAGGGGGTAATTCTTTTCTTTATAACTTATCATGCATGGGTGCAGACCAACAGGCCGGGTTTATGGGGACGGACCTCACCGGGTTGGCGCACACGTATGCGTTACCTAGTTACAAAAGGGAAACAAATTCGACCCCTCAGACTTGCTCCTATGGATACAACTTACAGAGATGCTCCAACACCAGGGAGAGGCACTCCTTCAGTCGTAGCTAGACGGTCGCCCTCGGGTCGGAGTATTCCCATTACCTTGAAGGGTCCTTCCCAGCTGGGGGAGAGTTGCGGAGCCCTTCTTGGTTTGGTACTTGCCATAGGACTAGGTCCCGACCTTAGGTTCCCATCTGTGTTTTACGAGGGAGCCCTCGTCTTCGGCTGTGGTTGTTTCTGCATGAACATGTCGAAAGTCTGGACCCGTGGGGAGTCCAGAAGGGTTTCCGGGGGAAGGCAGGTTTCGACCCCGTAGACCGGGGAGCACGGGGTTCCTCTAGGGGCCCGTCTAGTTGTCCCCACCGGAGTAGGAGCCTCCGGCGAAGACATCCTTCAGGTCCCCCTCGGGTGACTGATACCCGAGGCCCCGTTCAGTTGCGGCCACCTCGTCGTCGTCGACCTTTTCTTTGCCAGGTCGGCGACGAGGTGGGGAGCCGTCCTTGGAGGACTGCTCGCGTCGTTCGCTGACACGTTTCGCGAGATCAATGATCTCACGACACTCCACGGCGCTGTGGCGACCGTTGGGGTGCATAGGGCATGAGCCGCTGTTACCCCTCTGCAGTCGTGGGCGTTTGTTGCGGTCGCCCTGGCCCCCGGTGGCGGCTGCAACGACTAGAGCGGTGGACCGCGATCTCTGGAAGTCGCAGTCTTTCTTCTTTTTCTTCTTACCATCCCGGGGGACGGCACCCGAGCCTCCTGACTGGGCAGCCCCGGTTTGTGGAGCCGAGTGCCATGCACGGCCCTCAGCGGCCCTGGCGCATTTGTCGACCAGAGCAAAGAGCGTGTGGACAGTCTCCACATCATGTGTGGCCAACTTCTCCAACATTTTCTCATCACGTACTCCCTGACGGAAGGCCGTGATGATGGAAGCATCGGAAATGCGAGGTATAGTACCTCGCACCTTGGTGAAGCGGGAGATGAACGTCCGGAGGGTCTCTCCGGGCTCCTACCTCACCGCATGGAGGTGGGCCTCCACACCGTGCTGCTGGTAAGCACTAGCGAAGTTCGCAACGAACTGTGCGCAGAGCTCTTCCCAGGAGTAGATTGACCCTGGGGCGAGGTTCATGAGCCAGGTCCGGGCAGGACCAGACAAGGTGACATGGAAATATGTCGCCATCACAGCGGTGTTTCCACCTGCTGCTGTGATGGCGATGACGTACACCTGCAGGAACTCCGACGGGTTTGATGTTCTGTCGTACTTTTCCGGCAGGTGCGGCCGGAACTTGGGTGGCCATGATGCCGCGTGGAGATGATCCGCGAGAGCGGCGCAGCCCACGCCGGCCAAGGGGACACCCACTTGGGACCGGGTGCCCATTGGTGTCTGCGGTGCTACCGCAGCAAAGTCTCGATCGAGGTTGCGGCCCTCGATGTTTTGGCGGCGCTCGCACGCCCTTTCTAAAGAGATCCGGGTGTCCTCTCCCGCGCGCCTGCGGTTGAGTTCGGCCCGGAGGTCGTTGGTCTGTGCGCCCCTTACTGAGGGTGAGCGCACAGACGCCGACGCCGACGCCTCATGTTGGCGCCGAGATGGTCGTGACCTCGACCTGGTCGAGGTAGAATGCGCCATGCCGAGAAGTCGGTCGACGTCATCCCGCCACTGCTTCATGGCCCCTGGTGTGGCCGTGGAACTTGGAGGGTGACGCAGCAACTCCCTTGCTGCTGACAATGCTCCCGGGGCCGTTCTTGACGGAGTCCGGGATGTCTGCGCTGTTGTATGCTGTCGTGCAGCGTGCACAACAGCAATGCTCGACACTGGGTGGTCAGAGACCTGTGGCGTGGAAGAAACAACTTCTTCCTCCACCAGGAAGTTTGTCGATGTCTCGGCGCGGTGCTCAACGATTTGCACCATCATGCTGAGCAAGGATGCAAGCAAAAACCTAATGCCTAGCCCCCCTACCTGGCGCGCCAAATGTCGGAGAGGGAATTCTCCGGCCGGGTGGCGGAGTGCACCCGCCCTAAATCCTAAGATGAGGAAGGGGCTTAAGCGTTTTGCCTGTCCTGCTATGCAAACATGAGACACATGAACACGCGAGAGTTTAGAGTGGTTCGGGCCGCCGGAGCGTAATACCCTACTCCACTGTGTGTTGGATTGCTGTGGAAACTTGAGAGTCTAAGCCTCCCGATTGAGCTTGTCTTGTAACGTCGCATGCCTCCCCTTTTATAGCTGAAGGGGGGCATGCACAAAGGTACTGAGCCCCAACATGTGGGCCCAGGGACACAATGGATATAGCACTTGGAGCTACAAATGTTCGTCGCTGGAGCAATCTTCTCGCGCCCTGACATCTGAAATCTGCGTATCCTTGGCGTGCAAGGGAAGCTTCTTGTATAAGGGATGGTGAGTACAGTGCGCCGCATGGCACGGGCGCACTGTTTGACAACAGACTGGACAGGCGCGCCGTCTGCAGGATGACCCCTGACGCCGTCTGCCAGCGGAATGGACAGGACGCATTAAATGCTGAGAGGGCACATCGTCTGTCAGCATGGTGGCAGGCGACGCGTCCTCTCCGCAATAAATGCAGAGACCGCGCGGCTTTAGAGGCCTCACGTCAGGCCCCGCCCGTTGGCTTATGTCACGGGCCACAAGCCACGTGGCAGCAGCAGGTCTCCGCCTGCGCGGGGAGCGCAGGACAAGGCCTGGACATGTGCCAGCACCGGACCTTCACTCATGCCGGGGTTCCCCCCGTCCCGGGACCTTGTTGTGGTCCGGACCTTACTCGGAGGGACCTGAGGCCCATCCGAGGGACCCAGCATGCCTTCTTGGGAGTTCCGGACTGTATTCTAGGGTCCGGGTTGTGCGTACAGGGGTCCAGTGTTCCTCTGTGGAGGTCCGGACCCAATGATGCATCCTAGGGTGTATTATCTTTGCTTGCCACGTGGTGCCCCTAGATCTGCCCATGTGGTGGGGTCGGGTACCGTTCTCCGTGTGGCCAGGAGACGTCGTACGTGTTCAGCGTCTTTATACTGTAGTAGAGGGTACCCCTGATTTAGGGTACCGACAATATTCGATTAATTACTAGAGTAGTGTATTGATAGGTAGATTATTTCTTATGGTTATGTATAAATTATGATTATTATCTACAGATTTAGGCATAAGATTAGGATTTGTGATTGTTGACTAGGTTCACAGTTTTCACGTACAGATTAGGGTTTATAATTTAAATAGGTATATTAGAGTTTTAATGCATAGATTACGGCATAAGTCTGATAGATCGTTTTGCACGACCAGTTGAATTCAAGGTTCCTAACTAGATAGTCGCAGTGACCTATCGCTTGAGAGAGCCTGTGGTAATCACTATTTGATAATCGCAAGAGCATTTCAGTCCGACGCTTTATTAGCAACTAACCAACTGGTCCCTTCAAGCAAGTGGTGGCTCCCGCCCGAGGTTGGCCTCGAGCAACTGGTGATTGCGTGTCCCATCCGATGTTGGCTCGTACGAGTTGTGACTGCGTCTCCCGGCCTTAGGTGACTCGTGACTGTGTCTCCCGCCTGGGTTGGCATCGGGCGAGTCGTGATTGCGTCTCCCGGCCTCAGGCGAGTCGTGACTGCGTCTCCCGACCGTGTTTGGCCTCAAGCGAGTACTGACTATGTCTTTCGCCCGAGGTTGGCCTCGGGCGAGTCGTGACTGTGTCTCCTGCTCGGGGTTTGCCTCGGGCAAGTGGTGACTACGTCTCCCGCCCAGTGGCGGAGCCAGGATTTCTATAAGTGTAGGGCCAGATATTACACTAAAAAAGATTTATACCAGCTAAAAAATTTAAATCACATAAATGCATAGATAAATATCACATATAAACTTTGGTTGGACATAATAATTGTAATTTAACACAAAATTGACTTAAAAGCAGTAAAAAAGAGAGTAAGCTGGAAAGAGCCACTTGTTCATAGAGTATATTGACAAGAACTTCTCCAGCTCCAAATACTGAGGCCTGACCACCTGCACACTTGACTGGTTACCTAGTTGATACAGCTCGAAGCTGCGCCTGGCCTGCTGCCACTAGCCGCCTACATGCCGCGTTTGTATGGCTGCTTTGTCGCTTGCCCGCCTGCATGTCGTGCCGCCGCTCGTGCTTTGTCTTGTCTAAGCCTAGTTGGCAGGTCCAAGAGTAGGGCCTAGGCCCTAGTGGCCATAGGCCCGCCTCCGCCACTGCTCCCGCCCAAGGTTGGCCTCGGGCAAGTTGTGACTACGTCTCCCGCTCTCGGGTGAGTCATGAATGCGTTTTCCGGTCGAGGTAAGTCGCGGTATTTTTCGTGCAAAATTCGCATGCTACGCAGCTAGTGGGAATCAAACCCGCAACATAGCCCTCATGCGAAGCCTTCTCTACCACTCCACCTATGTTGTGCCTTCTATCTAGATTACAGTTGTGTTGTCCATATATTATAACCAACTTAGTTTAAATTGACTATTTTATGCCGTAAATGAATTCAAACTCCAAAGTTGAATAACTTTTGAAGTTCTACAACTTATATTTTGATACCTTTTTCCTCCAAGGCCATTTGCAAAATTTGCATTTAACAACTGAGTGTAAATAGGAGTTCTACAACTTCTATTTTGTATGAATTGGAGGCATTGGGGGTTGACAGCCAGGTACCATGGGTGCCAAGTTTATATAGCCTCAGGTGGGCGAATCCCACGCCGCGAGAGGCGGAGCGACCGGCGCGCGATTCTGCTCCGAGCGCGAGACTTGGTTCCACAGGCATGTGGGCCTCGCCCATCATCCAGCGATCGCGCGTGCGGTGATGCAGCGGGGCCGGGCAGCGCGCGAGCGGCATTGGCCCGGTTGACCAAGTCGGACCGCAGGCAAAGCAGACTGGTAAGGTGGGTCAGCTATAGGATTGGGCCCAAGGTGATGTTTTCTATCCTTTCTGTGTTTTTCTTTTCCTTTCTTAATCCAAAGTTTAGATTCCTATTTCAAATTTAAATTCAAATTTGGATTTAGAGTTTAACCTCAAAAATGCCCAACTCAAGATTCTAGAATGAATGCAAAAAAAATGTATTTTATTTATTTGTCTTTATTTTAGTTCTTTTATATATGCTTCCAATCATATAATAGAGAATAGTTCGCATCTTATTAATTTTAGAGAAGTATAATCTCTATTGTAGAAAAAAGTTTAATCATAATTTTTCTGTATATAATCCAATCCAAGGATAATTTAGTTTCTAAGTATCTTTTATTTTAGTCTTTTATTTAGAAAATATATTCACTTTGGGACATTTTTAATTATTGATGTTATAAATTCTAAAGTAGAATTTTGGGTGTTACAAACCGCCACGTATTGCTCTCCCGTTAAGTAGTCATTGGTGTTCGGAGCTAGCCGTTACTGTGCGGTCTAGTGCACCACCAGGCCGTGCATAGTACTGGCTTGGAGAATTATTAAAAGTAATTCCGGGACCATAAAGTTCGCCATACAAGTGGTTCAGGGCACACAGACCCGGTCCAGTTCGCCAGGGCGCCGACCGACCCAAATATGGGCTATTTGGTAAACAAGTCTCTAGTGAGATTTAGACCAACACACTTATTTGACTTGAACTTTTTTGTGAGCTATCATATGACTTAGACAAACATGGTTAGCACGTTATCAAATTAACTAAGTCTAGTAAACTCACCTTTTTTCGCATCATTTCTTCAGGATTTGAGTTATGGCCCAAAGTAAGTCCAAAAAGCACACACAAGTGCTTGAAACACTGTAATGGGCATATGCAACATATCTAAGAGTTCAAACCTCATAGTTTTACCATTTTACACATTATTGCATTTCTAGGCCCGTTTTAGCTCATTTGGACTTGGATTCTTTAAATTGCATTCTAGTGAACCTGCACTCATACGCTTAGCAAATAAGTTAGCCCAAGGCATTATGTTGGACATCCAATCACCAAAATAGGTAGAAATGGCTAACTTGCCCATTTCCCTTTCACATTTTATTTGTGGTATTGACTTTATGATTATTTATTTAATTGGGATGGTATATACTAATTGCTAAAATTTTGTGAACATTAAAATTAAAGTTAAATGCTGAACCTCTAGCATATACCTTGGTAAGTATTACACTACACTTTTTCCTACATATTTGTTGAGTACCCATCATAAGTCTCCTCACCCTTGCATGATTTGTTGCTCAGAATCAGGTTAACAGGAGGAAGACTACTATGATGAGTTCGAGAAGTTCTTGGCTTGTCGTCACTCCGATAAACCTGCATATGTGAAAGTCGCCTAGAGGGGGGGTGAATAGGCAAATCTGAAATTTATAAACTCAATGCACACTACAAGCCGGGGTTAGCGTTAGAAATATAAACGAGTCCGAAAGAGAGGGCGAAAACAAATCACAAGCGAATAAGAGCGAATGACACGATGATTTGTTTTACCGAGGTTCGGTTCTTGCAAACCTACTCCCCGTTGAGGTGGTCACAAAGACCGGGTCTCTTTCAACCCTTTCCCTCTCTCAAACGATTACCTAGACCGAGTGAGCCTTTCTCTTCAATCAAATGGGACACTAAGTCCACTACAAGGACCACCACAACTTGGTGTCTCTTGTTTTGATTACAAGCGAGTTGAACACAAGAATAGAGGAAGAAGAAAAGCAATCCAAGCGCAAGAGCTCAAATGAACACAAGTCTCTCTCTCACTAGTCACTATTTGATTGAAATGATCTTTGGACTTGGGAGAGGATTTGATCTCTTTGTATGTGTCTTGAAATGAAGTCTATAGCTCTTGTATGAGGTGTGAAGGTTGAAAACTTGGATGCAATGAATGGTGGGTGGTTGGGGGTATTTATAGCCCCAACCACCAAAGGAGCCATCGGTGGAGGCTGCTGTTGCATGGTGCACCGGACAGTCCGGTGTGCCACCGGACACTGTCCGGTGCGCCAGCCACGTCACCCGGCCGTTGCGTTTTGACCGTTGGACCTTCTGACAGCTGGGCCACCGGACAGTCCGGTGGTGCACCGGACAGTCCCTGTTCACTGTCCGGTGCGCCTTCTGGCGCTGCTCTGACTTCTGCGCGTGCAGGCACGCACTGTAGCGCATTAACTGCTCGTTGCAGACGGCCGTTGGCGCTGTGTAGCCGTTACTCCGCTGGCGCACCGGACAGTCCGGTGAATTATAGCGGAGCGGCTCCCAGAATTCCCGAAGGTGGCAAGTTCAGACTGGAATTCCCTGGTGCACCGGGCACTGTCCGGTGGTGCACCAAACACTGTCCGGTGGCACACCGGACAGTCCGGTGTGCCAGACGAGGGCACACTTCGGTTTGTCTTTTGCTCTCTTTGTTTGAACCCTTTCTTGGTATTTTTATTGGTTTATTGTGAACCTTTTGGCACCTGTAAAACTTATAGTCTAGAGCAAACTAGTTAGTCCAATTATTTGTGTTGGGCAATTCAACCACCAAAATCAATTAGGAAAAGGTGTGAGCTTATTTCCCTTTCAATATGGCATGTGATCGGGATCATCGTCATCGTCGTTTAGTTTCTATTCTTTTAGTTTTTTTTGTAGAGACCTTATATGTATGTAATAAAGTTTGTGACACTGGTTTATATTGAGAGCACCTAGAGGGGGTGAATAGGTGATCCTGTAAAAACCAAATACTTGTAGCCACAAAACTTGGTTAAGAGTTAGTGCAATAGGACCAAGTGGCTAAGGACCGAGCTTTTGTGAAACACAATAATCACAGAGAAAAACAACACAAAAGACACGGATGTTTATCCCGTGGTCCGGCCAAGTATAACACTTGCCTACTCCACGTTGTGGCGTCCCAATGGACGAGGGTTGCACTCAACCCCTTTCAAGTGATCCAATGATCAGCTTGAATACCACGATATTTTCCTTTCTTATACTTTCTCCCGTTTGCGAGGAATCTCCACAGCTTGGAGCCTCTCGCCCTTACAATTGATGATCACAAAGAAGCACAGAAGTAAGGGAGGGGAGAGCAACACACACAAGACTCAAAACAAGAGCGCAATCACGCACACAAAGCCACAACTTGAGCTCACAACACAACTCGAGGAGTTCTCTACTCAAATGGGGCTCAAGTCACTATCTCAAAGAATCAAATGCGCGAGAATGGAGTCTTGGTGCTTAGGAATGATCAAGGAATGCTTGGGTGTCTCCTCCATGCGCCTAGGGGCCTCTTTTATAGCCCCAAGGCAGCTAGGAGTCGTTGGAGGCAATCTGGGAAGGCAATTCTTGCCTTCTGTCGGATGGCGCACCGGACATGCAATGTTCATGGTCCGGTGCAGATCGCCTTCCTAAAATGGCACAGCCGACCGTTGCAGAGTTGTAGTCGTTGGCGCACCGGACACTGTCTGGTGCACACCGGACAGTCCGGTGCCTCCTACCGACTGTTGGAGCGAGCCACGCGTCGCCTGCGGATTTGGCGGCCGACCGTTGCGCTGGCGGCCGTTGGCTCACCGGATAGTCCGGTGTGCCAGACTGCGCTAAGTCTTGGCTGCTCCAGCCAAGTCTTTTCCTTTTTCTCTTTTCTCTGATTCTAGCACTTAGACAAATATATTAGTACACAAAAACCAATGTACTAAGTCTAGAATCATACATTCCTGTTGATTTGCACTTCATTCATCATTTGGCACATAATTACTCACTCAATTTGTGTTGAGCTCTTAATCACCAAAATATACTAGATATGGCCCAAGGGCACATTTCCCTTTCAATCTCCCCCTTTTTGGTGATTTATGGCAACACATCAAAAAGCAACCAATAGAAGTGCAACATCCATATACTTGAGAACAAAAATTGTTTTTGATTCAAATTTGGCATATTTGGATCATTCTTTGCCACCACTTGGTTTGTTTTTGCAAATTAAATTCAATTTCCTATCTCTAAGTCAAACACACTTGTTGAGGCATAAAGAGAGGTATTCCAAGAGAAATTGATCAAAGATGCAAAAACTCCCCCTTTTTCCATAATCAAACATTCTCCCCACAAGAGACCAACTTTTGACAATGAGAGACAATAAGAGTATTTTGACAAATCAAAAGTTCTAACTCTACTATTTTCAAAATTCTCAAGTGGTAGCTGATCCATTTGCTTGCTTTGGCCTTAATTTCTCCCCCTTTGGCATCAAACACCAAAACGGGATCATTTTTGGCCCTTTAACCCCATTGCCTCACCAAGTTGTCAATTAAGAGCAAAAAGGCAATAAGAGCATAGAGATGAACTTGGAGTTAGTTACCCTCACATCGGAGTGCAGTTGAAGTCTTTCATGGTCCAAGTCCACCTTTCCCTTTCAATCCACTTTTGAGACTAAATCAAGAAAACTCAAACACACGGTTAGTCTCAAAGGGTCAAGTTGTAGCATGCCTCCCCCTAAATATGTGCATCACTCACACATTGACTTGTGAGGTCCGGGGATCATGTGTACAACTTGATCACCACAAATGAACAAAATAGATTGAAATGCATAAATTACATGATCAAAGGCATAAAACACATGTATGCTATAGATCAATCCAAGTTACGTGAATCTAAGACATTTAGCTCACTACGCAGCCTGCAAAAGGTCTTCTCATCTAAAGGCTTGGTAAATATATCGGCTAGCTGGTTCTCGGTGCTAACATAAAACACTTCAATATCTCCCTTCTGTTGGTGGTCTCTCAAAAAGTGATGCCGGATGTCTACGTGCTTTGTGCGGCTGTGTTCAACAGGATTGTCCGCCATGCGGATTGCACTCTCAATATCACATAGGAGTGGGACTTTGCTCAGATTGTAGCCAAAGTCCCGGAGGGTTTGCCTCATCCAAAGTAGTTGCACGCAACACTGTCCTGCAACAACATACTCGGCCTCGACGGTGGATAGGGCAACAGAAGTTTGTTTCTTAGAACTCCAAGACATCAGGGACCTTCCTAGCAATTGGCACGTCCCTGATGTACTCTTCCTATCAACCTTGCATCCAGCATAATCGGAGTCTGAGTATCCAATCAAGTCAAAGGTTGACCCCTTTGGATACCAGATCCCGAAGCAAGGCGTAGCAACTAAATATCTAAGAATTCGCTTAACGGCCACTAGGTGGCACTCCCTTGGATTGGATTGAAATCTAGCACAAATGCATACGCTAAGCATGATATCCGGTCTACTAGCACATAAGTAAAGCAAGGAACCTATCATAGACCGGTATGCCTTTTGATCAACGGACTTACCTCCTTTGTTGAGGTCGACGTGTCCGTCAGTTCCCATTGGTGTCTTTGCGGGCTTGGCGTCCTTCATCCCAAACCGCTTGGGCAAGTCTTGTGTGTACTTTGTTTGGGATATAAAGGTGTCGTCCTTGAGTTGCTTCACTTGGAACCCAAGGAAGTAGTTCAACTCGCCCATCATCGACATCTCAAATTTCTGAGTCATCACCCTGCTAAACTCCTCACACGACTTTTGGTTAGTAGAACCAAATATTATGTCATCGACATAAATTTGGCACACAAATAAGTCACGATCACAAGTCTTAGTGAATAGAGTTGGATCGGCTTTCCCAACCTTGAAAGCATTAGCAATAAGAAAATCTCTAAGGAATTCATACCATGCTCTTGGGGCTTGCTTAAGTCCATAGAGCGCCTTAGAGAGCTTACACACATGGCCGGGGTACCGTTCATCCTCAAATCCAGGGGGTTGCTCTACATACACCTCCTCCTTGATTGGCCCGTTGAGGAAAGCACTCTTCATATCCATTTGGAACAACCTGAAGGAATGGTGAGCGGCATAGGCTAATAGAATGCGAATAGACTCTAGCCTAGCCACAGGAGCAAAAGTCTCATCGAAATCCAAACTTGCGACTTGGGCATAACCTTTTGCCACAAGTCGAGCCTTGTTCCTTGTCACCACTCCGTGCTCGTCTTGCTTGTTGCGGAACACCCACTTGGTTCCCACAACGTTTTGCTTTGGACGTGGCACCAGGGTCCAAACTTCATTTCGCTTGAAGTTATTGAGCTCTTCCTGCATGGCCAACACCTAGTCCGGATCTAGCAAGGCCTCTTCTACCCTGAAAGGCTCAATAGAAGAGACAAATGAGTAATGCTCACAAAAATTAGCTAATCTAGAGCGAGTAGTTACCCCCTTGATTATATCACCCAAAATCTGGTCGACGGGATGATTCCTTTGAATCGTCGCTCGAACTTGAGTGGGAGGGGCCCGTGGTGCTTCTTCTTCCACAACTTGGTCTTCGTGTGCTCCCCCTTGATCACACGTCTCATCTTGAGGAACCTGTTCATCATCTTGAGTTGGGGGTGCACCGTTGTTGAGGAAGAAGGTTGATCTTGCTCTTTGTGTTCCTGTGGTCGCACATTTCCAATCACCATGGTGCGAATTGTGTCCGTTGGAACATCATCTTCATCTACATCATCAAGATCAACTTGCTCTCTTGGAGAGCCATTAGTTTCATCAAATACAACGTCGCTAGAGACTTCAACCAAACCCGATGATTTGTTGAAGACTCTATACGCCTTTGTATTTGAGTCATAACCTAACAAAAACCCTTCTACAGCTTTGGGAGCAAATTTGGAATTCCTACCTTTCTTCACAAGAATGTAACATTTGCTCCCAAATACACGAAAATATAAAACGTTGGGTTTGTTACCGGTTAGAAGTTCATACGACGTCTTCTTGAGGAGGCGATGAAGGTAGATCTGATTTATGGCGTGGCAAGCTGTGTTCACAGCTTCCGACCAATACTGCTCGGGTGTCTTGAATTCTCCAAGCATCGTCCTTGCCATGTCTATAAGCGTCATGTTCTTCCTCTCTACCACACCGTTTTGTTGTGGTGTGTAGGGAGCGGAGAACTCGTGCTTGATTCCTTCCTCCTCAAGGTACTTCTCCACTTGAAGGTTCTTGAACTCGGACCCGTTGTCGCTCCTTATCTTTTTCACCTTGAGCTCAAATTCATTTTGAGCTCTCCTTAAAAAGCGCTTTAGGGTCCCTTGGGTTTTTGTTTTATCCTGTAAAAAGAATACCCAAGTGAAGCGGGAAAAATCATCAACAATAACAAGACCATACTTACTTCCCCCGATGCTAAGGTAGGCGACGGGTCCGAAGAGGTCCATATGAAGTAGCTCTAGAGGTCTTGTCGTGGTCATCACGTTCTTGCTGTGATGAGTACTTCCCACCTGTTTACCTGCTTGACAAGCTGCACAAGGTCTATCTTTTTCGAAAGATACATTGGTTAGACCTAATACGTGCTCTCCCTTTAGAAGTTTTTGAAGGTTCTTCATCCCAACATGTGCTAAACGGCGATGCCACAGACAGCCCATGCTAGTCTTAGCAATTAAGCATGCATCTAGATCGGCCTCCTCCTTCGAAAAATCAACTAAATAGAGTTTGTCGTCTAGTACACCCTTAAAAGCTAGTGAACCATCACTCCTTCTAAAGACAGACACATCTATATTGGTAAACAGACAATTATATCCCATATTACATAGTTGACTAACAGACAATAAGTTGTATCCTA
This sequence comes from Zea mays, assembly GCF_902167145.1. Classification (NCBI taxonomy): domain Eukaryota; kingdom Viridiplantae; phylum Streptophyta; class Magnoliopsida; order Poales; family Poaceae; genus Zea; species Zea mays. The sequence continues at coordinate 237,392,555 of NC_050097.1, read as the reverse complement.
GTGATTCAACTAAGAACACGTTAGATATGGAATGCTCAGATGAAATAGCTATCTTTCCTAGACCTTTAACCTTGCCTTGGTTCCCATCTCCAAAGATGATCGAATCTTGGGAATCTTTGCTCTTGACGTAGGAGGAGAACATCTTCTTCTCCCCCGTCATGTGGTTTGTGCATCCGTTGTCGATAATCCAGCTTGAGCCCCCGGATGCATAAACCTGCAAGGCAAATTAGGCTTGGGTCTTAGGTACCCAACTCTTGTTGGGTCCTACAAGGTTGGTTACAATATCCTTTGGGACCCAAATGCATGTCTTGTCTCCCTTGTATTTGGCCCCCAAATACAAGCAACCACTTTCTTATTTTTACATGAAAGTACAAAATCAGTGTTGCAGGCATGAAAAAACAGTAGCAGATTCATTATGCATTTTCTTAGGCACATGATGAATAACATTTCCCTTCCTAGGCCTACTTCTACTATACACAAAAGTAGAACTTGAAGCAATCATAGCATGTGAATCATAAGCACCATAACTCCTATTATAATGAGCATTCCTAGAAACTTTTCTATCATAAATGAACGCATGATTCTTTTGAATGCAACTAGCCATAGGGGCCTTCCCTTTCTCCTTGTTGAGAATGGGAGCCCTTTGGCTTATTAAGTTCTTGGCTTCCTTCTGAAAGCCAAGCCCATCCTTAATTGAGGGGTGTCTACCAACAGTGTAGGCATCCCTAGCAAATTTTAATTTATCAAAGTCACTTTTGCAAGTCTTAAGCTGATCATTAAGACTTGCTACTTCATCATTTAATTTAGAAATGAAAATTAAATGTTTATCACAAGCATCAACATTAAAATCCTTGCATCTATTGCAAATTACAACATTCTCTACACAAGAACTAGATTTATTAACTACTTCTAGCTTGGCATTTAAATCATCATTAATACTCTTCAAGCTAGACACAGTTTCATTGCAAGTAGATAACTCAGAAGATAGTAATTCATTTCTCTTTATTTCTAAGGCAAGAGACTTTTGAACACTAATAAACTTGTCATGTTTCTCATACAGAATGTCTTCTTGCCTCTCTAGTAATCTATCTTTCTCATTTAAGGCATCAATCAATTCATTAATTTTTCTACTTTTGATCTATCTAAACCCTTAAATAATTCAGTATAATCTACTTCATCATCACTAGATTCATCATCGCTTGAAGTAGTATACTTAGGAGTTTCACAAACGCTTACCTTTTTCTCCTTTGCCATGAGGCAGGTGTGGCGTTCGTTGGGGAAGAGAGAGGACTTGTTGAAGGCTGAGGCAGCGAGTCCTTCGTCGTCAGAATCAGAAGATGAGCAGTCCGAGTCCCATTCCTTTCCGATGTGTGCCTCGCCCTTTGCCTTTCTATAACTCTTTTTCTTCTCTTTCTTCTCGCCCTTTCCTTGTTCCTGGTCACTAGAGTTATCGGGACAATTTGCTATAAAATGACCAGTCTTACCGCACTTGAAGCAGGAGCGCTTTCCCTTTGCCTTGTTCTTGTTTGAGTACTCCTTGCGTCTTTTCAATGCGGTCTTGAAGCGCTTTATGATTAGGGCCATCTCATCCTCGTTTAGCCCAGCCGCCTGAACTTGTGCCACCTTGCTAGGTAGCGCCTCCCTACTGCTTGTTGCTTTGAGAGCAACGGTTTGAGGCTCGTAGATGGGCATTGGGCCATTCAATGCCTCATCAACGTATCTTGCTTCCTTGATCATCATACGCCCGCTTACAAACTTTCCGAGTATTTCCTCTGGCGTCATCTTTGTGTACCTAGGATTCTCACGGATTGAGTTCACAAGATGAGGATCAAGAACAGTGAAGGATCTGAGCATAAGTCGGACGACGTCGTGGTCCGTCCATCTCGTGCTCCCATAGCTCCAGATCTTGTTGACCAGGGTCTTGAGTCTGTTGTATGTTTGCGTTGGCTCCTCTCCCCTGATCATTGCGAACCTTCCCAGTTCGCCTTCCACCAACTCCATCTTGGTGATCATGGTGACGTTGTTCCCCTCATGAGAAATCTTGAGGGTATCCCAAATTTGCTTGGTGTTATCCAAGCCGCTCACCTTGTTGTACTCGTCCTTGCACAAGGATGCTAGCAAAACAGTGGTAGCTTGTGCATTTTTATGGATTTGCTCATTAATGAAAACGGGGTTGTCAGTACTATCAAAAAGCATTCCATTTTCAACAATCTCCCAAATACTTGGATGGAGAGAGAATAGGTGACTACGCATTTTGTGACTCCAAAATGAGTAGTCTTCTCCATCAAAGTGCAGAGGTTTCCCAAGTGGAATTGAAAGTAAATGAGCATTGGAGTTAAACGGAATACAAGAATAATCAAATGAAAAGTTTGAGTTAACCGATTTCTTTTTCTCGTCGTCGTCGTCTCTTGGGGAAGAAGAAGACTCGTCGCTGTCGTAGTAGACGATCTTCTTGATGCGCCTCTTCTTCTTCCTGTCTCTTTTCTTATGACTCGAGCCAGAGTCCGAGGGCTTATCATATCTTGGCTCGTTGACGATGGACTCCTTTGTCTTGTCGTTGACCATCATCCCCTTTCCCTTAGGATCCATCTCTTCGGGCGATTAGTCCCTTGTGTGAAGTGAACGGCTCCGATACCAATTGAGAGCACCTAGAGGGGGGTGAATAGGTGATCCTGTAAAAATCAAATACTTATAGCCACAAAACTTGGTTAATAGTTAGTGCAATAGGACCAAGTGGCTAAGGACAGAGCTTTTGTGAAACACAATGATCACAGAGAAAAACAACACAAAAGACACGGTGATTTATCCCGTGGTTCGGCCAAGTATAACACTTGCCTACTCCACGTTGTGGCGTCCCAATGGACAAGGGTTGCACTCAACCCCTTTCAAGTGATCCAATGATCAGCTTGAATACCATGGTGTTTTCCTTTCTTATACTTTCTCCCGTTTGCGAGGAATCTCCATAACTTGGAGCCTCTCGCCCTTACAATTGATGATCACAAAGAAGCACAGAAGTAAGGGAGGGGAGAGCAACACACACAAGACTCAAAACAAGAGCACAATCACGCACACAAAGCCACAACTTGAGCTCACAACACAACTCGAGGAGTTCTCTACTTAAATGGGGCTCAAGTCACTATCTCAAAGAATCGAATGCGCGAGAATGGAGTCTTGGTGCTTAGGAATGATCAAGGAATGCTTGGGTGTCTCCTCCATGCGCCTAGGCGCCTCTTTTATAGCCCCAAGGCAGCTAGGAGCCGTTGGAGGCAATCTGGGAAGGCAATTCTTGCCTTCTGTCGGGTGGCGCACCGGACAGTCCGGTGCACCACCGGGCAGGCACTGTTCATGGTCCGGTGCAGATCGCCTTCCTAAAATGGCACAACCGACCGTTGCAGAGTTGTATCCGTTGGCGCACCGGACACTGTCCGGTGCACACCGGACAGTCCGGTGCCTCCTGCCGACCGTTGGAGCGAGCCACGCGTCGCCCGCGGATTTGGCGGCCGACCGTTGTGCTGGCGACCGTTGGCTCACCGGACAGTCCGGTGAATTATAGCCGTACGCCGCCGACGAATTCCCGAGAGTGGCCAGTTCGCCAGAAACCAGCCTGGCACACCGGACACTGTCCGGTGTGCCAGACTGCGTTGAGTCTTGGCTGCTCCAGCCAAGTCTTTTCCTTTTTCTCTTTTCTCTAATTCTAGCACTTAGACAAATATATTAGTACACAAAAATCAATGTACTAAGTCTAGAATCATACCTTCTTGTTGATTTGCACTTCATTCATCATTTGGCACATAATTACTCACTCAATTTGTGTTGAGCACTTAATCACCAAAATATACTAGAAATGGCCCAAGGGCACATTTCCCTTTCATATATACACTGACTTATCATATATATATATATATATATATATATATATATATATGTGTGTGTGTGTGTGTGTGTGTGTGTGTGTGTGTGTAATTGGATCTCTTAGCACACATATGAGATGCATATGGATTTATCTTTAAATCCGGAATTTAGCTCTTTGCCGAGTTCCAAATATTTTGTCGAGTGTTTTTTTGGGCACTCGGCAAAGAAACTCTTTATCGAGTGCCACACAAAACCCCTCGGTAAAAGAAAACACTCGGCGAAAAGGCTCTTTGCCTAGTGTTTTATTTTTGACACTCGGCAAAGTGTTTCTTTGCCGAGTGTTTTATTTTTTGACACTCGGCAAAGAGCTCTTTGCCGAGTGCTTTTTTCCCAACACTAAGCAAAGACAATTTAAAAAACACATTTTAAAGCAGTAAATTAATTCAAATGAAAATGTTTTCAAATACAAATTTGTATAACTCATTATGATGTATAATTTATATTTTGAACATTTCTTCATATGACAAAATAAAAATAAATTTATTCATAAAACCTATATCTCTCTCGTAGTTTATGAAACTACGAGAGAGATGTATAGAATTTGTGCATATTGTTAGAACCATCATGTGAGATGAAAAAATGACCAAACAACCAAAATAAACTTTGTAGATCTTAAGAAGTTATAGAAGTTTGTAGTTGACAACTTTTTCATTTGAAGTTATATTGTCATCGATAACTACGTCTGAATTTTTTAAAAAAATTGAATTTTGAAAACGATCTCGGAAGAAAAAACCACCAACAAGAAAGTTGTAGGTATTGAAGAGTTATGAAACTTTGTAGTTGACAACGTTTTGGTTTGAAATTGTTGTATGCCTTCTTCTTCGCCGAAGGTCCTCTAAGCAAAAACACCTTCGGTAGGACGATATGCAAGAAGACATAACACGAACGTATATGCCGAAGCTACAATCCAGGGAGCTTCGGCATGACGACACGTCTCGAGACGAAGGGCAGCACCGACTTAAAGAGGGAAAGACTGTTTAGTCCATGATAACTTATGTCATGTTTATAATTAGTTATTAAGGACATAAATGTAATTTTGACCGGGTTGCATCCCGTGCCTATAAATAGGTGAACAATACCCCTGTACTGTTCACACTGACTTGTAATCACTTGCACGTCATTCTTGAATTCTTACCTTCTGTCAAGCCGAAGGTACAAATGTAATTTACTGCTATTAATGTTTGCCCATGATTAGATAATGAGAATATAAATAACCTAACGATTTAATGTGATTGTTCATGTTATTTTCCATGGTTAATGTGTTTCTACTTTCATTATTACATGCTGAGATGATGAAGGTATGTCTTTCATAACCTTCGTCTGAAGATCATTATATCCTAAGTGAGATAATGCTTCGAAGGACGAAGGTCTTTGACCATTAACATTTTGTGTTGCCTTGTTCTTAACTCGAAGCATTTGAGAACAAGTCCCCAACATTGGCGCCCACCTCCGGTGAACTCACTTCCACTGTTGAGCTGATGGCTTCTTTCAACAATCAAGTCGAAGCACCTTCGGTTACGAAGCTGGTGCTCCCAATCACGGGCGGTTCAAGTTCAGAGCCAGGCAACAAGAAGCAGAAGAAGGAAGCGCAGAGAAGAGTGCAACATGTTGGGGTGCAAGGACCCTTCGTCAGATCCAAGTGGTCCCACATCCCAATCACCTTCTCCTAGGAAGATCTTCATCTCAAAGATTATCCTCACAACGATGCTATGGTTATATCATGTGTCATCAAAGGATTTCTGGTCCACAATGTTCTGGTTGACACCGGCAGTGCAGTGGACATCATATTTGCAAAGGCTTTCAGGCAGATGCAAGAGCCAGAGGACAAAATTCATGATGCTACACACCCTCTTTGTGGCTTTGGAGGAAGATAGATTGTGGCACTTGGTAAAATCACAATGTCAGTTACCTTTGGTTATGTTCATAACACAAGGTCTGAGCAGGTTATCTTTGACATTGTTGACATGGATTACCCATACAATGCAATCATTGGTCGAGGGACGCTTAATGCCTTCGAAACCATACTTCATCCAGCATACTTATGCATGCCTTCGGAACAAGGGCCCATTGTTGTCCATGGAAGTCAAGAAGCTGCCAGAAGGGCTGAAGGGAGTTGGACATATTCAAAGACAATCCACAACATAGATGGAGCCGAAGCTTGTCAACAATATAAGCATAAGAGAGAGAAGGCTGCTTCGGCAGATCAGCCGAAGCCTATGCTCCTATGTGAAGATATAGCAGATTTAAGGGTACTGCTGGGCTCTCAGCGTTCCGATGAGCAAGAAAAGATTCTGCTGAGATTTTTGTTCAACAACAAAGATGTCTTTGCTTGGACAGCCAATGATCTTTGTGGTGTCAACAGAGATGTCATCGAGCATACACTTAATGTGGATCCATCTTTCAGGCCAAGGAAACAAAGACTTCAGAAGATGTCTGATGATAAAGCTGAAGGTGCTCGGAACGAAGTAAAGAGACTTCTCAGTGCTGGTGTTATCAGAGAAGTAACATATCCAGAATGGCTAGCCAACACTGTTATGGTGAAGAAGGCTAATGGAAAATGGAGAATGTGTATTGATTTCACAGATCTCAACAAAGCATGTCCAAAGGATGAGTTCCCATTACTAAGAATAGACACCCTTGTAGATGCAGCAGCTTCTTCGGAGCTCATGAGTTTACTGGACAGCTACTCAGGCTATCATCAAATTTGGATGAAGAAGGAATATGAGCCAAAGACTAGCTTCATAACTACTAGTGGCACTTATTGCTACCTTCGGATGCCTGAGGGGCTCAAGAATGCTGGAGAAAGCTTCAGCAGAATGACAACCAAGGTCCTTCATTCTCAAATAGGCAGGGATGTGCTGACTTATGTTGATGACATCATAGTAAAAAGCATGAAGCAAGAGAATCATATTGCTGACTTGCAAGAGACATTTGCCAATTTCAGGCAAGCTGGTCTTAAACTAAATTCAGAAAAGTGTGTTTTTGAAGTAAAGAACGGCAAGTTCCTTGGCTGTCTGGTGTCAACGAAGGAAATCGAAGCTAACCCAAATAAGATCGAAGCTATCCTTCGGATGGAGCCACCAAATTCAAAGAAGGGGGCTCAACGGTTGGCAGGAAGGCTAGCATCGTTAAATAGATTTATATCAAGATCAGCAGAAAGGAATCTACCATTCTTTGAAATACTAAAGTCAGCCGAAGTTTTCCAATGGGGTCAGTCTCAACAAAGGGCTTTCGAAGAGTTAAAGCAATACTTGATAGACTTGATAACTCTAACTCCACCTTTGCGAGGGGCTCCGTTACTCTTATATGTAGCAGCCTCTCACTCTGTAGTTAGTGCGACGCTTGTACAGGAGAAGCAAGATGGTCAAGTTAAAAGACAAGATCTAGTATATTTCGTCTCCGAAGTTCTAAGCTTATCAAAGAAAAATTATACAAAATTGGAGAAGGTGTTATATGTTGTGTTGATGGCCTCAAGGAAGCTTCGACATTATTTTCAAGCATATCATATAATTGTTCCTTCATCACAACCTCTGAAGGACATAATGAGGAATAGAGAAGCCACTGGGAGGATCAGAAAATGGGTTGTCGAGCTCAATGAATTCTCTATTGATTATGTACACAAATCCTCAATTCAGTCCCAGGCGTTAGCGGATTTCATTGCTGATTGGACGCCAGGGGCTCATGGAGAAGAAGTAACAAAAGATGTCGAAGCTTGGATAGTCTTCTGTGATGGTTCTTGGGGAACCTTCGGCGCAGGAGCGGCTGCTGTTCTACTAGCACCCTCCAAAGTCAGAACATGCTATGCAGCAAGACTAGACTTTAGTTGTACAAATAACATTGCTGAGTACGAAGCCCTTCTGTTGGGGCTTCGGAAGCTAAAAGGAATGGGAATAAGAAGAGCAGTCCTTAGAACTGATTCTCAGGTCATTGCTGGCCATGTAGATAAAAGCAACAAGGCAAGGGATCCGAAGCTTGAAAAATATTTGGACACGGTCCGAAGGTTGGAGGCTTCCTTCGAAGGTTTTTCTGTAAAAAATATTCCAAGAGGGGAAAATGAACATGCAAATCTACTAGCTAAGTCAGCAACACATGGGCTCCCTTTACCTTCGGAAGTATTCTTTGAAACAATAAAAGCACCTTCGGTCGAACTTCTAGAGAGAGCAGTGTTTGCAATATCACCTGTACATAGTAAAGATTGGAGGACTGAAATCATATCTTTTCTCCAGGGTAACTGCCTTTCAAACGACGAAATTTATAACAAAAGAATGGAAGTAAGGACAAGACCATATGTCATAATAGAAGGGGATTTATACAAACATGGAGTCTGCTCTCCACTTCTCAAGTGTTTATCCAGAACCGAAGGTATAGAGCTAATGAAGAAAATACATGAAGGTTTGTGTGGATCTCACATTGGGTCTAGGCCTTTGATGGGAAAGGTTTTTAGACAAGGATTTTATTGGCCGAATGCAGCTTCGGATGCAACAGATCTGGTTCAAAGGTGCGAAAATTGACAAAAATGTGCAAGAGACCAGAAACAACCTTCGTTGCTAACTCAGTTAATACAACCAACCTGGCCATTGCAAAGATGGGGCCTAGATTTGTTGGGTCCACTCCCACTAGCACAAGGCAACTTGAAGTATGTTGTAGTGGCAATAGAATATTTTTCCAAGTGAATTGAGGCGAAGCCCTTAGCTACAATAACTTCGGTTACGGTGCAAAAATTCTTCTGGCAAAATATTGTTTGTCGCTTCGGTGTGCCGAAGGCAATAACTGTGGACAACGGTACACAATTTGATGCCGAAGCATTCAAAGATTTTTGTGACCGAATTGGTATGAAGATTCATTTTGCATCAGTTAGGCATCCAGAATCAAATGGGCTGGTAGAAAGAGCAAGTGACATTATAATAACAGGAATAATGAAGCTAATCTTCAACCAGCCCAGAGGAAAGTGGCCAGACGAGCTGATTAAAGTGGTTTGGAGCCACAACACAACTGCGTCAAGGTCAACAGGATTTACACCCTTCAAGCTCTTATTTGGTGACGAAGCAATAACTCCAGAAGAAGCAAAGACAGGGTCAATAAGAACAGTAGCTTCGACAGAAGACGAAGCTGATTATCAAGTAACAAAAGATACTATAGAAGGGACCAGACTTCAGGCTATAGAGCACATCAATAAATATCAGGCTGAAACAATAAAGTGGCATGATAGAAAAGTTCGATTGAAAAACATCAAGCCAGAGCATCTGGTGCTTCGGAGAGTGGCCAACCCAGATATAGTGGGCAAGTTACAACTGAAGTGGGAAGGTCCTTTTCTGGTAGTATCTTCGTCAAGACCCGGTTCTTATAGATTGAAGGATATGGACGGCAACGACATACCCAGATCTTGTAATGCGGATGAGCTTCGGTGATACTATGTGTAATCTGATGTAATCTTTTTTTCATTTTTTCTATGGCACCCTTTTCCTTTCAAGTGGGGAGAAAGTTTTTAATGGGGCCATAGCTTGTAATTTTTCATTCTTATTTAGCCCTACGAGGGCCAAATCCCCCAAAGATGTAATATGTAAAATCTAAGCCTACACCATCGTGTGCAAAAGAAGAAAAACAGGGAGAAGCTCAAAAGACGTCCCCAAGGGGATGCAGAGCATGACGAAGCTGCAAAAAAGTCATTCCTAAAGGAGCGCGACGTAAGTTTTCTGCTCAAAAGTCGTTCCTAAAGGAATGCAGAGCCAAAAATTTGATGAAGATGCAAAAGTCGTTCCTAACGGAGCGCGGAGTAAGTTTTCTGCTCAAAAGTCGTTCCAAAGGGAATGCAGAGCCAAATACCACTGAAATATAAGGTGAAGAAGTTTAAAAGTCGTTTCTAAGGGGATGCAGAACTTAAATGCTACCAAAATAGAAGGTGAAGAAGCTCAAAAGTCGTTCCTAAGGGGATGCAGAGCTTAAAAGACTCATAAGTCGTTACTAAGGGGATGCAGAGTCTGGGTGTGGTTTCGTGTGTGTGTTCGGGACATTCATTTGCACATTACATTACATCATTCATTGCATTCATATACATTCATGTAGACATTCGTAAGATCATCATCATAACATGAAGCACAAATAGAAATACTTTAGCTTTGATAACAATGCTTCGATGAGCATGAAGAAGCAAGAATATGCTTCGTTGTGTACGAAAAGAAGGGAAGGTGTTTTCGCCTTCGGCTCAAAAGATACAAGTTTTGTCTACAGCAAAGCAATTTATACATGGTTGGAAAGGTAAAAATATATTACAAGGTATGGACAAATATACAAAGAAATGTTCAATTCTTGTTTACAATATTTTTTACAAAGATAATACAAATGCCTTTAAGCTCTATGGAGGTAGGCCTAAAAAATAGATTCAACAACCTTTAGAATGTGCTTCATACTATCAATCTTCGGCACCATTATCCTATGCACAACAAAGCATTATAAGGTAAAAAGTAATTACAAGAGAAGGTAAGCAACATGTATAAGTTTCATACTGGCTTAAGCAAGCTTCGGACCTCGTCACCAGCCAAATCCCGACCACCCTTCGCCCAAATCTGTGTTATAAATTTGCTCTCTATGCTCCGGGCTTCAATGGGGATGTCAATCAAATCTATTGGAGATAGGTTGAAGGTCGGTCTTTTCACAATCTTTGCGTGCGTACAGCCAGCCTTCAGAAATGTTGCAGCTGTGCCGCGAGAAGCTAGCAGGGCACAGAAGTCGTTGTGCCCGGCTATCACTTCATCAAGCGCCTCGACTTCGCCTTCAATGTGTTCGAAGGTGCTTGATATGTTTTCAGCTGAAGGGGTAAATTTTTCAGCGCTGGCCCCAACTGAGTTAAAAACTTTTTTCAATCGCTGTACGCAACGGCTGCCAAAACCCAAACACATGTCCCGAAGCTCTTTCAAAGATTGCTGCAGTTTTGTATTTTTTCAGCTTCAGCTTCGTATTTTGTCTGCAAATCTTTTCTCTCTTGTTCGAAACTCTCTGATTTTTGGAAAAGTTCCTCGTTTAATCTAGCGTTTTCGACTTGGGCTTCTGCAAGTGAACCCTCCATTGCCTGAAGCAGGAAATCCTTCTTCTCAAGAGAAGCTTCATAATCTTTAATTTTGTTTTCTAGACCCTCGATTATAATTTCGTTCTTTTTGTATTCGAGGCCATGCTGCATTTGCAGTGCTTTGCTTAGCAACATACTCTGTAGAAATAAACCTTCATCAGCAAATTTGCTTCATCGCAAAAAGAAAAAAGAAAAATTTTGCTTCATCACAAGAATTTTACCTTGAAGTTGGAATAAAACAATCTACCGACGATATGTTGTCGCCGGTAGCTGCTAATATCAGCTTCGAGCTTCGGAAAACCGACACTCTTTGAGAGAGTGTCGATTATCTTTGCCCCGGTGCGGTCGTGTCACACTCGAGTTTCGGGGCACCAAGACCCGGGCGCGAACATAATCACCAGGTGTGCTGGGACCAAGTCTCACGCATATGATGAATCATGGCACATGATCGAATGTCACATCTTTTCTATATAATAGGAGTTCTATACAAAATAAATAATTAATTACATTATAAGGAGACAACGGTCTAGCAACCCAAAGTTGACTGGGAGACGACGGCCTAGACCTCTCACGAACACATCGCATCAACCTCCATGCGCCTCATCCTGTGGTACCTGTTCTTGACCTGTGGGGGGGTGTGAGACAGCAAGAGTGAGCTCACATACGTTCATCGCTCAACAAGTTGTGGGGAATAATGTGCATGAACTCGCCAAAGATGGGAGCTCACGTGAAGTGTAGGGCTTACCAAAGAGGATGGTTAGACCTGAGCATTGCTTTTAAAGTTGGTCAAAATTTTATTAGCAGTTACTAAGTACAAGTAAATACCAACCCAATTAAATAGTAGAACAAAAGTAACAACCTCACCTGCGATGCAATGCATATGACAAATTGAATTTAGTTCCATAATTTAATCATGTGAGGGTTCGAGCTGCTCATGACCCTGAGCACGGCTAGTATACCGGTTTTACACTCTGCAGAGGTTGCACATCTTTACCCACAAGTCATGTTACCCATCTGCCAAGGGATCACGACTTCCCATACACCTCTACCTAGGAGGCGAGGCAGGATAACACTACGAGGCCTTTACAAAGTTCCACTAGCTTCAGAAAACCCGCTACAGTTTATAGGAAGCTCCAATGCAGGGACCCCTCGCATGACCGCCATCGCAGCAAAATCATCCCAAGGACCTCCCTACACTGACCACTCCCCTACTGCCCTTGCCCCTTTCGGGTAAGGTAGTCTTCCACTAGCTTTCCTAATTAATCAGCCAAGGGCGTCCCATTAAACCCTTGTGGTAGCACTGTTTTCCCGGGTGGTTGCTCCATGTTCCAATTAACATAATGATCTTATCATAAATAGTAATAATAAATAGATAATAAAAGTGTGATCATGAATAATGTATCTTCATACCCAAAACCACATAAAGCACTAGCAAGTACTACCCAAAAAGTTCAGTGGTAAACAAGGTATAAAGATAATAAAACTAGGGTAACTTATTGGGTCCCATCAAAATTAACCTATGCAGATCATTATGATTAATTAGAACATGAGTGGGTAAAAATAAGTGATCAAGGGCACAACTTGCCTGTCACTTGAGATTCCAGGTACCAACTTGCTCTTCAGATGACATGTGTCCTCACGCTAGTCGTAGCATTACAAACAAAGAGTGTATATGCAAAATTAACATTACACCAAACATAAGGATAAACTGTATAATTATGATCTACGCGTTGCTACAAGATCATAGAAACAAGAACCCCTAAATTCGGAGCTACGGATATTGAGTTATGAATTTCTGAAACCATTTAGCACCTAGAATAGATTAATTCAATTGAGCAATTTTAATTGAAGTTTCATGGTTAAACAAAGGTACTAGGTGATAAACAATATTCATACAAAATTATTGCAACTAGAATGACTCAATTTGGAGTTAAAATGAATTTAATATGAATTATACAAGTTTGTAGAATTATTTTTGTATTAAAAATCAATTCCCAGAATTAATTCTCTAATTTTACTACTCTCTAGACTGCGAGCAGAATAGACAGACGCCCAGGGGCTAACCCGTAATTGTTTCCTAGACTCATTATAACCCACAAGTGGACAGCGGGTTGATTGTTTAAGAAACTGAGGACTCTTAAGCAAAAAGACGCGGTCGAAGGGGTATCGGTGATCGTGAGTCGCCCGATCATCAACGGACGGTCCAGATTAAAACCAAACCTAACTGAACCAGTATGGAGCCCTAACCGTTGGATCCCACCCTAACGCTCCGGATTCAAATAAGCTCATCCCATCCCGCGATCGCTCGATCAAAATCGAACGACACCAGATACACTGGTCAAAACGGTACTCAACAACTAATCCGGACCGTTGGATTAGGACCACACGGCCACGACATCATCTTCACCCTCCAGTCGAACTCGCGGTCAGGAACGGCACTACGGCGGCGCCATGGCCGCAGCCCCCAGACCCGAGCAGGGGACCGCCAACAATGCTTCTCGTTGAGCTACACGCGAGGAAGACAAAGGCTAGACAGATACGAGGGCTCTTACCACTGTCTGTTGTGCAGGCGACCTCCGACTATGAAGAGCGGCGGATCCAGGGCGAGGGAAAACTCCAATGAGAAATTCCCGTCCACCCACGGCATCATGAGCTCCGATTCGACTTCAATTATCATCCTCACATGCTGGTGATGCTACTTGACCGGAATCTCGGCCCCGAACGCCATCCACCACTGGATTCGCCCATGGCGGCTAATACCTCTCCACACATGGCGATACTGCTATGGAAAAAGGGGAGCGCAAACCCGATTTTATATTCCGAGATGGGTGCGATGGTCGGGGGAATCAGGTACAACAGCGTCGGCGAATTGGTCGGGGAAAATCCCCAGAATCGCGGCGACCTGCAGGCTGACTCCGCGCGGGCGGTTGCCGGGCAGCTCGGATTCGTTGCGAGGTTCACGACGTGGGAGATGAACCTAACAAGTGGGCCCACACGGCAGCCAGTTCAGTGCGCAAGTCCGCGAGGAAGAAGCCCCCGCAGGAGTGGCTCCACATGGCGGAGAAACGTCCGAGTCCGAGTCGCAGCTAGGAGGTAGGAGACGCCCGCGGTTGTTGCAGCGCTGAGCCGAGTTCTTCGGGTGATTTCCGTTGTTCTGTTGGTGTTCCATGCCGAGAAGGGATAGGGAGAGGAAGAGGATAGCCCTGACAGGTGGGGACCACCTCGAAGCCACTGCCCACGCGCTCGGCCAAGCCGCTGTGAGGCTGACTAGAGGGACCCACGCGTCAGCGCCATTTGCAGGAACTGGGCTGTGCAGATGAGAAGTAAATGGGCCGGCGCGGGGATTGGGCCCAACACAGATTTGTTTTCTTTCTTTTTTCTGCTTTCTATTTTCCAAATTCATTTGAAATTACCATTTCGAATTTGAATTCTTCAAATTTATTTAAAATGCACAATACACAATCCAGCATGGATGCAAAATTTAAGTTTTATTCTTTATTATTTATTTCTTTACTTACATAAACAAGTGCTCAAAATTATAAAGAGTAAGAAAATGATTCACACATCCAAATAGTTAAAAATCCAATCATATCATATTTAAAAATCTAATGTTTTCTATTTATGTGAAACATAACTTTAATTGTTATTATTATATTTTTTATTAAATATAAACTTCAACCAAAGAGTTGTTTTTTTCTAAAGGGAATCTTGTTTCTAATCTATTGTTAGATAATAGGTTTGTCTAAAACATAGGAGAATTCCCCATATTCTTAAAGTTAGTATTTTGGGTATTACAGGTCGCGAACGCATCCTAAGGCCTCTTCATCGATCCCACCAAAGAGCATGGCTCCTGGCTGGTAGCCACAGGAAATGCCATGTTCCTATAGCTCCTTCTTTTCGGCCTCAGATAGTTCTTACCCGACCAAGTTCCCAAGGTCGAAGTTTTTTTCCTCCAAAGCAACATCGGCAATTTTCTTTCCTTTGTCAGGCACGGGGGCCATGACCTTTTCTGCAGCCGCAACTGTTTCTTCTGTAGGCATACCCAATAGCAATTTATCAATTCCATATAGTGTGCTCTCCAAGTTGGCAGCTTCGGTGGCAACTGCAGGTTCGACAGAAATGTTTGCTTCGGTAGTGGCCGAGGTCGATGGTGGCGTCCGTTCAATGGATTCCATTACAGTACTGATCCTTCGCTTTTTCTGCCCATCCACCTTTTTTGTAGTCGAAGGCTCTTCCTTCTTCTGTAAAAGCTTCATCAGTTTCGATCCCAGAGGACTTAGCAACTTGATAGATAGAGATTCAGTCATTACCTTTAAAATTTCTGCCACTTCGGCAGCAGGAGGTGTCGAAGGAGTCTCCTCTTATACCTCGGTCTCCTTCGGCTCTGGAGTTGCAGCTTTTCTTTTCTTCAAAGCTTCCACCTTCGGCTCAGGAGTAGATTTTCTCATCTTTAAAATCTTCTCATCCTCATTCACCATTCTGGCAGCTTGTCTGTTCAGAACGCTAACAACCTTTTTCCTTTTGCCCCTTCGGCACCCTTGCTAAGCTGCTCATAATCAAGGTATTCAAATTTTAGAGCATCCATTACCCGGTTTAACCTTCGTTTTGGCCGGGTGCCAAAGGCTGCTGTCATCAATTGGTCTTCCTTTTTGGTAGAGTTTCCCAGTATTTCATTACACATAGTTTCAATCATTTTTAGCCATTCTTGGCAAGGTTGCTTGAACTGTTTTTCAAATTTGAAGCGATAAGGTAATTAAACAAGTTCATATTTCTTCTTTGTTCCCTTCATCTTCGGCATCCCCCATTCACTTGACGTTGGATACGTCCGGTTGGCTAGGTATTCCTGCACCAAGTCCCTGGTGCCAATTTGTTCAGCCACTACCCTGAATTCTATCTCGGCCAGCTGGCATGCTGATCCTAGCTGCATGTTGCATAGGGGCCTGGTCATTCCGAAGTTTAAGGACAGCGGACATATGACCATCGTCATCAGTTTCCCCCCTTCTTCTCATCAGCCTTGATGTAAAACCATTCACCTTTCCAGCCGGTTAGCCATTTGGTGCGATAACTGAGAACTGGAGCCTTCGTATCCTTGCGATACGCAAAATTGTAGCAACCAAAATTTTCATGAAGACCGACTGCCCTAGCCTTCGTCTGGTAGTGCAACTCGTGCACTCGGCAGAATGCTTCAGCATCTGGGCTCATCCTTTGGCTTCGGAGGGCCCAGATAAAGACACTAAGCCTAATAATGGCGTTAGAGGTCAACTGATGAAGATATATTTCGAAAATTTTCAAGACTTTCCCTATCATCTCATTCAGAGGAAGTCGCAGTCCTGCTTTGAAAAAGCTCTTGAAAACCACTACTTCATCATTCTTCGGTGCTGGGGTGGTCTCTTCTCCGGCAAATCGGACAAGTTTCCTTTTAGCTTCCCCAAAGTAGCCCAGCTTTATCATCATGGGCATGTCAGCTTCAGACACATTAGATTTCTCAAAATCTAGATGACTGAGTTTTGATGGGATCAAAATACTATAATCTTCTTCATCCTCTTCAATATCTTCTTCTTCAGCAACAGTCTGTTCAGCTTCGGTAACATGGGTACCTTCGTCAGTCACAACTAGACCTGATTGTTTCATGACTTCAGAAATTGGTGTTGTCTCGGTGACCTCGGTCTCTTCTCCTTCACGAGTCACCCTTGCAGCCGAACGCACTCTCGCCATATGATAGATTTTTTTGCGATTTTTACGAAGTTGATGTTTCTTTTTTGCAGTTTTGACGAAGCTCACTCTTTTGACGAAGTTAACTCTAAATGATGAAGTGCTCGCTTGAGAGCGCAATGAAAAAGCTTTGGCTATGGCTAAATTTTTTAACAGCACAACGGTGCAACGACAATGAATGTTGTGGTAACTCTGCACCAACCCGTCTATTTATATAGTGCTGCAGGTTGGAAGGTGAACCGCCAAATCGCCCACACCCGCTGAACGGTGGACCACTCGGTGCTTGGAAGGTGAACCGCCAGATCGCTTGTATCTGCTGAACGGTGGACCACCCTACGCTTGGAGTATTTTAATCGTTTCTCGGCAACAAGCTCAGGGAAGGTGTTTTTCGGACCTTCGGTTTTCCAAAGCCTTTGAGATTTTTCACGGATCGAGCTCGTTACGAAAAATGATCTAGCACCACGAAGGGGCTACTGTTGGGGGCCTTCTTCTTCGCCGAAGGTCCTCTAAGAAAAAACATCTTCGGTAGGACGATATGCAAGAAGACATAACGCGAAGGTATATGTCGAAGCTACAATCCAGGGAGCTTCGGCATAACAACACGCCACGAAACGAAGGGCAGCACCGACTTAAAGAGGGAAAGACCATTTAGTCCATGATAACTTATGTCATGTTTATAATTAGTTAGTAAGGACATAAATGTAATTTTAACCGGGTTGCATCCCGTGCCTATAAATAGGTGAACAGTACCCCTGTACTATTCACGCTGACTTGTAATCACTTGCACGTCGTTCTTGAATTCTTACCTTCTGTCAAGCTAAAGGTACAAATGTAATTTACTGTTATTAATGTTTGCCCATGATTAGATAATGAGAATATAAATAATCTGACTATTTAATGTGATTTTTCATGTTATTTTCCATGTTTCATATGTTTCTACATTCATTATTACATACTGAGATGATGAAAGTATGTCTTTCATAACATTCGTCTGAAGATCATTATATCCTAAGGGAGATAATGATTCGAAGGACGAAGGTCTTTGACCATTAACATTTTGTGTTGTCTTGTTCTTAACTCGAAGCATTTGAGAATAAGTCCCCAACAGAAATCATCTTGTCATGCAAAACTATGTTTAAATTTTGAAATTCGAATTTTTCAAACTACCTCGGATGGAAAAACCACCAAAATAAAAATTGTAGGCCTCGAAATGTAATGAGACTTTATAATTGACAACCTTTTGATTTGAAATCATCTTATCATTGAAAAATTCGTGTAAAGTTTTGAAATTTAAAATTCAAATTTTGTAAACGGTCTCGGATGTACAAACTATTAAAATAAAACTTGTAGATCTCAAAAAGTTATGCAACTTTATAGTTGATCACATTTTCAAATAAATTCATTTAGTGCCTTAAATAATCAAATTACTCTCTGCTTGTTATAATACATGAGGAATGAAAACGTAATATAGTCATAATTGATGTAGTAGTGTAGTGGTATAGGGCGATGTGTAAGGTAATAAGTGGTAGGTTGGAGAGAGTTGTTATTATAATAAAAAAATGTTTTGCTGTTTTTTTTAAAAAAATCGATTCTTAATTTGACGAGTGTTTTTTTTGGCGAGTGCTTTTCGACACTAGACAAAGTCTTTGCCGAGTGTCGAAAAAAGTACTCGGTAAAGAATCTTTTGCCGATAAAATATTTGACGAGTGTTACACTCGGCGAAGCCTTTGCCTGAGTGTCTTAGACACTCGGCAAAAAACACGATTCCGGTAGTGACTGAATTAATCATCGACCTCAACAGCATTTGCATGCCGTTAAATAAAAAGTTAAGACCGTCGTCCGTCCGTCACTACCGGAATCGCGTTCTTTGCCGAGTGTCTAAGACACTCGGCAAAGACTATTTTACACTCGGCAAAGGCTTTGCCGAGTGTAACACTCGGCAAAGATTTCATCGGCAAAGGGTTCTTTGCCGAGTGCTTTTTTTCGGACACTCGGCAAAGACTTTGCCGAGTGTCAAAAAGCACTCGGCAAAGAAAAACACTCGGCAAATTAAGAATCGAAAAAATTTAAAAAAAACAACAAAACATTTTTTAAATTCTAGGAACAACTCTCCAACCCTACCCTATTACAACCCTACCCTATTACCTTACCTGTTGCCTATCATTTTTCACTATTATTTTGAATCAAACTTATATGTTTTGTAAATGGTGAGATTCGAACTCGCAACCTCTCTCTCGCGCATACCCTCCTATACCACTACACTACTACACCAATTATGTTTATATTACGATTTCCATTCCCCATGTACTATAACAAATCGAGAGTAATTTGATTATTTAAGGCACTAAATGAGTTCATTTGAAAATGTGACCAACTATAAAGTTGCATAACTTTTTGAGATCTAAAAGTTTTATTTTAATAGTTTCTACATCCGAGACCGTTTATAAAATTTGAATTTTAAATTTAAAAACTTCACACGAAATTTTCAATGATAAGATGATTTCAAATCAAAAAATTGTCAACTACAAAGTTTCATTACATTTCAAGACCTACAACTTTTATTTTGGTGGTTTTTCCATCCGAGACAGTTTGAAAAATTCAAATTTCAAAATTCGAACATAGTTTTGCATAATAAGATGATTTCAAACTAAAACATTGTCAACTACAAAGTTTCATAACTCTTCAATACCTACAACTTTCATGTTGGTGGTTTTTCCTTTCGAAGTCGTTTTCAAAATTCAAATTTTAAATTTTTTAAATTCAGACGTAGTTTTCGTTGACAATATGACTTCAAATGAAAAAGTTGTCAACTATAAACTTCTATAACTTCTCAAGATCTACAAAGTTTATTTTGGTTGTTTAGTAATTTGTTTATCTCAGATGATGGTTCTAACAATATGCACAAATTCTATACGTCTCTCTCGTAGTTTCATAAACTACGAGAGAGATATAGGTTTTATGAACAAATTTATTTTTATTTTGTCATATGAAGAAATATTCAATATATAAATTGTACATCATGATGAGTTATACAAATTTGTAGTTGAAAACTTTTTCATTTGAATTAATTTACTACTTTAAAATGTGATTTTTAAATTGTCTTTGCCTAGTGTTGAAGAAAAAACACTCGGCAAAGAGCTCTTTGCCGAGTGTTGTATTTGTGACACTCGGCAAAGAGCCCTTTGCCGAGTGTCAAAAAAAGACACTCGGCAAAGAAACTCTTTGCCGAGTGTCAAAAATAAAACACTCGGCAAAGAGCTTCTTCGCCGAGTGTTTTATTTTACCGAGGGTTTTTTGCGTGGCACTCGGCAAAGAGCCAAATTCCGGTAGTGCGTCCCAGTCCCAGCTAAGCTAACATTAGAGCAATGCTGGCGGTTAACCAGGCAATATGCGTGCAAGCACCGTCAATTCATTCCGTATGCATGCATGTAGGGCTATCTATAGTTATGCGTAGTACTAGTATGGATTGGCAGATGCGGCTAGCTAGCCATGCATGTCTAGCTGTGCCCCCCATACGAAACGATCCATCCAGCCATCCATCATGTGTCTTGCATGCAATGGCATGGCTGACAAGTGACATCTACTAGCAAGCGTGATTACTGCATGCTGCTGCCGCGCCAGAGCGAAGGTGTTGTACTACCTGATTTGCATCAGTGCCGGTTACTTAGGCTTCGGTCAAGTTCATTACGACTATCGACCCTTCTACTGTATTAAAGGAATGGGTCGCCCTTCCCCGTTTAATACAAAACTAAAGTAAAATTGTGCATAAATAGAGGTTTGGACCTCTTGATTATTGGCTCCACATCCACGGCCACCGAACCAATAACCAATAGAATACTTTTGTTTACTTTTATTTTTTTTACTCACAAGTTTGAATCATGACAAGAGCACAAAATGGCAAGTTTAATATTTAATTCACATTGTAGTGTCTTTTTTTTTTCTACAGTACAAGTACTACAAGCACCGCAGAGATACAATAAAGCTTGTTGCTTCTTTACATACACATACACATACCTAAATAAAAATCTCAAGAAAAATACCTAACCTGTTTAAACATGAATAAATAAATAAATAGAAACTATTTAAGAGAAGGAAACAAACATTAGAAAAATAAATGATCAACCAATCAACAACGTGATGTACCAAACTTTCTTCTCTAAAACCAAAAGTCAAGGACAAAAAATCCCTACCTTTTTTTTCCATAACGTACAATTGGTTGTTGTTGTTGTTGTTTTTTTTTGTTTCTAATCAATCAACAATAAGCTAGTTTGACTTATTAGTTGTTCTTTTTTTATGTACTCTTTGTTCTTCCTCCCTGCTGCGCGCGCGCGTATGCAGGGGCCGCCGCCGACAGTTTATCGGACGATGCCGTCGTTGCCGGCTAGCATGAGGTACTTGTCCTTCCGGGTGAGCATGGTGCAGCCGTAGCCGAGCGCGTCCCCCATCTTCCTCTGCACGAGGTTGGCCATCTGGGTGCTGGGCGCGGCCCTGCTCCGGACGGCGCTGGTGTCCACCTTATCGAGGAACTGCACGGTGTAGCACATCCTGGGGTTGGCCATGTAGTAGAGCGGGTCGAAGCACTTGAGCCCGCCGGCGGTGGTGGCGTAGAACATGGACGTCTCGACGGCGATGCCGACGGGGACGACGTCGTCGCTGAGCTCGGCGAAGAGCGGGCTGAAGCGCAGCAGGTAGGGCTCCCGGCAGGTGGTGCCCTCGGGGCAGACGACGACGAGGTTGCCCCGGTCCAGGAGGCGCGCCATGACGGCGCCGTCGCTGTCCCGGTCCCGCGTCAGGCGCACGGTGCGGCCGATGGGGGAGATGAGCTCCGACAGCCGGCTCAGGCTGTAGGACACGGCGCGCACCTGCCGGTCCAGCGCCACGGACACGTACACCGGGTCGATCAGCGTCCGGTGGTTGCACACGAACAGCTGCCCGCGCCCGCCGGAGCACGGCGGCGCCAGCGCCGGGCGCGACCCCTTGAGCCGCCACGACATGCCCGTCGCCGCCAGGATCGGCGTCGAGTACCTGTACGGCAGGACCAGCGCCACGGCCAGCCGCGCCGCGCCCAGGGTCACGCCCAGGGGCAGCCACGCGAACATGGCGGCCGTGCCGGCGCCCGTCGGCCGGAACGCCAGGCGCCCGTCGTGGAACACCATCGGCTTTGGGTACTTGTCCCTTGCCAGCGGCCGCCACCGGCTCTTCTCGTCGGAGCTCACCACGAAGATCTCCTGCACGTACGTACGTACGTACGTTCACAGAATTAATATACATAGATGATGCCAATTAATTAACTTGCTTTTGCTTGTAATAATAAAAGCACGCTATTTTTTCATGCATATTCTCTATAGTCTATATATACCTTGCAGCAACGTGAGAGAGGATGGTTAAGAAACTCCATTGACGCAGAGTACCCGACGACGACCGTCTGTTCCTCCGCCGCCTTCTTCACCATCTCTGCACCCTCGGCCGGCCGCGCGTCCTCCATGATCCCGGTGTAGAACCCCCAGACCACCTTCATCTCCCTGGCAACCACGGCGTGCACGCCGAGGTACTCCCGGAGGAAGCCGTCCACCATGACCCTGGGCATGGCAGTGACGCAGACGGCCCTGCTCCCCGCCGCGCGCACCGCCTGGAACCCTTCCGCCGCCACGTCCTCCATGAGCCACTTGGGCAGCACGGCGCGGCCGGCGCGGAACCGGGCGGCGCGCAGGCCGCAGAAGGACACCGCCGCCATAGCCCTGACGGCGGCGGCGCGCGGCATGAGGCGGACGAGCGGGCACAGCAGGAGCAGGAGCAGCCCGCGCAGGAAGCCGCCGGCCTCGAGCGCCACGAGCATGAAGTACGGGAACAGGTCGCCGGACCGCAGCAGCGCGGTGTCGACGTCGACCACGAGGGCCCCGGCGGCGGCGGCGGTCGTCGGAGGAGGAGGAGCGCCGCGGTGCACCGCGGGGGAGGAAGAGTCCGTCGTGGTGGTGGATGGCCTGCTCCGGCGGCCGTGGAGGAGGAGGGAGAGCATGGCGGAGAAGATCTTGTGCGCTAGTAGGAGGAGCCTCTTCTTGGCCATGGCGGTGGCGGGTGCGTAGATGTAGCGGCGTGGAGAGGCACAGCTGGTAGAAGTTATTATTGTGTAGTCACAAGTTGGTGAGATGGAATAGGGTGCCAATGCCATGGTCCCGACGCGGCCGGATTATATAGGCGGAGAGATTGGGCGGTGTCTACTAGTAGCTAGCAGTTCATTCTCATTCATAAATCATGCAGTCGTCTAGCTACATGACATGCATGCATGCATATTATTTGCATTTGTGGGTCCTAAATAATCTTTCTTTTTTTTTGTCTAAATATAAAAAACAAATTAAATGTTGACTATGTTTGTGACGACAACAGAGATCTATGGGAGTTTTGGCCGAAAGATTTCTGTGTAGAGCAACAGTAGAGTAGAAGAACGCGTTACGCGTGTGGGCAGGGCAGGCCGAGCGAACGAGAGTTCCTCCGCGATTCGCGTTGTTGCCTGGTGCCACGCACGCACGCACGCATGCTGCCAAAGTGGCAGGTTCCCCCTGGCTGGCCGGTTTGGAGAGAAACGACTGGTCGCATTGCATTTCGTCGTCAGGTAGTTCGGTTTAGGCCATGTTTGTCTGTTTGTAACCTTTTAAAGCTAATAGTTAGCTGATAAAATGAGTTAGAATTTCAAACACCACTAGCTAATATTTTAGTCAATTGTTAGCTATCTCACATCTAACAATTAATTTATTGTTTGATTCAACCCAGCTAATAATTTATTAGCTGGCTAACCATTAGCTTTAGAGGTTCCAAACAGGAGCCTGATTAAACCGGACATCAATTTCCATAGCTAGGTCGGGGCATAACAACTTTATAATTAGACAGTGTCCAACAGTTCACTCGTATGGTTATCCAAAACACAGTTTTTTGCATTATAGGTATGTGGCCGTATGGGTGGGGATGAGAAAGCTATTGGAGATAGCCTTAGAGCTCAAATGCATCAACGGTCCTAGAAGCGCTGGAGGGCCGCTTATGTCATATCCAACGGACTCTCTATCTCTCACTTCCTATCAAATATTTTATTTCAAACTCTACTCTGTGAACATTGCGGTCTATATTATAAAATAGTGTTGTTCGCGACCATATCAGCAGACAACCTACCTGCTGGCTCCCTATCACGCTCACTGTTTTAAACTCCACTGTGCATGTAAATAATGCAGTCTATAGAGCCTTGCTTTAGGTTATCCCTCCCCGTCGCAAACTACGCACCATCCGACTTTTCTATCACACTCTCTATTTTAAACATTCACCCTATAAACAGACTGTATAACCTGTATATGCACCATATATCTGCTGGAGATCGACAACAGCGTTAGGATCACGGATGCCCCCAAACTTTTTGTGCCTGCTTTCTTCTCCTGTTTTGACAAACCATCCAGTCACGTGCGTGGTACTTGAACGTAGCGTGTACGTAGGCAGCAGGCACACAGTATAGTAGCTGCATGCGCCTGCATGCCATCTGGTATATACGTACGGGCCATACCCGAGCGGCAGGCGGCTGGTCGGCGTTTTCCTTGCGGGTGAATGGGACGTGCTTGTTGCCATTATTCGTTCCCGAGCCCGGCCGACCCAACTTTCTTTTTTTTTTGGTTGTCTTCTCCGGCCGGTCAATGCAACTCAAAGCGTGCTTGCATTGGGCTCATCCATTAATTGTCATTTGGCCATTATTAATCGGAACACGTACGCTGGCTGCATGCACACCGCCATGAGTATGACAGACACGTATACTGTTGATATATATGATGCAGATCAGCTTATTGTAGAGCAAGCAATCAAGCATTTGGTAGAATAGAACAGTACGACGAATATGACATGGGAAACGTGTTTTAATTTCTTGTTCTCGGTCAGTTGTCCAATGCAAGTTTTGCATGAGTAGTACACGTCTGCACACCCGAACGGAACCGTACCTATGGCGCGCTCTGTATTTGCTCCTAGATACTGTTTGGCCTTAGGAACGACCAGACCAGTGTGTTGGCTCCTAGCAGTATACACACATGCATATATCATGTTACGTACCCCTGCTCTGGTCAGTCAAATCCAGGAGCGTTTTTTCATGCATGCATGGCTACGGATCGATGACAAGTCTTGTTGCATTGGTGCTTGTGGCTGGCTGCCAGTGCCAGCACGTCTGCACGTATGCTTTGGCTAGCTGCAAGAGAATAGATGCGGGTTTTGTCGGAACCCAGCTGCATGCAACGGCCTGCGCAAAACGTGCGTTCTTTGCTTCCGTGGGACATGTGTAGAACGAAAGGAAGGTGTGATGTAGTTGCCGCACGCACGTTGAGATTTTCATGAAACGGGAGGGGAAAGTGAAGAACATATGATCTGCATAATAAATATCTTCAGTCACTATGCAGCCTTCCATTTTTTTTGTAGGATTCAAGAAGTTGCCGGAGGTTTCCCGACCCTTCTTATTATAGCATATACTAGCTAGTTAGTTGTTCGTGCGTCACTAGGTTTCTATATATTATATACTCCCTCCGTTTCGTTTTAATTGTCGCTGGATAGTACAAAATTGAACTATCCAGCGACAAATAAAAAGAAACGGAGGGAGTACTGTTTTTTACAACATAAACTAACATTAGCTGCAGTTGTTAGATGTGAAAGTATCTCTTCCTATAGACCACAGTTTGAATCCCAGCAGATGTATTTTTTTGATATTTTGTTGGCGACGCCCGTATGGTTGGGTGTGGGGGGAGGGGGGGGGGGTGGGCACGACAAAACTCCTACGCTATATTAGTACTAGTTAGTTGTCGTGCATCGCTACGATTTCTATATATCATACAGACAGACATTGCTTAATGAGGTATATGGTCTGGGGTCAGACAAGATGAAGTTTTTCTCTTGTTTTTTTTTTCACGCTCGCGGGGATCAGGGACGGTGAAGGGAGGAGGTATTGGACTATAGATGATCGAATGAGTCCGAATTTTTTGTTTTTTAGCCCCTTCTGTGACTCAAATTTACGTTTGGACCCCAGAAATTTTATTTGCACGTTTGTACCCGATGCTCGGCGCCATAGGCTGTGGCGTCGAGGTAACACAGCTCGGCGCCACAGCCTATGGCGCCGAGCTATGTGACGTGGAAGTCCGCGTGGCACCTAGCTCGGCGCCACAGGTCTTGGCGCCAAGCTAGGAATTAACCGCAAGCCCTTTTCTCTGTGTTTCTTCTCTGTTACTTTTCACGTTTAGCCGCCGCCGCCGTTCCCGAGCTCCGCCCACCCCGCCCGCCGAGCTCCGGCGACCGCGCTCGGTGTCCGCCCGGCCGCCGAGCTCGCCCGCCCCGCCCGCCGACCTCGCCAGCGCCGGCCGCCGAGCTCGCCAGGTCCCGCCCCGGCCCAGCGACCGCGCCACCGCGCCCGCTCGCCACCGCGCCTGCTCCCGCCCCGGCAGCTCCCGCCCCGGCCGCCGCGTGCCCCCGGCCCGTCCACTGCCGCCAGGTATTTTTTTAATTACTTAGTTAGTAAACTGTTAGCTATTGTTAGTGTTTAGTAATTAGTTAGCTATCCACTTATTTATTGTTTAGTAAATAGTTAGATATTTTCTTGTTAGTGTTTATTAAAATAGTTAGCTAGTTTCTTGCTTAGCATATTGTTAGTGTTTAGTAAATTCTTAGTGATTATATAGTTAGCATTTTGTTTAGCGCATTGATATTACATGTTTTCTTTGTTGGCAACCATCGTGTTGTCATTTATTCGCAGGTTCTATAAACATCACTTTACAGGGGAGGTGCTGCCAAATTTTTTATTGACAATAGTTTTTTTTTTGTACGTAGGTGTTCGTCCGACTTGACCTTCTCCACCGTTAGCTGGACTCGTACGTGATCTCAGGTATACATTGTTTTCGTACATTATTCATAGATTATGTAATTTTGTTTGATGTGTTCATTTAATATTTACTATATAGTTATTAGTTAATATATATTTATTATTTAGTAAGTTTGTAGGTTTAAGTATATAGCCATTATTGAGTTAGTAATCCATTTTTGCAATAGATGG
Organism: Zea mays; assembly: GCF_902167145.1. Classification (NCBI taxonomy): domain Eukaryota; kingdom Viridiplantae; phylum Streptophyta; class Magnoliopsida; order Poales; family Poaceae; genus Zea; species Zea mays. The sequence goes on along the minus strand of NC_050097.1, from coordinate 237,365,814 downwards.
ACAGGCTAGTAACACTATACCATGGAGGAAGGGTGGAGATAGATGCTTATGAGAATGTTACTTTTGATGGTATGAAGATCGTGACCATGTTGTTCGATGAAAGACCATCTTTTGACAAGCTTTTCGCTCGAGCTTGTGAGGAGATTAGTTGCGACATAAACGACCCTAGAATATCAATTCAGGGTTTGTTGTCCCATATTACATATGGAACAATTGTCCGACATAAACGACCCTAGAATATCAATTCGAGCTTGTGAGCAGACTACGCCGAGCAAGAATCGTCAGACGACGAAGACACAGCTTTCGACATAGCTGCTCGGCACGGGTCCCAAATTGAGGCTGCTCCAATCCTTGACAGAGTGGTAACTATTTCTTTACTAAAATTAGAGATTTCAATTCAATGCTTTATGTCTAGTTTTGAGCATCCTAATGTTTTAACTTGTGATAGGGAAACTCTATGCTCGTATCTGTTGTTGAACTTGAGCGTATCTCACAGAGAACTTCAGATAGTACTACGCTATCGTTACTATCAGTGAGTATCAATGTTTAAAAGAAAAGTTGTTTATTTGTATGTTGTAACATATGTCTGTAACTAATATTTCGATTACAGAGGGTGTCACGTCGTCTTCGTCGTGCAGCGGCTCGGTGTGGATGCCAGTCTCTAGCGGGCGTTGACGTGCAGCTGCCTGTGCCTCATATGCAGCAGAACGTTCAGCCTCCCATTTGTGCAGTTGGACCATCTACAGCAAGACTGAGCTCCTCGCGATCAACGCGGGACACATTTGAGGACGTGGCCCACGAGGAGGAGGAGGAGGACGACGACGACACTGGCGCTGGTGCCACAGGTCAGGAGGAGATTGGACCATCTCAGTTGCAGGATGCTCCTACAACTCAGCCATCACAGCTGACACCACGTAGAAGGCGTCCACAAGACCCTTACACTCCAGGCACCGACGCTCTTGGGGCCAAGGGCAAGGGTAAGACTAGGAGGAAATGAATACTTTTGTGATGTTGGTCTTATGCCGAAAACTGTGTGATTTGGACTCATGCTGGAGACGTTGTAATATGAACTATGTTTGGACTCATGCTGGAGACGCTGAAAACATTGTATTTTGGACTTTGTTTGTGGACATTGTATGAAGAACTATGTTCTGTGGATGTTTTTATATTCGATGTTATTTTGTGATGTTTTATATGTTGAAATGTGGTCATGTCTTATAATATGTGATTATTTGAACTGTGGTTGTTAATAAAACAAGGGGAACTCTTGCAAATTTTTTTTGTGAATTGTAAAAAACATAACAAGCAATAAGTAACGCATCTTTAAAGTTCTAAATTATTTTTGATATGAAAATACTACATAACAGGCTACAAGTTTCTTCAGTCTGAATCACAATCTATGAGTAACTCATCTTCGGAGTCGTCCGTCGCGCAATCCTCAACGACAACCTCATTCCACTTGCTGCATTGTCCTGCATCACACTTGTCACCAGTTCTCTTATAATAATTGGCTTCTGCTTCATCTGCAGCTTGGGAGAATAGCTCATCCTCAGCCTCATTAGACTTCTTCTTGTAATAAGCCGCCTCTACCTCTTCGGCCGCCTGAGACATAAACTCATCCTCTTCCTCTTGAGCACGTAATCCTGCCTCAGCTAGTGCGATGAGCTCACTCAATCTTGATGTGTCGTCCTCCTCTTCTTCATGTAATCCTGCCTCTACGAGAGCGATAAGCTCACTCAATCTAGATGTGTCGTCCTTCTCCTCCTCCATCAGCTCAACCGTCGCCATTTTATCCTAAACATATCTCGCATGCGCCTCATCGGCCAAATAGTTTACGCCACTTCCAATCTCTGCAAATATAATGAGCAAAATAAGTTAGCAAAGTCAAGATAAATAAATTGTACTAACATAATTATAATATCATTTATCTCACTCACTTCCCTTGAGGCGATCAGCAAGATTATCCAACATCTGTTTCTCGGCTTGAGCCGCTTCCCATTCCCTTGCATCCTGTGCTCTCTTCTCATATGCCGCCTTCAACCTCCTATACTCTGCACGCTTCGGGCTATCATAAAAGGCAGATTTTGCTTACCTACGCATGTCGCGTATGCGATCGTTAATGTACGAATCGACGAGCCGAGATCCACAACGCATCTTCTGTCCCATTATTCTCTTGGACTCTATTGTGCGCATCACCTCTCCTTTGTCGTCGTAACTCTCCCAACTGCATTTCCTCGTCTCCTACAAAAAAATAGTAAGTACCGCTATAACATTACAGCTGGTGCAAAAACAAAAATACCAACCTCATCGTAATCGACCATATGTCCACAAAAATATCCAACACCAAGCTCGGAAGGAACTAATCCATACTTAGCTTCAATACCACATTTGCAGAGTACTGGTGTGGGGGATAGATATCCCCTGGGTCCACTAAAGAAGTAAAAGGCCTCACGAAAGGCCCAAGGGCCCAATAATTCGTAAAGCCATTCTTTCGTGGGCCTAGGGAAAGACAACCCACAAAGAAGAGAAGACGTGAGACCCGGACGGCCCACAACGTCGAACGAATGAATCACAACAGAGACCCGACTTTCCCGCGCTGAAGCCCCCATGCAGCGGAGCCATGCGAGGATAGGTCGGCGAGGGTTACGAAGGGATAAACTCAAGAGGTTCACTATCTTTTAGCTACTTATTGTTATCATATCACATGTACTGCCCCACGGTCGAGTATATAAGACCTAGGGGGCACCCCTTCAGATCGATCGACCCTGTTCTACTTAGCCACCCACAAAAACTCTCTGCGCCTTCTATCCAGAGAATCCTCTTGTAACCACGCTCATATACTCACCAGGACGTAGGGTGTTACGCACTTCTAAGCGGCCCGAACCTGCAAATCTTGTCCATTGTCCCTCGTGCGATCGGCACGAACCATTTTGCTACAGTCGTCGACACCGTCCTACTCCTAAAAACACCTTGAGGGGCAACCCCGGGTGTGCGGTCGGACCCAAAACACCGACAGCTGGCGCGCCAGGTAGGGGGTGTGTCGACGATCCAAGCTAGCTCAATGGCCGTCACCTTCCACAGCAAGATCACCATGCATCCCGGATCCACATTCTGCTTCGGGACAATCTCATCCGTGGCGGACGAAGAAGGAATTCTACATCGCCTCGCGGATCTGCCGGAACAGAAGTCTCCTCCAACAAACTCCGAAAACGCTGGAAAGACGCTACCTCCGGCTCTTCGGAAAGAAATCGTCTCCGGGGAGGCTGGAGCTAGAAGCTCGCTGGCCCGGAAGACTCCGCTGTCTACTTCCCCGACGAGAGAATGGACACGGGTCGTAAGAAAGAAGGAGACCAGGGAGAGGCAAGTCGTTCTTCCCGTTCCTCCGACCTCAAAGGAGAACAGAAAGAAAGTCGCCGCGGCAGCAATACCGTTCTACCCCGACGTCCTCTTCATCGGGAGGGCAGAGTCGCCCGCCGTCTCCGACGATGAACCGACCGCGCCCGGAGAAGAACTGCCTCAGCGGGAATCCCGCCGACGAAGAAACCGACGCAGGAACATTCGACGACATCACGCAGCTGGAGAACGGGATCCGGAGCAGCCTGTCTCGCGAGACGAGGTCTCAGAGATAGGAGAAACTCCGGAAGAACGCGTCTTCAGGGAACGAAGGAACTCCCGACGACGTGATCGCCGTCGGACTCAGGAGCAAGCCGAGCAAGATGCAAGGCATCGACGCGAGAATCCGCTCTTCGGGCGCATCTTGAACCCCGACTTCGCCCGAGCTATGAACACGCCGAGCGAAGTCGGAGGCGTTCTGGCCCGGATAGCTGACGGACTTCCTCGGACCCCCGACGCCGAGGGATACCGGCGCCTGTTCACTCAGGCAGCCAACCATCTTCTACCGCTCGCTCACCCACCGAACGATCTGCGACACGCCATCAACAGTCGCCGAGACGCGCGGAGCTCTATCAATGCTTCGCGCGAACGGCGGCACGAGAACGAAATTCGCCGTCGGGAGGAGTATGATCGAGATCATGGCTTCCCGACTCAAAGCCAGGCTACCCGAACTGAGTCGGCAACAGCTTCAACTGGTGGAACCACCCAGGGACGGTCGAGGAACCACCACCGCCACTCCCCTCCCCGGGACAGACGACATCCTCGACGACAGGAGGACACATGCGGAGTATCCGCCCTTACTCCGCGCCTTAGGGCCATCCAGTGGCCTCCCAACTTCAAGGTATCCAATGTCGACAAATATGAACCTAAGCAGGATCCAGGGGGCTGGTTGGCCGTCTACACCACCGCTGCTCGGGCTGCCGGGGCATCCGAGGACGTCATGACTGCGTATCTGCCCATTGTCCTCGGGCAAGACGCGCTGCAGTGGCTACGACATCTACCCCGACACTGCATCGACGACTGGGGAGACTTCAGTCGACGTTTCACCGCCAACTTCCAGTCTCTCTCCGACAAGCCAGCGCAACCATGGGACCTCAAATCCATCAAGCGCCGGGGGGATGAGACTCTCAGGTCATACCTTAAAAGGTTCCAGACCATGAGAAACCGCATCCCCGAGGTCACGGAGGCGGCCGTAATCGAGGACTTCTACAGAGGATCTAACGACTCGGCTTTCGTCCGAGCCATACTGCAAAAGGCGCCGACTACCTCCGAGGAGTTGTTCCGGGAAGCCGACCTCTACATCACCGCTGACGAGCGAGCCCAGGACCTCATCGGAGGAGCAAAGCCCGCGCCAGCAGCACCACGACGCGACGCGAACCAGCCGCCCGACAAGCGCTGGGAGAAGAGGCCTCGCGAAGAAGTACACGCCGCTGGACCACCCGCCTCTCGCGCCCGAGGAGGACCTCGTGGAGGCGAACGCACGCTGGACGACATCCTCGACGCCCAGTGCCCGTACCACAAGGACATGCGCCACACTCTCCGCAACTGCCGGGATTTCAAGCACTCCGTCGGGCATGGCCGACCCTTCCAACCTCTACCACCTCCTCCGCCGAGGGGAGGACCAGATGAACCACGACAGCCCCATCAGCCGGAGGAGGGGGGAGGAGGAGCATTCCCGCGCGTTGACAGGGAGGTCAACGTCATCTTCGGTGGACATGGGTCGCAGGAGAACAAGAGACAACAAAAGCTCAACGATCGCCAGATACTGGTGGCGACCACCGGCCCTCCCGCCCCGTACCGGTGGTCGGAGCACCCAATCACGTTCACTCGGGAGGATCAATGGCTCAACTTCGACCACCCGGGCAAATATCCGCTCCTCGTCGATCTGGTGATCCGAGAGAGACGGGTGAAGAAGGTGCTAGTGGACGGGGGGAGCAGCATCAACGTCACCTTCCCCCGTACGCTCCAAGGCTTGGGAGTTCACCTCAAAGAGCTCCACGAGTCAGACACTCCTTTCTTCAGCATCGTGCCGATGGAAGGGGAATACCCGCTGGGCCACATCTACATGCCGGTCACCTTCGGGACTCCGGATAATTACAGAACCGAGTTCCTGAGGTTCGAGGTGGCGAACTTTGACTGCGGGTACAACACCATCATCGGGAGGCCAGGGCTGGCCAAGTTCATGGCCATCCCACACTATACGTACATGATACTGAAGATGCCAGGACCACGAGGAATCATAACCGTGCGCGCCGACTTCCAAGGCGCCGCAGAATGTTTCCGAGTGGCCATCCAAGCAGCCCTCACCACCAAGCCGTCAACGGTTCCTTCTACACCGGCGAACTCTAAGCCTGAAGAAGACCTCGCCGTGCCGGCAAACGAAGCTCAGGCCGCGACCTCTATGCGGCCGACTGAGGACACCAAGCGGATCAACCTGGGGTTCGCTGATGAGCGCAAGACGGCCATCATCAGCTCCAGTTTGAGTGACAAATAGGAAAGCGCGCTCGTCCAGTTCCTACAAGATAACCGAGACGTATTCGCATGGCAACCTGCGGATATGCCGGGAGTCCCGAGGGAACTGGCCGAGCACAAATTGAAAGTCTATCCTCAGGCGAGGCCGATCCGGCAAAAGCTGCGTCGTTTCACGCCCGACAAGAGGGAGGCCATTCGTGCCGAGTTAGCTCGCTTGGTCACGGCTGGATTTATTAGAGAAGTATTACACCCCGAGTGGTTAGCCAACCCTGTTCTTGTACTCAAAAAGAATAAAGTGGATTGGCGCATGTGCGTCGACTATACTGATCTCAACAAACACTGTCCGAAGGATCCCTTCGGGCTCCCAAGGATAGATCAGGTGGTGGATTCCACCGCTGGATGTTCGATGTTGTCTTTCTTAGATTGCTATTCCGGGTATCATCAGATTAGTTTGGCAAAAGAAGACGAGGAAAAAACGGCGTTCATCACCCCGTTTGGTGCTTTCTGTTATACCTCCATGCCGTTCGGCCTCAAAAACGCTGGAGCAACTTATCAGAGAGCTATTCAAACATGCTTAGCCGATCACTGGGGCAAGCGTGTGGAGGCTTACGTAGACGACGTGGTGATTAAGACAGAGAATCCGGAAAACTTCATCGAAGACTTACAGCTGGTTTTCAACAGCCTGAGAAGATATAGATGGAAGCTCAATCCTGAGAAATGCGTCTTTGGGGTACCAGCAGGAAAGTTACTCGGATTTATTGTCAGCCACCGGGGAATTGAAGCTAATCCAGATAAGATTGAAGCTATCATGAAGATGGAAGCTCCTCGATCGCAAAAGAAGGTTCAGCGACTCACCGGATGTATGGCAGCCCTGAGCAGATTCATATCCAGACTGGGAGAAAAAGGTCTGCCATTTTATAAACTGTTGAAAAAGGTGGATAAGTTTCAATGGACTTCAGAGGCACAAGAAGCTCTAGACGCATTGAAGAAATTCCTGACAACACCGCCAGTATTGAAACCGCCCCGGCGAGCCACGCCGACTCAGCCAGCTGAAGATTTGCTGCTATATATCTCTTGCACGACTCACGTGGTAAGCACTGCGTTGGTAGTCGAGCGAGTAGAAGAAGGGCATGCCCACCCAGTACAACATCCTGTCTACTTCATCAGTGAAGTTCTAGGCCCATCGAAGAAAAAATATCCTCAAGTTCAGAAGCTATTATATGCAGTACTTCTAACTGCCCGCAAGCTGCGTCACTACTTTGACGACCACAAAGTCATAGTAGTCACTGGTTTTCCAATAGGGGACATTCTTCACAACAAGGAAGCCATTGGCCGAATAGCCAAGTGGGCTTGCGAGTTGGGATCCCATGATATCGAGTTCCGACCTCGCACTGCCATCAAAACTCAAGCACTGGTTGATTTCGTATCAGAGTGGACAGAGCAGCAAGTACCGGATAATCCAGAAACCGCAGAAGTATGGCGAATGTATTTTGATGGCTCGCTGAAACTGCAAGGAGCAGGAGCAGGAATTCTCTTCACTGCACCTGGAGGCGAGCACCTCAAGTATGCTCTCCAGCTACTATTCCCAGCCTCTAACAACGCAGCTGAGTATGAAGCCTTGATACACGGATTAAACATCGCCATATCACTGGGCGTCAAGAGATTGATGGTATATGGAGACTCTCTGGTAGTCATTAGCCAGATAAACAAAGAATGGGATTGTTCAAGTGATTCAATGGGAAAATATTGCGCTGCCGTTCGAAAGCTGGAAGATAAGTTCGAGGGTCTGGAATTTCATCATGTGGAAAGGGATCGAAACACAGCAGCTGATACACTATCCAAGCTCGGATCCGGTCGAACTCAGGTTCCACCCGGAGTTTTCGTACAGGAAATTACACGGCCGAGTATCTCGATAGACCAAACAGAAGAGTGCAACATCGTAGATCAACCCGAGTCAGACTCTGATGACTGGAGGAGGCCGATCATTAAGTACATAAAGAACGAAGAAGAGCCAGACGACAAGAACTCAGCAGAGCGCATTGCCAGACAGTCGGCTCACTACACACTCATTGGGGAGATATTATACAGAAGGGGTGCATCAGGGGTTCTCATGAAGTGTATTCTCCCATCCACTGGGAAGCAACTTTTGGAGGAAGTCCATGCAGGGCAATGTGGAATACATGCAGCCTCCAGAACACTAGTAGGGAAGGTCTTCAGGTCAGGGTTCTATTGGCCGACAGCAAAGAGCGACGCAGCCGAGTTAGTTCAGAGATGCGAAGCTTGTCAATACCTGTCGAAGCAACAGCACATGCCAGCACAGCAGCTACAAACCATACCAGTAACTTGGCCTTTCGCATGCTGGGGATTGGATATGATTGGACCTTTCAAGAAGGCTCAAGGAGGATACACCCATGTATTGGTGGCAATTGACAAATTCACTAAGTGGATAGAGTTCCAACCCATTGCCTCTTTGACCTCTGCTAAAGCCGTGGAATTCATACAAAGCATAATATTCAGATTTGGGATACCGAACAGTATCATCACTGACTTAGGATCCAACTTCACCAGCTCAGAATTCTTTGACTTCTGCGAGCAAAAGAGCATTCAGATCAAATATGCATCTGTGGCGCATCCAAGAGCCAACGGGCAGGTTGAGCGAGCCAACGGAATGATATTGGAGGCACTCAGGAAAAGGGTCTTCGATAAAAATGAAAAATTCGCAGGAAAATGGATAAGAGAACTACCTTATGTCGTTTGGAGCCTGAGAACCCAACCTAGCCGAGCCCTGCATGGAAACACTCCTTTCTTCATGGTCTATGGGTCGGAGGCAGTGATACCTGCTGACCTCAAGTTTGGGGCACCAAGATTGATCTTCGAAAGCATAGCGGAAGCTGAGGCCACCAGGCTGGAGGATATTGATATACTTGAGGAAGAACGACTGAATGCAGTAATCCAATCAGCACGGTACCAGCAGACTCTAAGGCGCTATCACGACAAGGCTGTGCGGCAAAGGTCCTTTTCAGTAGGAGACCTCGTCCTCCGCCGAATTCTAACGGGGGGGACGGCACAAGCTATCACCCTTATGGGAAGGACCCTTCATAATAGCAGAGGTCACTCGGCCCGGATCGTATCGCCTCACCCAGACGGATGGTACAGAAGTCGGGAACTCTTGGAACATAGAGCACCTCAGAAAGTTTTACCCCTAGCTGTATTTCAAAACAGCCGGGGCGACCATGTACTCTGTAAAAGTGGAAATATGTCATCAATAAAGATAGATTTCAAAGATACTCGTTTCGTTTATGATTGACTTGCATTCTTACTCGGGGTGACCACTATGCCCTACAAACGGAGCAATCGACTTAAGTCGGCAACGACTTAAGGCGGCGCAACATGCTCACGCTTACTTAACTCGGGGTGACCACTATGCCCTACAAACGGAGCAATCGACTTAAGTCGGCAACGACTTAAGGCGGTGCAACATGCTCACGCTTACTTAACTCGGGGTGACCACTATGCCCTACAAACGGAGCAATCGACTTAAGTCGGCAACGACTTAAGGCGGTGCAACATGCTCACGCTTACTTAACTCGGGGTGACCACTATGCCCTACAAACGGAGCAATCGACTTAAGTCGGCAACGACTTAAGGCGGTGCAACATGCTCACGCTTACTTAACTCGGGGTGACCACTATGCCCTACAAACGGAGCAATCGACTTAAGTCGGCAACGACTTAAGGCGGTGCAACATGCTCACGCTTACTTAACTCGGGGTGACCACTATGCCCTACAAACGGAGCAATCGACTTAAGTCAGCAACGACTTAAGGCGGTGCAACATGCTCACGCTTACTTTACCTAGGGTGACCACTATACCCTACTAACGGAAGTTACCGGCTAAAAGTCATTGACGGCTCAAACCAGAATAGCATACTCGCGCTTATACAGTTCAAGGGATGATCTCCATATCCTACAAGCAAACTTCATAATCATCATGCAGCGTTACCGCAAACTTGCAAACTAATAAATTCTGATACAATAAGGGAGTAATCACGTCATTCGAATGATAAGCCGATAAACCTCTAAACGAATACTTGATCATGCTAACTGCGCGCTCAGAGCACGCGAACTGTTTCTTTATTTTCTAATGTCTTTCTCAGGAACGACTGACGAAGAAGGGCGATTCGAGGAATCAGGGGCAGCATTCACGTCGGCTCTTATATCTTCAGGGACAGCCACGCCGGGTCTTCTCATCAAGATTCGCCCCGCTCGAATAGCCTTGTCCATGGCTTTATCGCGCTGAGTTTTGAAAGTAGCAGCAGTCTCTTCAGCGGTTTTAGCGGCCAGCTGAGCAGTTTCTAACTCCCGAGCAGTGGTTTTCTTGGAAGCTCGGAGTTCCTTGATGGTGGCATCCTTTGCTGATAGCAACTGTGTAAGGCGGGCCACTTCGTCCGAGGATTCTTGCAGTCGACGGCGCTGATTGTCAAGCTCCTCCATCGTAAAACGGTGGCTCCTCTCCAAGATGGTCAGCGAGTTGCTGGAATCTCGGTACAATCTGTCCAAGTTATCGCGAGAAGCAGCAAGGATGCGTTTTTCTTCCTACAAGCAAAAATCAACTCATTCAGAATCCAAGAGCATCATAAGGCGAAGCACATGTTCGTAAGCTACCTTCTCAGAGTCAAGCTGGACATGAAGAGAAGAACTCAGAGCGTTAGCATCATCCAAAGCCGCAGAGACCTGACTCAACTCGATCTGACTTTGAGAATACTTCTCCTCGAAGTCAGCGCATCGTCGAGCCATTTCAGCTTGATCTTGAAAATGTTTTTCTTCAAGAACTGTGATCTGCCGAGTCATCCCTATCAAGAAGTATTCAAACAAAATGAGGTCAGGAGGTAAAACAACCCACGGGCAAGAACAAAGAAGAAGAGGAAAGGACACTGACCAGCATTGGTGGCCTCCAACTCAGATACGCGACCCCGAAGCAACACCGGATTCCAACACTCAAGAGATGAAGCCACCTCCGGGATGGAAGCACCCTGCGATTTCAGCTGACTGGCCAATCCATTCACCAAAGCCTAAACGAGAAGAACAGATGAGCATAATGACAGCAGTTCATGCAACATAAAAGATCAAACTAAAGCACAGCACCTGGAGGTTGGAAAAGAACGAAGGGATCCCCAAGTCAGGAGAAATCAGCTGATAATCAGGTGTCAGACCACCACCCGAAGCAGTTTGCAGTAGACCAGCAGGAACGAGTTCAGTACATTCAGCAGAGCCTAACGCCAGACCAGTGGGGATGCTGCCCTCCAAAGCGACCCCCTGATCCGGAGTTTGAGCCACCATCATGCCGCCAGAGTGTGGAGGAGAACCCACATGAACATCCATGGAAGTGCAGGAGGGAGACCTCGCTCGGACACCCTCGGGGGCTGGGTCAAGGTTGGCACTGCCCACTTGAGCCGGGTCACCCCCGGCAACACCCTCGGGGGCTGGGTAGTGTCCTACGCTCCTCACTTGAGCTGAGTCCTCCCCGGCGACACCCTCGGGGGCTGGGCACATGTCAGCACCGTTCAAAGGATCCAAGCTCTCTGCCGTGACCACCTCTAAGGTCGACGGGCCTTCAGCTACCTCCACAGGATCAGGACGATCCAAGTCATCATTCCGGCCCTCGAGATCGTGCTCTAAGGTCGACGAGGCACGGGATGACCTCAACCCAGCATCTGGCACGGCCGCATAAGTTTTTGTTGCATCAACGTCTGCAGGTTCCAACAACAAGTTCTCAGGGACCATATCCTCTAGAGCTTGATCAAAGTTAGCCATGGATAGTTCTTGCAGACCAATAAGAGCAGACAAGGCAGGAGAAGGAACCCCACTACTACCGCCGCTAACGACGAACTGCCGACTGTTTTTCCGAGTCAATGGAGTTTCATTCTCTTCCTCCTCATCTTCCACAGCAACAGCACAAACAGCACCCTCATTGGGGTCAGCAGCAGGCGGAGCACACCCATTGGGATCAATGTCAGCTAGGCCAGTTGCAGACATTTCTTTGATAGCAGGAGCTAAGGTGCTGGTATCCTCGTCAAAGCTGGACACTCGCCGGAGGCGTCTCCTTTTCTTCTTCTGCTCATCAGCAGAAGGCTCGGGATGACTGGTTCGGCTAGGGCGCCTCGGGCGAGTACTGACAGGTTTCGAGACGTCCAAGGCCGCATTAACCCCTGGAAGGGGCACCACTGCCAATGTACCATCAGGAGCAGTATCAGATGAATCCTCAGCTAGCAGATCGAGCATGTCATTTATGTCTGCATCACTAGGGTTCAGGGGCACTTCAAAATAAATCTGCCGTTCATCATCAGGTATCTCCCCGAGCGAAGCAACTAAGGAACGGACCTCTTCAGCAGAAGGTCGCACTCTAGGACCCAAATTGCTATCTGTCACGGGTGGATTGGACACAAAAAGAGTGAAGGCTTGGGAAGAAGGTAGGTTCCAAGCCGAGTATGCCACTGGAGCTCCAACGTTCGAAACTTTACCCCTGAGGATCATTTCAAGTCGGCTCACCAAATCCACAGAAGGAATTCTCCTATTGGTAACTCGGGTTGAGTCGGCCAGCCCTCGGTAAAGATATGCCGGATAGGCCCTGTCTTTCAGCGGCTGAATGTTTTTGAACACAAAATCTGTGACCACGGCTTCGACAGTCAGACCTCTCTCTTTCAGTAATCCAACTTCAGTAAGCAACACGCCCGCTTCGGCTACTTCTTGGTCCGTGGGAGATTCAGTCCAACTCGGAGTACGAACGTCTGCCTGTCTTCCCGAGCGGGAAGGGAGAGAATTTCCACAATTATCCATTATAAACCACTCCAGACGCCAACCTTTAATGCTGTCTTTAAGGGGTATCTCGAGATACTCGGTCTTCCGCCCCCGACGCATCTCTAAGCTGGCACCTCCGACCAATTGATGTTGCCCCCCGGCCATCCCAGGACGGCAGTGATACAGATACTTCCATAAGCCAAAATGCGGCAGCACGCCAAGATAAGCTTCGCAAAGGTGAACGAAAATAGAGATTTGGAGAATGGAGTTAGGGTTCAAGTGAGTCAGGTTGATGTGATAAAAATCAAGGATGCCACGGAAAAAAAGAGATATGGGAAGGCCAAGGCCGCGAAGAAGGAAAGGAGTGTAAACCACTGACTCGTGGGTATCTTCGGTTGGGACAGTAGTCCCATGGCAAGAACGCCAAGAGCAGAGTTCCCGTGGAGGGAGAACCCCGATGGAGACAAGGCGGAGAAGTTCAACTTCAGAAATCACAGACATGTGGTTACCTGCGAAGGGTAACTGACTGTTGGGATCGATGGCGGGGATCACTGCAGCAGACGAGTTCGCGGTCTTCCTCTTGGGCGCCATCTTGCTTCTAGCCGGCGAAACAGAGCAGGAGGCGAGTGGCAGAGAAGACTCAGATGCAGAAATGCAAGAACTAGGGCACGGAAAGCAAAGGCGGCTAAAAAGCGCGACTCTTAAGGGATATTCTTGAGCCAGATACCCTTTCAAAAAGTGCCCAGTCATCACACGGCGGTCATCTCCGAAATCCCAGCATGCCACGTGGATACCCAACAGTTATTTCCAAGAAAGCAAATGTGCCACCTCATCACTCGGTCATTTTCCTCAAAGTAACTCGAGAAGCTGGCTATCACTCGGCGCTGCCTCTAAAACGCCGACCACGTGTTCAATCGCTCGGCATTACTTCTAAAATGCCGACGCCGACCTTCAATCACTCGGCGCTGCCTCTAAAACGCCGACCACGTGTTCAATCGCTCGGCATTACTTCTAAAATGCCGACGCCGGCCTTCAATCACTCGGCGCTGCCTCTGAAACGCCGACCACGTGTTCAATCGCTCGGCATTACTTCTAAGATGCCGATGCCGACCTTCAATCACTCGGTGTTACCTCTAAAACGCCGACCACGTGTTCAAACGCTCAGCATTACTTCTAAAATGCTGACGCCGACATTCAATCACTCGGCGTTATTTCTAAAATGCCGGCCCCGTATTTTGTCGCTTGGCATTATTTCTAAAATGCCGATGCCGACCTTCTATCATTCGGCATTGCCTCTAAAACGCTGGTCCTGTGTTCGATTGCTCAGTGTTACTTCTAAAACGCTGATGTCAATCTTCACATCGCTCGGCGTTGTCTCCACTATATCAAAAGAATCAGTTCAACATTCGGCAAAAGCAAGGACAAGTCATCAAAAAGAGGGGATAAACGACAGTCTTCATTTAAAAGGAAGTTAACGAGTTTACAAACCAACTCTTCACGAGTTGGTACTTCCCTAATTCTACTCTACATTACTACTACTACTAAACTACAATATACTACTCTACATTACTACTACTACTAAATTACACTAATTACTACTACATTATTCTAGCTATACTAAACTATACTAATATCTAAAAAGACCAGTGGCGTCTAGCCACTGGCCCTGCCCCTGCTGCCGCCGCCGCCCTTGGTGCTGCCCCTGCTGCTGCCCTTGGTGCTGCCCCTGCTGCTGTCGCCCTTGGTGCTATCCCTGCTGCCGTCGCCGCCGCCCCTGCCACTGCCACTGCCGCCACCGCCGCCGCCGTCGTCGTCGTCGTCGTCGTCGTCTTCACCCTCGTCGCCGCCGTCCGAGTCCTCCTCATCCGAGGAGCACTCCGACTCATCCGAGCCTTCGAGCCCGGCGCGCTCGACGGCCCGGATGTACGTCCAGACCTCCGCGGCTATCCCCTGGGAGTCGTCCGAGTCATCGGACGACGCCGGGGGAGAGACGGGAGCCGGAGACCCCTCGGACTCGGAGGAGAACTCCTCCTCCGAGTATTCCGAGTCACCAAACTCCTCCGATGGAGGAGTCGGCTCACGCTTGCGCTTGTTGTTCTTGCCCATGGTTGAAGCTTTGGGAGAGAAGAAAGGGAAAAGGCAGTAAGGAGCAGCGAAGAGATGTGAAGAAACCAGAGAAGCAAAGGGGTTATTTATAGAAGGGAAAGGCAACCGCTCACTTCTAACCGCGGCCACTGAACAGTCGCAAGGCATTCAATAAGCACTTCCACCCATCTGAAGACACGTCAGACGGCGGACGCCGTTTCATGCAACACTACACCCATTGGGACTCCAGTCAACAGTGCAAAGGATATGATTACACTAGCCGTCCCATCGCATTACTACTCAGAGGCAACCGGCTAAAACACTCAGCGTACCAAGCCGTCCCTTGCCCACACCCATTGGGGGGGGGGGACGCCCAGGAATTATCAGTATATTTTTCAAACGGTCACATCCGTGCAGGGCATGCAGTGAATACCTCAAGACAAAAATGAGATATCAGTAAGGATCAGAGGAAAGCCAAATATAACCAGCAAAGTACAAGATATGGCCGACAGAAGCGACGGGAAGACTAGACAGAGAACGTCCGTCAAACGTCCAATCAATCGCAGAAGCAAATAAATTGCACTACCTAGCAAGATATGGATGGATTGCAAACTCGGCTGCTAAAGACAAAATATACGCTGACCTTGGCAGCAAAATATTGATGACATAATGCTGACCTCAAAAGCATAATGCAAAATAGCTTCATGCTAGTTTCCACAAGCGGAAGGAAGACCTTCGAATGGATTGTCTTTTAAAAATCCATTTGAAGGTCGGGGGCTACACCCATTGGGTGCACCTCCGGTGCACCCCATGGAATATTATTCTAAACCAGTATAGCGCCAACTTCTAAGGCGTAGAGCAAGATTGAAAAGACTAATCCTCAACCGAGATGCAGGAGCGCGAATGGAGATAACCTTTGGAAGAAGACCTTCGAGTAGATTATCTTCTAAAATCTACTCAAAGGTCGGGGGCTACACCCATTGGGTGCACCTCTGGTGCACCCAATAAAGTCCATAGTCTTACAATCCAAAATGCCGACCTCTAAGGCACAAGCACAAAACCAAACTTTGGTCGGACGAGCGATCGGAGTCAGAGAAGACAGCAGGAAGTCATTTTTTGGACCTTGGATCTTTAGGTTGATTACCTCTAAATCAACCCAAAGATCGGGGGCTTGTGGGGGATAGATATCCCCTGGGTCCACTAAAGAAGTAAAAGGCCTCACGAAAGGCCCAAGGGCCCAATAATTCGTAAAGCCATTCTTTCGTGGGCCTAGGGAAAGACAACCCACAAAGAAGAGAAGACGTGAGACCCGGACGGCCCACAACGTCGAACGAATGAATCACAACAGAGACCCGACTTTCCCGCGCTGAAGCCCCCATGCAGCGGAGCCATGCGAGGATAGGTCGGCGAGGGTTACGAAGGGATAAACTCAAGAGGTTCACTATCTTTTAGCTACTTATTGTTATCATATCACATGTACTGCCCCACGGTCGAGTATATAAGGCCTAGGGGGCACCCCTTCAGATCGATCGACCCTGTTCTACTTAGCCACCCACAAAAACTCTCTGCGCCCTCTATCCAGAGAATCCTCTTGTAACCACGCTCATATACTCACCAGGACGTAGGGTGTTACGCACTTCTAAGCGGCCCGAACCTGCAAATCTTGTCTATTGTCCCTCGTGCGATCGGCACAAACCATTTTGCTACAGTCGTCGACACCGTCCTACTCCTAAAAACACCTTGAGGGGCAACCCCGGGTGTGCGGTCGGACCCAAAACACCGACAACTGGATCAAATTTCACCTCTTCTTCCGGCCACTGATTGTATCTCTTTTCCTTTACCTCTGGCTCTGGCCAATGGGACAAAGGACCATACAACCACTCTCTGAAACGACACTTACGCCACCCGTATGGCTGCAGGAGACAAAATTAGTAATTTATTGTAAATAATAACTAGTTCATAAATTTAGCGTATCGATGGGCTCACATAATCAATGTTCGGACAACAGAACTGCTTCTCATAGTCTTCATCGATGACAGCACGGTCTCCACAATCGCATCGAGACGGTGAGTCCATCCGTCTTTCTGTTGCTACCTCCTTCTCCGCATCCGTCATTGGTGGAGGATTCGGGGGAGGAGGTACCCAACGCTTAAAACGCTCATGACTAGTCCTTCCACTCAACCAATTAACGAAAAGAAGATATCGATGGTCAAATTTATCAGGACCGTCGATCCACTGGAAAAAGAAACACCTCTGATGCCCCTAAAATAATGGAAAGGAAGCACTATTACACATCTACAAAATAATGAATGCGAAAAAAATTAAGTGACAAGTCATAAGCTACGTACGTCCAAACCGCCACAAAGGTAGTAGCAGCGAGCAGCCGTGTCTGGATGTTGTGATTGATGTACCCAAGCCAGTCTGCCACAGTCACAGTTAGGCACGGGGAATTCAGGAGGAACAGGATCATCCTTACTAGATACGTCCGGATATAACTCCCGAGGACAACCTCTCTTCTACCACAACTCCTCTCGGTACATGTCTTTCATCTAATAAACGATTATAATTATCACTTGTATCTAATATGCTTTATAATAAGTTTACACAAACTAATAATAGAAATGATAATATAATAGGTTTATACAAACTATTAAACTATGAGTAACTATGAAACTAACAACCCAATATACAAAACGAATTAGTTGGGCACCATACCTTGGTCTACAAAGTGAACCAACTCAAATCTTTGAATCCAACAAATTTTGACGAAGTTTGGAAATGAGAGGAAATGTGCTGCTCTTGGCCAGCCGCGCGGCCGTTTTTATAGGCATTCGTAGCTCGGCGGCAAGATCTGTGGCGCCGAGCTACGAGGCCGCGTCGCCACCACGTCGACGCCAGGTCAGCCCTAGGCGCAGGCAGCCGTTGCTGCCACGTCATAGCTCGGCGCCATAGGCTGTGGCGCCGAGCTGTGTTACCTCGGCGCCACAGCCTATGGCGCCGAGCATCGGGTCCAAACGTGCAAATAAAATTTCTGGGGGTCCAAACGTAAATTTGAGTCACAAAAGGGGCTAAAAAACAAAAAATTCGGCGAATGAGTTGTGTCAGGCCGATCTAAGGTACGACCCATTTAATAGTGACACGACCCGACCCGATACGATTTAGAATGGACCCATGCCGTGTGACTGGACCGTCTTCTAGGCCTACAGTCCTAGCACGACCCGGTACGATTTTTATTTTATTTTAAAATTATTAGTATACTCCCTCCGGTTCTGAATTACAAGTCGTAGTTTTAGAATCTAATAGTCGTATGACCACTTTATCTTAAAAAGTACTTTTATAAATGTATTAAGAGTTCATGTGTATTTTAATAAGAAAAAACATTAGTCCAAACTATATTTTGGAGACCGTGTCGCTGTTCTAAACGGCTTGCAATTTGGATCTGAAAGGAGTTGTAGTACTTATCCTTTATATATATATATATATAATAATAATAATAATAATAATAATAATAATAGTAATAGTAATGATGATAGTTTTGGAAGATAGTATGCAACCCATGTGTTACGAAATTTAGCTAGACCTTTTGCTCAAGAACTTTGTGTAGCTAAAAGTTGCGCCACCCGGTGAGTTCGGATAGGTTTTGTCTCCAGTTGCACGCACTTCTCTCGTCTCTGCCGTGTGTACGTGTATACTCTTGCTGTTGCTTAGCTGCTGACTTCCTGAAACTTGGGGTTGCATTGGCTTTCCCGGTGGTTTAGCAAGGCACGTACGTACGTACGTAGCGCGTGGTCATCCAATGAACGGCACGCGATAGGTAGACAACGGATTGGACTACCGAAAGGAAGAAGCAGGACGACAGGGCCGGCCGGGGCAGTTCGTTACTGCATGCGTACGGGAAGTTGGAACGACGACGACTACGGCGACAGTGACGACGATATGCTCCCATCGATCCGGCGGACGGTCCGCTGTTCAGATGAGGCTGCCGTCGTCGATCGTCCCACGAGCTCTTGCCGCGTTTTCCTCTGAAACGACACTCCGGTCCGGTCCTCCACGATCGGCGGCGGCGGGCTCCATTTCTTGCTCGCGTCGTCACGGGTTGGCAAGCTTATTTGGAAGCTTGTAGCCGGCCGGCCGGTTGATAATAAAGCATCCATGTCTCTCTCTCTCTCGATCGATCGGTGACATGACAGGTGTACATCCATCCATCCATCCATCCGTCCGTCCGTCGTTCACATTGACAAGAGGGTACGGTCTCAGGGGACACGACAGATCCTGAGCTCAAGCTGCTACAACATACTAGCTGCAGCCAAATACAGTAACAAAGCATGCGAACAGCTGAGGATTTTTTGTACATAATATGTGATGTGCACAAAATTAAGCAACAATGCGGGTCCTAGGAAACTGCATGCCAAATTTGTGACCCAACTTGTGACTTAAGTTGGAAATACTATGAACATTTTGTTTAACCAAATCTAGATGATGCCAAATTTGGAAGAGAAAAAAAAATCATGAGTGTTTGGTGAAATAGAAGTGAATGCTTGGTCAATTGTAAGAAGTTGACTTGAGGACCCAAAATGGCCAGGATTGGATTAATATATATATATATATATATATATATATATATATATATATATATATATATATATATATATATATATATATATATATATGGGTATTTTGCAGCGATCTTTGGATACGCTCATATCCAGTACTTGTCACAATAAATTGATAAATATAGCAGCTAAAGGTATATAGATGACAGTCTATATACTAGTTGATAGTCTGAATTTAACAGAAACTCTTGAACCTCATCCATTCCCATTCCCATCTATCAGGGCAGAAAGCTTGTCTAAAAACTAAGAAAGGCAGAATGCTCACAGATTAATTCCCGTCAGCTCGTGCAAAAGCCGACGGAAATTAAGTAACTCCCGTCGGTCGTCTACTAGCTGACGGGAATTAATTTAATTACCATCGGTCCAGCCAGAGACCGACGAGGATTAATTAATTCCCATCGGCCACGTCACCAAGCCGACAGGGGTTATTTAATTCCCGTCGGCCAAGTCACAAGCCGACGGGGATTAATGGTTTTAGATCCACCAGCGGCCGCGCGCGGACTCATTCTTCCTCCTCTCTCCACTCAAACCGTCGAGCCGCCGCCGCCCGCCCGAGCCGCCGCGCTGCCACGCTCCCGCGCCGCCGGGCCGTCGCGCCCCCGTGCCACCACGCCGCCGCGCCCCCGTGCCCCCGCGCCATCCGAGGCCCGCCACCCGAGGCCGGAACGCCGCCGAGGCCGCCAACGCCCTCTGCTCGTCCCGGAGCGCCGCCGCCCGCCCGAACGCCGCCTCTAGCCCCCGAGCGTCGCTGTCTCCAACCCGCCGTCGTTCATCGTCCGTCCGTGTACCGTCGTCCATCGTCCGCCCGTGTACCGACATAGGCTCGTCGAGGTATAATCCTACCTATATGTAAATACATGTGATTATTTTCGTCGGTTTTTTATGGCCGACGAGAGTTAGCTTTCATGTGATTAGAGTTAGTGTAATATAACATGTGATTAGAGTTAGTTTATGCGGCTTGATTAGAGTGTGATTATTGTTTATTTTCGTCGGTTTTTACGGCCGACGGGAGTTAGCTTTCATGTGATTAGAGTTAGTGTAATATAACATGTGATTAGAGTTAGTTTATGTGGCTTGATTAGAGTGTGATTATTGTTTATTTTCGTCGGTTTTTACGGCCGACGGGAGTTAGCTTTCATGTGATTAGAGTTAGTTTAATATAATATGTGATTAGAGTTAGTTTTATGTGGCTTGATTAGAGTGTGATTATTGTTTATGTTAATGTGATGAAGGTGATGTTATGTGTGTGTGTGTATATATATATATATAGTTTTACTACTTACCTATAGATGTATGTGTGACGTGTAGAAACATGAATGTCTCACACGCACTCTTTACTCGTACACACAGCTAGTTACTCCCGTCGGTTGACCTGGCCGACGAGAATTAACTATTAACTCCCGTCGGCTAGTTAGTGGTCGACGAGGATTAATTATTAACTCACGTCGGCTAGTTAGTGGTCGACGAGGATTAATTATTCCCGTCAGCCGCCGACAGGAATAACCTTATCCCCGACATCTGACGCCTGTCGGCCTTCCCGTCGGTTCCTGGCTGACGGGAATTAAGTGTTTTCCTGTAGTGAACTATGTGGTATGGTGTGCAGTCATAGGCACCAGTCAGCTCACCAAAATAAAATAAATCAAAATATATACCATGAACGCAGTATATGGCAAGAACCATATCCGAACTTGCCCTCGATCGATCATTTAACCAAGACTCTTTCTCCGTGTTGACAGTTTCTCTGAACGGCCGGAGGCCTTGACTGAGGGGCCTTTGATCCATCGGGCGGTCACACGGCAGAACGGCGAAGGCTTCAAGACAGCATTGGAGACCTCGCCTCCACAACACACTGTCAGCACACCGACACCAAGGTTTAAAATGGCGAGCTATGCAAAATAGCGGCATCATTTTTTTCTAGGCTAAGCTATAGCGCGGCTATATCAATAGGGGGTTTATAAAAAACATAAAAAAACATGCATAATTTATGCAAAAAATATATGAAAGTCAAGATATTTTACTAAGACCAAAATGTTTCTAAGGCTCTTGGAGACTAGAGACAGTACACAATACTTGATTCATGGAATTCATGTGTTTAGCACTTCAAATAACATAGTTAGCCACTAGCTAGCTAGCTGCACAATATGATAATTAATACGTTTACTTAGTTCTAAATACTAGAGTAGTAAAAAAATTTACCATCTCACTAACATGGTAGCAACACAATACCATGATTTAGTACATACCAAAAACTTACTAGTGCAATCTATTGATCAAGCGTAAAGTCATCTGAATAAGAAAAATGAGCATAATAAAATCAGGACATCGAGGCGAACCCTAATAAAATCAGGGCCATAACAGAAATGCACCCGTTGCAAACAGTGAAAGAGGTCCAGAAGCTGACAAGCCGCATCGCAGCCTTGAACAGGTTCATTTCCAAGTCAGCTGAGCGCAGTCTACCATTCCTAAAAGTGTTGTGAGGGACCAAAAACTTTGCATGGGGTCCAGAGCAAGCAATATCATTCAAAGACCTCAATCATACCTGACAGACCTCACCACCCTGTCTAGCCCAACTCTAGGAGCCGACCTACTGCTCTATTTAGCGGTCTCCCATCATAGAGTGAGTGCATTCCTGATATAAGGAAAGTTAGCCAAAGGCAGGCTAGTCTAGTCCCTGGTGTATTTCGCCAGCGATGTCCTCACTGAGTCCAAATCCACATGACCGAAATGGAGAAAATCACGTATGTCGTGGTCATTGCATCAAGAAAGCTAAGACATTATTTTGAAGCTCACAAAATCAGGGTGCTAACAGAGTGAAGCCTAGTAGACATCTACAACAACCCATAAGCCTCCGCCCGGATAGGAAAATGGGCCATGAAATTGTCAAAGTATCACCTAACTTTCGAATCCCGAAGTGCCATCAAGTCACAAGTCCTAGCCGACTTCGTCGTTGACTGGACTGGGCCCCCTACCCTTTCGCCACTAACCAATGAAATAGCTTGAACCGTCCGTTGCGACGGAGCCTAGGGCCATGTAGGGGCCAGAGTCGCTGCAATATTAACAGCCCCCTCAGGATCGAAGTACAGATATGCCGCACGACTAAGCTTCACAAATGACTCCGGCAAATGTACAAACAACATCGCGAAGTATGAGGAAATCGTCCTAGGTCTGCGCAAACTGAGAGCCCTCGACATTCGAACATGCATAATCAAAACATACTCAAAGATAGTCGCAGGGTAAATCGAGAAAGATTGTGCGGCATGAGAACCGGTTCTGCTGCAATACCTATCTAGAATGCAAAATCTAGAAAAGCTGTTTCAAGGCTTCACCGTCCAGCACGTTGACTACTCCATAAATGACGAAGCAGATACCTTAGCGAAGGCTGGTGCAAGAGGAGTCCCCCTACCCTACTACATGTTTTACCAAGTCTTTAAAACACCCTTCATCAGGCATCCAGACTTAGAAGCAATGTCGGTCAGCATGATCTATCAAGAGGACTGGAGGGCTCAGATAACATCCTACCTCCACGAGCATTACAAGACAGCAGACCCATCGGAAGAATCTAGGATCACATACATGTGCCTGCAGTATTCGCTCATTGAAGACACCTTGTACAGGAAAGGAGTTGTCCAACCACTACACAAGTGCATCACCAGGCGTGAAGGCAGAGAGCTAATTGCTGAGGTCGCCAAGGTTTCTTCGAACACCACATCGGCCCAAGGGCCCTCGCTTCCAAAACCTTGCGTCTTAGTTTCTTCTGGGCCGGCATTGTTAGGGACGCGCAAAATATTGCCCAAAGTTGCGAGGCATGCTAGGCCTTCGCCCTAGGCAAGGGGGGCCTCATAGAAATCAAAGTTGATCGCACCTACATGGCCGTTGCAACGTTAGGGCATTGACATCGTTGGCCCCCTCCCAACAATTCAAGGGAATATGAAATATGTCTTAATCGTTGTTGAATATTTCACCAGATGGATAGAAGCGAGGGCACTCTTAGTTATAATTTCAAACACAGCCCAGAAAATTATTTTGGTAGAACATCATCTGTAGATTCGGGGTCCCCTCCGAGATAACCATGGACAACGGCAAGCAGATCGACAGTCAGCAATTTCGCGACTTTTGTGCATCAGTTGGACCAAAGTTAACTTCACATCTGTATACCATCCCCAGTCAAACGACGCAGTGGAAAGAGCAAATGGAAATAAATTTCACAGCGGTCAAGAAAAGACTATATGACAAGACGAACGGCTGATGGCCCAACCAACTCCTTGAAGTCATCTGGGGTTTAAACACGACCGAGACCAGGTGCACATGTTTTACACCTTTCAAGCTCATGTATGGCGTAGAGGCCATGATGCCACAAGAGCTCAAATTTAAGTCCCCAAGAGTGGAAAACAATCCAGCAATGGAGGCCGACAAACAAGTATACTAGGACCTACTCAAAGTCTACATAGTCGAGGCCCTCGGCACAATCACCAAGTATCAAGAGAAAACCAAGACTTGGAGAGACAAGTCAGTCAAAACTAAAGAGTTTGATGAAGCTGACCTGTTCCTTATTCGGACACCCCGAACACAGGCAAGAGGAAAGCTCAAGCCAAAATGGGAGGGGCCCTACATCGTCTCAAAGAAGACTTCGTCGTATGCCTATAGGCTAACCAGCCAAATAGGTGTACAGTTCGTCGAGATTTATTTGCCGAGAGTCACACTCGGCAAAGGACTTTGCAAAGTGCTTTTTCAGGATTTATCGAGTGCCTGAAGCATTCGGCAAAGCAGCTCTGTGCGTCGGATAGTGCCCGTCGTCATCGTCAATTGCAAGGAGAAGCGTACCTTGTGTTGACACCTTTTTGGAGGCGTCAATTACTCAAGAGAACCAGCGGCAGTGCTCTCTGGTCAGGCGCGAACGGTCCGCGGCTCAGGGTCGGACGGTCCGCGACTTGGCGCGAGGCGGCAGTGCTCTCTGGTCAGGCGCGGACGGTCCGCGGCACAGGACCGGACGGTCCGCGACCTGGTGCAGGAGCTCGGGTTCCCTGCCTGACGACCGGACGGTCCGCGCGTGCGCAGGGGCGGC
Source organism: Zea mays (assembly GCF_902167145.1). Taxonomy (NCBI): domain Eukaryota; kingdom Viridiplantae; phylum Streptophyta; class Magnoliopsida; order Poales; family Poaceae; genus Zea; species Zea mays. The sequence goes on along the minus strand of NC_050097.1, from coordinate 237,341,392 downwards.
GGAAGATCGCCGGCGGCGCCTGGATCTCGCTCCTAGGAGGGACCCCGTCAGGGAGGAGAGATCCTAGGAGTTGTCCAGGCTCGGGTAGACCGACCTGGACTCCTCTAATCGACGTAGAGTCGAGGAGAGGCGGAGAATTTGGGGATTGGAAGGCTAAACTAGGTCTAAACTCGAACTACTCCTAAGATAAAATGCGAAATAGAAGTTGTATTGATTCGATTGTTGATGATTACAAATCGGCCGTAGACCTCTCTATTTATAGAGGAGGGGGGTTGGACCCTTTACCATCAAAACTTCGAGCAAATCCCGGGATTTTCGCCAACAAACGCAGCGAAAAACTCGGAACCCTAATCTGTTCTGCGTGTGCGCGGACCGTCCGGCCCACAGGCGCGGACCGTCCGGATCGCGGACCGTCCGGCCTCAGGGTCGGACTGTCCGCACCTCAATTTGGTGCTCAACATATGCCCCCCTGCCTTTTGGTGGAGCTGAGCAAACCAAAAGCAAATAACTCGATGAGATTATATCGGTTCTCTTAGGCATCTTGCCACATACTAGGATGGTACTGCTTAAGGAAACGCCCATTCAAGGCTTTGGGCAGATCTTTACCTTGTAATGTTTGAAATAAATAGGCGTTACCAGACATCACTTGTTTTACTTTATAAGGACCCTCCCAGCTTGGCGACCATTTCTCGAACTTCCGATCTTTATTCCTTAGAGGCAGAATGGTCTTCCACACCAGGTCCCCTACTTGAAATGATTTTGTTTTGACCTTCTTGTTGTAGGCCCTGGCTACCATGATCTTGTCCTTTTCTATTGCTCCCAAAGCTATCATCCTCTTGTCGGTCACCTCATCAATATTATCCATCATTGAATTATAATAATCAGTAACAGTTAGATCATTTTGTCTGGCGAACCTGACAGCATTCAAACTTATTTCCACAGGCAACACTGCTTCCTGCCCATAGACAAGCTCAAAAGGAGATACTTTAGTAGCACGATGTTTAGATATTCTACGAGCCCATAAAGCTTCAGACAAAATCTTATGCCAATGCTTAGGATTATCAGATATCTTCTTTTTTATCAAGTTGATCAATGTCCTATTACTAGACTCGGCCTGTCCATTGGCCTGAGCATAGTATGGAGATGAATTAAGCAACTTAATTCTATATAATTCAGCAAATTCACGTACCTCCTTTGACATAAAAGAAGTCCCTTGATCTGTAGTCAAGGTCTGGGGAATGCCGAATCTATGAATAATATGCTCAGTTATGAACTCAATTACCTCCTTGTGTGTCATGTTCTTCAGAGCAACGGCTTCAGTCCATTTGGTAAAGTAGTCAGTGGCAACTAATACGAACCGATGCCCCTTTGATGATGAAGGATGAATTTCTCCAATAAAGTCTAATCCCCATCCTCTGAACGGCCAAGGCTTGATAGGATGTAATTCAGCTGCAGGGACCAACTGTAGGTCGCCGAATTTTTGACACACTTGGCAACCCTTGTAGTACTTGAAACAATCAGCTATCATATTAGGCCAATAAAAACCAGACCTTCGCAACAACCACTTCATCTTTGGAGCTGATTGATGGGTACCACAAATTCCTTCATGTACTTCAGCCATGGCTAATATAGCATCATCTGGGCCCAAGCACTTAAGCAGGACGTCATTGATTGTTCGGCGGTAAAGTTCATCACTCATCAAAACATACTTGAAAGTTGTTCGCCGAATGTTCTTATCTGTCCTGATATTGGGATTTCGTAAATAATTAAGTATAGGTGTCCTCCAATCACTTGCATCGGCTTCATTGTCAGCCGAATCGATTAAGAGAACATTTCTGGTAACCCCGGACGGTCCGGCGTCATCACGCGGACGGTCCGCGACCTGGGAATTTGGCTCTGCACCGGTTATCAGATTTTCAGTTTTGTGAAATTTCCCTCTCTTTATCCGATAACCTGATGCATCTTGTGCCAAATCGTTAGCTCTATGATTCTCAACTCTAGAGATATGCCGAATACTGAATTCGTCAAAAGAACGGATTATGCTCCAACATTTCTCAAGGTAACTATTTAGAGTACCATCAAAACATTGATATTCTTCTAACACTTGTTGGACAACCAGCTGAGAATCACCAAATACCTTCACATGTTTTACTCTCATACCATTTAAAAGTTCTAAATCGAACAAAAGTGCTTCATATTCGGCTTGGTTGTTAGTGCAATAAGTTTTCAATCGGCTAGAGAAGTCAAAGGAGACATCACTTGGTGAAACAAGCACAATGCCAATTCCTTGCCCTTCATTGCAAACCGATCCATCAAAATATAAAGTCCAAGGAGTAATAGTGAGGTATGACATGTCTAGTTCATGAATATCATTAACCCGATGTTCTACAATAAAATCTGCTACGACCTGGCCTTTCATAGATTTCAATGGTTCATAGGCCAAGTCATATTCTATGAGTGCATAAGCCCACTTACCAATTCTTCCACTCATAATTGGGTTATGCAACATGTATTTGATCACATCGGCTTGACCAGAAACAGTGCAATGACAAGATAGTAAATAGCATCTACATTTGGTGCATGCATAAAACAATCATAAGCATAACTTCTCAATAAAAGTATACCTTGTTTCAGCATCCACCAACCTCCGGCTCAGATATATCACCACATGCTCCTTCCCCTCAGTTTCTTGTGTCAGAACAGCCCCAATGACCTTATCTTCAGCTGCAATGTATAGTCGGAATGGTACTCCTGCTCGTGGTGCTTTTAATACGGGAGCCGAAGATAAGTATTTTTTGATAAGATCAAATGCTTCTTGCTGTTCTGCCCCCCAGGCGAATTCGGCATCATTCTTAAGCCGAAGAATAGGGGTGAACGCATCAATCTTCCCAGCTAGGTTAGAAATAAACCTTCGTAAATAATTCACCTTGCTGAGAAACCTCTGTACCTCAACCTTACAGGTCGGAGGTCCCACATTCCGAATAGACTTGATTCGGTCAGGGTCTATCTCTATACCATGTTCATGTATGACAAATCCTAAAAACTTACCAGCCGACACTCCAAAAGCACATTTACGTGGATTCATTTTTAAACCATACTGACGCATTTTATCAAAGGCTTTGCGCAAATCAGCTATATGAGAACTAAACTCAGCCGATTTGACTACAGTATCATCAATGTAAACTTCTACAGTGTTTCCTAACAATTCATGGAAGATCAAATTCATAGCCCTTTGATAAGTAGCACCAGCATTTTTCAAACCAAATGTCATGACAACCCACTCAAATAAACCAATGAAGCCTGGACATATAAAGGCTGTTTTAGACGCATCTTCTTCGGCCATGAAAATCTGATTATATCCGGCATTACCATCAAGGAAGCTAATAATTCTATTTCCTGATGCATTATTGATTAATGTGTCGGCTATGGGCATGTGATATTCGTCTTTAGGAGTTGCTCTATTTAAATTGCGAAAATCAATGCATACTCTAAGTTTACCTGACTCCTTCTTCTCTACCGGCACTATATTGGAGACCCACTCTGTGTATCTACAAGGTCTAATAAAATTAGCTTCTAATAACCGGTGGATTTCGTCCTTGATTCGTGGGAGAAGATCTGGACGAAATGTTCTAGCTTTCTGCTTGAAAGGTCTGAAACCAGACTTAATAGGCAGCCGATGTTCGACGATCTCTCGGCTTAGTCCAGGCATCTCAGTGTAATTCCAAGCAAAACAATCTGAATATTCCTTCAATAGACCGATCATTTCATCTCTAGGATCGGTCTCCAGGGTCTTGTTTACAAAAGTCGGTCTTGGAGTTTTACCATCTCCTATGTCAATCTCCTCCAAAGGATCGGCCGATGTAAACCCCTGTCCTAGTTTATCAAGATCTCTGAATTCCTCTATTATGTTCCCCACAGAAGAATTAGATGATCTTTGTGTGACGGCGGACTTTTCGGTCTCGGGGACCGGATCATCCGTAATACTATCCTTTTGCTGTGATATATGTTCGGTCTTAAAGTCCGAACCCTTTTGTGAAAGACCAGACCATCCGGCCTTGAAAGTCGAACTGTCCGTTACCAGAGACTCATGAACTTTGCATGTATCCATCATTTAAACTTTATTTAGGATTTAGCCGATTCTCCATCGGCTCTAACATTACGGGAATGAAACCTTTCTTATCTATACTTATGAATTGATAATCAGAAAAATCTACTCCTGTGAGACATGTAGCAGTCTCATAAGTCCAGAGTACAGGGGCATCGGCCACAGCGATGCAGGCCGATACATCAGCATGTACTTGTTCTATGTCATCGCCTACCCATTGTATTAGCATTTGATGTAATGTAGAAGGTATACATTGATTGGCGTGAATCCAATCTCTGCCTAGGATTAAACTGTAATTTCCTTCTACATCAGCGACGAAGAATGCAACAGCAAGGGTCTTAGTCCCGATGGTTAATTCAACGGACGTGACTCCCCTGGCTTTGATCGAACTATCTCCAACACCGCTGAGGGTCATGTTGGTTTTGGCAAGTTCGTCATCTTGCTTACCTAATTTTCTGTATAATGAATAAGGCATTAGGTTTACAGCCGCCCCTCCATCTACCAACATCTTAGCAATCGGTATTCCATCAATGTGACCGCGCACGAAGAGCGGCTTTAAATGATTTACCGATTCCTTTGGTTTAGTAAAGGCGGCTTCTTTAGGACCGAAATCAAACTGGGCAACAACAGGTTCATCATCGCCGATAATAGTACAATCGGCAGAAAATGTAATAATATTTACATCCATACCTGGGCGTTCTGGAGAAGCCTCGTAGTCGACCAGATCTTCTCCCAGCAGGTCGTCCTCTTCCATTGATGTTGTCGTGTCGTTGGAGGCTTCCTGGTGAACGGCGGACGGTCCGCGTGCGGGGGCCGGACGGTCCGCGCCTGGTGCAGGTTGTCCAGGGACTTCCTGGTGAACGGCGGATGGTCCGCACGCAGGGGCCGGACGGTTGAGAGCACCTAGAGGGGGGGGTGAATAGGTGATCCTGTAAAAACTTCAAACTTAAGCCACAAAAACTTGTTAAGTGTTAGCACGATTATTGCCAAGTGGCTAAGGTGAAGTCTCAACAAAACACAGTACCACAAGAGAATCAAGCACAGAGTGACACAGTGGTTTTATCCCGTGGTTCGGCCAAGACCAACGCTTGCCTACTCCACGTTGTGGCGTCCCAACGGACGAGGGTTGCAATCAACCCCTCTCAAGCGGTCCAAAGACCCACTTGAATACCACGGTGTTTTGTTTTCCTTTCACTATCCCGTTTGCAAGGAATCTCCACAAATTGGAGTCTCTTGCCCTTACAAGTATATGATCACAAATGAAACACAGAGTAAGGGAGGGAAGCAACACACACAAATCCACAGCAAAAGCGCACACACACGGCCAAGAATCGAGCTCACAAGACTATCTCAGAGTTCTCACTTAGAACAGAGCTCGAATCACTTAGAAACACAAACAAATGCGCAGAGACTTAGTGTGGATGATCAAGAATGCTCAAAGGTTGCTTGTGTTTCTCCTCCATGCGCCTAGGGGCTCCTTTTATAGCCCCAAGGCAGCTAGGAGCCGTTGAGAGCAAATCCGGAAGGCCATCCTTGCCTTCTGTCGTCGGGGGCACCGGACAGTCCGGTGCACACCGGACACTGTCCGGTGCCCGATTTGTTTCCTTAAACGGCGAAGACGACCGTTGCAGACCGTTGGCAGATCTGGCGCTGTTGGCGCACCGGACATGTCCGGTGCACACCGGACAGTCCGGTGCCGTCTTCCGACCGTTGGCTCGGCAACGTGTCCCGCGCGGATTGCGCGGCCGACCGTTGGCCCTGGCCGACCGTTGGCTCACCGGACAGTCCGGTGCACACCGGACAGTCCGGTGAATTTTAGCCGTACGCCGCCGGCCAATTTCCCGAGAGCGGCCAGTTCGAGTCGCGCCAGCCTGGCGCACCGGACACTGTCCGGTGCACACCGGACAGTCCGGTGCTCTAGACCGAGCTGGATCTTGGCAGCACACAGCCAAGTCCCTTCTCCTTTTCTCTATTCTTCTTCTTTCTGTTTCTAACACTTAGACAAATATATTAGTACTTAAAACCAATGTACTAAGGCTTAGAAACATACCTTTACTTCATGATTTTCACCTTGTTCATCCATGTACATAAATTCCCAATTAAGCACATGTGTTGGCACTCAATCACCAAAATACATAGAAATGGCCCAAGGGCACATTTCCCTTTCAATCTCCCCCTTTTTGGTGATTTATGCCAACACAACATAAAGCAACTAGAACAAGTGCAAAATCACTTTAAATAAAAACTCAAATTGGTTTTATTCAATTTTGGCATATATGGATCATCCTTTGCCACCACTTGGTTTGTTTTTGCAAATCAAACTCAAATCTCTATCTCTAAGTCAAACACACATGTTGAAGTATAAAGAGAGTCATTCCAAAAGAGATTGATCAAAGATTTCAAAAACTCCCCCTTTTTCCCATAATCAACACTTCTCCCCACAAGAAGCCAACTTTTGAAAATAGAGACAATAAGAGACAATAAAAGCTTTTGACAAAACAAAAACTCTATTCTACTATTTTCAAAATCTCTCAAGTGGTAGCTGATCCATTTATCACTTTGGCCTTTATTTTCTCCCCCTTTGGCATCAAGCACCAAAACGGGATCAATCTTGGCCCGTTAACCCCATTGCCTCACCAAAGTCTTCAATTAAGAGCAAATGGCAATAAGATTTCATGAGATGAACTTGGAATTAGTTACCCTCTCATCGGAGTGCAGTGGAAGTCTTTCATGGTCCAAGTCCACCTTTTCCCTTTCAATCCTCCTTCGAGACTAAATTATCAAACTCAAGCACATGGTTAGTCTCAAAGGGTCAAGTTGTAACACATCTCCCCCTACACATGTGCATCACTTTGCAACGGACTTGTGAGGTCCAGGGAGTGTTTGTACAACTTGAGCACCATAATAAGCAACATAATGCAAAAAGGAACATGATCAAAAGCATAACTACATGTATGCTACAATTCAATCCAGGTTCCGCGAATCTAAGACATTTAGCTCACTACGCAACCTGCAAAAGGTCTTCTCATCTAGAGGCTTAGTGAAGATATCGGCTAGCTGGTTCTCGGTGCTAACATGAAACACTTTGATATCTCCCTTTTGCTGGTGGTCTCTCAAAAAGTGATGCCGGATGTCTATGTGCTTTGTGCGGCTGTGTTCAACAGGATTTTCCGCCATGCGGATAGCACTCTCATTATCACATAGGAGTGGGACTTTGCTCAGATTGTAGCCAAAGTCCCTGAGGGTTTGCCTCATCCAAAGTAGTTGCGCGCAACACTGTCCTGCGGCAACATACTCGGCCTCAGCGGTGGATAGGGCAACGGAAGTTTGTTTCTTAGAGTTCCATGACACCAGGGACCTTCCTAAGAATTGGCACGTCCCCGATGTACTCTTCCTATCGACCTTACATCCAGCATAGTCGGAGTCTGAGTATCCAACTAAGTCAAAGGTAGACCCCTTTGGATACCAGAGCCCGAAGCAAGGCGTAGCAACCAAATATCTAAGAATTCGCTTCACCGCCACTAAGTGACACTCCTTAGGATCGGATTGAAATCTAGCACACATGCATACGCTAAGCATAATATCCGGTCTACTAGCACATAAGTAAAGCAAAGAACCTATCATTGACCGGTATGCTTTTTGATCAACGGACTTACCTCCTTTGTTGAGGTCGGTGTGTCCGTCGGTCCCCATCGGAGTCTTTGCGGGCTTGGCGTCCTTCATCCCAAACCGCTTTAGCAGATCTTGCGTGTACTTCGTTTGGGAGATGAAGGTGTCGTCCTTGAGTTGCTTCACTTGGAACCCAAGGAAGTAGTTCAACTCGCCCATCATCGACATCTCGAATTTCTGCGTCATCACCCTGCTAAACTCTTCACAAGACTTTTGGTTAGTAGAACCAAATATTATGTCATCGACATAAATTTGGCACACAAACAAATCACCATCACATGTCTTTGTAAAAAGAGTTGGATCGGCTTTCCCAACCTTGAAAGCATTAGCAATTAAAAAGTCTCTAAGGCATTCATACCATGCTCTTGGGGCTTGCTTAAGTCCATAGAGCGCCTTAGAGAGCTTACACACATGGTCGGGGTACCGTTCATCCTCGAAGCCAGGGGGTTGTTCCACGTACACCTCCTCCTTAATTGGCCCGTTGAGGAAAGCGCTCTTCACATCCATTTGGTACAACCTGAAAGAATGGTGAGCGGCATATGCTAGCAAGATTCGAATTGACTCTAGCCTAGCCACAGGAGCAAAGGTCTCCTCGAAATCCAAACCTGCGACTTGGGCATAACCTTTTGCCACAAGTCGAGCCTTGTTCCTCGTCACCACCCCGTGCTCGTCCTGTTTGTTGCGGAACACCCACTTGGTTCCCACAACATTTTGCTTCGGACGAGGCACCAGTGTCCAAACTTCATTGCGCTTGAAGTTGTTTAACTCCTCTTGCATGGCCAACACCCAGTCCGGATCTAGCAAGGCCTCTTCTACCCTGAAAGGCTCAATAGAAGAGACAAAGGAGTAATGCTCACAAAAATTAACTAATCGAGATCGAGTAGTTACTCCCTTGCTAATGTCACCCAGAATTTGGTCGACGGGATGATCCCTTTGAATCATCGCTCGAACTTGAGTTGGAGGTGCCGGTTGCGCTTCTTCCTCTATCACTTGATCATCTTGTGCTCCCCCTTGATCAAGCACCTCCACTTGAGGTACCTGTTCGTTATCTTCGGTTGGGGGATGCACCATAGTTGAGGAAGAAGGTTGATTTCGTTCATCTTGTTCCTGTGGCCGTACTTCTCCAATCGCCATGGTCCGTATAGCGGCCGTCGGAACATCTTCTTCATCTACATCATCACAATCAACAACTTGCTCTCTTGGAGAGCCATTAGTCTCATCAAATACAACGTCGCTAGAGACTTCAACCAAACCCGATGATTTGTTGAAGACTCTATACGCCTTTGTATTTGAGTCATAACCTAACAAAAACCCTTCTACAGCTTTGGGAGCAAACTTAGAATTTCTACCCTTCTTCACTAGAATGTAGCATTTACTCCCAAATACACGAAAGTACGATACATTGGGTTTGTTACCGGTTAGAAGCTCATACGACGTCTTCTTGAGGAGGCGATGAAGGTAGACCCTGTTGATGGCATGGCAAGCAGTGTTCACGGCTTCCGTCCAAAAGCACTCGGGGATCTTGAATTCTCCTAGCATCGTCCTCGCCATGTCGATGAGCGTCCTGTTCTTCCTCTCTACCACACCATTTTGCTGTGGTGTGTAGGGAGCGGAGAACTCGTGCTTGATTCCTTCATCTTCAAGGAACTCCTCCACTTGAAGGTTCTTGAACTCGGACCCGTTGTCGCTCCTTATCTTCTTCACCTTGAGCTCAAACTCATTTTGAGCTCTCCTGAGAAAGCGCTTGAGGGTCCCTTGGGTTTCAGACTTATCCTGCAAAAAGAACACCCAAGTGAAGCGGGAAAAGTCATCAACAATAACTAAACCATACTTACTCCCTCCTATGCTCAGATAGGCGACGGGTCCGAAGAGGTCCATATGCAGTAGCTCCAGGGGTCTTGACGTGGTCATCACATTCTTGCTGTGATGCGCTCCTCCCACCTGTTTACCTGCCTGACAAGCTGCACAAGGTCTATCTTTTTCGAAATGAACATTTGTTAGACCTATCACATGTTCTCCCTTTAGAAGCTTGTGAAGGTTCTTCATCCCCACATGTGCTAAGCGGCGATGCCACAACCAGCCCATGCTAGTCTTAGCTATTAAGCATGCATCTAGACCGGCCTCTTCTTTTGCAAAATCTACTAAATAAAGTTTGCCGTCTAGTACACCCTTAAAAGCTAGTGAACCATCACATCTTCTAAAGACAGACACATCTTCATTTGTAAATAAACAATTATATCCCATTTGACATAATTGACTGACAGATAGCAAATTATATCCAAGACTCTCCACTAAGAATACATTTGATATAGAATGCTCATTAGAAATTGCAATTTTACCTAGCCCTTTTACCTTGCCTTGATTCCCATCACCGAATATAATTGAATCTTGGGAATCCTTATTTTTGACGTAGGAGGTGAACATCTTCTTCTCCCCCGTCATATGGTTTGTGCATCCGCTGTCAATAATCCAGCTTGAACCCCCGGATGCATAAACCTGCAAGGCAAATTTAGGCTTGGGTCTTAGGTACCCAACTCATGTTGGGTCCTGCAAGGTTAGCACAAATGTCCTTAGGGACCCAAATGCAAGTCCTGTCTCCCTTGCATTTTGCCCCTAACTTCCTAGCAACTATTTTCCTATCCTTTCTACAAATAGCAAAGGAAGTGTTTAAAGCACAATAAATTATAGAAGGTTCATTCACTACTTTCCTAGGAGCATGAATAACATTCTTTCTAGGCACATGAGCAATATTCCTCCTAGGCATATCCCTATCATGCTTATAAGAAGAACTAGAGGCAAACATGGCATGAGAATCATAAACATGTGAATCAAAATCACTATAAGCATTTCTCCTATCATAATACATAAAAGCATGGTTCTTTTTAGCATTACTAGCCATAGGGGCCTTCCCTTTCTCCTTGACGAAGATGGGAGCCTTATGGTTTGTTAAGTTCTTGGCCTCTCTCTTGAAGCCAAGACCATCCTTAATTGAGGGGTGTCTACCAACCGTATAGGCATCCCTTGCAAATTTTATTTTATCAACTTCATTCTTGCTAGTCTTAAGTTGGGCATTAAGACTAGCCACTTCCTTATTTAATTTGGAAATTAAAACTAGATGTTCACTACAGGCATCAACATCGAAATCCTTACACCTAGTGCAAATCTTAACATGTTCTACACAAGAATTAGATTTATTTGCTACTTCTAACTTAGCATTTAAATCATTGTTAACACCTTGTAAAGTAGAAATGGTTTCATGACAAGTAGATAGTTCATAAGAAAGCATTTCATTTCTTTTTACTTCTAAAGCATATGATTTTTGTGCCTCTACAAATTTATCATGTTCATCATACAATAAATCCTCCTGCTTTTCTAAAAGCCTATCCTTTTCATTCAATGCATCAATCAATTCATTGATTTTATCTATCTTAGATCTATCTAAGCCCTTAAACAAGCATGAATAATCTATGTCATCATCACTAGACTCACTATCACTAGAAGAAGCATAAGTGGAGTCTTGAGTACTCACCTTCTTCTCTCTTGCCATAAGGCATGTGTGACGCTCGTTGGGGAAGAGGGTTGATTTGTTGAAGGCGGTGGCGGCGAGTCCTTCATTGTCGGAGTCGGACGAGGAGCAATCCGAGTCCCACTCCTTGCCTAGATGCGCCTCGCCCTTTGCCTTCTTGTAATGCTTCTTCTTTTCTCTCTTGTTCCCCTTTTCCTGGTCACTATCATTATCAGGACAGTTAGCAATAAAATGACCAAGCTTACCGCATTTGAAGCATGATCGCTTCCCCTTGGTCTTAGTCTTGCTCGGCTGTCCATTGCGACCCTTTAGCACCATCTTGAATCTCTTGATAATGAGGGCCATTTCTTCATCGTTGAGTCCGGCCGCCTCAATTTGTGCCACCTTGCTAGGTAGCGCCTCCTTGCTTCGTGTTGCCTTGAGAGCGAGAGGTTGCGGCTCGTTGATCGGACCATTCAAGGCGTCGTCCACATATCTCGCCTCCTTGATCATCATTCGCCCGCTAACAAATTTCCCAAGAACTTCTTCGGGCGACATCTTGGTGTACCTGGGATTTTCACGTATATTGTTCACCAAGTGAGGATCAAGAACGGTAAATGACCTTAGCATTAGGCGGACGACGTCGTGGTCCGTCCATCGCGTGCTCCCGTAGCTTCTTATCTTGTTGATAAGGGTCTTGAGCTGATTGTATGTTTGCGTTGGCTCCTCGCCCCTTATCATTGCGAACCGTCCAAGCTCGCCCTCCACCAACTCCATCTTGGTGAGTAAGGTGACGTCGTTCCCCTCATGAGAAATTTTGAGGGTGTCCCAGATTTGCTTGGCGTTATCCAAGCCGCTCACCTTATGGTATTCATTCCTGCACAAGGAAGCTAGAAGAACAGTAGTAGCTTGTGCATTCTTATGAATTTGTTCATTAATGAACATGGGACTATCCGAACTATCAAAATGCATTCCACTCTCTACAATCTCCCATATACTAGGATGGAGAGAGAATAGGTGACTACGCATTTTGTGGCTCCAAAATCCGTAGTCCTCTCCATCAAAGTGTGGGGGCTTGCCGAGTGGAATGGAGAGCAAATGAGAATGTGAACTTTGCGGAATACGAGAGTAATCAAAAGAGAAGTTCGAATTAACCGGTTTTCTTCTCTCGTAGTCGTTGTGGTCTTCGTCCTTTTGGGAAGAAGTAGACTCGTCGCTGTCGTAGTAGACGATCTCCTTGATGCGCCTGGTTTTCTTCTTCTTCCCTTCCTTCCGTCTTTGGCCCGAGCCGGAGTCGGTAGGCTTATCGTCCTTCGGCTCGTTGACGAAGGATTCCTTCTCTTTGTCGTTGATCACTATACCCTTCCCCTTAGGATCCATCTCTTCGGGCGGTTAGTCCCTTTGTGAAGAGAACGGCTCTGATACCAATTGAGAGCACCTAGAGGGGGGGTGAATAGGTGATCCTGTAAAAACTTCAAACTTAAGCCACAAAAACTTGTTAAGTGTTAGCACGATTATTGCCAAGTGGCTAAGGTGAAGTCTCAACAAAACACAGTACCACAAGAGAATCAAGCACAGAGTGACACAGTGGTTTTATCCCGTGGTTCGGCCAAGACCAACGCTTGCCTACTCCACGTTGTGGCGTCCCAACGGACGAGGGTTGCAATCAACCCCTCTCAAGCGGTCCAAAGACCCACTTGAATACCACGGTGTTTTGTTTTCCTTTCACTATCCCGTTTGCAAGGAATCTCCACAAATTGGAGTCTCTTGCCCTTACAAGTATATGATCACAAATGAAACACAGAGTAAGGGAGGGAAGCAACACACACAAATCCACAGCAAAAGCGCACACACACGGCCAAGAATCGAGCTCACAAGACTATCTCAGAGTTCTCACTTAGAACAGAGCTCGAATCACTTAGAAACACAAACAAATGCGCAGAGACTTAGTGTGGATGATCAAGAATGCTCAAAGGTTGCTTGTGTTTCTCCTCCATGCGCCTAGGGGCTCCTTTTATAGCCCCAAGGCAGCTAGGAGCCGTTGAGAGCAAATCCGGAAGGCCATCCTTGCCTTCTGTCGTCGGGGGCACCGGACAGTCCGGTGCACACCGGACACTGTCCGGTGCCCGATTTGTTTCCTTAAACGGCGAAGACGACCGTTGGCAGATCTGGCGCTGTTGGCGCACCGGACATGTCCGGTGCACACCGGACAGTCCGGTGCCGTCTTCCGACCGTTGGCTCGGCAACGTGTCCCGCGCGGATTGCGCGGCCGACCGTTGGCCCTGGCCGACCGTTGGCTCACCGGACAGTCCGGTGCACACCGGACAGTCCGGTGAATTTTAGCCGTACGCCGCCGGCCAATTTCCCGAGAGCGGCCAGTTCGAGTCGCGCCAGCCTGGCGCACCGGACACTGTCCGGTGCACACCGGACAGTCCGGTGCTCCAGACCGAGCTGGATCTTGGCAGCACACAGCCAAGTCCCTTCTCCTTTTCTCTATTCTTCTTCTTTCTGTTTCTAACACTTAGACAAATATATTAGTACTTAAAACCAATGTACTAAGGCTTAGAAACATACCTTTACTTCATGATTTTCACCTTGTTCATCCATGTACATAAATTCCCAATTAAGCACATGTGTTGGCACTCAATCACCAAAATACATAGAAATGGCCCAAGGGCACATTTCCCTTTCAACGGTCCGCGCCTGGTGCAGATTGACTTTCTATTTCTGTGGCCGTTTGTTTTTTCTCAACGGCCTTCGGTCTCCATCTCTTTTGCGGTGGCGGGTATAGTGGATGTGTGTCATTAAATATCTTCTCCGCCTCCTTCTCCTGGCTCTCCTTTGCTCTTAGGCGCTGTAATTTTCTCTTTTGGGATCGTGTCAATCCCGCTGGGCACCATCGAGGCATGGAGTATTTTGGATCGGCTGTTTTGATGGTAGCTGTATCCTTTTTGCTTGTGTTGGCCGATTCGCCGAAAATCATCGGCCCTTCATTGTCTCCCTGTATGACAACATATGCAGTGCCTATTTTGATGATGTCCTTTTTTGTTGTTCTTTGAGTTGCTACAGGCATATGCCCCCCTGCCGGATTGGTCGGCCTTGAAGGTCGAGTAGTCCGGCAATCCTGTTGGGTTTGTGCTTGGTGACCGGATTGAGCAGTGCTCAATCGGTCTTGTACTGGTGGCGTCAACCTGTCAAAAACAGATGTTTGGGGTGCCCCCCAGGCGGGGTACTGTGGCATCCCGAATGGATATGGTGGCATGCCCCACATTTGATTTGGGACATATGGCGGAGGTAAATATGTGTATGGATATGGCATAGGTGGATATGGAGGTGGAGGTGTCCATGCAGGTATGTTAGGTCTCATTTGTATAGTATGACCCTTCATTTCTTCCGATTGGTGGGGTGGTCCAATCGGCCTAACCTGACGCTGCTCATGAATGGGCGAGCGAGGTCGCTTTGCTGGCCGGTCACTGGGTCGGCCTTCTTTTTTACGTATTTAGACAATAATTGATCAGAAGTTGGGCCGGCTTTAACCAACCGACCAGCTGCCTTGAATGTATTTGTTTTCCACGTACCTATCTCTGGTCGTCGTGGTTTGAAAGTACGTGGACGTTGTGAGTCCTGAGTACTGCCGGACCGTCCGCCGGAGCCCTCCGGACCATCCGGTGGGGTCCCGGACCGTCCGCGCCTACGTGCCGGACTGTCCGGGATACGCAGCACGGGTTCCTGCATCTGTCTCCCTGTCTGCGCTTGCCCCCTAGTACTGGAGGCAGTGATGGTCACCTTTAGGGTCTCCCCTCCATCGGGAGTCTTTTCGGCTACCACTTTCCTGCAAGAAACTTTATGATCTTCATCGGCCTTTTTAGAATTGCCGATGATTGCCTCTTTGCCTTTGCCTTTATCGGCCGTGTTTGGCCGAACCAGGACTTTCTTGCCCTCGAAGTCGATCACGTTCATTGGAAAGGGCTCTGTATCCACCTGCATTTCCTGAAATTTCAATCGTCCCTCATTAATGACCGATTGAATCTGTCGTCGGAATACATTACAATCATTAGTGGCATGAGAAAATGAGTTATGCCACTTGCAGTATGCACGACGTTTTAGCTCGTCGGCGGATGGAACAGTGTGATTTATTTTAATATTGCCATTTTTGAGTAATTCGTCAAATATTTTATCGCACTTACCAACACTAAATGTAAACTTAACCTCCTCTTGCCGTTTCTTTTGAACCGGCTGCAAGGAGGAACAAGCCGAAGATTTGGCCTGTTTTGGCCAAACCATTTCAGCAGCATATACTTCTGCTGATTCGTCATCTGAGCTACTTTGGTCGCATTCTACTATATGTACGTTGTGACGCATTGTTTTAGCAGTTTCTTTGCTCCGGCTTTCGCAAGCCAAAGCCCTCTGGTGTAACTGTGCTAGTGTAAAAAATTGGATGCCTTCTAATCTCTCTTTTAAATAATATCGTAGACCATTAAAGGCTAATCCTACTAGCTGTTTTTCTGCTAAATGAATTTGAAAGCATCGATTTCTTGTATCGCGGAATCTCTGGATGTAATCATTAACCGATTCGTCTTTTGTCTGTCGCAATGACACTAAATCCACCAAATCCAATTCATAATCACCGGAGAAGAAATGATCATGAAATTTTTGTTCTAGATCCCCCCACGATGAAATGGAATTAGGAGGTAAAGTGGCATACCATGCAAATGCGGTTCCTGTTAGCGATAATGAAAATAAACGCACGCGAAATGCCTCTGTGTCTGCCAATTCTCCCAATTGTGCTAAGAACTGGCCTATATGTTCGCGCGTGTTTTTCCCTTGATCACCCGAAATTTTTGCGAAATCGGGTATTCTAGTTCCCTGTGGGTACGGGTGGTGATCAAATCGGCTGTCATAAGGTTTCCGATATGATTGCCCCCCAGGGACCATGCTTACTCCGAGCTTATCTCGGAACGCCCCGGCTATTTCTTCCCTCACTATATCAATGGCAGCCGGTGCAAGACCACTGACTCTCTGGTCAAACATAGGTGGGGTTGGTTGCATATTAGTATGTTGTCGTTCCCCCCATTGGTTTGAGCTACGTGGTGCATTTCCATTTGCCCTATATGGCTCATAGGTTTGATCGTTTCTTTCCGGCCTATTAGGTGGGGCCGGAAAGCTTTCCTGGGCTCTGGATCCTGAATTAATGGGCTGGTGTATTGCATAATGTGATGGGAAGTGTTGCTGGGACGGGCGAGGATTCAAGTAATAATCCTCCTCAAAAGACTCATGCGCGGACTGTCCGGATACGTACCCGGACCGTCCGTGGTTATATGCGGACCGTCCGTCATTGTATGCGGACCGTCCGACTGGGTAGTTTGGGTTCTGTGTCATATGTGGTGGCTCGGGCGCATATCTAGGTAACTCATTAAAAATAGGCCCGACTTTTGTTGGCCCGGACGGTCCGCGCTCACGTGCGGACGGTCCGGGCATGTGCAGATCGGCTGATTTGCTGCCGATTTGCGGTTGCTCAGGGTATGTGTCCATCGGCATCCCATAAAGGGGTTGTGACTGGTCGTGACAACCTGTAGCCGATGTGTTACGCGTGTTACCTCCTAACTCAACCTCGTGCGAAGGAAAATTGGCGATACTAGATTTATCAAATGCACGTACTAGTCTCTTAAGATCGCTTTGCATACCCCCTATGATGTTCTGCATTTGTTCACGCTGATCTTTTACATAATTTCTAAGAGATTGCAGATCGTTGGTATTACTTACATTGGGGATATCTGGCGTGGGTTGGAGCGAAGCCGGATCCGTCGCCCGATGTCGGACGACCTTGTTGTTCCTGTCCACTTTGAAGTTGGCCAAGAACTTTGCTTTCGCCTCTTGGATCATCCGCTCCTTGTGCTCCTCGAACTGGAGCTGCTCGTCAGCCGGCAAGGTTTCCCAAGTCGGCTCTATGATGTTGCTTGGAGAAATATCAGAGCTATCCCTTGAACCGGCCATTGAGGGCCGATTTGATGAGCTTAGATGTGCTTTCCCCAGCGGAGTCGCCAAAAAGTATGTTGACACCTTTTTGGAGGCGTCAATTACTCAAGAGAACCAGCGGCGGTGCTCTCTGGTCAGGCGCGGACGGTCCGCGGCTCAGGGCCGGACGGTCCGCGACCTGGCGCGAGGCGGCGGTGCTCTCTGGTCAGGCACGGACGGTTCGCGGCTCAGGGCCGGACGGTCCGCGACCTGCTGGAGGAGCTCGGGTTCCCTGCCTGACGGCCGGACGGTCCGCGCCCTAGGGCCGGACGGTCCGCGCGTGCACAGGGGCGGCGGAAGATCGCCGGCGGCGCCTGGATCTCGCTCCCGGGAGGGACCCCGTCGGGGAGGAGAGATCCTAGGAGTTGTCCAGACTCGGGTAGACCGACCTAGACTCCTCTAATCGACGTAGAGTCGAGGAGAGGCGGAGAATTTGGGGATTGGAAGGCTAAACTAGGTCTAAACTAGAACTACTCCTAAGATAAAATGCGAAATATAAGTTGTATTGATTCGATTGTTGATGATTACAAATCGGCCGTAGACCTCTTTATTTATAGAGGAAGGGGCTGGACCCTTTACCGTCAAAACTCCGAGCAAATCCCGGGATTTTCGCCAACAAACGCAGCGAAAAACTTGGAACCCTAATCTGTTCTGCGTGTGCGCGGACTGTCCGCACCTCAATTTGGTGCTCAACACCTTGCTCTTGCATATATTGGTTTGCTTCGTAGAGCAGGCAAAGCTCTACGACGACCGCTCACGCACGCATATATTAATATTGTCCCAAGCATGTCCTGTTGCTGTATGGTAGACACGTAGACGACGAAGACGACCCTGTCCTTGAACGTACAACAGTGCCAGCGCAGGGCCGGGACACAGAGGTCCATGCACATGCCATTGCTTGGGCACAGCTATAGGTGTACATTCGGGCGGCCCGGCCCGGCCCGGCTCAAGCCCGAAAAAATCCGCATTGTTTGAATTTCGGGCCGGTCCGGCCTGTTTGAATTTTGGGCCGTGCCGGGCCGGACCACGGGCCTAGCCCTCGGCCCACGGCCCGGCCCGTAATTGCTTAAATGTGTCGGGCTTATTTCGGGCAGCCCAAAATTATAAAAGCCCGAAATTCAATTTTTGGCCTGAAATTCACATCAGAGCCCGAAATTCACATCAGAGCCCGAAATTCAAAACAAATTTATTAAAACAAATAAGAGATAAGACAAATAAATTTGACCAAAAGCAAACTTAATATTTGTATTAAGTTACCAGAGCTATGCAATGAATACCTCGTTTACAAATCATTTTGTTAGAAAGAAAAAGAGTATAATCAGCTCTATATATAGTTCGTAAATTTATTTTATTATCTAATGTTCATAACAGAAATAAAATTACATCGCATACTCTAATTCAAAGCTACAAAAAACATCTAACTAACATTATCTCTAGCTTTATGTTCTTTATCAAGTACATGAAAGTGCGGAGTGAAGTGTGGTTTTAATAAATATATGGGCCTTTTCGTGCCTCTATATGGGCCATTTCGTGTCTGCCTTAAACGGGCCGTGCTCGTGCTCGCCCATGGGCCGCGACCTCGGCCCAAACCCGGCCCGATATATCGGGCCGTGTTGGACCGACACTAAATTATTTCGGGCCGTGCCGTGTCTGGGCCGTGCTTTTTTTTCCGTGCTTCGGGCCGGTCCATCAGGCCTGGCCCAAATGTACACATATAGACACAACATATATATAGTTTGATAGGTGACCTTACAATGCTCGAAACTTGTACGTACGTACGACCTGCTTCCTTAATTTCTCCGATCCGACTGCGCGCAAGCAGCTATTATTCGTTCATGCAGGGACCATGCATGGCTAGAGCTAAACGCGTACTACGTACTGCTGGTAGCGGTAGGGGGCCGGCATGTATGGCTAAGCTGCATCCGCCAATCTGCATGCATAGATATGCCATGACGATCTAGTGTCAATGATATGTACTACACATAAGACCAACTCCAGCAGACTCCCTCTCCGTATCCTTAAAACGCGCGGGCAACACATTCTCTCTCCTCTCCGTATCCGTCTCCGTTTCCAGCAACACTCCCCATCCCACTCCGCATGCAGTCTATGACACCTGGGGCCCGCCAGCAGGCGCGCGCGCACGTAGAGAGCTGCGGAGAGGAGAGAGAAAGTGTGGAAATGGGGAGCGCAGGGACACGGCGTCCATTTTGCGGAGAGGGATGCGGAGCCTGCTGGAGCGCGCAATAGTGCCTCAGACCGTGCAAAATGCAGATGCGGAGTGGGATACGGAGTCTTGCTGGAGTTGGTCTAACTATAGAGATAGCCCTACATGCATGCATACGGAATGAATCGACAGTGCATGCATGCATTGCCTGGTTAACCGCCAGCATGCTGCATGGTTACTTAGCTGGGACGGACGGACGGACGGACGACGGTCTTAACTTATATTTATCGGCATGCAAATGTGGTTGAGATCGATGGGTTCAGGGCTGTCTTGTATACCATGCACCCCTTGCAACAGATATATGGCTCCTTTGGTAGAACTCGATCTGATCTGCTGCATGATTCTCTAGCTAGCTCCGAGAGTTAGATTCCCTAATAGAGTGATTCTATATCGAAAGCAAGTGAATCTATTCGACGAAAACTATTTGCCAAATAGGCTTTTGTGAAGTGATTTCTGAGGGGTTAAAGAGTGAGGAGCTAGCAGGTTGAGAGCGGTGGAAAGCAGGTTTACTGTGGTTTTAATCTGACCGTGGCTACGGTTTATACACTATTTTGTTATCTATGAATTGCATGGCAGCCGAACAGCTGCCCGGCCGTCCTCGAGTGTGACCTATAGTTAACTTGGTCTTGGTCGACGACGACCTTCCTAGCTACTAGCTCCGTTTCCTATCCTGTGTGACCGTCAGTGCCTGCATGCAGCACGCCACTGACATCGAAACTAACCGACAGGCAAAAGGAAGAAATGACAGGGCTTGCGTACGTGGAACGAACGAACGACGGTGTTCAGATGAGGAGGCTGCCGTCGTGGATCGTCCCTCGCACGAGCTTGCCGTTTAATTTCCTCTGCCTCGATCGTCGGCTCCATTTCTAGCTTGCATTGCTCGCGTCGTCACGGGTTGGCAAGGTTATTTGGATGGTTGTGGCCGCCGCGGTTGATAAATCATATCATGTCGTCGTTCACAAAAGGGTCTCAGGGGGACGGACGACTGACCCTAAACTGTTGCAAAAACAAGAAAAACAAAAAGTTGGTCAAGGATCCTTGTCTTTCGCGTTTACAACATGCTGCAGCCGGCCTACTACAGTAACAAAGCATGCGTGTAGATTGTGTGTGTGTGTTGGGGTGGGGGGATTGCGTACATGATCTGATGTGCACAGAATTAAGCAACAATTAGAGCCAGTTTGAGAGCTAAAATACCAAAGCGTATTGAAGGGACTAAAATTCTATTCTTAATCAAAATTGAACAAGAAGGAGATTTTATCCCCTTTAATTTCTTCTGGTTTTGTGGCTCCCAAACTAGCCCTTAATGCAAGTACTTACCTCTAGGAACTTGCTAAATATGCTTAGGCCATGTACAACCTACATAAATGTTCTGTATCTTAAGAGACATCAAGAGAGTAAGTATAAAAAAACATAAGAGACGATATCTTAGTGTAGAAACGTCTCTATCATGGTTCTCTAAGTCTAAATATGATTCTACCCATACAACCAACATAAATGAGTCGTATCTTAAGATGTTCTGATGAATAAGATATAAGACTTAGAAACATTGGATCCAATATGAAGAGATTTTTTTAAATATATCTAATGCCAGGAGAATCGCAATGTAGTATGTAGACTGTATATGCCCTTACTTGCCAGTACCAACGCTAAAAGATTACCTCTCTTGTAGTACTACTTTTCAACTCTTGCCACATGTTTGAAATTCTTGTCGGTAGACAGCATCGTCTACATACAGTGGTCTTGCTACTTCCGTCACTTCACCTCTACACCCTTCTACGACACACCAAAATTTTCTTTTTCTAAAGGGACCACCTCTACACACACATCAGCCACAAATCGGCCGGTAGCAGATCGAACATACATCTGAAACCACATTTCACTGGATTATATACCTCCTTGTCCATTCCCAATTCAGAAGTGTCCAGCCTTGTTGTTACTGCATCTTGAAGCTTCAGGCCTTAGAGATACAGGAAGCCATGCGCCACTTTTGCTGCTACAACCTCCAGCTCTGACTGTAGCTCCTCTTACACCAAGGGTGGCGGTGAAGTGCACGTAGAGGCAGCCTTACCTCATTAGCACGCTCCACCCTGTTTGCTCGCTTTCTGGTCGCCGGCAACGTCCGTCCATCCGGTGCCATCATGTTCCATTGGATTCAGAGCTAGCTAGCATTCATTCCTCGGTGCTCATTTCACAACGCCTTTAGCAGAACGTCGGCCGGCCGACAGGTTACGCTGCATCTGAGCCTGCAGGCTGTGTACTGCTGCTTCTGCAGATCTCTGAGCATGTCCAGGAGCTCTAGGAACGAAGGGGCGTTTCTGAGGGTCGCTGCTCAAATGAAAGGGCGCGTCTATTAGGGGCTGCTAATCACACTGTTTACCAAAATCTGCAACCTGATTGAACAACATAAATGAGAAAATAAAGCGTGGCGATTGGAGTTGGAGACCTTGAATTTCAGTGCTACCCTTTACACTCCAGTTCTTGTCCACCAACCAAATTTGACGATTTTAAATCACGGTGGACAATAAGAGGGTTACAATGGTGAAGATAATGTATACCCCTTGCCTGCAAAAAGAGAAACAGTGTGTTCTATATAAGCTTATTTTTATCAAAATACTTATTTGTACAAATTACCAAGGCAGTTTTTTTTGTATCAAGTGATTCAGAGTCCCAGAAACATACTGAGTGATGGTGTGATTCTACATCCAGAGTCCAGACCACCCAAGTTCAAGTCCTCGTTAGGCGAATTTGGGTTCTTAATATTAAGCTACCTAGTTCCTCGTAAGTTGCTCTACCTTTTCTTATCTCACAGCAGAATCACTTAAATTGTCAGTATCTTTGCAAAAATCACGTAGGCTAGCTCCAGCAAGGACCTCTAAACGGTCCTCTACCCTAAATATAGAGGATCAAACGGTCATCTACGCTCTCCAGCAGTATCCTCTAAACGGTCCTCTAAATTTAGAGGACACTGTTGGATTCTCTATATATAGAGAGTTTCTCTAAACGGTCCTCTATCCATTTGAATACTTTAAATAACCGGTTTAGCAAAACTAAAATATATACAATATATTGAGAATATGACAAATACGTATTTATAAAAAATAAAAATAAAAAATGTCTCTAATATAGGTATTTGAGTATAGAGGACGTGATTTAGAGGACATTATTGGAGAAGAAGCAGATATAGAGGATGAAATCTTTTAGAGGAGACTATAAAGTACGGATATAAAGGATGAATATAGAGGACGTTGCTGGAGACAGCATGTTACGTATTTTCAAAAACTGAAGCTAACTGATGTGGCAAGTTTATGTGAAAATTGACTTCTATGAACAATTGAAAAATGCCTGTCAAACAATTAATGTCATTGTTCTTTCTTCTTAATATAATGGTACGTAGCTCTCATACGTGTTCAAAAAAAACAATTAATGAAGCTGTAATGCTTCTCTTTTTATTCATTATGCTTCTTGTCAACACAATTGAAGGATGTTTATCTAGTGCTCTGCTAATTCAATGTATTAATGACAAAAAAATACTTAACATTTGTTTATCCTAACGGATCACAAAAGCCTGTCACGTCTCAATGAACAACGCCTTCTTCGTACCCTGAAAAAAAACAGAGCTGCAGATGCCTTGTCTCGCTGTTCAACTTCTGAAATTTTGGCAAATTTCAACTATTGTTCCAAAGCTGTTGCAAGACGTGCAAGACAGCTACGCTCGGGGACACTGACTCTAAATCAAATAACTTTATCTGATAAATTGTCTCGTCCATGCTAATATTTTTTTTTCTGTGTGTGTGTTTTATGTACTGCTAGCTTTCGCAGGCACTATCGAAGCAGCATCGGAAAGACCATTAGCCATCGTCTCCACCATCTAAGCAGCATCGGGGTTACAGTCAGCCAACGTCCTTTGCATGCACACCCCTGATTATTTTAGGAATCACCAAAACCAAAAGCTATAGCTCTCGATCTGTCCTTGTCACCACGATATATATAATCCAGAAGGGCCGGCCACCGCGCGCGCACCACCATTAATCAGAGCATAGCATGGCCACCACACCGGAGGACTTCTTCATCCAGGATCTCACGGCGCAGCCACCAGCATCCCCGCCGGTCTTCCTTGACCTTCTCCAGAAGCCCAGTGTCGCCAGCAATAATGAGGTCTGGCGTCATGTCGTCCCTGACAATGACATGGTGCTTCCTTACATCTCACACATGCTCATGGAGGACGACGACGACGTCGACGATGAGCTCATCAGTGACGACCCTACGCTACTCCAGGTGCAGCAGCCGTTTGCTCAGATCCTCTCCTCCCCTTCTTCCCTTGGCACCAACACCACCAGCAACATGGAGGGGTGCCGCCGGCAGCGGCCCAACGGTTCCTTGCAACAAGCAGGCCTGGGCCATGGCGACGACGAACAAAGCGCGCTCAGCTCGGCCTACAAGGGCGGCGCCAAGGGCCGGCCGACGATGACGTTCAAGGAAGAGGAACCCGAAGAGAAACGTGGCAGCGAGATGTTCGACGAAATGATGTCGCGCGCCTACGAGACATGCATCAAGAGCATGGAGCGCGTCGCCGTGGACAACAGCGGCGGCGGCGGCGGCGGCGCGCATGACAAGAGGAACCGGAGGACCGGCAGATCCGCGAGGGGCAGCAATGTGGTCGACATAGGCGCGCTGCTGACCTCCTGCGTGAAGGCGCTGGCAGACGGCGACCACGTGGCGGCGCGCAACGTGCTGGCGCAGGTCAAGCAGCACGCGTCGGCGACGGGGGACGCCGCCCAGCGGATGGCTCACTGCTTCGCCAGGGGGATAGAGGCGCGCATAGCCGGCACAGGGAGCTGGATCTGGCGGCTGCGCATGTCGGTGTCGGCGCACCACCCGTCGTCGGCTGTGGACTTCCTCAAGGCCTACAGCCTCTACACCAGGGCCTGCTGCTTCCTCAACGTCACCTTCATTTTCTCCGCGATGACCATCGTGCAGGCCATGGCGGGCAATAAGAGCAGCCTGCACATCGTCGACTACGGCACGCGCTACGGGTTCCAGTGGGCGGGCTTGCTCCGCTTGCTGTCCACGTCGAGTAGTAAGCAGCAAGCAGGCCTGCCGGTGGTGAAGTTCACCGCCATAACCGATCCCAGGCCTGCGCACTACCCAGGCGAGCAGGTCGAGAGAATCGGGCGCCGGCTCACGAAATGCGCCCGCGAGCTCGGCTTCCCTTCGTTCAAGTTCCACGCGATCACGAGGAAGTGGGAGGACGTCTCCGCCGTGGACCTGCACAGAAACGACGACGACGACGACGATGATCGTGAGGTGCTGGTCGTGAGTGATCTCTTCAGTTTCAGCGTCCTGATGGAAGAGAGCGTGTTCTTCGACTCCCCAAGCCCTAGGGACACGGTGCTCGGCAACGTCAGGAGGATGAGGCCGGACGTGTTCATCCAGAGCGTCACCAACCGCTCCTACGGCTCCTCCTTCCTGTCGCGGTTCCGGGAGATGCTCTTCTACTACATGGCGGTGTTCGACATGCTGGACGCGACCGTGCCGAGAGAGAGTAGGTCTCGGCTGGTGCTGGAGCAGGTCCTCCTTGGGCACTACGTGTTCAACGACATCTCGTGCGAGGGCATGGACCTGGTGCAGCGCCCCGAGAAGTACAGGCAGTGGCAGGCGAGGAACCGGCGCGCAGGCCTCAGGCAGCTTCCGCTCAAACCAAGCATCGTGAAGGCGGTGGAAGACGAGGTCACCAAGCATTACCACAGGGACTTCATGGTGTGCCAGGATGGGCAGTGGCTTCTGCAGGGATGGATGGGGCGTGCCCTCACTGCCCACACGGCATGGGTCGCAGATATATGATGCCTCTAATTCATCAAGTATTTATTAGCTTTTCGGGTGATGAATGATATAGCATGTGTCAAAAAAAAAGAGTAAAATGCATCAGTAGTTCTATGTTATGTCACTTAGATCCCCGAACTCTTAAAGTCACAAAAATAAACTCAACAACTCTCATATAGTCCTAAGTGCAATAGAGAACAACACAATAAGTAGGGATGAAAAACGGACGGAAACGGTCGGAAAAACACCCATATTATTTTCGTCGCCATATTTTCTTACCGAAAACAGAAGTGGGATAGCTGGAAATGGGAACATTTGAGGGATACATGGTTACACAAATTAAAACGATCGGATATGCAACGAAAACGGATTAAAACGAACGGATGCAACGGAAACGGGCGTTAACCGAAAACTTTGGTCGAAATATGCAATCTCGTACCATCACTCAACAAATTAAACTACCATATTAAGAGATTAGGGCATCGTAGATCACAACTTCACTAATTCAAAAGGTAATACAGGCACAAAAGTTTTTGTTGCTAAAGATTCAATAGCTTGTGTAAAGGAAACATTTTTCCATCAACATTTATCAATTATCAACCACAAACTTACGGATACACAAGATAAGAGAGAGTACTGTTGGCGCAACAGACCTAAAGCCCGTGTGCGGGTGCTTGTGTCGCGGCCCGACGGTCTGGGTAGGCGCGTCGTATGTGCGGACGGCTCGACGAACACGTCATATGTCGACGGTCCGATTCCAACAATTGGTATCAGAGCTAGGTTGGCCTAGTACATTCTCAAACAAATCCTAGCTCACAATATGTGAGGGGGATTGTTGAGAATGGTCACATTGAAAGGGAAATAGGCTAAAATATTTTCCTAAATAATTTTGGTGGTTGAATTACCCAACACAAATAATTGGACTAACTAGTTTGCTCTAGATTATAAGTTCTACAGGTGCCAAAGGTTCAACACAAACCAATAAAAAGTCCAAGAAAGGGTTCAAAAGAAAGGAGCAAAAGAAAATCGAAGGCTGCTCTGGTCTGGCGCACCGGACAGTGTCCGGTGCACCAGGGAGAATCACTCTGAACTGCTCAGCTTTGGGTTTCTGGAATTACCACTCCGCTATAATTCACCGGACTGTCCGGTGTGCCAAGCGGAGTAACGGCTAACAGCGCCAACGGTCGTCTACAAAAGTGAACAATGCGTGAACAGTGCGCGGACAGCGCGCGCAGAGTCAGAGTAGGCGCCAGAAGGCGCACCGGACAGTGAACAGGGACTGTCTGGTGCACCACCGGACTGTCCGGTGGCCCCACTTGTCAGAGCTCCAATGGTCGAACCCTAACGGTTGGGTGACGTGGCTGGCGCACCGGACTGTCCGATGCGCCCGTCGACAGACAGCCTCCCCAACGACCACTTTGGTAGTTGGGGCTATAAATACCCCGAACCACCACACTTCAAGGCATCCAAGTTTTTCAGCCAACACATTCAATACAAGAGCTAGTGCATTCAATACAAGACACAAATAGATTGAATCAAAGCCTCTCCAAGTCCCAATTCCACTCAAAGTAATTAGTGACTAGAAGAGAGAGTTTTGCCCGTGTTCTTTGAGCTCTTGCGCTTGGATCGCTTTTCTTCTTCCCCATTTCTTGTTCCCAATACATTTGTAATCAAAGCAAGGGACACCAATTGTGTGGTGATCCTTGTGGGGACTAAGTGTCCCAAGTGATTGAGAAGAGAAGCTCACTCGGTCTAAGTGATCGTTTGAGAGAGGGAAAGGGTTGAAAGAGACCCGGTCTTTGTGACCACCTCAACGGGGAGTATGTTTGCAAGAACCGAACCTCAGTAAAACAAATCACCGTGTCACACTCTTCATTTGCTTGTGATTTGTTTTCGCCCTCTCTTTCGGACTCGCTTTTATTTCTAACGCTAACCCCGGCTTGTAGTTGTGCTTAAAGTTTATAAATTTCAGATTTGCCTATTCACTCCCCCCCTTTAGGCGACTTTCACATATATTGTGTGTTGTGGAGAAGCAAGCATGATTTATATGGTTGAGGGTAGAAATCCCTAATGGGCTAGCTTTTTGAGGGTGAGTGTTGGCCCAATAGACCTTAAGCCCAATGTTATGTGTGCGGGCGCGTGTGTTGTGTCCCGACGGTTTGGGTGGGTGCGCCGTGTGTGCGGGCGACCCAACTGACATTCCATATGTCGGCGGTCCGATTCCAACAAGTACCCTATATGGTTTGGTAGAACAAGCTAATATGGTAACGTCAAAGATTATGCAAGCAAGTCCTAATCCACCAAGGACATGCCAAGCATCACAATTCACGGGCTTCATTTCCAAAGGCATCTAATTCACAAGCAAAAACAAAAAATCAGTAGAATTATCCACCATAAGTTGCACAAGATAGTTGAATAAAATCTAGATCACAACAGAATTACCCACCAAAGTTAGTTCAAACCATTATAGTCCTGAGTAACAAGAGTAGAGAATTACAGATTAATCAAGCAGGCCATAAAGGGTAGGGCTAAGACAACATTTTTTGTTTATTTTTTTACGCTGCCTATCCCATTTGCTTGACTAGCCGACTAAAATGGGAATATCCTAGTAAAAACTGGATTTCGAAAATACGAATGGAAAAACACTGAACTGTTTTTATTCCCGTTCATACCATCTCGTTTCTATCCTGATCCCGCTTTTTCCGCAAATACGAAAATGGTCCAGGTAAAACGAAATACGATACCGAACAAAATGAAATTTTTCTCGTCCATTTTCGCCCCTATCAACAAGTGCAACACAAGTCCAACTAAACAACATAAGTCTAAATACGAGACTCTTACTCAAGCTAGATTACCACTTGGGTTATTTGAGTTTTGACTGCTTCTTAAACCGACAAAGCATGTAATCATTAATCCAATAATTATTTCAAGCATTATTTGAATCATCAGTTCAACCATTACTTGAACCAAGTTATCACACATCACTCACATCAACATGACAACATACACATCATTGCATATTAATCTGAGAATCAAGTTTAAATAAAATCGATTAACTCACATGAAATGAGGAGGGGATGAAGCTAACCGGTAGGGGCGAGGGCAATATGTGGCAGTGACATGAGTGTGGGACGTGCAGGCGCGTGTGGGCATGAACACAGACATGTGGGTGATAGCGAGTTACATAGGGCCCAATGGCAGCGGTGCCATGATAATAGCTACATGTGCAAGTGTGCGTTCGAGAGAGAGAGAGAGAGCAAACAAAAAATGGCCAGGACTATCCGTTGTTGATCTCCAACGACTTGGACAAAATGTCTAGTGACTCTTGCATTCCACCAAGATTAGTTGGCACACTATCAGTCATCAAAGGCTTGAATTGTCTGCCATTTACTGTTCACATGTCTGTTGTGGCAACTGGCCCAACACTAGACATGTCCAGTGGGCATTTGGTCCAACTTTCCCAAAAATAGGGCCTCTAGACCCCTGTTTAGTGGGCCAGATCTGGCTTACACTGAATGCAACGATGCAACCCAACTTTAAATAGGGCTAGCTTCCGCACGCCATGAGTTGACTGGTGGACTATCCGCCCCATAGGACTGTATAGTCCACCACTGTCAAAACAACACTTCATGGACACTCTAGACTACCTTTCACACCACCATTTTTGCCACTGATCTAAACCATTACATTGTTGTTTTGTAAACCTTTGAAAACATGCAAACCACAAATGTTGCCCCACGATACAACCACCACATTTGGTCCATGTTAGCATTTTCACAAAGGTTTTCAAACCCTTTTTAAACCACCACTTGATCGTATCTATGCAAAGTTAGATCGCTCGAGCATCACTAGATGATCAATATGCAAATAAGTTTGTCCCTCTTAATAATTCGAACGTCCATCTTAAAGTCGACCATGCACTTCTCTACACAATCTTTGATCCGTGAAATCGAATGCCTTACAAAATGTATCTTTGTCTTATGCATTTCATTTCACCTCTTTCATTGGTGATGTTACACAGCATCCAACCTTCACCTTCAACAAATTATGAATAATGATCATCCATAGATATAGCCAACCACACTACCTTTGATCATTGCCCATAGCATGAAGTTCCTTCATTATTCTCCATTGAATAATAAGATCCACTTCATGTCATCACATGGTCTTATTTGTTCATCAATCACAACTTTGCATGCTCTTCACCTTTGCATCGGTTTCATCCACACTAAGTCATTGCTTATGCTTCTTTGTCACGTGTGGTCTGTCGCTCTAAAGCCTCTAACTTTCCTTCAGACTTGCAACCCACTCCATCGTAGTCAATCCACATCTCTATATCTTCTCCACTTAGCCACATGACACCATGTCATGTCTCATATGTAACAATAGCAACAATAATAAGTCATTTCTCCACCATGGCACATGTTTCTCACACTAGTGCATCGATGACTTAATTACCTATGTATCTCAACATAAATGTACATAAGTCTACCTAGGTTGTCACTCAATTACCAAAACCAAACAAAGACCAATAACACTAGTACTCTAAGAAATACCACTAGTAGTAGCACTACCAAGACCCTATGAGGGACGCCCAGCTCTACGAGATTGAGCCTGTCTCTTCGTGTTGTATTGTTAAGCCTCGATGTGTCCATCTTTGTCACAATGATCACAATGAAGGCTACTTGAACTGAGTCCTAGAGGAAGAAGCCACTAAAGTGGCCACTTTAGGAGAAGCAAGGACTCCAAAGGATGTTGATTGAGAAGCCAACATTGAGGAGGTCAACTGAAGCAAGCCTTAAGATCGAAGATGGGTCTCCTCATTACTAATAATTGCAAGAGCCTCCATCAAGGACAAACATGGACCACGAGCAAGTAACTGAGTTCGAAGAGGCTAAAACTCAGGACGAAGACGAGTTAAAAAGTCATAGTTGCGATGGAGCTCAAGGTGGCTTTGTTGTTTCACGCAAGAATCACAAGTGGGTGGAGACAATTGAGGAACAAGACTGTTAAGCTCACGCCACACTACATATAATTGTCGAAAGAATCAACTAAAATATCACCCGGTTGTAGCAATTGCTATTGATGTAAAGCGACAATATAGATAGATTAACTAGAGGGCTCATAGAACTAACAAAGGCCCGCATTTGAGAAGCATGATCAAGTTGAACAACATCTTTATCCAGACGCTCATCCATACCGTTAGCAGAAATGGCTGGAAAAATAAAGTAGATCAACCAATAAATCACAGAGCACGACGTACAGATTTAAGTGGAAAACCCCTTCAATGCGAAAGAAAAAACCATGTGACCTTCACTACATGTGGAGTGTTTACAGAACGTCGTCCGTAGACAGTGGCTTACAAGAGGAGTAAAAAGACGACACGCAATAAACCCTAATTAGGGTCACAATGATCACAAAAGGAGTAAAAAGACTACGCTCTGGCCCAAACCTCCTGGCGATGGGCCTCTGCTCGCCAACATGGCCTTCATATGCAGAATTTAGATCACAAACTCAACACATTCTAGCAACAATAACAGTCCCAGCATGAACATCTTCATCCAACCATGCATAGGGCATCAGTAGCACGTGGACGAACGTGTGATGGAAAGAGCGAGGTAAATCCTAACCTTAGAAAATGGCTTTGATACCATGTTAGAGCGAAATGAGCTTTGTATATTCCATGGGGCAAGAAGCCAAACATGTACATGGGCAGGGCATAGAAGCCCTTACACACAGCGAGAAAAATAAGCTAAGCAACATATACATCTAACAAAAACGTCCTTGTGATGATGATCTTCCTCCCATCCTCGAGTTTTTTGTGGTCCGTTTTCTGTTCGTACTACAACAAATCAACGAGTGATTTACAGCAGATGCCCGAAGATCTAGCGACCTCCTCCCTTAAGAGGACTGACGTATTCGTGTGGCAAATATCAATGTATCACCCGATAGTATCAACATGTTTATCTGTCCCTAACCAAGGTGAAGTTGGTCACAGCAAAACCAAGTTTCATCTGGGTTGCTTACTTCTTGGTTCCTGTTTTACCATTTGGAGTCTTCCTTCCTTCACCTCCGCCCTTCTTGATTAGCGTCGGTGAGGGTCCACTCGGCTTCTTCTGTAATGGCGATGACCTTTTTCCAGGATTCACTCCCCTAAAGTAATTAAAAAGAAAACAACGTAGTTCAGAATAGCTGATCTTAGCATTTACTAGTCAGCTTCTAGCACAATTTAGAGATGTAAACTTAAGTAGATGATTAATTACCTAACGTCTGAACCTTTTGAACCCTTGACTTGGATCTTTTTTACAGCTGTGCCCCCTCCATTTGATAAACCTGAAGCTTTTGGGGCACTAGATGGCCTCACGCAGTCCAGCTCTAACGAGCAATTAGTTGCAACCTCGAAATCATCGGAATCCTCCGTTGCAACAGACCCAGACCAGCTCCATTGCTGTTCGGAGTTGCTTCTTTGGTAGAAGGCTAGATCTTGTGTGGCATCAGGTCCCAACTCTGGTAGGGAATTGCTGCTCCCGAACTGTGAGTGTTCAGCCAAATCTCCCAATGCTGAGTCGTTCTGGGCACCATTACAAGTACCAAGCCATGAATATGGATCAATTCAGATTGTGATCAAGAAAAAGACCATATCATAAATTTTGGAATACCTCTATGATCCCATCTTCTATTGGGTGCCTGGACGCAGGTGATGCATTACCCGTTCCCATTCTATATATGTCTGGGCTCGATTGAGTGCTTCGTATGCTCTCATGATCTCCATCTTTCCTAGCTAATGCTGCCCTGAGGCAAGCAATCTGCAGTAAGGAAGTAATGAGGCACAATTTCATAGAAGATGTTGGTCACAAGCCCTGTAAACTCAAGAAAGCCATGAAGCAGAGTTCATAGACGAACACCTGTTCTTTGAGCTCTCTGGCTTCTCCTCCTCCTCCTCCTCCTCCTTCCTTGCTTGACTTGGCTGCTCCAAGCTCAATAGTGGAAACACGCTCGGCGAACTTCAAAGTACTTATGGACTCACTAATAGCATCTGGTTCTGGGGCTATGTGAATAAACATCAATGTTTTCGCTTGTCCTCCTGAAAAAAGGGGAAACAAAATACTCACAGCGCATATCTTTGGTGCTGGCAAGTTGCAAACCAAGGATTTCGAACTTTGGGGGTTACCAAGAGAGTCTTGCAATAGTTGAGTAAGTTTGCTGTTTCTGTAAGGAACATGTGTGCTTTTCTGGGCTAGAGCTGCAATCACATCTCCCAGTGCAGCCAGTGACTTGTTTATGTGCTGTGCCTCCTTTAATCCTATTCCTACCACTTCAGATTTATCGACTCTTTCACTGCCAGCTAGATCCACAAGATGCATGCAACCTCTTAGGACTGTTCCAGATGTTAAATCTCGTCCTTGAACATGAACAGTCAGACAGCTGCAATTGGTTTACTCAAACATCAGCTAAAAACAAGTTCAACATCATGCCTGGTACTGGAGGCACTAATGCAAAAGCAACAAACAAACCTATGGGAGCGACTACTTCGGTCATTCATGGCAGTTGAGCAAACTGTTCGATTCTTTTGGCCCAGATTCATCAAGTCAATTACATCAGCGGTCGATCTGACTGGCACCACATTTGCATCTGGAACTGCAATTCCGTTTTGAGAATTATTTCGAATTTCCAATGTTTCTTGGCGTTAAGGAGGCCCACATAAATAAGATAGATGTTCAACATATGCAAAAAAAAAAAAGTTAAGATATCTAAGAGCAGGATTAATATCAAG
Organism: Zea mays; assembly: GCF_902167145.1. Taxonomy (NCBI): domain Eukaryota; kingdom Viridiplantae; phylum Streptophyta; class Magnoliopsida; order Poales; family Poaceae; genus Zea; species Zea mays. The sequence goes on along the minus strand of NC_050097.1, from coordinate 237,308,280 downwards.
CTCAGTGTGAAAGGATATTTTTTGTTTCCGCCAGTCTGAAGGAGATCTCTCACTTGCTCGTTGTATATCTCCATCATCTGTACAGCAATTTCATAACAAATTGTATCTTTCCTCTGCTCCTGGATACCAAATAGATCATTTAGTGCTCTGTAGTTGACACCGAGCCCTTCTTCTGTCAAAATTTTGGGACCACTCTGCAGTAGCCAGAAAGCAATGTTTTCATATTGCAAGAAGTATCAATACAATACTCATGTAAAAAGTAACAGCTGACAGGTCAATCACCATTGTAAAGGTCTTTCCCGATCCAGTTTGACCATATGCAAATATACATACGTTGAAGCCATCAAGAACAGAACGGACCAAAGGTTGCATGTCTGTAAAGACATCCGCTGCACTAATTGAAAGACTTTGTTACTTAACTAAAAAAAGGAGTAATTTCAAACAAATAATTCACTTGAGCAACTTGTGAGTTTAACCTTGTGTGGCCAGAGGCCCAAAGACACTGTTGAAAGTAAAGGACTTCTTTCCATCTTTTCCATGTTTTGATGGTACCATAACTGTGATGGTTCTATCTTCTATTCCAGCAACACTGCTCGAGGGAAATTCTTTTCCAGGATGGAAAGGTCTTACTCGACAATAAACTCTGATATTTCCTAGTGACAAAAAAGGAAATAGATTTTTCAGCATGCAGGTCGCATTAAATCATGAAACATGAGTATATAGTCCTCTTGTTTCTAGTACATAAAAATGAAAAATATATACCTCTAAGGTCTTGTATTTGGTTGTAAAGCTTGCGGTTTTCCTCAACAACCTTGCGGTACCCAGAAGCCGCATGAGAAATAATACGCAAATGATCACCTAATGTAACACAATATGATGATGAACATCACAACTTTGGAAGAAAAAAGTTTATGATTACAGATGTCCAAAGCTCAGCACGCAATATACCAAGCTTTTTAAGGTCTTCAGAGTACAGCAGTTTTAACTGCTCCATGAAAGACTTAACAGTGGACATGTTACTTTTCAAATCCTACAGCCAGTCTCAATAGTCACAGAATGATAGTGGAAAAACCAACCGGATTCACTGAAGAACGCAAAGCATTTGAAATACCTGGATCTGTTTCTCTTCTTGATCAAAATTTCTCACTATCTTTGGGATATTAATTACAATATCATTGCTTAGTGGTACTGGTACTGGTAGAGGTACTAATGTGCTTACATCTTCTGTCAGACTCGATGCATTCTGCTCATCTTCGTCCATCTTAATATTTTCAGTGGCCTAATGAGAAATATTAGTGCACGGGACCAATTTTATCCAGAATGAACGAATTAAATTTTTTGACATGTCTAGATGAATAGTTCTATAATACCCCTTCGATTCCAAAATGATAGTTTTGTCTTGAGTCAAACTTATTTAGCTTTGACCAAATTTATAGAAAAATACAGCGACATCTACAATACCAAATTAGTTTCATTAATTGACCATCATAAAATGTCTTGATAGTGTATTTATTTGATATTCCAGATGTCAATGTATTTTCTATAAATTTGTCAAAGTTAGAGATGTTTATCTCGGGAGAAAACAGTATATATTACATTTTGGGACGGAGGGAGTACCAAATATTTACTTGTATCAAATTAAGAACATTCATTTATTACTGTATTCACAAAAAGTAGATACCTTGTCCAGATCGCTGGGGGTAGTAGACTCCACTTGTGGAGAGTCCACTCTGGATAATGACTTAGTATCATTGGTGTCAAACGGAGAATCCATTCTCAAAACTGAGTTACAGTCATTGGTATCCATAGTGTCTTTCACCTGTTCCATAGTGTCTTTCACCTGTTCCATAGTGTCTTTCACCTGTTCCATAGTCTCTATTAGTCCAACTGTGGTATGGTTGGTTAGTCAAAACTAAAAATGCAGCAGGAATTGTGAGGCTGGTAAAAGAAGTGAATATACCACTTCACTCTGGCTAGCAATACGACAATCATATTCATTAATTACTTTGCTCAAGAGTGATTCCACAACCTGAAAATTAACAAACTCAATATGAATGTTTATTCTCTCAACCACATTGCATAAACAGCTAGCTACACAGTAGGCTCACTGATGGAATTTCTTCTGGTTTCTTATCTGCGAGAACTGTTTGAACAAGCATCCTGATGGAGTCTGGAGTAGCAGTCTACAGCCAAGAAGATGATTATCACTCAAATTAAAAAGAGAGTTACGTAATGTGAAAGAAGAACTAGGTGATTGATTCTTACTGTTTCAGTGGGTTCTAGAGAAAAATCAAGACCTATTTGCTCCAGTGATATGCCATCCCGGAGTAATTCAGCTGAGTGACTCCTCATCATCACCTTCATATAAGGTTCATTATTCTTGCGAATGACATACTTTCCAGACAAAGGCTTTACAATGCCACCATATTTGAATGGAGATCGTTTTCCCACGTGCTTAGCATCACAAAACGACTTCATAGCAAGAACACAGTCTACAACTCGAACACCTTGTCCACCCTGAGGTTGATGGCAAGTGAAAAAATAAAATTGGGACGACGAATTTAAATAAATTTAGTTAATTTTTTTTGCACCAACAGCCCTTATTAATCAGGGGATAATCCACTAAATATACCAAAACTGTGGTGTTAATAAAAATGTGTTGATCATTCAAGGTAAAAAAGTAAAAAATCAGACAATAGCGTAACCTTTTCCAGGTCTGATGCCTCAAATGTTGTAAGACCTAGATCTTGCATGCCAGTGAGAAAATTCCTCACATTCTCAAAGTACTGATATGCACAGAGAGCTGTACCATCGACAGGAGCAGTAGAATCCGATGGAACCTCCACAACCTAAAAGTGTCATACTTAGCATGCAAAATCACAGTAGAAAATGAAATACTACAGATCTGAAGGAGAGAATTACAACCTTGGGTACCGCACCAGGTTGAATCTTATTGAGTGCATTGCAGAGAATAATGCCATTTCTCAGGCCAATACGGAATTCCTCCTCGGAAGGCTCTTCTGCAAGGTCCTTCGCACACACTACCCCAACTATCCTTCGCAACCAGTTGGCTGCCTCATACCTTCTTATTGCTGCATTTCTCAATCCAAAGGAAGCACCAATTCAAATGGTCCTGGTTATGCTAAGTTGCTAACAACAAATGGCAATAAGTGTTTACATACAAAAAAAAAAGACCATCCCATTTTTTAAACAAGTGATGTATCACTTAAGTGTAAATCTGTGCTACAAGCCTAATGACAGTATGTAAAGGACTCGATTACAAGATTTGCATTATTTAGAACCTAAGTGGAACAGTGGATCAGCAGTCATCACATTCTTAAACAAAAAAAAAAGGTATTCTATGAAGGCAGGTTGGACCTGCATCCTTATTGAGGCCACCACTTTGTCATGACAACCACAATGATCATAAAAGTAACTGCCTATAAACTATATTTTTTGAATTTGAAAAGCTGTGAGGAAACCCCCCACAGCAAAATTTTATTAAATAAAAAGATGCAAGCCAAAAAAAACAAGGTTACAAGACAAACCGGAGAGGCAAACGGGAGAGAGGGGTGGGGAGAAGGAAAAAAGAAGAGGAGAATCAGCTATCTAGAATTTAGCCATGATGAAATTTGAGAATTAAGGGCAGGACTAAATCTAAACATCTTAAGCTTCAACGTGTCGTTGAAACAAATCCTCCAAGAAAGGACCTATAAACTATAATTAGGTTGTTAAACCTATCGCCATGAATGCCTAAAAGAGAGTAATCATATAGGATGTCAGCTAGAAATGAGTTAAGGACTTCTCTTAGAAATTGTATTGGAGGAAGAGCATTGCAGGTGCAGGGTTATGATTACGAGCACAAAACGTAATCCCTCTCCCTCTCCAACTTGTCACTTCTATTGAAACAAGTCTGATTAATTAGAGTACTAGACTATAAAGTATGAAGCTAAGTCAGCTAAATGTGAGATGAAATTCTAACGGATTCATAATTCAATCTAGCATAAACGAGACTACAGCAAAATTCAAGCTCTCCAAGAGGATAAAAACGTATTCTAGCAGACTAGCACAACACATTCCGTTTAATATTATTTTCAAGAGAGAGAAAATGTAAAAACAATAATTTAACAGAGTAAACGGTTGCAATGATCCAAGACTATTACGAATGCACTCTGAGCATAATCTAAGCTAATATCCGGAACAAAACTAAAAGCACGCAGTCATGCACCGACTAAAAGATCGTGACTGAATCACACACAAAAAAAAAGTAAATTACAGCCTACCATGTACGCAATAGCCTTAACTCAAATTGAATACGTACTTACCATTAAAAGATACAAATTTCCTTCGCAAAAACAAAAGCATGCAATTTTTTTCCACCGCACAACACAAGAGAAATACACCCCGACTCACCAGCTTCATCCGCCTTGCGCCAGGCAATGTCGATGTTCCTCCAGGACCCAACGGTATCCCCTCCTCCTGCGACGCCGCACCCTTTGCCCTGCTGCCGCGTCACTTCCTCCACGACGGCGGCCGCTTCGACCGCCGCCTCCTGCTCCGTCGACGCCATGGGAGGGTCCGGACCAGGACCAGGACCAGCGCCGAACCCGACGACCCGACCGCGGCTGGGACGCTCGGGAGGAGGCGCGATCACTGGGAGGAGGGGCGGGGAAGCCGGTGGAGGGGAGCTCTTCCTGGAGCTCTCTCCCTTATTCTTGCGCACGAAATGGTATTGTGGCGGTGGAGCTCGAGAGACGGAGAGGGCGGGTGGTGTTTTTGAGGGCGGGCCGTCGGGTGGGGAAGCGAGTGGAAATCGGAGGACTTTGAGGGCTGGCATGCATATATATTTCTTGGAGAATTTAGAGAGACTAAAAATGGGGGTTGGGCTATTTTTGCCTAGATTCTTGGGAGGAACTGTGGCTGCGTTTGTCATGTGCTATTTTACTTGTTTTTTTGCCAAATGTGTTTCTCAAACTACGGAATATTGAGTGTTGGACATAAACCAAGAGGACGTGTGCATGTAGGGAATTGTCAGTGCAACATCTAAAGAAACTACAGATAGAAGTTATACAAATAAATGGTGTCTGCATCTAAAGAAACTACAGATAGAAGTTATACAAATAAATGGTGTCTGAACATTAGAAAAATGACTGTTATAGCAAAGTAATTCTTTACCAAGTGTGTCAGGCAAACACTCGGCAAAGTTTATTTGCTTTTTTCTCCTTTTTTTCTCCCAAACTTTTTCTACTGTCTTTCTACAGTATATATACCTGCATGTTTAAATTTGGCACAATTATCAAAATGTTTTATATACATGTTAGATTTAGTTCGTTTAATTGAATTTTTTCGGTTAATTCATATTTGAACTGCAAGTCACTCGAAAATGGAAAATAGTTAATGCATAAATGATGTTCATGTTATTTAACACAGGTTACGGCCTATTTTAGGAACAGACTGGAATTTTCGAACACCATGCTGACGAAACAAGAAACTTACGATCAAATGATTTTAAAATTGTAAAAACACAAACAAAATAAGAAAATCACGAAACTTGACGAGATGTCATGATATCATATTTAGAGACTGATGAAAATTTGAAATTGTTTTGTGGGCCCCTTTGTCGAGATCTAGTCCAGCAGATACTCGCCAAAGAAAGAGCCTTTGCCGAGTGACTATTGGAGCACTCGGCAAGGGGACTAGCAAATGGGTCCATGAGAGCCTCCTTTGCCGAGCGCTAGTCCAGCAGACACTCGGCAAAGGCTCTCACTTGGCACCGTAACAACAACTTTTCTTTGCTGAGTTGTAGCTTACCAAGAGATTTCTCTTCTAAAGCTACGCGAACTGATGGTGGGAGGTTTAAGTGTTAAATATGATCTACGGTTGGATCTAAAAATACAGGACTCGCTTTCATGCTTACACGTAACACTTGCTTGCAATGGGCGAAGCTACATTATACCTTGTAGATGAGCATGCACATCAAAAATCTAAAAATCACTTATGATAGCCAAAATTTCACCATATATGCATTATCCACATCTCACACCTATGCAACCCCTATATTTGCGCCTAGCTTGGCCACTTGCTTGCACAGCGGTAATTTCTGAATATCAAAACACAGGAAGAAAAGGTTATATGACGAAATTATGTCTTTCTATAGCTTTCATGATATGGCACTTACCATGTGCATTTCGCTCCTTCGAGTTTGTAACAAATCAATTGATTTTTGCTAGGAGTTCTGACATATGTTATGGATGGTGTGACTATAGGCATGGAGAAAATCATGGGGTCTTTCATTTGCCTGCAAGCTGTTCCAATTAATAAATTTATTTTTATTTGTATTGCTTTATTGCTCGTAAGTTATACTCATTATTTATTCAAAACAAATAAAACCTAAATAGCTCTAAAAATGGAGCACCAACAAATAGATAACGTTTTCGGAAGGAAACCTATACTAGTTTCATATTTTCGGATGTAAAATAAACTGTTTATGAGTTTCTAGAGATGAAACCAGGATCATATTAGTTTTGGAAGATAGAAAACACGCCACTGAAACCAGCTGCAGGACCAAATTTGTCTGGTTTTAATAGTTTTTTTTGAAGAATCAGTAGGGGATGCCCCTGCTGAGAAATTTATTAAGTAAGCGAAACGAAAACGTTAAGACAAGGTCTTTTTACAAACGTTTAAGAAGTAAAGAAAAGGAAACACTACTCCTATGCCTGCCACAGGCTCAGCCAATTCGGGATAGATGTGTCAAATTTCCCTCGCGCTCTGTGCATGATCAATCGCAGCTCTTTGCTGAATTCCTGCGTACAACGGTGCACCGAAGGGTCTTTGTTTGAAAACAACCACTCGTTTCGGCTTTTCCAGATGCTCCAAGTCATGAGAATAATAATCTCCATAGAGAAAGCTGGTGATTAAGGTTCGCAGCTGCCACCTCAGGGTTAGAGATTCTGGGCGGAGTAATGCCAATTGAGCTCCAGCAGGCTTTCGCGAAATTGCATCTGAGAAACAGGTGATAGAGAGTCTACTCTCTTTGCCATAGACAGTTTTCACAAGAATAGGAATCCAGTTCCATGTTTCTCCTTCTCAGCATATCTCTGGTGTTTAGCCTATTCTTGAGCCACAGCCAATAGAAGACTCTATGTTTAGGCTGACATTTGCTTTTCCATAAAAGTCTGTAGATAGGGTGAATCTGCGTCTGTCCCATAAAAAATCTGTAAGCTTTTTGAGAAGAGAATTTGTCAGATCCCCAAATGTATCGCCAACGATCATGGGCGTCACTGAGGACAATTTGCTCTCAAGTCCCCTTCAGCACCAGAAATTGATCATACACTTGTACAGAGATAGGCAAATGAAAGAAACCATCAAACTGCTCCTGCTCCTTGGCCTCTTTCACAGTCAGTTTTATGTTTTTGGCAAAGGAGAAAAGCTCAGGAAAATTCTGCCTCGGGATGCTCTGACTCCACTGATCATCCCAGAACGAAATTGAGCCTCCATTGCCAATAACAGGGATAGTCAGTCCCTTGAAGTTGGGAAGAAGTTTGATCATGCTCTTCCACCAGAAGAAGCCAATGTTTCTATGACTAGGGAGACCCCGGGATAAATAATATTTATTCCATATGAGATGCACCCAAGGTAAATCACTGTGATTGAAGAATTTATGTAAGAATTTGATTAGAAGAGCCTCGTTCTGAGTTTCCAAGCAAAGAACCCCCAGCCCACCATTCACTTTCCTCTGCGTAACCGCATTCCAAGCAATCAGTGGTGGCTTCTTGGAATTGATGTCATTCCCTCTCCACAGACAGTGCTTTCTATACCTATCAATTTCCTTAATGATGGTTTTAGGAATTTTAGCGTGCACATGAAGAACGTCGGTAAGGCTGAGAAGACTGAATTTACCAATTCTAGGCGCCCAGCCTGAGACAGGAAGTTTGAGGAGCAGGACAACCTCTTCTGAATCCTTTGAATAAGAGGCAAATAATGTTCCTTTCTGGGCCTCGCAAGACCCAGAGGCAAGCCAAGATAGGTGAAAGGCATCTCTCCAATCTGACAATTGAAGGTACGGGACAGGATCATCATTTTTCCAGGGGGCACGTTAATAGGTTACATATTTGATTTATTATAGTTAACCTTCAGGCCAGTAGAAGAAGCAAAAGAGTTGAGGATTGCCTTGAGGAAGAAAAGCTGTTTAGGGCAAGCCTCCAAAATCAAAAGAGTGTCGTCTGCATACTAAACAATCGGGAAGTCCTGGTCACCAATATCCGGTAAAGGGAGCTTAAGAAGATTCCGCAGCCTAGCTTTGTTTATGATGCTCTAAAGAAGGTCAGCTTCCAGGACAAACAGTAGAGGCGAGAGGGGATAACCCTGTCTAACACCTCGCTTGCAATGAAAGGGCTTACCCGGAACACCATTGAGTAACACCGAAGACGTGCCGGAGAGAAGAATGCTCCGAATCCAGTTGGTCCACCTAGGACCGAAACCTTTGTGAATCAGAACCTGGATAATCAGTTCATGCTCCACAGTGTCAAACGCTTTTTCAAAGTCCAGCTTGAGCACAATGATCTCTTTTTTGAGGAGTGGCATAAGTGAATGTATTCAAAGGCCCAAGCCAAGCAGTCTTGAATAGACCTCCCTTTGATGAAGCCATACTGGTTCTTGTGAATTAGCCGAGGCATGAACGGTTGCAGACGGTTTGCCAACAGCTTCGTTAAGATTTTCATACTATTATTTAGAAGTGAAATTGGCCTGTAATCCCCCACCTTCTGGGGATTCTCCATCTTCGGAATCAAGACGATGAAAGACCCATTGATACTTCTAAGGCAGACCTCCCCATGATGGAATTTATCACAAAGGTCATAGAAATCCGGGGCAATGATATGCCAGCACTTCTTGATAAAATTTGTATTAAAGCCATCGGGACCCAGAGATTTATCCGAAGGTAAAAGTTTTATAATGCTATCAATCTCCAATTTAGTAAATGGTGATTCTAACTCGTGAAGTCGCACATCACTGGTTAAAAGTTCTGTAAGGTCAAAACCAATGCCTGAAAAGTCAGACGATCCTAGTCTGCACTTGAAAGCGTCCCAAAGAAGACCAGATTTAAGTTCATGCTCAAGTAAAGTGATCCCATTGTCGTCAGTCACAGTAGCAATTGAATTATTCCTGTGTCTAATGGTGGCATGGGCGTGGAAGAAGCGAGAACAGATGTCTCCATCAGAAACCCACCTAATAGCCGCACGCTGCTTCCAATAGATTTTCTGAATGTTAAGCAATTCGGCCACCTTTTGTTGCAAAATATCTCTGAAATTCCATTCCTCAATAGATAGATCTCGATGCTCTTCCATGATGTCAATAAGCTCAATAAGCAGCTTGATGTTCTTCACCGTTTTATCAATTTTTGGTAACGAACTCTGCCAATCTTTCAGAACTTTCCTTACATACTTGAACTTGGCAGTCAGGTTCTTAGCTTTGTCGGGGATGCTAGGGAGCCCATTCCATGTAGCTTGGAAAAGATTCATGAAACCATCCAATTCAAGCCAGAAGTTTTCAAACCGGAATAACTTAGGTTTAGGAATTCTAGACTTAAAGGAAACCAAACAAGGAACATGATCGGAAATGTCTCGCGGCATAGTCTTAGCATGGGAGTCCGGGTATATGATCGACCATTCTTGGGAGATGAAAAACCAATCCAGCCTCTGAAGAAGAGGTTCCCGCTGTCTGTTCGACCATGTGAATGTTAGCCCGTGCAGGGGAATTTCAATCAAGTCTAAGTTGCTAATTGCTTCATTGAACTTCAACATAAGGTTAGTATCACCCCCAATCCTATTCCTATCCTGTGGCCGACGGATTAAGTTGAAATCACCAACGAGAAGCCAGAGTTTGTCAGAAGGCATAGTGAAATTATGCAGCCAGTTTAGGAAATCAATTTTTCCATGGTGGGTACAAGGAGCATAAACATTTGTAATAATCCAAGAACAAGCCGACAAATTTGAAGTGAATTCCACCGACTGGGCATAATTGTTTTGAAAGATAACATTCCCGGAAAGCCTTGAGCTCTTCCAAATGATAACAGAACCTCCCGAGTTCCCCGTCGCGGGTACAAAAGCAAAAAAGTCAAAATGAGCAGGGCAAAAGTTTTTAAGGTAAGCCGAGTCAAAGAACTCCTTCTTTGTTTCTTGCAAACAAATAACCTCGCAATCAGCATCCCGAATAGCACAACGAATAGCATTCCACTTCACGGTGGAGTTAATCCCTCTAACGTTGTGGCTCAACACAGACCACTCCCGGAAGTTAACAGCATTGGGATTACTCATTGAGTAAATAAGAAGTTTTTGAGGCAGAACAATACCCAGACCAGTGGGTAAAGCCAGATTCAGTCCACAAGAAAAATATTAACAGAACATTAAAACAAGCACGCACAGGTGCTAACCAAGTATCCAGAAGACCTGCATTAGTCAAAAGTAAAACCAATCCCACCCAAAAGTTTATGGGGCCCACTCTAGAGCCCAGTTCTCCCGCCGTCCGCTTATTGTTTGTCTTGCTTATCTTCATCGGATGAATCATCAGTCCTGTCATCCACCAGATCCTTCCTGCCATCCCTTCGCTGACCAACATGTCCCACAGCTGAGTTCTTTTGCTTTAGTCTCTGCTCAGAAAGGTCATCCTCAGACAGGTTACAAAACCTGGAGCCCAGATTCCGCAGCACCTTGGAGGATAGCGGGGGGGGGGGCATCGAAGTTATGTTGGCACATGAGGCAGTTCCTTTTTGGGCAGGCCCCCTGCCTGAACCCAGCACGTGATTCTTTCAAACGTTTGCTTCTTCTGAGCTCTGACTCCACAATGATTGGTGACGGCCCACCACAACTGCCAGAATCCTTGGAGATCCCAGAAATGACATCCTCCATGGAGGAATCATTCGGACATTCCTTAGGGACCACAAAAGGGATGGATTTCATTCCCTGCTCCTGCAAAGTTGAGGGAATATCTGACAGCAGAAAGGTCTTGGACCAATTGAAAGTATCAGGCTGAAGCAGATTCGAAAGGAAAAAGGGTGCCCACTTCTTAGGGATGTCCACCGAGTGGTCAGCCGACCCAGCAGGAACAAAATATTTGGCCCAGAGTCTAGAGAACTGGGCAGCTCTTTTTCTTTCCTCAAACATCTGGAAAACAGGGTCAGGCAGCCATTCCTGAGAGAACATGAAGTTCAACTCCAAATTCTGAGGGTGATTATTGTTAGGCTCACCAACATGGGCCTGATGAGGCAAGTCCTCCAAATCATTGACATGGTCCACCTGATGCACCGGTCCATCAACCTCCTGAGGCCCAACGAGAGGGGCATCCCCAAGCAACATATGCCCATTTTCCACAAAATGCCCATTTGGAAGGGGTGCAAGCTGACCAGCACCAATGGAGCTGTCAGACGATAAGCCATAGTGCTGGTTACTGAGTTGTATCTCATCCTGCTGAACGTGTTGCTCTTCTGGCACTATGGGCAGCGGATCCTGCTGATTGGGCTGGTCATTCACAATCCACTGGTCCCAATCTCCCTGACCAAAGTCCTCCTGCTGAGCCGGAAGCTCACCACCCGCAGGCTCTGGAGGGAAATTTAGGTCAAACCCTGCCGGGGGCACGGGCTGGCCCAGTCCAAAGAAGACCAGGGGGAGCTGGTGGCCATCCTCGGGGGCCGGGAGGATGGGGTCCTCATCCTGAGCTTGGCCGCCAAGCATGAGTTGCTGAATAATTTCACATTGAACAGTCCAAGAGTCACCAACAAATCCCTCAGCCTCCGAAAAAACAAAAAATTGGGGGACCTCATCAAGTGAAGTGACACGAACTCGAAGCAAGGTTCTAGAGATATTACTCCGATCCTCCTCCCAGAGAATCAGCCTTCCAAACGATCCAATGGCAGCCTGCAGGTATTCTGAAGAACGATAATCCAATGGAAACCCCAGAAGCATAAGCCAGCATTCATGGTTGAAAAGAAGAGCCCGGTGGTTCCAAGCATCATTGTGACGGACCGCGGTGAAAGTAGCATCCAGATATTGCTGGGGGCCCAGCAGAACCAAATTATCCCGCTCCAGAACACTACGAAACTGCACTATCACCTGCCCCAAGTGCGAGCGCTGAATGGCACGAATACCGACCCGACAATGCTCAACAAGATACTCCCTGACCACATCTCTGACCGCAGGGAACAAAACCTCGTGCTCAGGTAAAGGATGAATATTGATAATCGCCCAGTCCTCATGCATTGACGGCAAACGCTGCGAGACTGACCTGACCATGATCCCACAGTGCTGGACCACCGCGGCGCTGAAGCCTGGTGGTAGGAACGGCTCCGGGTCCACTCGCCGGTACGCCATTGCCAGATTCTCAGAAGGTCGCCGGAGAGCCAAGAGCAAAGGAGCGGTTTGGGGTTTTGGTGAAGTGACACCCAGCGAGAGCTCCAAGGACGTTTCGGGCACCTGTTCGTATATTTTTAATAAGACCGCCCTGGCGAATTCACCGAAGCAGGCAAAGGCAGGAGGAGTCCCACCCGTCAGGGAGCCGGGTGAAGGGCGGAACCAGGACCCGAAGTCCAAGAGGCGAGACGACCCCTCCAAAAGGCTATAACTTTCGAAGGAAGGGAACGAGGAGAGGGGGAATCCAAATTCCGATTTCTTACGATTGCAGAACAGTTCCAAATGCCCCCTGGCTTTACAAAATTGGCAGAGAAACGCTGAGGAAACCGAGCCAGACAAATCCGTCCTTCCAAGATAGGGGTGGGCCGAAGGGCCCGGCCCAGGCCTGAGAGGCCCATTACGAAGAATGGGCCGCCAACGAAGCCTACGAGTCCTGGGGAACCCAGCAGCAGAATTTGAAATTGAGGAGGAGCAATCATCATGGCCCTGACGCCCGCGTCCAATCATGCTTCCGTTAAGCCTAGGAAGACCCACAGAAGGAAAAGGCCTGCAATGGAGAGCATGCGACGAGGCTCCCGAGGCCGGGGATGTGACAGGAAACCTCGAGCCCCGCGCACCTGAGGAGGATCCCAATCTATTGGAGACAGAAATCCTCGGCGCATTCAAATTTCCAGCAAAGCGGGAAGAAGGATTATGACGACGAAATGAGACAGCGTTTGCACCGGTCAACGGCGGACGCCTAACCATATCAGCGAACGAGATTTTTTTCCTGCCCTTAACAAACCACCAGTTGGCATTCTCCTCTTGAAGGAATAATCTGAGTTCATAATTCCAATTTGGTCCACCAGAGTTCCACAAGTTGAAGAAGGCTTTGAATTCCGGACGGACAATGCATCTAGAGTTGTAAATGTGGAACCCAACATCCTTGGAAGAAACCGTGAATCGAAAAACCCGGTCAGCAAGCGAGAGGACCTTGAATCCCCTGGCAAAACCACCAAAAGCAACTTGAAGAAGATGACCAACCGAAACCGAGTCGAGCTTGAAGATGCATCTTCCAAACGAGACAACTAGCCAAAAGGCCGACGGAGAATTCGGACTACCAGAGCAAACAGGAACAGAAAACCGGCGCCTAACATCCGCCTCAAATAACGAGCCCGGCCAGAAGTCCAAACGAGAGAGGTTCATCATCCAGCACGAAGAGGACCAAGCGGGAAGGGGGAGCAAAGAAGACTAAAAAGAGGGGAGAGGAGAGGCCCAGCGTGCACCTTGATCAGAGCCCCCACCCCGCGTCCAAAGACGCCGGCCACGGGGCAGCCTGGTGGTGCGCGGCATCCCCGCCGGTGGATGCCATCTCACTGTTGAGCTCTTCGATGGGTGGAAGCGAAAAGGGACGGGTTACCCATGACTCCTTTAGCAAACTTATGATGTGCTGCAGACCATGCCTGGTTTTAATAGTTAGAGAGGGTGTCCCTGTTACACGGTTTTCGTCACGGTTCAGGGTTGAAAATCAGACTGAATTAAGTACAAAACTTGGAGGTTCTAAAATGTAATTGATTACCATCTGTACAAGTTTGAGGTGTTTTACAGCAGGAATTTCAGAATGCGGTCACTAATATCTACTTTAACTTTGGTGACGTACTCCATACAGCTTTCATGAGAATTTAATAAACTATCATCTTAAGAAATATACTGACATGACACAATAACAAAAAATTAGGGATGATTAGCATCAGCTAAATTTTTCTCTTCTCCTGTCAGCGAAGCTCTCATGGAGGAAGAAATGACTCTCTGCCGGCGCATGGAAATAACAATACCTACGGCGGCCATGACAGCTTCCTAATGACAAGATAATGAGCAAGTAGTGACAGTCAAAATCATTTTATGCACTGCATTTCCTTCGTTCCTTGGCGCCCACCGACCAGCGACCGTCATGGTGTTCGCGTTCGTGGCCGGCAGCCGGGTGGCGGCAGCAGAGGCGCTGACGACGGCGCGGTTCGCCCGCCAGGTGCTCTCCGGGCGATGGTTCACGCTGCTGGCGTGCCTGCTGATCCTGTCGGCGTCGGGCGCCACGTACGCGTTCGGCATCTACTCCCGGGCGCTCAAGTCGGCGCTGGGCTACGACCAGCGCGCCGTGGCCACGCTCGCCTTCTTCAAGGACCTGGGCAGCAACGTGGGCGTCCCAGCGGGGCTGCTCAGCGAGGTGGCCCCGCCGTGGGCGGTGCTCGCCGCCGGGGCCGCCATGAACCTCGCGGGCTACCTCATGGTCTACCTCTCCCTCGCCGGCCGCGTCGCCGCCCCGGCCCCGCCGCCGCTCTGGCTCATGTGCGCCTACGTCTGCGTCGGCGCCAACTCGCAGGCCTTCGCCGGCACCGCCGCTCTGGTGACGTGCGTCCGGAACTTCCCCGAGGCCCGCGGCGCCGTGCTCGGCCTGCTCAAGGGCTACGTCGGCCTCAGCAGCGCCATCCTCGCGCAGATCTACCTCGCCCTCTACGGCGGCGGCGCCGACGCCCGCTCGCTCGTCCTGCTCATCGCCTGGCTCCCCGCTGCCGTCTCCGTCGTGTTCCTCGGCACCGTCCGCGTCATGCCGCCGCCGAATGGCCGGACCAGGAGGAGCACGAGCCGCGGCGGAGTAGGCGACGTGTTCCTCTGCTTGCTCTACATCTCTGTCGCGCTCGCCGCGTACATCCTCGTCATGATCATCGTACAGAGGCAGGCCAGCTTCTCGCGCGCCGCCTACGCCGCGTCGGCAGCCGGGCTCCTCGTCCTTCTCTTCCTGCCCCTCGCCGTTGTCGTCAGGCAGGAGTACCGGATCAAACATGAGCTCGAGGGCTCCCCGAGTGTCGACGCACCCTTGCCCGTGATGGTGACGGTCGTTGAGAAATCCATCGCCATGCCATTGGTAGAGCCGGCGATCACTACTAGCGATACGCCACCGTCTTCCTCTTGCTTAGTAGGAATAAGATCCTTCTTGCGGCACGCGTTCAGCCCTCCGGCGCACGGCGAGGACTACTCCATCCCGCAGGCGCTGGTGAGCGTGGACATGCTGGTTCTGTTCCTGGCTATCGCCTGCGGCGCTGGCGGCACGCTGACGGCGATCGACAACATGGGGCAGATCGGGCAGTCGCTGGACTACCCGCCCAAGAGCGTGGACGCCTTCGTCTCCCTCATCAGCGTCTGGAACTACGCCGGCCGCGTCACCGCCGGGTACGGCTCCGAGGCGCTCCTGTCGCGCTACAGGTTCCCGCGGCCGCTGGCGCTCACGCTCGTCCTCCTCGCGTCCTGCGCCGGCCACCTGCTCATCGCCCTGGGCGTCCCGCGCGCGCTCTATGCGGCGTCGGTCCTCATCGGCTTCTGCTTCGGCGCGCAGTGGCCGCTGCTGTACGCCGTCATCTCCGAGCTGTTCGGGCTCAGGCGCTACCCCACGCTTTACAACTTGGGCGCCGTCGCCAGCCCCGTCGGCGCCTACGTGCTCAACGTGCGCGTCGCGGGCCGGCTCTACGACGCCGAGGCCGCCAGGTGTTAGCGACGTGGAAGGAGAAGGCAGGGAATGGCGTGAGGAAGGGGAAAGAGTTAGAGAAGTTGGGAAGACGGTGGGAGCACGAAGGCTTTTCTGGTATTCTATTTCTTTGATCACCAGTTCATACAGAATACAGACTCAAATACCCTTCACCCTACGACCCAACACATGGCCCACTCGTTTACATAACCCCTTGGCTCGGATATGCGAGCTGCTCCTTGCTGGGACATCGCCGCTCTTCCGCGACGGCTGCCTCGTCTAGCGTCTCCCCTAGACTGCTGCTGACATTCCCCACCGCTTGAAATGTGGCTTGCCCCCAAGCCACTGATGGTAAGAAATTTTAGTTGTCATGCCGGGAGCATCGGTGATAGCCACTAGCCAGCAGTTGCAGATTTTGAGCTACTAGTGTAGTCCTCCACATATGTTGGTACTTCGTTGGTTGGGGCAGTGCACGCAGCAATGACTCCTAGATCTTTCCTCAAGGAGATGGCAAGTGTCACGTTGGGTTTCTGATGCCTGTTGCCATCAAATGGGTCCTTCTGGAGCAGCAAAACATCCTCTCGAGGTGACTCATCTTTGTCCTTGAGAAAAATCATCACTTGGACCGCATACATCAATGCAATCAATGGATCTGTCATCTGATTAACAGCCCAGACAAGTAAACTTGCGTCAGCCGGTGGGAGGCATTTCACTACCCGAGTACAGCCCTCTTCAGATTTGTATTGCATCATCTGTTCATAAAGGCATCTTTGCATCATCAAGAGGATTGTCGAGACACTGTTTCCTTGGGAATCATAGGCACACTGCGTTGATTCTGTTGCAATACCAAAGACACTTGCAGATGATTCTGGTCTGTTCACAGGAAAGCTGTAGATATCAGTATCAAATGGTTGCCAAGGTGTAAGCCTGACGGACAAGCCATCTCCTAGTATCACAACATGCACGGGTGGTGGCCATGGTTGCTTGTACGTCACCGCATCCCAACTACGTCCAAATGACAGCAAGAATCTGCGACGGATCAACATCATGCAGGCCATCAAATTCTGATAAAAATACACGGTATACTGATTTGGACTGAGCCCTATTGCAAAAATATCCGAGGTGATCGTTGACAATATCCCCAGCACCTCACACTCTTGTTCCAACCCAGCCTGCACTGTTCTCTCCCCTTCAAGTGCCTCATCAGAATGCTCCCTAGAACATATCGGCAGTGAATCTAACTCCTGAGTTATCTCAACTTGTTGAACCTGCTTCTTCTCAATCTGAGTGATAGTGACATGCTCAGAAGCTTCCACGGACATAGAGTTCATTTTATGCTTTGACTCAACCTGAGAGAAATGCTCCACCTCAATACTTCTGGTTGTCCTCTCAACAGTTTCACGGTCACTAGTATCTGGTGGCATAGCACACAATTCCTGTTGTGGAGTACTTTGTTCAGCTTGCCCACCCTCAGATATCTCATCTTCAAATGATATTCTCTGATCCTTATCTTTCAATCCACTATCATACTCAGGAGACTGATGAGCAGCAAAGGTCTCCATGGTTTTGCTTGTATTTATCCCATTATTAGGCGTAGCTTCCATACACGCTGGCACAAAGACTACTGCTGCGATCTGTTCATCAATCAGCTGATCAACCACATTATCAACCTTGTCATCATCAGATGTGATGTCAATTATCTCCTCATTGGTACCAATTGTGGTGAAAAACAGCCATGGAATTGGACATAAATCAGCACTTCCACACCCAAACTCAACCTGCATATGAGGTGGTGGCCAAGGCTGTCGATATGGCACTGCATCCCAGCTAAAACAACTTTGTATGAGTTTGAAGCAATTCGTCAAACACCTGTTGGGCGAGGTGGCGAGAACCTCCTCCTCCTCTGCGCTCCTGGTGTTGGACATGGGGATCCCGCTGATACTGGTGGAGTCCTCCTGGAACCTGTTGTGGCTGTAGAAGGCGATGTCGAGCAGGAACCATGTGGCGTCGTGGCCGACGAGGTGCTGGAACAAGAGCTTGCGGATTAGCAGCTCCGTGCTCTTCTTGTACTGACGGATCTCGCACAGCGCGGCGGTGCCCGGGCGGAGCTGGTGCGCCTTCTTCACGCCGCACGTCCTCGTCTCCGACTTGCGCGCCCCCTTCGTTGCCAGCTGCTTCCGCGGCGCCTTGCCGCCCATCGACTTGCGCGCCATCTGCTTCATGCGGGCTATCACAGAGGGGTGGAGATCGGGGAGGCTGCTCTGCTCTGGGGCTCGAACCAGGGATGGGGCTCTGACTTCGCGGGGGCCGATGAGGTGGAGCCCGTGCGCGAACTCCCTAGAGAAGAGACCGAAGGTGTTGTGCTCGACAATGACCATCCCGTCCAACTTCTCCTGGTTGTTGATGTGTTTCGTCTGGACCATCCCTGAGGTCGTGTGTCCAACCTCGTCCGCGACGCTCCTCAACGTGTGTGCCCGCAAGCACGACTTTCCGTCGATGATGGCGCAGTCGAGAACGTGCTTGCCGATGGATGTGTTGAGCGCCTGGTTCAGTGACGGCAAGGAGAAGCGGAGGAGTCGGACTTCGCGGGACAACTCCGTCACGCCGACGAGCCCGTCGTGGACCTTCTCGCGCGGGTTGGAGAGCGCGGCGGTCGCAGGGACCCTGTCGACCTCGCTGTGGGACAGCTCAGAGTCGTTGCTGCCATGGACGGCGCTGACGGGGTCGACGGTCAGGTGCTGTAGCGGTCGGCGCTGCAGCCGCGCGCTGCGACCGAGATGCTGGCGCTGTCCTGGGATGCTGGCGTTGTGCTGGTGCGAGCGGTCCCAGGCGGTGTCGAGGAGGAAGAGATGGTCGTGGCACGAGACGTCGACGGACTCGGTGATGGAGTTGTCGGGCTCCTCGTCGAAAATAGGCTCTCCATGGAAGCCTGTGGGTGGGGCTGCCGAAGAGCTGAACACATCGTCGTCGTACATCGGCGCGGCGACGGAGGAGGTGGCGGAGTTGGAAGATGGCAGCCCTGAGACCGAGTCCTCCATCCTGTGCTCGCCACCACAGCCAGCCAACGCATCGGTCAAGCGGAGCTCCATGTGCGCCATCGCGTCGAGAATCTGCTGTATTGCCGCCTCCATGGGTGCAATATTCCAGGATGCGAGTAGTTCTGATACCAAATGTTAGCGACGTGGAAGGAGAAGGCAGGGAATGGCGTGAGGAAGGGGAAAGAGTTAGAGAAGTTGGGAAGACGGTGGGAGCACGAAGGCTTTTCTGGTATTCTATTTCTTTGATCACCAGTTCATACAGAATACAGACTCAAATACCCTTCACCCTACGACCCAACACATGGCCCACTCGTTTACATAACCCCTTGGCTCGGATATGCGAGCTGCTCCTTGCTGGGACATCGCCGCTCTTCCGCGACGGCTGCCTCGTCTAGCGTCTCCCCTAGACTGCTGCTGACACCAGGCAGCACGGCGGGATGCTGCCCGCCGCTGGGGACAAGGCTTGCATCGGCGTGCAGTGCTTCCGGACGTCGTTCCTCATCATCACGGCCGCCACGGTGGGCGGTGCGCTCGTGTCGCTAGTGCTCGTGTGGAGGACCAGAGACTTCTACAGGGGTGACATATACGCTAAGTTTAGGGACGGAGTGGTGGAGTCGTCGGCGGAGCAGCGGCGGAGCGAGGAGGGTAGTGGAGGTAGAGTGAACGGAGATCAACGACATGAGTAGATGACTACTATATATGGCCAACAGGCCGACCCGGCACGACCCAGCACGGGCCCGGACAATCACGGCCTATCAGCAAACGGACCGGCACGAGTCTACGTGTTTTAACGGGCCGTGTCTGGAGAGCCCACGTTTTCGTGCCGGGCCGGTCCGTTTGGCACGTTCAAAAAACGGTCGTGCCAGCACCAGCCCACCAAAGTTAAAACAACAAAAAAACAACAGAGAATATAGACAAATATAATACATGAGCTGTTTTGTGCAATGCTGCTTCATTAAAAACATTTCTAGGTAAAACTCACCCTTGTAAGAAACCCTAGAAAGGAAAAAAGAGCGCAGCCAGCTCAAAGTTTAGTCACTAAGTTTATATGTGTTACAAATGTATATTACAATACAAAATGACTCTCTCACAATGACTGAATGACAAAGCACAAAACAGATGACCACATCGGAGTCTAGAAGACTAAACTAAGTAGTAAATACCAAAATCACTAAGCAGCAATAGGTTCATCTTCATCAAGGAATAAGTTCTGGAATGAGTCCTCAAGCTCTGGGTTGTCAACACCATGTTGTTCTCTCTTTTCTCTTAATTCCCAATCTTTTAAGCAAGTCAGCATCTCCATATTCTCAGGCAATCAGCGTCGTCGTCGCTCCTCAATTATCCTCCCTGTCAAATTGAAACAAGACTCTGAAGAGACAGTATATGAAAGTCGCCTAGAGGGGGTGTGAATAGGAAAATATGAAATTTATAAACTTTAAGCACAACTACAAGCCGGGGTTAGCGTTAGAAATAAAGTCAAGTCCGAAAGAGAGGGCGAAAACAAATCAACCAAAGAAATAGAGCAAATGACACGGTGATTTGTTTTACCGAGGTTCGGTTCTTGCAAACCTACTCCCCGTTGAGGTGGTCACAAAGACTGGGTCTCTTTCAACCATTTCCCTCTCTCAAACGGTCACCTAAACCGAGTGAGCTTTTCTCCTCAATCAATTGGGTCACTTAGACCCCACAAGGACCACCACAACTTGGTGTCTCTTGCTTTGATTACAAAGGTGTTGAGAACAAGAATGGGAAGAAGAAAAGTGATCCAAGCGACAAGAACTCAAATGAACACAAATATCTCTCTCACTAGTCACTAATTGTTTGGAGTGATTCCGGACTTGGGAGAGGATTTGATCTCTTGTTTGTGTCTTGGAGTGAAGTCTAGAGCTCTTGTATTGAATGCAATGGCTGAAAACTTGGATTGCCTTGAAGTGGTGGTGGTTGGGGGTATTTATAGCCCCACCCACCAAAATGGCCGTTGGGGAGGCTAGCTGTCGATGGGCGCACCGGACAGTCCGATGCGCCAGCCACGTCACCCAACCGTTAGGGTTCGACCGTTGGAGCTCTGACAGCCTGGGCCACCGGACAGTCCGGTGGTGCACCAGACAGTCACTGTTCACTGTCCGGTGCGCCTTCTGGCGCCTGCTCTGACTCTGCGGGAACTATCCGCGCACTGTAGCTCACTGTTCACCTTTTGCAGACGATCGTTGGCGCTGTAGCCGTTGCTCCACTTGGCACACCGGACAGTCCGGTGAATTATAGCGGAGTGGCTTTTCCAGAAACCCGAAGGTGGTGAGTTCGAGTTGATCCACCCTGGTGCACCGGACACTGTCCGGTGGCACACCGGACAGTCCGGTGCGCCAGACCAGGGCAGCCTTCGGTTGGTTTTGCTCCTTTCTTTTTGAACCCTATCTTGGACTTTTTATTGGTTTGTGTTAAACCTTTGGCACCTGTAGAACTTATAATCTAGAGCAAACTAGTTAGTCCAATTGTTTGTGTTGGGCAATTCAACCACCAAAATCATTTAGGAAAAGGTTTTTACCCTATTTTCCTTTCAATCTCCCCCTTTCTGGTGATTGATGTCAACACAAACCAAAGCAAATATATAAGTGCATAATTGAACTAGTTTGTAAGGTAAGTGCAAAGGTTGCTTGGAATTAAACCAATTAAAACTTTCATAAGATATGCATAGATTGCTTTCTTCTTATTTAACATTTTGGACCACGCTTGCACCAATTGTTTTGTTTTTGCAAATGTTTTTGGAAATTCTTTTTCAAAGTCTTTTTGCAAATAGTCAAAGGTGTATGAATAAGATTTCGAGAAGAATTTTTAAGATTTGAAATTTTCTCTCCCTGTTTCAAATGCTTTTCCTTTCACTCAAACAAAACCCCCCCTTAATGAAATTCTCCTCTTAGTGTTCAAGAGGGTTTTATAAATTGAAATAAGATCAATTGTTTTAGATACCAATTTTTGATAAACTCCTCCTTAAAATATAGATACTAATTGAGATAGCATTTCTTAGAGGAATACTAATTTGAAGGATATCAATTGAAAACAACTTTGTTTCGATTTTTTTTGAAATTGGCGTGGTGGTGCGGTCCTTTTGCTTTGGGCTAATACTCTCTCCCCCTTTGGCATCAATCGCCAAAAATGGAGTCTTTAGAGCCCTTTTTAAATTCTCTCCCCCTTTGGCAAACAATATATGAGTGAAGGATTATACCAATGTGGAGAGCGATGCGGAGTGATGGCGAAGGGTAAATAGTATCGGTAGAGTGGAGTGGAAGCCTTGTCTTCGCCGAAGACTCTGTTTCCCTTTCAATCTATGACTTAGCATGTAATACACTTGGAAACACATTAGTCATAGCACATGAAAGAGATATGATCAAAGGTACATAGATGAGCTATGTGTGCAATGTATCAATCAATGTTCCGAGAATCAAGAATGTTTAGCTCATTCCTAAGTTTGGTAAAGGTTTTCTCATCTAATGGTTTGGTAAAGATATCGGCTAATTGTTCTTTGGTGCTAACATAAGCAATCTCGATATCCCCCCTTTGTTGGTGATCCCTCAAAAAGTGATATCGAATGGCTATGTGCTTAGTGCGACTGTGCTCAATGGGATTATCCACCATGCGGATTGCACTCTCATTATCACATAGGAGAGGGACTTTGGTTAATTTGTAGCCATAGTCCCTAAGGGTTTGCCTCATCCAAAGCAATTGCGCGCAACAATGGCCTGTGGCAATATACTTGGCTTCGGCGGTAGAAAGAGCTACTGAATTTTGTTTCTTTGAAGCCCAAGATACCAGGGATCTTCACAAGAACTGACAAGTCCCTGATGTGCTCTTCCTATCAATTTTACACCCTACCCAATCAGCATCTGAATAACCTATTAAATCAAAAGTGGATCCCTTAGGGTACCAAAGACCAAACTTAGGTGTATGAACTAAATATCTCAAGATTCTTTTCACGGCCCTAAGGTGAACTTCCTTAGAATCAGCTTGGAATCTTGCACACATGCATACAGAAAGCATAATATCCGGTCGAGATGCACATAAATAGAGTAAAGATCCTATCATCGACCAGTATATCTTTTGATCTACGGATTTACCTCCCGTGACGAGGTCGAGATGCCCATTAGTTCCCATGGGTGTCTTGATGGGCTTGGCATCCTTCATTCCAAACTTGGTGAGTATGTCTTGAATGTACTTTGTTTGGCTAATGAAGGTGCCCTCTTGGAGTTGCTTCACTTGAAATCCTAAGAAATACTTAAACTCCCCCATCATAGACATCTCGAATTTTTGAATCATAATCCTACTAAACTCTTCACAAGTAGATTTGTTAGTAGACCCAAATATGATATCATCAACATAAATTTGGCATACAAACAAATCATTTGCAATGGTTTTAGTAAAGAGTGTAGGATCGGCTTTGCCGACTTTGAAGCCCTTAGTGATAAGGAAATCTCTTAGGCATTCATACCATGCTCTTGGGGCTTTCTTGAGCCCATAAAGCGCCTTAGAGAGTTTATACACATGATTAGGGTACTCACTATCTTCAAAGCTAGGAGATTGCTCAACATAGACCTCCTCCTTGATTGGCCCATTGAGGAAGGCACTTTTCATGTCCATTTGATAGAGCTTAAAGCCATGGTAAGTAGCATAGGCAAGTAATATACGAATTGACTCAAGCCTAGCTATGGGTGCATAGGTTTCACCGAAATCCAAACCTTCGACTTGTGAATATCCCTTGGCCACAAGTCGGGCTTTGTTCCTTGTCACCACACTATGCTCATCTTGCTTGTTGCGGAAGACCCACTTGGTTCCTACAACATTTTGGTTAGGACGTGGAACAAGATGCCATACCTCATTCCTCGTGTAGTTGTTGAGTTCCTCTTGCATTGCCAACACCCAATCCGAATCTCTTAATGCGTCTTCCACCCTGTATGGCTCAATAGAAGACACAAAAGAGTAATGTTCACAAAAATGAGCGACACGAGATCGAGTGGTTACCCCCTTATAAATATCGCCGAGGATGGAGTTCACGGGGTGATCTCGTTGTATCGTGGTGGACTCTTGGGTGTGGCGGTCTTGGACCCTGATCATCTTCCTTGTCTTGATCATTGGCATCTCCCCCTTGATCATTGTCCTCCTCTTGAGGTGGCATCTTCTTGATCCTCATTCTCATCATCTTGAGCTTGATCCTCATCTTGGGTTGGTGGAGATGCTTGTATGGAATATGAAGGTTGATCTTGTGCTTGTGGAGGCTCTTCGGATTACTTAGGACACACATCCCCAATGGACATGTTCCTTAGCGCGACACATGGAGCCTCTTCATCATCTAGCTCATCAAGATCAACTTGCTCCACTTGAGAGCCGTTAGTCTCATCAAACACAATGTCACAAGAAACTTCAACTAGTCCAGTGGATTTATTGAAGACTCTATATGCCCTTGTGTTTGAGTCATAACCAAGTAAAAAGCCTTCTACAGCCTTAGGAGCAAATTTAGATTTTCTACCTCTTTTAACAAGAATAAAACATTTGCTGCCAAAGACTCTAAAATATGAAACATTGAGCTTTTTACCGGTTAGGAGTTCATAAGATGTCTTCTTGAGAATTCGGTGAAGGTAGAGACGGTTGATGGCGTAGCAAGCAGTGTTGATTGCTTCCGCCCAAAACCGGTCCGAAGTCTTGTACTCATCAAGCATGGTCCTCGCCATGTCAAGTAAAGTTCTATTCTTCCTCTCCACTACACCATTTTGTTATGGAGTGTAGGGAGAAGAGAACTCATGCTTGATGCCCTCGTCCTCAAGAAAGCCTTCAATTTGAGAGTTCTTGAACCCCGTCCCATTGTCGCTTCTAATCTTTTTGATCCTTAAGTCGAACTCATTTTGAGCCTGTCTCAAGAATCCCTTTAAGGTCTCTTGGGTTTGAGATTTATCCTGCAAAAAGAATACCCAAGTGAAGCGAGAATAATCATCCACAATAACTAGACAATACTTACTCCCGCCAATGCTTATGTAAGCTATCGGGCCGAATAGATCCATGTGGAGTAGCTCAAGTGTCTTGTCGGTCGTCATGATGTTCTTGTGTGGATAACGAACACCAACTTGCTTCCCTGCTTGACATGCGCTACAAACCCTGTCTTTCTCAAAATGAACATTTGTTAGTCCCAAAATGTGTTCTCCCTTTAGAAGCTTGTGAATATTCTTCATCCCAACGTGGGCTAGTGAGAGCACCTAGAGGGGGGGGGGGTGAATAGGTGATCCTGTAAAACTTAAACTTATAACCACCAAAAACTTGTTAAGTGTTAGCACAATTATTGCCAAGTGGCTAGAGAGGAGTCTCAACAAAACACAATACCACAAGAGATCAAACACAGAGAGAACACAGTGGTTTATCCCGTGGTTCGGCCAAGACCAATGCTTGCCTACTCCACGTTGTGGCGTCCCAACGGACGAGGGTTGCAATCAACCCCTCTCAAGTGGTCCAAAGACCAACTTGAATACCACGGTGTTTTGCTTTGCCTTTCAATATCCCGTTTGCGAGGAATCTCCACAACTTGGAGTCTCTCGCCCTTACACTTAAGATTCACAAAGAAATACGGAGTAAGGGAGGGAATGAGCAACGCACACAAGACTTCAAAAGATCAGAGCAACACGCACACAAGTAGCAATAAGAGCTCGCAACACAACTCAAAGAGTACACAACTCCACAAGAGCTCTATATGCTATCACAATGAAACGAATGCGCGAGATCGATGTCTTGGTGCTTAGAAATGTTGTAGGAATGCTTGGTGTCCTCCTCCATGCGCCTAGGGGTCCCTTTTATAGCCCCAAGGCAGCTAGGAGCCGTTGAGAACAAATCTGGAAGGCCATCCTTGCCTTCTGTCGTCGGGTGCACCGGACAGTCCGGTGCACACCGGACACTGTCCGGTGCCCGATTTCCTTCCTTAAACAGCGCAGCCGACCGTTGCAGATCTGGGAGCCGTTGGCGCACCGGACATGTCCGGTGCACACCGGACAGTCCGGTGCCCCCTTCCGACCGTTGGCCCGGCCACGTGTCGCGCGCAGATTCCGCGGCCGACCGTTGGCTCGGCCGACCGTTGGCACACCGGACAGTCCGGTGAATTTTAGCCGTACGCCGTCGGTGAATTCCCGAGAGCGGCCACTTCGCGCCGAGTCAGCCTGGCGCACCGGACACTGTCCGGTGCACCACCGGACAGTCCGGTGCTCCAGACCGAAACAGCCTTTTGGCTGTACACAGCCAACTCTTCTCTGACTCGTTTTCTCCTGTTCTTCTTCTCTCTGTTTCTAACACTTAGACAAATATATTAGTACACAAAACCAATGTACTGAGGCTTAGAAACATACCTTTACTTGTGATTTGCACTTTGTTCATCCATGGGCATAGATTCACATTTAAGCACTTGTGTTGGCACTCAATCACCAAAATACTTAGAAATGGCCCAAGGGCACATTTCCCTTTCAATCTCCCCCTTTTTGGTGATTTATGCCAACACAACATAAAGCAACTAGAACAAGTGCAAAATCACTTCAAATAGAACTTAAATTCATTTTGATTCGATTTGGCATATATGGATCATCCTTTGCCACCACTTGGTTTGTTTTTGCAAATTAAACTCAAATCTCTATCTCTAAGTCAAACACACATGTTGAAGTATAAAGAGAGTCATTCCAAAAGAGATTGATCAAAGATTTCAAAAACTCCCCCTATTTCCCATAATCATTACTTCTTCCCACAAGAACCCAACTTTTGACAGAAGAGACAATAAGAGAGTTTTGACAAAACAAAAAGCTCTATTTCACTATTTTCAAAATTTCTCAAGTTCTCAAGTGGTAGCTGATCCATTTATTGCTTTGGCCTTTATTTTCTCCCCCTTTGGCATCAAGCACCAAAACGGAATCAACTTTGGCCCTTTAACCCCATTGCCTCACCAAAATCTCCAATTAAGAGCAAATGGCAATAAGAGTTCATTAGATGGACTTGGAATAAGTTACCCTCTCATCGGAGTGCAGTGGAAGTCTTTCATGGTCCAAGTCCACCTTTCCCTTTCAATTCGCCTTTGAGACTAAATCAAGCAAACTCAACCACATAGTTAGTCTCAAAGGGTCAAGTTATAACACATCTCCCTCTAAACATGTGCATCACCTTGCAACGGACTTGTGAGGTCCAGGGAGTGTTTGTACAACTTGAGCACCACAATAAGCAACAAAATGCAGAATGAACATGATCAAAGGCATAAACACATGTATGCTACAATTCAATCCAAGTTCCGCGAATCTAAGACATTTAGCTCACTACGCAGCCTGCAAAAGGTCTTCTCATCTAGAGGCTTGGTAAAGATATCGGCTAGCTGGTTCTCGGTGCTAACATGAAACACTTCGATATCTCCCTTTTGCTGGTGGTCTCTCAAAAAGTGATGCCGGATGTCTATGTGCTTTGTGCGGCTGTGCTCAACAGGATTTTCCGCCATGCGGATAGCACTCTCATTGTCACATAGGAGTGGGACTTTGCTCAGATTGTAGCCAAAGTCCCTGAGGGTTTGCCTCATCCAAAGTAGTTGCGCACAACACTGTCCTGCGGCAACGTACTCGGCCTCAGCGGTGGATAGGGCAACGGAAGTTTGTTTCTTAGAGTTCCACGACACCAGGGACCTTCCTAAGAATTGGCACGTCCCCGATGTACTCTTCCTATCGACCTTGCATCCAGCATAGTCGGAATCTGAGTATCCAACCAAGTCAAAGGTAGACCCCTTTGGATACCAGAGCCCGAAGCAAGGCGTAGCAACTAAATATCTAAGGATTCGCTTCACTGCCACTAAGTGACATTCCTTAGGGTCGGATTGAAATCTAGCACACATGCATACGCTAAGCATAATATCCGGTCTACTAGCACATAAGTAAAGTAATGACCCTATCATTGACCGGTACGCTTTTTGATCAACGGACTTACCTCCTTTGTTGAGGTCGGTGTGTCCGTCGGTTCCCATCGGAGTCTTTGCGGGCTTGGCGTCCTTCATCCCAAAACGCTTTAGCAGATCTTGCGTGTACTTCGTTTGGGAGATGAAGGTGCCTTCCTTGAGTTGCTTCACTTGGAACCCAAGGAAGTAGTTCAACTCGCCCATCATCGACATCTCGAATTTCTGCGTCATCACCCTGCTAAACTCTTCACAAGACTTTTGGTTAGTAGAACCGAATATTATGTCATCGACATAAATTTGGCACACAAACAAATCACCATCACATGTATTTGTAAAAAGAGTTGGATCGGCTTTCCCAACTTTGAAAGCATTAACAAGTAGAAAGTCTCTAAGGCATTCATACCATGCTCTTGGGGCTTGCTTAAGTCCATAGAGCGCCTTAGAGAGCTTACACACATGGTCGGGGTACCGATCATCCTCGAAGCCAGGGGGTTGCTCCACGTACACCTCCTCCTTGATTGGCCCGTTGAGGAAAGCGCTCTTTACATCCATTTGGTACAACCTGAAAGAATGATGAGCGGCATATGCTAGCAAGATACGAATTGATTCTAGCCTAGCCACAGGAGCAAAAGTCTCCTCGAAATCCAAACCTGCGACTTGGGCATAACCTTTTGCCACAAGTCGAGCCTTGTTTCTCGTCACCACTCCGTGCTCGTCCTGTTTGTTGCGGAACACCCACTTGGTTCCCACAACATTTTGCTTCGGACGAGGCACCAGTGTCCAAACTTCATTCCTCTTGAAGTTGTTGAGCTCCTCCTGCATGGCCAACACCCAGTCCGGATCTAGCAAGGCCTCCTCTACCCTGAAAGGCTCAATAGAAGAGACAAAGGAGTAATGCTCACAAAAATTAACTAATCGAGATCGAGTAGTTACTCCCTTGCTAATGTCACCCAGTATTTGGTCGACGGGATGATCCCTTTGAATCATCGCTCGAACTTGGGTTGGGGGTGCCGGTTGCGCTTCTTCCTCCATCACATATTCACATGATCAACTTGTGCTCCCCCTTGATCACACGCCTCCTGTTGATGAACCTGTTCATCGTCTTGAGTTGGGGGACGCACCATAGTTGAGGAAGAAGGTTGATCTTGCTCCAAGTGTTCCTGTGGTCGCACATCACCAATCGCCATTGTGCGCATAGCGGCCGTTGGAACATCTTCTTCATCTACATCATCAAGATCAACAGCTTGCTCTCTTGGAGAGCCATTAGTCTCATCAAATACAACGTCGCTAGAGACTTCAACCAAACCCGATGATTTGTTGAAGACTCTATACGCCTTTGTATTTGAGTCATAACCTAATAAAAACCCTTCTACTGCTTTGGGAGCAAACTTAGAATTTCTACCTTTCTTCACTAGAATGTAACACTTGCTCCCAAATACACGAAAGTAAGATACATTGGGTTTGTTCCCGGTTAGCAGCTCATACGAAGTCTTCTTGAGGAGGCGGTGAAGGTAGACCCTGTTGATGGCATGGCAAGCCGTGTTCACGGCTTCCGTCCAAAAGCACTCGGGGGTCTTGAACTCTCCTAGCATCGTCCTCGCCATATCGATGAGCGTCCTGTTCTTCCTCTCTACCACACCATTTTGCTGTGGTGTGTAGGGAGCGGAGAACTTGTGCTTGATCCCTTCCTCCTCAAGGAATTCCTCCACTTGAAGGTTCTTGAACTCGGACCCGTTGTCGCTCCTTATCTTCTTCACCTTGAGCTCAAACTCATTTTGAGCTCTCCTGAGGTAGCGCTTGAGGGTTCCTTGGGTTTCAGACTTATCCTGCAAAAAGAACACCCAAGTGAAGCGGGAAAAATCATCTACAATAACTAGACCATACTTACTCCCTCCTATGCTCAGATAGGCGACGGGTCCGAAGAGGTCCATATGCAGCAGCTCCAGGGGTCTTGAAGTGGTCATCACATTCTTGCTGTGATGCGCTCCTCCCACTTGTTTACCTGCTTGACAAGCTGCACAAGGTCTATCTTTTTCGAATTGAACGTTAGTCAGACCTATCACGTGTTCTCCCTTTAGAAGCTTGTGAAGGTTCTTCATCCCCACATGTGCTAAGCGGCGATGCCACAGCCAGCCCATGCTAGTCTTAGCTATTAAGCATGCATCTAGACCGGCCTCTTCTTTTGCAAAATCAACTAAATAAAGTTTGCCGTCTAATACACCCTTAAAAGCTAGTGAACCATCACTTCTTCTAAAGATAGACACATCTACATTTGTAAAAAGACAATTATATCCCATATTGCATAATTGACTTACAGATAGCAAATTATAACCAAGAGACTCAACTAAAAACACATTAGAAATTGAGTGCTCATTTGAGATTGCAATTTTACCTAACCCTTTTACCTTGCCTTGATTCCCATCACCGAATATAATTGAATCTTGGGAATCCTTATTCTTGACGTAGGAGGTGAACATCTTCTTCTCCCCCGTCATGTGGTTTGTGCATCCGCTGTCGATAATCCAGCTTGAACCCCCGGATGCATAAACCTGCAAGGCAAATTTAGGCTTGGGTTTTAGGTACCCAACTCATGTTGGGTCCTACAAGGTTAGTGCAAATATCCTTAGGGACCCAAATGCAAGTTTTGTCTCCCTTGCATTTTGCCCCTAGCTTCCTAGCAACAATTTTCTTATCCTTTCTACAAATAGCAAATGAAGCATTTACAACACAATAAATTGTAGAAGGTTCATTCACTACTTTCCTAGGAGCATGAATAATATTCTTTCTAGGCATAGCATTTTTCCTAGACATAATTCTACCATGCATAACATGAGAACTAGAAGCAGTCATAGCATAAGAGTCATAAGCATGTGAACCAAAAACATCATGACCTCTAAAAGCATTTCTAGAATATCTCCTATCATAGTACATGAAAGCATGATTCTTCTTAACACTATTAGCCATAGGAGCCTTCCCTTTCTCCTGGGTGGGAATGGGAGTCTTATGGCTTGTTAGGTTCTTGGCTTCCCTCTTGAAGCCAAGCCCATCCTTAATTGAGGGGTGTCTACCAACCGTGTAGGCATCCCTAGCAAATTTTAGTTTCTCAAAATCACTTTTGCTAGTCTTAAGTTGGGCATTAAGACTAGCTACTTCTTCATTTAATTTTGAAATGGAAACTAGGTGTTCACTATAAGCATTAATATCAACATCCTTACACCTAGTGCAAATTTCAACATGTTCAACACAAGAGTTGGATTTATTTGCTTCTACCAGTTTAGCATTTAAGTCATCATTAACACTCTTTAAAGTAGCAATAGTTTCATGACAAGAAGATAGTTCACTAGAAAGCATTTCATTTCTTTTAACTTCTAGAGCATGAGATCGTTGAGCTTCTACAAATTTATCATGCTCTTCATACAATAGATCCTCTTGTTTCTCTAAGAGTTTATCCTTCTCATTCAATGCATCAATCAATTCATTGATTTTATCAATTTTATTTCTATCCAATCCCTTGAACAAACTAGAGTAGTCTATGTCATCATCATCACTCGACTCATCACTAGAAGAATCATAAGTACTAGCGTTACGAGTGATTACCTTCTTTTTCCTTGCCATAAGGCAAGTGTGATGCTCGTTTGGGAAGAGGGATGACTTGTTGAAGGCGGTAGCGGCGAGTCCTTCGTTGTCGGAGTCGGACGAGGAGCAATCCGAATCCCACTCCTTTCCAATATGTGCCTCGCCCTTTGCCTTCTTGTAATTTTTCTTCTTTTCCCTCTTGCTCCCGTGTTCCTGGTCACTTTCATTATCGGGACAGTTAGCAATAAAATGACCAATCTTACCGCATTTGAAGCATGAGCGCTTCCCCTTTGTCTTGGTCTTGCTTGGCTGCCCCTTGTGACCCTTTAGCACCGTCTTGAAGCGTTTGATGACGAGAGCCATCTCTTCATCATTAAGTCCGGCCGCCTCAATTTGTGCCACCTTGCTAGGTAGCGCCTCCTTGCCTCTTGTCGCTTTGAGAGCAAAAGGTTGCGGCTCGTTGATCGGTCCATTCAAGGCGTCGTCCACATACCTTGCTTCCTTGATCATCATTCGCCCGCTGACGAATTTTCCTAGGACTTCCTCGGGCGACATTTTGGTGTACCTGGGATTCTCATGAATATTATTCACCAAATGAGGATCAAGTATGGTAAAGGACCTTAGCATTAGGCGGACGACGTCGTGGTCCGTCCATCGCGTGCTTCCATAGCTCCTTATCTTGTTGACAAGGGTCTTGAGCCGGTTGTATGTTTGGGTTGGCTCCTCCCCCCTTATCATAGCGAATCTTCCAAGTTCGCCCTCCACCAACTCCATCTTGGTGAGCATGGTGACGTCGTTGCCCTCGTGTGAGATCTTGAGGGTGTCCCATATCTGCTTGGCATTGTCCAAGCCGCTCACCTTATTGTACTCGTCCCTGCACAAAGAGGCTAGCAACACAGTAGTAGCTTGTGCATTTTTATGAATTTGTTCATTAATAAGCATAGGGCTATCCGAGCTATCAAATTTCATTCCATTCTCTACAATCTCCCATATGCTTGGATGGAGAGAGAATAAGTGACTACGCATTTTGTGACTCCAAAATCCGTAGTCTTCCCCATCGAAGTGTGGAGGTTTGCCAAGAGGAATGGAAAGCAAGTGCGAATTCGAACTATGTGGAATGCGAGAATAGTCAAATGAGAAGTTCGAATTAACCGTCTTCCTGTAGTCGTTGTCGTCGTCCTTTCGGGAAGAGGAAGATTCGTCGTTGTCGTCGTAGTAGACGATCTCCTTGATGCGCCTTGTCTTCTTCTTCTTCCCTTCCTTCCGTCTATGGCCCGAGCCAGAGTCGGTAGGCTTGTCATCTTTGGGCTCGTTGATGAAGGACTCCTTCTCCTTATCGTTGATCACGATTCCCTTCCCCTTAGGATCCATCTCTTCGGGCGGTTAGTCCCTTTCTTGAAGAGAACGGCTCCGATACCAATTGAGAGCACCTAGAGGGGGGGGGGGGGTGAATAGGTGATCCTGTAAAACTTAAATTTATAACCACCAAAAACTTGTTAAGTGTTAGCACAATTATTGCCAAGTGGCTAGAGAGGAGTCTCAACAAAACACAATACCACAAGAGATCAAACACAGAGAGAACACAGTGGTTTATCCCGTGGTTCGGCCAAGACCAATGCTTGCCTACTCCACGTTGTGGCGTCCCAACGGACGAGGGTTGCAATCAACCCCTCTCAAGTGGTCCAAAGACCAACTTGAATACCACGGTGTTTTGCTTTGCCTTTCAATATCCCGTTTGCGAGGAATCTCCACAACTTGGAGTCTCTCGCCCTTACACTTAAGATTCACAAAGAAATACGGAGTAAGGGAGGGAATGAGCAACACACACAAGACTTCAAAAGATCAGAGCAACACGCACACAAGCAGCAATAAGAGCTCGCAACACAACTCAAAGAGTACACAACTCCACAAGAGCTCTATATGCTATCACAATGAAACGAATGCGCGAGATCGATGTCTTGGTGCTTAGAAATGTTGTAGGAATGCTTGGTGTCCTCCTCCATGCGCCTAGGGGTCCCTTTTATAGCCCCAAGGCAGCTAGGAGCCGTTGAGAACAAATCTGGAAGGCCATCCTTGCCTTCTGTCGTCGGGTGCACCGGACAGTCCGGTGCACACCGGACACTGTCCGGTGCCCGATTTCCTTCCTTAAACAGCGCAGCCGACCGTTGCAGATCTGGGAGCCGTTGGCGCACCGGACATGTCCGGTGCACACCGGACAGTCCGGTGCCCCCTTCCGACCGTTGGCCCGGCCACGTGTCGCGCGCAGATTCCGCGGCCTACCGTTGGCTCGGCCGACCGTTGGCTCACCGGACAGTCCGGTGCACACCGGACAGTCCGGTGAATTTTAGCCGTACGCCGTCGGCGAATTCCCGAGAGCGGCCACTTCGCGCCGAGTCAGCCTGGCGCACCGGACACTGTCCGGTGCACCACCGGACAGTCCGGTGCTCCAGACCGAAACAGCCCTTTGGCTGTACACAACCAACTCTTCTCTGACTCGTTTTCTCCTGTTCTTCTTCTCTCTGTTTCTAACACTTAGACAAATATATTAGTACACAAAACCAATGTACTGAGGCTTAGAAACATACCTTTACTTGTGATTTGCACTTTGTTCATCCATGGGCATAGATTCACATTTAAGCACTTGTGTTGGCACTCAATCACCAAAATACTTAGAAATGGCCCAAGGGCACATTTCCCTTTCAGCTAGTCGGCGATGCCAGAGCCAACCCATATTAGTCTTAGCAATTAAGCAAGTATCGAGTTCAGCTCTATTGAAATCAACTAAGTATAGCTGACCCTCGAGTACTCCCTTAAATGCTATTGAATCATCACTTCTTCTAAAGACAATAACACCTATATCCATAAAAAGACAATTGTAGCCCATTTTGCATAATTGAGAAACTGAAAGCAAATTGTAATCTAAAGAATCTACAAGAAAAACATTGGAAATAGAATGGTCAGGTGATATAGCAATTTTACCAAGTGCTTTGACCAAACCTTAATTTCCATCTCCGAATGTGATAGCTCTTTGGGGATCTTGGTTTTTCTCATATGAGGAGAACATCCTTTTCTCCCCTGTCATGTGGTTTGTGCACCCGCTGTCAATTATCCAACTTGAGCCCCCGGATGCATAAACCTACAAAACAAGTTTAGGCCTTGTTCTTAGGTACCCAAACGGTCTTGGGTCCTTTGACATTAGAAACAAGCACCTTGGGTACCCAAACACAAGTCTTGGAGCCCTTGTGTTTGCCCCCAACATATTTGGCAACTATTTTGCCTGATTTGTTAGTTAAAACATAAGATGCATCAAAAGTCTTAAATGAAACATTTGGCTCATTTGATGCAACAGGAGATTTCTTTTTAGGCAATTTAACATGAGTGGATTGCTTAGAACTAGATGTCTCACTCTTATACATAAAAGCATGATGAAAGCCAGAGTGAGACTTCCTAGAATGAATTCTCCTAATCTTATGTTCGAGATAACCAGCAGGATATAAAATATAGCCCTCGTTATCCTGAACCATGGGAGCTTTGCCCTTAACAAAGTTAGACAATCTCTTAGGGGCATTAAGCTTGACATTGTCTCCCTTTTGGAAGCCAATGTCATCCTTAATGCCAGGGCGTCTCCCACTATAAAGCATACTTCTAGCAAATTTAAATTTTTCATTTTCTATTTCATGCTCATTAATTTTGCTAGTTAGTTGTGCTATGTGATCATTTTGTTGTTTAATTAAAGCTAGGTGATCATGAATAGCATCAACATTAATATCTCTACATCTAGTACAAATAGAAATATGAGCAACACTAGATGTAGAAGGTTTGCAAGCATTTAATTCATCAATCTTAGCATGTAACATTTCATTTCATTTCTAAGATTGGAAATAGAAACATTGCAAACATTCAAATCTTTAGCCTTAGAAATTAATTTATCATTCTCAATCTTAAGGCAATAAATTGATTCATTTAATTTGTCAATCTTAGCAAGTAAACTAGCATTATCATTTTTAAGATTGGCAAAAGAATCATCACAAACATTTAACTTCTCAACCTTAGCAATCAATTTAGCATTCTCAAATCTAAGGTTGGAAATAGTGTCATGGCAAGTGCTTAGCTCACTAGTCAAATTTTCACATTTTTCTACTTCTTGAGCATAAGCATTTTTAACTTTAACATGCTTCTTATTTTCCTTAATAAGGAAGTCCTCTTGGCTATCCAAGAGTTCATCCTTCTCATGAATAGCACTAATCAATTCATTTAGTTTTTTTGTTGCATGTTTAAGTTGGCAAAAAGGCTAAGCAAATTATCCTCATCATCACTAGAGCTAGCCTCATCACTAGATGTTGCATATTTAGTGGAAGCTCTAGATTTTACCTTCTTCTTTTTGTCGTCTTTTGCCATGAGGCATTTGTGGCCGACATTGGGGAAGAGGAGACCTTTGTTGACGGTGATGTTGGCGGTGTCCTCGTCGGAGGAGGAGTCGGTGGAGCTCTCATCGAAGTCCCATTCCCGACACACATGGGCATCGCCGCCCTTCTTCTTGTAATATCTCTTCTTTTCCTTCCTCTTTCCCTTCTTGTCGTCGCCCCTATCACCATCACTAGATAATGGACATTGAGCAATAAAATGACCGGTCTTACCACACTTGTAGCAAACTTTCTTGGAGCGGGGCTTGTAATCCTTCCCCCTCCTTTGCTTGAGGATTTGGCGGAAGCTCTTGATGATGAGCGCCATTTCCTCGTTGTCGAGCTTGGAGGCGTCGATGGGGAGACTACTTGATGTAGACTCTTCGTTCTTCTCCTCCGTCGCTTTGAATGCGACGAGTTGCACTTTGGGTGTGGAGGTGGCGCCGCGCTCGATGATTTGTTTGGAGCCTTTGATCATCAATTCAAAGCTCACAAACTTTCCTATAACCTCCTCGGGAGACATTAGCTTGTATCTAGGATCACCACGAATTAATTGAACTTGTGTAGGGTTAAGAAAAATGAGTGATCTTAGAATAACCTTGACCATTTCATGGTCATCCCATTTGGTGCTCCCGAGGTTGCGCACTTGGTTCACCAAGGTCTTGAGCCGGTTGTACATGGCTTGTGGCTCCTGCCCTTGGTTGAGCATGAATTGACCGAGCTCCCCCTCGATCATTTCCCACTTGGTGATCTTGGTCACCTCATCTCCTTCGTGCGCGGTCTTGAGCACGTCCCAAATCTATTTGGCACTCTTCAACCCTCTCACCTTACTATACTCCTCTCGACTTAGAGAGGCGAGGAGTATAGTAGTGGCTTGGGAGTTGAAGTGCTGGATTTGGGCTACCTCGTCCGAGTCATAGCCTTCATCCCCCACGGATGGTTCCTACGCTCCAAACTCAACAATGTCCCAAATGCTAGCATGGAGTGAGGTTAGATGGTGCCTCATTTTATCACTCCACATACAATAATCTTCACCGTCAAAAACCGGTGGTTTCCCTAGTGGGACGGAAAGTAAAGGAGTGCGTTTGGAAATGCGAGGATAGCGTAAGGAGATCTTACTAAACTTCTTGCGCTCATGGCGCTTAGAAGTGACGAATGACGTGTTGGAGCCGGAGGTGGAAGGCGATGAAGAATCGGTCTCGTAGTAGACCACTTTCTTCATTTTCTTCTTCTTGTCGCCACTCCGGTGTGACTTAACGCGGGGAGGTGATTCCTCCCTTTTCTTGTTGCCGGACTCCTTTGATGGAGCCTTCCCGTGGCTTGTGGCGGGCTTCTCGTCGGTCACCATCTCCCTCTTGGCGTGATATCCCGACAACACTTTGAACAGTTAGGTTCTAATGAAGTACCGGGCTCTGATACCAATTGAAAGTCGCCTAGAGGGGGGTGAATAGGCAAATCTGAAATTTATAAACTTTAAGCATAACTACAAGCCGGGGTTAGCGTTAGAAATAAAGTCAAGTCCGAAAGAGAGGGTGAAAACAAATCAACCAAAGAAATGGAGCAAATGACACGATGATTTGTTTTACCGAGGTTCGGTTCTTGCAAACCTACTCCCCATTGAGGTGGTCACAAAGACCGGGTCTCTTTCAGCCCTTTCCCTCTCTCAAACGGTCACCTAGACCGAGTGAGCTTTTCTCCTCAATCAATTGGGTCACTTAGACCCCACAAGGACCACCACAACTTGGTGTCTCTTGCTTTGATTACAAAGGTGTTGAGAACAAGAATGAGAAGAAGAAAAGCGATCCAAGCGACAAGAACTCAAATGAACACAAATATCTCTCTCTCACTAGTCACTAATTGTTTGGAGTGATTCCGGACTTGGGAGAGGATTTGATCTCTTGTTTGTGTCTTGGAGTGAAGTCTAGAGCTCTTGTATTGAATGCAATGGCTGAAAACTTGGATTGCCTTGAAGTGGTGGTGGTTGGGGGTATTTATAGCCCCACCCACCAAAATGACCGTTGGGGAGGCTGTCTGTCGATGGGCGCACCGGATAGTCCGGTGTGCCACCGGACAGTCTGGTGCGCCAGCCACGTCACCCAACCGTTAGGGTTCGACCATTGGAGCTCTGACAGACTGGGCCACCAGACAGTCCGGTGCGTCTTCTTGCGCCTGCTCTGACTCTGCGCGAACTGTTCGCGCACTGTAGCTCACTGTTCACCTTTTGCAGACGACCATTGGCGCTGTAGCCGTTGCTCCGCTTGGCACACCGGACAGTCCGGTGAATTATAGTGGAGTGGCTTTTCCAGAAACCCGAAGGTGGCGAGTTCGAGTTGATCCACCCTGGTGCACCGGACACTGTCTGGTGGTAGACTAATCAGTCCGGTGCGCCAGACCAGGGCAGCATTCGGTTGGTTTTGCTCCTTTCTTTTTAAACCGTATCTTGGACTTTTTATTGGTTTGTGTTGAACCTTTGGCACCTGTAGAACTTATAATCTAGAGCAAACTAGTTAGTCTAATTGTTTGTGTTGGGCAATTCAACCACCAAAATCATTTAGGAAAAGGTTTTACCCTATTTCCCTTTCAGTAGATACAGGAACAGACATAATATCCCTTGCCATTATGGACAAAACTGGATATGTTAGCTTGTGGTCACGCCACCAGAGAAGTATATCAAAATCATCCTCATAAGAAGTGATATTGTCACTGTCTAAGTAGGCTGAGAGCTCATAAATAGCAGAGGAAGATGAAGCAGAAGGGGTAGAGATAGGGGGAGGACCAACAACACCTGAACTAGAATCTCCAAATATTCTTCCCCAAGCTTGTTTTTTTACCTGTATGAATAGAAGGCTGAGCAGCCCTTTGAGCCCTAACTGCACCAAACTTAGTCTCATATTTAGTAAACATTTTATACAATTCATTTTTGACATCAGCATAATATGTACTGTACTCACACCTAGTGCAGTCACCAAGTAAATGCAACACATTAAAAAAACCTCTCATCTTAGCTCTAGGGTCCAGAATGAATGCATATGAATATAGCAAAGGTATGTCACTCCAGTACTTAAGGAATTTAAGTTGCATTGGAAACACAATAGTTCTAAGATTTATATCTCTTTCACATGCTTTCAAATGAGATGCAATTTCCAGAATATGGTGAAGAACTAGTGGACTAGTTGGATAATAAACACCAGACAGAACAACAGTAGAGTCATAGTACAGTTCTAGAAACTCTAAAATCTTCTCTCAGCAACATACCAATGATTAGGAGGCAACAATTGTGACTCATAATGTGAATTGATGAAGACAGAAAAAACAGTTTTGTATGGAACCAAGTGTTTAAGCATCAAATAAGTAGAATTCCATCTAACATCCATATCCAAGTCAAATTTTCTGGGTCTAACACCCCTTGCTTTGCAGTACTCTTCAAATGTTGCTATTCTAGAATTAGAAGCATTTAAGAAATTAATTGCAGTTCTAAAATCTTCCAAAAAAGGTTTCAGTCTCTTCATTCTAGATTTAACAATGAGATTAATGATATGACAAGCACAACGTTGATGCATAAGAGTGTAGTTATGCCTATTAGGATCTTGAGATTCAGGTGAAGGATCAGGACCCAAATAACCAGCAAACAAAGGTGTCAATGTATCCATAGCCTTTGAATTTGAAGAAGCATTGTCTAGAGTGACAGAGAAAATCTTGTCAACCAGACAAAACTCCTCAACCACAACAACAATTCTTTCAGCAATATTTTGACCAGTATGTCTAACCTCAATAAGCCTAAGACCAATGACCCTTTTCTGTAATTCCCAATCAGCATTAACATAATGACATACAACACTAATGTAGTCCTCCTTAGCATTACCATACCAAATATCTGAGGTTAATGCAACCGAAGAAGTAGCAGGCAACACAGAATTGATAAGCACATTACGTCGTTCAGTGAAAAGCTTGAGAAGATCTCTAGTGGTGGTCTGTCTAGAAACTTTGGTAAACCTGGGGTTATGAGCACAAGCAATATAATCCTCCCAGGCCTGTGTCTCACCTATACCTAATGGAAGGTCAAGCCTAGCAATCAGACGACACAACTCAGTTCGAGCAAAAATAGGATCATATTCCCAATTGTGTAGAGAACCATCAGGATTGAAAGCAAGCCGAGACTGGACCCTAGCAGCGTGATCAACCTTCTTCCTACAAGCTTTCTGGTGTCTAAGCAAATGCCCAGTACCAGCAGAAGATCTAGCAGATAAACAAGTCTTACACATTCTACAAATAGCAGCAATTCGAACATTGGACCCATTCACTTTCTCAAATACCTCATCAAAATCAACCCAGACAGTAGATTTACGCTTACCAACAAATGAGGTACCAGTACCACCATCGGTGCTGGTGGAGCCGACCGGAGTATCGATGGCCGTAGCAGGCCCTCCACCAGCGTTGGTCGGATTAGAACATAGATCGATATAAGCAAAGGTTACATCGATACCGAGCAAAGCAGCAGCATCAACCTGGATGTCATCTTCGTCATCTGGGACAAGCCCTGTCGCGCGAAGGTCGTTGTTGCCGGTGACCGGATTGACATCGTCATCATCCGCCATGGCGACCTTCACCGCGGACGGTCGATCTCCAGCACCGTCCCTCAACGGTGCACGCAGTCGACGTGCCCGATCTACCCCAGAGGAGGAAGACGAGACATCAGCAACTGACCTACAAAAGAGCAAAACAATATAGGAAAGACGCAAAGGAGATCTAGGGTTAGGGTTTACTTGTGCTACCGAAGCCCGATGCCGGAGAACACGGGGGCCACCCAGACGACACACGACAGACAGACACCGATTAGAGACGACGTCGAGCGGGGGAGAGCCGAAGGGGAGGATGAGACGAACTCACATAGTTCACCGAGAGAGAGAGAGAGGATTGGATAGGGGAGAGGGGTTAGGGTTAGAGAGGAGCTGGTGGATCGGGGCGGCGCCGCGACGGAGGACGGGAGGAGCCGAATCGCCAAGTCAATCGCCAAAGGGGAATCGCCGCCGAGTCGAGAGAGAGGGAGCAGGGAGCGAGTGTGATGCGAGTGCGAGGGGCTGAGAGGTGGGGCCCAGAGGGGCGAGGAGCCGAGGAGGTAGTAAGGCTGGCGGTGGCGGCGGGCCCGACCGGGCTATCCGCATGGGAGCATGTCGTGCCGTGCCGGCCCACGTGCCTGGCTAGCGGCCCAGGCATGGCCTGCTCCACTGGGTCGTGCCAGCCCGGGCCCATCCCTCACGTGCCGGGCCGGGCGCAAACCGGGCCAAAAAAACGGGC
Source organism: Zea mays (assembly GCF_902167145.1). NCBI lineage: Eukaryota > Viridiplantae > Streptophyta > Magnoliopsida > Poales > Poaceae > Zea > Zea mays. Next base: position 237,267,130 of record NC_050097.1, on the reverse strand, counting down.
CTCAGGCCGGGTTAACGGGCACGTGCTTCATGTACATCTATAATGACTACTAGACTTGTTTTGCATGGTTCAAAACTTCAGGAGTTAGGACCATCGGAATTAAATTTTCAAATGAGGAAGTCTTCCTCGTCAAAAAAACAATGGTCTCGAGGCTAAAACTGAACTACTTCAAAACCGTGATGATTTCATTATCTGCCATCCTTCAAACGGTTGAATTTTGACAACAATCCACTCCAACACATGTTTATTGTGGTTTTGTCTAATTTACTTAACAATAAGTTTAGAATAAATCTAAAAGATTCACTTATAAATATGATTGCATCTTGTGTGACAAGTTAGAGACCGAATCCATCAGTTCGTTGAGATTGTAACCGAATCAATTTCACGACATTGCCTTGCACCGCAAGTTCGGAACTAAAATCTCGCTCCACTAAAAAACTTGCACAGGTGGGGATGAATTAGGTTTTGGACAACGATCATGTGACCGCTTATCGAATTGATCTGCATTTCCGCGCTATGACATCTATAGACTTCAACAAACTATGTCTGGTTTATCCATTAACCATATAGTGATTGATTTTTAAAAAATAATTTGATCTTAAAAATGTATACTTTTCTCACAATCCAACAACATATGGGTAATAGCTTTCCTGATGCGATAAAATCTAAGAAGTTCAATGGGTAATCTTAAAGGTTGAATAAAACCTTATAAGTACTTTATGATGGTGTTGCAAAAACATCGGACATGCCTAATGGGCACCAGATATGAGGTTTCTCTATTGAGAGTTGGCTTCGCACCGACGTGCCAAATGCGCACCAGACAGGATACCTAGAGAGCTTGCATATGAGAGTCAAATGTTGAATACTCATCGGACATGTCTAGTGTGTCACTGAATAGGGCACCTAAAGAGGTCACAAATCGAGCGTGAAAAAGTCCAAGTACTCATCGAACATGTCCGGTGTTGCATTGAACATAGCACCATATAGATAACTTTGAGAGACATGCAAACTATGTATTTGAATAGTATACTCACGGGACGTGTCTACTAAGTCACTAGGCAAACCACCAGATACAAAGTATAGTAAAAGGGACTTTCTAAAATAGCCATTGGAGTTGCATCGGACGTGCCCGACCCTCGTGAAAGTTAAGTGGAGGGCCAATGGCTAGTTGATTGCCTTGGGGCTATTTATATCCCTCTATTTTGTCTATTTAAGGTCTCTTATTCATTTTAACAGCTAAAGAAATCCTTTGAAATGCGAGGAAGAGTCTTACCTCGAAAGACATCGAGTTTTTTTTAATCTTTACTTTACTTTACTTTACGTATTACTTTTGAGCAATTATATTTGAACAATTATATCGTTATAGTTACCACGATAATGTAAGATTGGATACAAAATTCTAGATCGTTAAATAGAAACACTTTCTAGATACAAAAGGTCGAAGTGGGCTTATTGACACGCTTTAATTTTTGTAGAAGAAAAAATAGAGAAGCCTGATAGCGTTTAATCTTCGTAGCTTTTTGAAACACTTGTACCATTATCATTTAAGAATGCGTGGAATCATGATTATTACAGAAGAACATCATGGTACCAAAGAAAAGCACATGGCCAAAAAGACATGTCCAGGACATCGGATAACCTAACAAACAGAAAACTATATCACTGTTATTATTATCATAATAATTCTCTAAGAAGCAACTCATGTACTGTAGACTTTTTTTCTTCCAGCTGGTTACGTAGCTTTGATTCCAAAAAGGAGCAGATTTGCCACGTTTCGAGTGAAGATAGAGCAGAGGTGGAACCAAAGCTACTAAAATTCTGTTCTGTTTTATGCATATATTTTATTGTACTGCCTCGTCACCCATCAAAAAAAGCCAAGTGAGAAAACGGAGTAGAATTATTCTACTCTATTTTTGGCAGAGACGACGAGACCGACGGTGGTGCAGGCCAGACTGGAGTGTGCTCAGTGGACGCGCGGGACGTCAGCAGCCACGACCGCGTGACCGCTGATCCTGATCGTGCCAAGTCGTTTTTGTTTGGTTTTATCCCCTTTCCTTCTTCCCCGAATATATCCAAACCATGCTTAGTACATGTTTCGATAGAATGAATGAATGCCCGTCCGATTAATTAGAATACACTCGTTCTCCCCAAGAAGGGGATCCACTGCCCTAGCCTTGTGCAGCGCGGCATGGCATCATGCGGCGGCGGTGTCTGTCTCAAGAGAGATCGACGAGAGGAGGAGGAGAACGACGACGACAAGGGCGAGACGAGCGGCCGCAACAAGAGACCAAGCTCCGGCGCTTATTACACGGGCGCGGGAGTCGATGCTCAGAGAACGGATGACGACGACAGCGCCGCCGCCGATTACATGTACGAGTACGACGACGGCTACGAGGAAGAAGAATCCGCTGCTGAGCAACCCAAGGGCGACGACGCCTCGGCGCGCGACACGGAGCAGAGGTACGCCGTGCTGACCGAGGACGACGTCCGCGCGCGGCAAGAGGCGGACACGGCCAGGGTCGCGGAGGTGCTGTCGATCCCGGCGGGCTTCGCGCGCGCGCTGCTGCGCCACTTCAAGTGGCGCGTCGGGCGGGCGCAGGAGGAGTGGTTCTCGGACGCCCAGCACCAGCAGCGCGTCCGCGGCGCCGTCGGCCTAGTCCCCGCGGCTTGTCCGGACGGCGACGCCCTGGTCCCCGCCGCGCGCAGCCCGCGGCCGCGGGTGTGCGGCATCTGCTTCGACGCGTTTCCCGCGGGCGGGACGCGGTCGGCCGGGTGCGCCGCCCACTACTACTGCGACGGCTGCTGGTGCGGCTACGTCGCGGCGGCGGTAGGCGACGGCGCGCGCTGCCTGGCGCTGCGGTGCCCCGACCCGTCGTGCGCGGCGGCCGTCGTCCGGGAGCTGGTCGACGAGGTGGCGCGCGACGACGACCGGGCCCGGTACGCGCGGTTCTGGCTCCGCTCCTACGTGGAGGAGAGCGGGGGCCGGATCAGGTGGTGCGGCGGCGCCGGCTGCACCCGGTCCGTGGAGCTCCTCGGCGGCTGCGACGCGGAGGCCGTGGCCTCCGCGGTCGACGTCGTCTGCGGGTGCAGGCACGCCTTCTGCTGGCGCTGCGGCGAGGAGGCGCACCGGCCCGTGTCGTGCGGCACGGTGCGCGCGTGGCTGGCCAAGAACGCGTCCGACTCGGAGACGGCCAACTGGGTGGTGGCCAACACCAAGCGCTGCCCCATGTGCCGCCGCCCCATCGAGAAGAACCACGGCTGCAACCACATGACGTGCGGCGCGCCCTGCCACCACCAGTTCTGCTGGCTCTGCCTCGACCCCTGGGACCACCACAGGGGCTGCACGCGCTACGACTCCCGCCGCCGCCGCCGCCATGGGCCGGTCGACGAGGTGGAGGACGAGGAGGAGCAGGCGCAGCGGACCCTGGCCAAGGCGTCGCTGGACAGGTACCTGTACCACTACGAGCGGTGGGAGGGCAACGGCAAGTCGCTGCGCAAGGCGCTCGCGGACGCGGACGAGCTGGAGCGGTCGGAGCTCCAGCGGATGGCCAGGCTGCTCGACCTCCCGGCGATGGACCTCGGCTTCGTGACCGAGGCCTACCGCCAGATCGCCGACGGCCGCCGCGTGCTGCGGTGGGCGCACGCCTACGACTACTTCCTGTCCCTGGACCCGGAGCGCGACGCGGCCAAGCGCGGCCTGTTCGACGACCTGCAGAGCCAGGCCAACCGCTGGCTCGAGTGCCTGCACGGCTGCGCCGAGCTGGAGAGGAAGCACCTCTTCGGCGCTGCCGACGCCGACGCCGAGGACGAGCCCACCGTCGCCGCCGCCGCGTTCATGGCGTACAAGGAGAGGCTCGCCAACCTCACCGGAGTCACGCGCAGGTTCATCGGGAACCTCGTCAGAGCGTTCAAGACCAACCTGCCGGAAGTGGTGGTGACGCTGACGCCGCCGGCATCCGACTTGCAACACATAGGTACAAATTCTTCGCTCAGCCAGTGGTTTGGTTCCATCGTTTGTTCCATCATGCATGGAATGGAACAAAGTTTCGTTATTGTAGCCCGATCCTAAAGTCGCTGCCTACCTACCTTTGACATGACATGCCGATTGCGATTGCTTGCTGACAAATTCCACACTCGAACAAACGTTCCAGTGAAGAGTGGACCAACGACGGAGAGACAAACAACGGTTGGCATTGGAGGCATCCTTTCTACAGAAGCAACTGTGACACTACCTGTTTCCAACGTGTCTTCTTTACAAGGGACATCAGCACTGCGACCTTCATCGTCGTCTCTAGTAGTCTCACAGGAAACGGACATTGCAAATGATAGCGTGCAAGAACGACACAGCCCTACAAGAAACCTTGCCCAGGCCCAGCATCCAGTTCGTCCTGGCGGTCATGGCGGCTTCCTCAGCAATCCATACCCGAGTTTCTTTGGAGAGGCTACCTCAACCGCGGGACCATTGCAACTCTACATGCCAAACATGGTGGTGTCAGGTGGCACGACATCGACGCCCTCTCTCGCCTTCTCTCTGTCTGCGCTTGGACAGCCTATTACGAGCACAGCTCTTGGCGGCTCCTTTGGCTCAAACACTCGCACTGCATGGGGCAATTCAGATATGGCTGCTGCGTCGTCCTCTCAGCCTGACCGCATGGGCATGGATCAACAAGCAGGAACCGGTTCTGCCATGAATCTGACAATTGGGCTGCATCCCAATGCCCAGCAGCCACCACCAAAATATGTCAAAATCTGGGAGGTAACATTGCGCATATTATCTTGCACGCATTGCCATTGGGGTTCTCAACAACTGATGCTTGCCGTTTATTTGTGTTACAGGGTGACTTATACGGGCAAAGGCAAGGGCAGCCTGTGTTTATTAGTAAACTCGAAGTAAGTTTCTATTTTCATTGTTGTGCTTACAAACATCATGTGTTATATTCTCAAAAAAACTTCCAATGCCTTTTTGAATCTGTAATATCATTAGCTGAATGATTGCCTACATTCTCCTAATGGTTTAAGCTTTTTGTTGAGCTGGTTAGACTGTCCTTATGCTCTTTGTAGGTCTGTATAAAATTGAAAGGAAGCATGCCTTTTTTTCCATGGAAAGCTTGTTCAGATGAATTCTGTGTTATCTTTGACCAATTTTCTTGCTAAAATTAGTTTGGAATAAACTCCTGAACGTATAATTCTGATTGCTTATGCTTCTAGTTAATAATTTAAACAAGACATTTATAATTCTGATTGCTTTTAGGGTTTTACAATCTTGCTATGATTTTCGTTTGCTACTTATTTATAGTATCAAGACATTTATTCGTGCGATTCGTAATTCTCACTCACTAATTTCTGACAGAGTTGGGGTGGAACAGTGTCCAGAAAGTAAGTGCACCATTCTCTCGAATCACTATGCCATAAGTGTTTTATGTTGATTACAGTGTTTGAGAACAGTACTCCTAGTTAGTTGATGTTATTGTAGCCCTTGTCTTATCAGGAATGATTATATCAGAATTGTTCATTATTTTTCCTTAGTAGTATGTACCTGCTGATGATGCTTATCAGCTTATGTACACTAACACAGTGTGTCATGCCCAGTGTGCATAATGCAAAAAGAAATGGCCCTCCCCCGCCCCCCCCCCCCCCACACACACACACCAGTTTCTTTTCTTTCTTTTTTTGCTTCCAGGTTAAGGCTCCAGCACTAGAACTACTAGTTAGCTGACTAAAAAATTACTAGTGAAATTAGCTGACTAACAAATAACTGGCTAACTATTCACTAATTGTAACTGGGTTTAATTAACTATTAACTAATGGATAGTTGAGAGTGTAGCTAATAGTTAGCTGGACTACTAGGTAGGGTATTTGAATGTCTCCAACTAAAAGTAGCTAATAGTTAAACTATCAGTTAGATTGTTTGGATGTCTCCAGCTAATTTTAGCGGCTAACTATTAGCTTAGTAAATTTAAACAGGGCCTAAGTTGGAAACTGAAAAGCACTGTTTTCGGTATGCAGAGTTGCAGAGGATTGGCCAGAAACTATGCAGATTGTTCGCCTCATAGCCCAGGAGCATATGAACAAGAAGTTTGTTTCTCAACTCATTCTTTTCAATGATATACTTACTGCATCATCACATTTTCTTATAACGTGTTGCTGACGATATCTTTCCTTAGATATTCTGAAAGTCAATACGTTGGAAACACAGACTTTCTAATATTTCGGGCTTTAAATCAGCATGGGTTTCTTGGACAACTACAAGAGAGGAAACTGGTTAGTGCCTGATTCTCTAATCTTTTAGTAACTTGGATATTCGGGTGTGGTTCATCTATAGTCTTCTCATACACTTAAATTTTTTGAAACCATCTCATATGGTTCTAATCGTTAAAAGTTCCATCGATTCAGTGTGGTGTGATACAGTTACCGTCGCAAACTCTACTACTTTCAATGTATGACAAAACAAGCCGTATGGTTGGCATGCTCTTCCCTAAGGTAATCCTAACTGTAGTCAAATGTACACATACCTATATCATGCATTTACTGAAATGTTGCTCTTTTCCATAGAACATGCTGATGTTCAGGCCAGAGGCCTTAACTCAGCCATCACCAGTGCAGCAGGAAGAACTTATACACCACCAACAACAACAACTACAGCAGCAACAGAGAAACATACATCGTCTTCAACGACAACTCATACAGAAGCAGCAGCAGCAACATATGCAGGTGACCTTCTTAATTATAGACCATTTCCATTTGCTAAAATATTGCCCTTTTTGCTCGGAACATGATGGTATTCAAATCGCTGGTCTCAACTTCAAAATCTGCATTTGCTGAAACAGAAGCTACTACCACAACGACTTCAATACCAAGAGCAGCTACATTTACAGCAACAGATGACGCAACAAATACAACAGCAACAACAATCTCTATACCAGCAACATCAACAAATGCAGCATCAACAGCAACTGTGGCAACAAATACAACAACAGAAGCATCAGTTGCAACACATGGATCCCCAACAACAACAGCTGTTGTCTCAGATGGTGGGTACAGAATTAGGCAGTGATGATGACACAAGGGAAGATTGGGTCACAGGGGCTGGGCCGCATGCCTAGGGAATCAGGGAGGGTTAATGAGGGCTTACACTCACTCACTTGAGGGTTAAGATGTTTCCTAGTGTTTGTCGTTAAATCATTAACTGATAACTTCAAAAAAATAAACCAGTCATTTGTATAGTTATACGGATGGGGTAAGAGTTTAAATAACACCGTTATGTTATCGAATAGCTAGTATATTGTATTGAGCTGGGAGCTAGATTTTTGCAAACTCCCCATGTTTCTTCACCAAAATCTTTAATCATCGATCAAAGATCGGTAATCCAGTGATGCACTGGCTCAGGACACGCTTAACGCACACCACCTTCTTGGAAGCTGCAGCCTGCAGATGAGCTACAAAACGGGCAGGTCGTCGATGTTGGTCCAGTGAAGGAAACTGAGCAATTTAAAGTTACAAACCATTTTTTTATTCAAATTAATTCACTTCTTTTGAAACAATACAAACTCCAAACAACGCAAATAGAGAGAGAGAGAAAAGGGAAAAGAAATAACATCTGCAACTTGCGCGAGCATTGTTGGGCTTCCACGAGCATAACAGCACGGCATCTCTGTTCGTTCTAGAAACACAAGACCACATCAGGCTTCTCCTGCTTCCACGTCACATCGACCAGCAGCTTCCCGCCACTTCCCCATTCAAATCCAGCCTCGCAGCCATCCAACAGGCAATTATGCGTTGCTAATCAGGAAGGCACTGATGAGGAGCACAGTTTTTACTCTTACTATACTCTCTTTTGCAACTTTATACTTTATTAGGGCAACTTTTTCTTTTCTTTTCTTTTCTTTTCTTTTTCTTTCACTTTTACGGTGCCAGACTTCGGATGCAACATGTATACAAGAGATCCTTCTAAAGATAAAACGTGGTTTTCCAAAAAAAAAGTACACTGTTTTTTCATGCTTTCTTCAAACACATTTTTTAACGGCAACCTAGAGATCCACGCAACTATTTTTTGCTTTTTTAAAGTAATCCATGTTTCGTGATTCATGCTAAGTGCAATACTAAAATGCAGGAAGCACTCAGTTAGAGAGCAAGGACGACGATGTTATGAATCAATACGACACAAAGTAGATCAAACATAGAGAAGACATATATTTAACGTGAAAAATCTCTCCAAGGCGAAGGGGAAAAACCACGGGCGTCGTCCAGCAACAATCTCACTATTTTTGGGTGGTTACAGATCGTAGGAGACTTACAATGAGATAACTATCTTTCGTGGCTTACAATTATATTTATAGAAGTGAACCTAAACTGAGTAGGGAACAATCCGTAAAAATGAGGTAACTACGCTTTTTCGCTCGCCAACTTGGCCACCTTCTTTATAATTTGGATCACAAACTCTACCCTGAGACAAATTCCTTGTAGCATCGTAATAACAAACTCCACCTCAAACAATGCATTATCATCTTGCCGGCGCCAATAGCCACTAGGGCCTAATTTGTAATACCAACTAAGCTTTAGCATAGCTCAAACTTAGCAATAGTAACATGCTTCGTCATCAGCAGGATTATCATGAGTACTGATCTTGCATGCCTTCACCAAACTTTTCTTAATGATATTACGAACGAAGTGATAACGAATATCAATATGCTTGGATTTCTCAGTAATCATCTCATCTGTGGTGAGATAAATAGCACTCCGACTACCACAATGAATGGTAATGCAAGACTTAATTTCACATAACTCCGAATATATATCTTTCAATCATAAGGCTTCCTTAGTAACTTCTGTAATCACCATATACTCAGCTTATGTGGTAGACAATGCAACAATATCCTGTAAACGAGTTTTCCAACTCACATCACAATCTCCAACAGTTAAAGACATAACCTTAAAGTAATCTCCTCCTGTCTAAACCACCACCATAATCTGAATCAATGTAGCCAACCAGACCATCTCCACATAAACAGGCACTAGAAGAACCACGTGGATATCTGAAAATCCACGGAACAACTTTCCAATGCTCTTTACCAGGATTAGACATATATTTAGCAACAACGCTCATAACATGAGACAAGTCAGGATGAGAGCAAATTATAACATGCATGAGTGAACCAACAGCACTAGAGTATGAAACTTTTGACATATACTCAAGATCAGAATCAGTTTCTACGCTCCGTCCAAGCCTTCCGGCGACAGGCCTCTGTTTCGCTCGCCAACTTGGACACCTTCTTCAGAATTTGGATCACAGACTCAACAGACGATCCTACTTGGATTGTCTCCAGCAAATCGTGTATATGGTTATAGTAAAATACTAGACTAAATTGAAGTTTAAAATGTAAGATAAGATAGATATACCTTTGGAGACTTCAAGTTCGAGCGCAGTTTGCGCCTCCCATTTTTTTTAGCCCGCACTACCTTCCGGCCTACTATTTATGGGCCTAGTAGGCTAACTCTGTGGCGCAAGTTGCTCGTCGAAATGCTCGGAAGCTGGCCCGCGAAGCGATCGGCGTCGGCACGGCGACCGGAGGGCTGGGGCTGACCGGCTGAGCGGGACGTGTTTGTTCAAAACTTCAAAGGGAACGTATCTGGTGCTCAAAGGGGTACCGTGCTCATGTGCACATTTTAAATCTGGTGCATCCATCTTACATTCAACGGCACCGGCTAATTTTACGAAGAACCCCTTCCACCAGGGGACGAAGGTGGAAGGGGTGCTTCACAAAATTGGTGCTGCTGTTAGATGTAAGATGGATGCACCAGATTTAAAATGTGCACATGAGCACGGTACCCCTTTGAGCACCAGATACGTTCCCTTATACTGGTTCCAAAAGGGTCACCATAGTAGTAGAAGTCTTGCCCATGTGGGACCCCTTGTGGTTGTCGACAACTGCTGCTACGCGTATGACCATTCTACCTACCTCTGTCCATGGCTCATGTACGCGCTAACATTATCGCTTCTCTTTGTATTTCACAGGGCTAGCCCACCATTAGAGGATGCTTGTTACCATCGGGAACGTATCTAGTGCTCAAAGGGGTACCGTGCTCATGTGCACATTTTAAATCTGGTGCATCCATCTTACATCTAACAGCAGCACCAATTTTGTGAAGCACCCCTTCCACCTTCGTCCCCTGGTGGAAGGGGTTCTTCGTAAAATTAGCCGGTGCCGTTGAATGTAAGATGGATGCACCAGATTTAAAATGTGCACATGAGCACGGTACCCCTTTGAGCACCAGATACGTTCCCCCAGTATAAACCATGGATAGGTTAGTAGTGGGAGTGCAAGTGATACGGCACTCGTTGGCTCATCAATGATGGTGGAACTACCTGAATATCTTACGGGGAATGAAATGCAATTCGGATGTTTGGTACCTGAGAGACCTTGTCTTTGATCCTCTTACATGTTGGACGGTTCTAGCCTTTGACCCTTCCTCCGTAAAGTGTCCTTTGTGAACCAAGGCTGCGTGGCATTTCCACGAACACCTTGTGCTCTCCTGCACGCACACGGATGGCCGGGGTGAACACCGCCGGACCCGCCCACAAAACCTTCAGGGCGAGAGAGTTGAGGATAGAGGAACGCCATGCCAGATTGTTCAGCTGCTGACAGAAAAAAAATCCCCTCTTTTCTCGATTTCGGACGAGAGCGAGCTCCGCGGCGACTGCTTGAGGAGTCAACGCCTGAGTCCTGACCTTGACAGCAGATGCCGTCCCCTGGTGGAAGGGGTTCTTCGTAAAATTAGCCGGTGCCGTTGAATGTAAGATGGATGCACCAGATTTAAAATGTGCACATGAGCACGGTACCCCTTTGAGCACCAGATACGTTCCCGTTACCATCTACCTTGCTTCCTAAGAGCTTGTTTCATCCACCTAGATGGCTGGAGCTTGTTTGCGAAAGATTGTTCTTGTTCTATTTGGATGAAACCTCTGGTATCAGAAGCAATCCGGTTACCACTTGTACTGCAAGCAAGCAGTGAAGCAGAGAGAAAATGGACATCGCGAAGCTCGCAGGGGTTGATGCCGTCAAGCTTGTCGTGATGATTGTGCGGGCAGCTCAGACTGTTCGCCGTAACAAGAAGACCTGCCGGCAGCTTGTCCACCATGTGCAGATAATCGGTGACCTCCTGGAAAAGCTGCAGACTCCAGCGATGATGCAACATCCAGAGACTAGGAATGGTCTCAACGATCTCGAAGAGATTCTTCGTGAGGTGTACATGTTTGTCACATCCTGCCAAAACAACAAATACCTGTACCACCTCTTCACAGGGAAGAAGCAAGCAGATCAGCTCCGTATTCTGCAGAAGAGGATGAACTCGTGTCTCCAAGTTTTCCCACTCATCAGCCACATCGACACCATAGATCGCTTGGACAAAATTTTAGAAATCATACAGCCTCCACGTTCACAGGTAATATTAATCGGTAAGATATAAAGTAACTTGTTCCGTGAAGGTCATGTGTTGAAAATAACTATGGGGCATCTCTAAATTGGTAAGGCTTAATAAGAAATAAGCATTGTAAACTGGTTGTGTGCAAGCATTGTGACAATGAAAGCTCCTTGAAGCTGTTTTCTTCCATTATTGAAACCTGAATCTGCTGAACCTAATTGGCTTCATAATTCCTGTTCATCCCTAAAAAACCACTGGTCTTTATTATTTCTAGATAAGAGCGAATATAAGAAACAAAGTGCTCTTGGGGTAATGCAAAAAATTGTATAAATATGGCATGAACACCTTTACATGGTAATTCTCTCATATTTGTAGACTTTCTATGAAGCATCATGTGAAAGGGTCTCTAGTTGAGTTGGCTAGATGGTCTAAGTCTCGGGTCCTGAGTTCCACTCCTCGTGGGAGCGAATTTTAGGCCGAGGTTAAAAAAACTCTTCTCTTTGTGCAATGCCCAGGGCTATCTTACCCTCGTAGGTCGATTATTTCCTATGAAACGTCATGCAATAGTCTAGTATGATTTGACTTATCCATGTCACAAATTGATTTATTTTGAGAAACACCTTCTTTCCAGATTTTTTGTGCTCAGACACCTATTTTGTTATTTCAGGCTGTAAAAGATGTGCCAAGACTGCTTACAGGTTGCTCATCCTGCGACACCAGGTTACAATGTGCAATTATTTTGTTTTTTAAATATGACATACATCCATTTTTTTGCACATTTCTATAAACATTATGGAAGACTGGCACACAGCTAGATTTCTTGAAACCCATTTCGATTCAATCAATTCTGTAAAAAATATTATTTGGAATAAAGTGATTGTTAACTTAATACTAGGGAAAAGTAAGCTCTTGGTAATTTATGTCCCTCTTCATTCTTCTTAAAAAATTCGGTCGGGGAGGGAAAGACCGCCCTCCCGGTATTATATTAAGAAGAGACCGAAACATGGTTCCGGTCACTGGCCCGCGGGCCGTCACCGCCCACTCTGCAACGGCCTAGCCGGAGGGTGGCACACGAGACGTAACGCGGGAGCGGACGGGGCACAACGATGAGATTTTTTTAAACCAAGTCCTACTACAAGAATCAAGTCTGTCTACATGTGGTTTTGAATTTTGTTAAGAAGTTCTCTACTTTAGAGAGATAGTTTGGTGAAAAGTCTTGTACACAATATAGAATTTTTAGCCTTTTTTAAACTGACATGTAAGGTACAAGGATAACATTTTTAATTCTTAGATAGCATAATTGAATTCACTCACCATGTGGCAGGACTGAAGTGTATAGTGAAGTTAAAAGGTGCTCCCTCCAAGTGAATTGCGCAGGTATGGTCAGTTAAATAGGAAAAAGGTGATCAGAAACTACATCGGTATGGTTGTGGAAAATAGTAGAGTTTTGGAATGCCTAGATTGATTTTAGGACCTCAAAGGTCTTTCTTCTGTCATAACAGATGCATTCAAGTTCAGTTTGTCCCAGTTGGTTGGTGCTACAAATAACTTCTCTGACAGGAATCTAATTGGCAAAGGTAGCTTTGGCTGCATTTACAAGGTAGACATCCCCCCCCCCCCCAAACACACACCAAAACAGGGTAAAATAAATGGCACCCTAGAATGCGTTGAACAAACTCTCATTAAATTCTGACCAAAGGTTATAGGTAGAATTTGCAATTTGGATACATCTAAATAGCATGGCTACATTTTTCAGAAGAATTTCTTTCATCTACTTCATTGATAAATATATGATAAAGTCAGTCAGCCACCAAGGTGGCATCAGATTTCAACTAAATACATGCGAGCATATATGAACCTAACAATACTAACTTAAAAAAGTAAAAAAGGTGTCCTATTCAACTTGTTGATATAAGCTTGGTCTACTTTTGATATGGTCATCACTTACGGATACAAGTTTGGCCTTCTAGACTTTGATATTGTGGTCCACTGCAGCACTGCTATTAATGTGCCTTCTATAATCGTCTATTCTGTTTCATACTGTGCTAATTTGCAATAAAATGGAAAAGGTCATAACTATCAAATAGGTTTTCAATTTTACATTAGATTGAAAACTCCACAATCATGTAATAGAACTCTTATTAGGTGCCACAACAGAACTCATCACTATAGAAACTCATGGTGGGGGTGTATTGTAGGTGTGTGGGTGCGGTATTGTACTCTTTGGTAGGCTCCCTTCATAATCAACCTCTCATGTGCGTTTGAGAGAGAAAAAACACTAGAACTCTTCATTAAGCAATCCAATCAGTTTGTGCAACAATATTGATCATCATTTGAATATTATGTTTGCATTCAGGGTCAACTGCATGATGGACTTGAGATTGCTGTCAAGAGATGTTTTGATTTATCTTCTTCACCTAATCTACTGGATGTCCAAGATTATCAATTTCAAAATGAGATTCGCTCTCTGCCAAATCTTCAGCATACCAATATAATTAAGCTTCTGGGAGACTGTGTGCAGGGAAGGGAGAAGATTTTGGTCTATGAATATATGTCAAATGGAAGCCTCGATTCCTTCATCCGCGGCATGTGTTCTCTGTTTTCGAGCTCATCTCAATTTTAGACAATATAATGATGTGCTTTAGTGAGCTGATTAGAGTAAGCACTGTGCTTAGGTGCAAGGAGAAGAAGGTTGCATCTGGACTGGCCTACACACTTTCAGATAATTAAAGGAATAGCTGAAGGGTTGCTTTATCTTCATAAGCTTTCTGGATTACATATTATACATGGAGATCTAAAGCCAAGTAATATTCTCCTGGATACCAACATGAAGCCCAAGATTTCTGATTTTGGCTTGTCTAGAACATATAGTCCGGGAGTAGGTGAAGAATTTGCTGAGTGCAGGCGCATAGTGGGCTCAATGTAAGATGTCATCATATTGGTATCATGATTGTGAAAGAAATGTTTTCCCTGTTGTAGTGGCTTTACTGCTCCCGAATGTCGGGAAAGAAATGCAGGAGGTTGTTCTGATGTTGAGCTGCCGCATTCTTGCGCTTCCCACGCCTCAGCATCCAGCTTACCTCAGCATCGAATGACATGCAGAGGCATCCTGAGGATGCAAAAACACTAGCGTGTTTTTGCTGAGCAGGCAACCATTTTGATGACACGCTACAAAAGCCATAACCTAACCTTCACGATCTGTTCATTATCGGCAATGGCTGGTGTGTTTGTGGTGTCGCCAGGTCGGTTTTGTAGTATTAGTCAATATTTGATGTTTTCGCTTGTCTAATTTCCTGCAAGACCATTGACGAGAAGATCATTATCCCTCGTTCAGGTTATCTGGTCTGGGAAGCAAGATTCTTGTTTCTTCGTATGTGCATGAATTGGATCAGTTTTTTTTTTTTGAGAGCCATCTTTAACCATTCTTCCTAAAATATACTCCCTCCGATCTGGTGCACCACCAGATATGTCCGGTGCTCCATGAAAATCAACACCAAGAGCACTTTCTTTTTTTTTCCTTCTCAAGCGAGCTAACTCTTAAAGTTTTGTCAAACATATTAGAGCCTAGCTACCATTTTTAAAGTGTTATAAATAAATGTTTTGGTCTTATGTGTGTCACTTAGTCCTATATATAATGCATATGATTCCAACACCTATTGACACCAGATGACCAAGTTATCTAATTAGACTCTCATCTTAATAGTACGATCATCTATAATGAATTTAATCACACACTCTACTGTGTCTTAACAGCTTATACCTTTGCCTTGAGTCATTGTACTTTTCTTTCTCCTATCTCCATGTTGAGCGCTTGATTATTCTTTATGGCCATCACCATCCTTCCCATGGTTGCGCTCAACATTTGGATATGGACTTAAACCTATCTTGCTCGCAATATTTAGAGTAGAGGTTATCCACTAGTTGTCTTAGTTTCCAAAACCATATATGGAGTTTCCGCTAGGCTGCTTCAGGCCTTGGATGAGTACAAGTATTATAATGAACTTTTGCTTCATGCACAACCAAGGAGGAAGGTTATAGATATATATAGTCATAGACCAAGTGCTATGACCAATGTTCTGGTCCTCAAATGGACTCATGACATTCATACTTAAACTAAACCTTAGGTTCCTTGTGGCCTCTTCAAACTTTAAAAGTTCTTTGTCCATTTTTCTCCACTAGGACCCATCAGCGGTGTGCCTCAACATAGAATCTACTTTATAGTCTTCTCTGTGCCATATAGCATCAACTTGGATGCTCTTTGCTTCTAAACAAACATTTCAAGAGAGGTATTATATTAAGGGTATAACATATCATCTTGGCAAGAACTCTCTTCATGGGACGTTTGTCCTCAACATCATCATTGAAGTCACCTCGTTAATGTCTAAAGGGGTAAATTTACAAAAAAACTCAAGGCATGTCTCTTGAGGAAGACATACGTCTTGACTCTATGCTCGAGGTAGATGACATAGCTATTGGTCCATTGAATTTATTGAATATTTTAATTTGTAAAATGAATATAGTAAGACATATGTTTTACATATGCACACTATATCATATCGTGCCAGCGGTGTGTGGATTGTACCTACCTAATCCGCTCCTCGTGCGCTCTCCTACACATTTCCAATGGAGCAAAAAAAATGAAATTTTACTCATACGGTCATACCTGACCTAATGAGGTGAGTAACAGTTTGATCAGCGGTGTGGCTCAACATAGAATCTACTTTATAGTCTTCTCTATGCCATATAGCATCAACTTGGATGCTCTTTGCTTCTAAACAAACATTTCAAGAGAGGTATTATAAGAGCATAACATATCACCTTGGCAAGAGCTCTCTTCATGGGACGTTTGTCCTCAACATCATCATCGAAGTCACCTCGTCTATGTCTAAAGGGGTAAATTTACAAAAACTCAAGACATGTCTCTTGACGAATACATACGTCTTGACTCAATACTCAAGGTAGATGACATAGCTATTGGTCCATTGAATTTATTGAAAACTTTGATTGGTACAATGAATATAGTAAGACATATATTTTACATACGCACACTATATCATATCGTGTCAGCGGTGTGATTGTACCTACCTAATCCGCTCCTCGTGCGCTCTCGTACACATTTCCAATGGAGCAAAAAAAAAATGAAATTTTACTCATACGGTCATACCTGACCTAATGAGGTGAGTAACAGTTTGATCATGCCTAACAAAAATGATTTTTACGGGCCCACGTCTTCTGGACAGCTCATTTGCCACCCAAACTAACAGAAGAAACTGCAACTGGGCCTATTTCCTCTCGGCTCCTGTGGTATTGCCTATTCTCACGGTAAATTAATGGCTGCCGTTGCCCCGTGCTTTCCCGGGAAAAATTCAAGAGCAGCGCGCCTCCCGTCTCCCGCCAAATGCGGCCAATCACTGGCTTTCCCTCCGGATTGAAATATCCCTCCTTCTCGCTTCCGACCTCCCGTCTAAACTTTTGGCCACCACCGTCTCCACCCTCCTTCCAAGGGCCACGATGAGGGCGCCTCTCCTCTCCTCGCTCCTCGTCCTCGCCGTCGTCGCCACCGTGCCTCTACTAGTCCCGGCGGTGTGCATCTCGCGGCACGACAAGTCCGAGAGCAAGGCTGACGAAGAAGCTGCTGCTACTACCGTTGCCGCCGACGAGCATGGCTCTGTCAAGACCATGTCCCTCGACGCATACGGGCCACTGGAGATGGCCGCCAAGAAGCCCAAGGAGCAGGTCCTGAACGCGCAAGCTACGCCGGCGACGACCGCTGGCGCTGACACATATGACCAGAAACCCGTTGGTGAAAAACAGGCTGAAACGGCCACGGCCTCCGCTGCCGATGAACAACCCGACAAATACGTGGAAGCTCTAGTTCCTGACGAGAAGGCGGAGGAATTTCCCGATAAATATGTGGAAGCTCTAGTTCCTGACGACAAGGTGGAGGTGAAGAAGAAGAAGGTAAAGAAGGAAAAGAAGGACGAGTCTGATGATTCTGATGTAGCTACGTCTTATAAGAAGAAGGAGAAGTCTGATGATTCTGAGGTGTCTACATCTTATAAGAAGAAGAAGAAATCTGACGATTCTGATGAAGATGCATCTCTTGATAAGAAAGAAAAGAAGGCGAAGTTTGCAGCATCTGACAAAAAAGAAAAGAAGGACAAGTCTGACAACACATCTTCCAAGAAAGAAAAGGAGGAGAGATCCGCCGATTCCGATGCATCTGCGTATTTCGACAAGGAAGAGCAGAAATCCGGCGATTCTGACGCCGCCACGTCTGTTGAGAAGCAAAAGAAGCAGAAGAAGGAGAAATCCGGTGATTATTTCGACAAGGAAAAGGAGGAGAACCCCGAGGAGGACGCTGCGCCCGTCGACGTCTCCGCGGACGGCGTGTATGTGCCTCTCAAGAAGGAGAAATCCGGCGAAGACGCCACGCCGGTCGACGTCTCCACCACCACCGGCAAATACGTATCTTCTTCTTCCAAGGCAAACGGCAAGCCCACGGGAGGTCAGCCCGCAGAGAGCTCCACCACCGCCACCGCGGATGCGTACGCGTCTCCAAAGCAGAAAGTCGTCAGCAGCCAGCCCATGGCCAGCGCCGCTCCTGACGAGCTTCCGCTGGCGGCCAAGAGCTCCACCACCTCCGACGCGTACGCATCTCCAAGGCAGCAGCAGGTCGCCAGCAGCCAGCCCATGTCTGGTGGCGCTCCCGACGAGCTTCCACCGGTGGCCAAGACCTCTGCCACGCCCGAACCGTACGCATCTCTGAACGTCGCCGGCGGCGGGCAGCCCAACGAGCCGGCGGCGGGGAGGCCGCCGAAGCTGTCGATGGAGACGTTCTCGGGGATGATCAAGAGGCCGTTCGCCAAGTTCCTGAGCCCGGTGATCAAGAGCGTGTGCGCCAAGACGGAGTACCCGGAGGACTGCGAGTCGTCGATCGGGGGCCTCCCGGGGGCCGCGTCGGCGGCGGCCACGGACAGCGTGGGCGTGCTGAAGCTGGCCATGGAGGCGGTGCGGCAGAAGGCCATCGAGGCGATGAACGCGGCCACGGACAGGATGAACGCGCCGGGCACGGACCCGACGACCAAGGAGGCGCTCGACTCGTGCACGTCGTCGTACAGCGACATCAAGACGAGCCTGGAGACGGTGGACGACGCGCTCAAGCGCGGCGACGTCGACACGGCGCACACCAACCTCGACTCGGTGGAGACGGACATCACCACCTGCGACGACGGCTTCCAGGAGCGCGGCACCCCGTCAGTCATGACCGACCACGACCAGGAGCTCCAGAAGCTCGCCAGCAACCTCCTCTCCATCGGCGCCGCCATCCACCACTAGAAAGAGAGGAGGGAGGTGCGGCGTCCACACACGCATGCATGCATGCATGCATGCATTGCGTTTGCGTCTCAAGAGTTCACTTGTAAATTTGTAATCGAGGAAGAAAAGCACCTCTCGATCGATTAACATGTCTAGCTGCTACGATCCTGTGATTCGACGATGTTAATTAATCGGCAGCTTTCATTATGATGTGTAGCAGTATACTGTATGATTAATTGTGGATCTTTTCGAAAACAAAAACTGTAATATTCGTGAAATTGTAGAGCCTTCACCTATTATTAATCTATCAAGTAATCGAGAAAATTGTAAAAGAAATAGGAAAAAGGGTGCATTCCGATAATTCAACTCGCTCGCACTCCAAGAACTTGTTCGGTCAAGAGTAGGGTGGTAATAAATCACGATCAAAATGTTTCTTTATAATTAATTTAATCACTTAATCAGATTTAGTTAAAATAAAAATAGAGTCCGATTATTAAATTTTATACTGTAAAATTTAGAGCACGTTACCGCCTCTAGTTAAGAGTGAAAGGGAAATAGGGTTTAACTTTTTCCTATAAATAATTTTGGTGGTTGAATACCCAACATAAATATTGGACTAACCAGTTTGCTCTAGATTATATATTCTACAAGTGCATAAAGGTTCAACACAAACCAACAAAAGAACAAAGTTAGGGTTTAAAATCAAAGTAGCAAATGAACCAAGGGTGCCCTGGTCTGGCGCACCGGACTGTCCGGTGTGCCACCGGATAGTGTCCGGTGCACCAGGACCATACAACTCCAAACTCGGCACCCTCGGGTTTCTTTGGGCGTACTTCGCTATAATTCACCGGACTGTCCGGTTTGCCAGCGGAGCAACGGCTCCTTCGCGCAACGTCGACTGCAAAAGCTGAAGAAACAGAGCTACAGTGCGCAAACCGTGCGCGACAGAGCAGAACAGTCATCAGAGGCGCACCGGACAGTGAACAGTACCTGTCCGGTGCCACTAGAAGACAAAGCCTCCAACGGTCGTCTGCGCCCAAACTCTAACGGTTGGGTGACGTGGCTGGCGCACTGGACTGTCCGGTGTGCCCATCGACAACAGCCTCTCCCCAACGGTTTTTTGGTGGTTGAGAGCTATAAATACCCCCAACCACCTCCACTCCAACCATCCAAGCATTAATCACACTTTATTCAATACAAGAGCAAAGTGCAACACACCAAGACACAAATCAAAGCCACTGATCCAATCAAAGTCCCCAATTCAATTCTAGTGCTTTAGGACTTGTGAAAGGATCGATCTTGTGTTTCTTTGTTGCTTGGTTGTCTTTCTTCTTTCTCTCATTCTTATATTCAAAGACTTGTAAGCGAAGCAAGAGACACTAATCGTGTGGTGGTCCTTGCGGGGTCTAAGTGATCCGGGAAATCAAGGAAGAAAGCTCACTCGGTCTAAGTGATCGTTTGAGAGAGGGAAAGGGTTGAAAGATACCTGGTCTTTGTGACCACCTCAACGGGGACTAAGTTCTTTAGAACCGAACCTCGGTAAAACAAATCATCGTGTTCATCCACATTATTTCTTGGTTGATTTGTTTTCATCTCTTCCCTGGACTTAATATTCGTTTTAACCCTAACCCCGGCTTGTAGTGTGTGCTTAAGTTTATAATTTTTAGATTTCGTCTATCCACCCCCTCTAGGCGATTTTCAATTAGTATTAGAGCCCGATACTTCATTTAGAGTCTAACCACTCGAAGTGATGTCGAGAGGATCCGCCAAGAGGGAGATGAAACCGACGAGAAGGCCACCACGGGAAGGCTCCATCAAGGTAGTCCGTCGTTGGGGAAAAGGAGGCCCTTGTTGACGGCGATGTCGAGCTAGACTCGGTACAGACCGATTTTTTTCATAAAAGTCTCCCCTAAATAAAGTCTTTTTAGAAAAAATAAACACAAAAAAACTTGTCTCTAATGGTTCTTCTAAAATGCCCCAACTTTTTTATAGCCCTTGAAACACCCTCGTTTGTAGCTCGAAAAGGTTTTTTTGGCTCCTTAGGAACACAGACGCACGAAATCGAGCTGATTTTCTTTTTTTATCACTTTGTGCGTCCGTTTGTGGCTTATCTACTCGCGTAGCGCTCAAATTCTTCCTCGTTTGTAACCGTTGTCGAGTTGTCCGCCGCTGCGATCACATGACCTCACAGTCCACCACTGCTCGCGCAACCTCGCCATTCACCACCGTCCCGCACGTCCTCGCCGTCACGCAACTTCGCCATCTGCCGTTAAGGATGAAAACGATCGAAAAAACAGCTAAATTGTTTTTGTTTTCATTATTTTTGTCGAGACGAAAACAAAAACGAAAACCAACGGTCGAAATACGGGATTGAAAGTGTCGGTTATTCGAAAACGATAAACTATAGCCGAAAAGATAACTATTTTGTAGTTTTATCAAAAACATAATAAAGTGATGTATTGTCTAATTTTTAAGATTTAGAAATACACAAACAACTCTTTTTCATCATTCATATTAGTTAGAGTAATTATAACATTTGCTTTTCGCGTATTCATTCACTTGAATACAACAAAAGTCTATAACTTAAATAAATTATATACTAGACCTATCTCATATTATATAAAACGGTAGAAAAACGGTATTAGCACGACTCGGAAACGAAAAATACGAAAACGATTGAAAAACTAGCTAAATCGTTTTCGTACCGTTTCTAATCGGTTCCTGAACAATTCGAAAATGATCGGGGAAAAACAGTATTCGAAACGGGACGGTATAAGAATTTCCCGTCCCGTTTTCATCCCTATCTGCCGCTGCCAATGCTTTTCCACTATCCGGCATTAGCCAGCGTATGACCTAATAGTCTGATACTAGACCTCCATCGCCAGCTGGGTCTTTGCTGTCGCTTGGTCCTGTCGTTGTTATAGATGGCCAATAAGCACGAGGCCCGCGAGCCCGGCACGAAGCCCGCTGTTTGGGCACGGTCCGAGCCCGATACGAATAAGTGGGCCGAGCTCGGACAGGAAACTAGGCACAGTAGGCAAGCACGACACGACCCGTTTACCCTTTAGCCCGTTAAGCCCGTTTTTTTGTACTAAAACGTGCTTACCGGCTCGTTTAGCCCGTTTTTTTCGTGCTAAACGGGTCGGACCGGCCCGTTTAGACCCGCTGCGGGCCGGACTCGGACAGAAAATCGAGCCCGTGGGCTTAGACGGTCCGGACCGGTTTTCTAACCGTGCCTGTCAGGCCGGGCCCAAAATGGGTCAGGCTTCATCGGGCGCGGGCCACCCATTTGGCCATCTCTAGTCGTTGGTCCTCTCTCGCCAGATACACCCTTCCTCGTACCGTCAGTGATCTTTGATGACGACGTAGGTTCGGTTGCTGGACAGATACGATAGAAGAAGAAAATGCACTTGTGAAAACATATCATGTGAGCCCAAGATTAACTTGGTCTAGTGTAAAATATTTTGATCCATTTATAAGGGAACTATTGAAGAAGAAGAGAATGTATCTAATGCACATAGAATTTTAGTGTACATGATGCACATATTAAATTATTACCACTCATTTTAAATCTAACGTCTGTAGTTATTTGATATATTTGCTAAGGCACCCTCCGACGTGGTGGGCTGTAGTGGTGGAAGATGTTATTTGTAAATTATAATGATCAACCAGATACGTTAGATCTGAGATAGATAGTGATGATTTAATATGTGCACCATGTACATTGGATATGTCCTCTAATATTGAAGAAAGGACTAAAATCTACTCATAATATTTTTTTGGGATTCTCTTAAAAACAGATTTTTATGAGTTATTTTCTTTTCGAACGCGATTACACATACGAATTGTGAGTTCCGGTACGAATAGGATTATTTAATGATCCATGATTTATTAATTCAGAACAAAAGACAAGAACAAGTATAATGTTGGTGTGTTTTCCTTGCTCACAGGAGCAATCACGGCGGTCATCTCGCTAACGCTTTCCTCTTGGACAGTTCCACTTCTCTGCTGGCCTGCCACAAGGCTACAGCGGCGGCGGCTGCTTCGCCGGCCGGCCGGCCGCCCCCTCCTGTAGCGCGCTGAGCAAGTCAAGTAAGATGGCCGGCGAGCGGCGCGGTCTTGCCATCGGGATCGATCTGGGCACGACTTACTCCTGCGTCGGGGTCTGGCAGAATGGGGGCGTCGAGGTCATCGCCAATGACCAAGGCAACCGAACCACCCCATCGTACGTTGCCTTCACCGGCTCCAGGCTCCTCGTGGGGGATGCTGCCAAGAACCAGGCCGAAATGAACCCCAGCAACACAATCTTCGGTGGGTGCCGATTGCTGCTCTCACTTATCAGTTCTTTACCAAAGTCAACTCCCTCCTCTCAGATCTCCCCATCCCTCCTGACTAGTACGACCACTAACCTGTTTTTGCTCCTTCTTGAATTAGATCCGTGGATCTGATGAGAGTGGCGGTGCCTATAGATCTGTCGATTCTGATTAGGCTTACAGCGGTTCGGTTTTGGGCAGCTGCCTGTTGGATTAGGCGCTTTTGGTCTCTGTCGCTTCGGCAACTTAGATCATTGGATAGATACTGGATACCTTGCTCTGATCGATTTACTCTGGCTCCTGGTCAATGAGTTGAGTTTACTATGGCTAATCCGAATTAGGTTTCCTTAGCAATAATCGGTCTGTTAATTAGATCATTTAGCAATAGCTTTGTGGCCTTATGTTTTTATGCTGAAACAGTAATGTTGTTCATGGGTTTGTCATGATCTGGCACTTTTTTCTCTCCTTTATATCAAAACAAACCAGTAGGAAAGCTGCTTATGTTAAAAAGTAGGGGCCTGCCAAAGAAAACTTTTCTCTTATCTTAGCTACTGATAAATAAGAGAATTAATTATTTCAAGGAACAAATGATGATGCTTTGTCCCCACGACCACGAGATGACCACGACTAGATTCTGATCTGATCTCCCCTCTACACAGCTTTGTCTTCTTCTTTTTTTTTAAAAAAAAATTTGTTTCTTGACTACAAGCTGATGTAGAAAGGATGGGGAACAGGAAACCAACATCCAACTAAAAAGCATCTGACAAACAAATTTATTGTTATATCTTCTGTATATCAAGACAATCGACTGTTAATGGGCAAAACCTATAGTGATTGACTTTCCAAAATCTAATTATAACCTGCATTTTTTAAATGGAGGAAGTTTTAAATGGTTTTTATTGGCATAAAATTTAGGAACCTCCACTCAAGTTTGGGTGGTTAATTTGTATTGGTGATGTTCTCTATTTACTACAAGCACCGTTGTATGAGTAAAAGTAGTACTGCAGCTGCATACTGACATCTAATCCTTCTGGCTTCTGCTGCAGATTCCAAGCGGCTCATTGGTAGAAGATTTAGCGATGCTTCTGTACAGAGTGACATTAAGCACTGGCCCTTCAAGGTCATTCCTGGACCTGATGACAAGCCTATGATAGTTGTTCAATACAGGGGTGTGGAGCAGCAGTTTGCAGCTGAAGAAATCTCCTCGATGGTCCTCGTCAAAATGCGGGAGATTGCTGAAGCCTATCTTGGCACCACAGTCAAGGATGCTGTTGTCACTGTTCCTGCCTGCTCTACCGACTTGCAGAGACAGGCCACATGGAATGCAGGAGTGCTTGCAAATCTTAATGTTATACGCATCATCCCTGAGCCCACTGCTGCTGCCTTGGCTTATGGTCTTAATAGGAAGGCTGCCCAGATTATGGGTGAATATGACGTTCTCGTGTTTGATCTTGGAGGTGGTACCTTTGATGTCTCTGTTCTCGCAATTGAACAGGGTATCTTTGAGGTCAGGGCCACAGCTGGTGCTGCTCACCTTGGAGGTGAGGACTTCGACAACAGGATGGTAAACCACTTTGTCGAGGAATTCAAGAGAAAGAAGAAGAAGGACATTAGCGGCAACCCTAGGGCTCTCAGGAGGCTAAGGACAGCCTGCGAGAGAGCGAAGAGGACCCTCTCCTCCTATTTAGAGGCGAGCATTGAGATTGATTGCTTGTATGAGGACATCGACTTCTACTCAGCCATCACCCGTGCCAGGTTTGAGGAGCTCAACATGGATCTCTTCAGAAAGTGTATGGCGATTGTGGAGGACTGCCTCAGTGATGCGAGTTATGTACGTTCAATTCATGATGTCGTCCTTGTTGGTGGTTCCTCTAGAATTCCAAAGATCCAGCAGCTTCTTCAGGAGCTCTTTGATGGGAAGGAGCTTTGCAACAGCATCAACCCCGATGAAGCTGTTGCCTACGGAGCTACTATGCAGGCTGCTATCTTGAGCCGAGAGGGTGGCTATGAGATCCAGAATTATCTCCTGTTGGATGCTACCCCTCTTTCTCTTGGTTTGGAGACGGATGGGGGCCTCATGACCTTCTTCAGCTTGTTCGCTGCGGCTTGCTGCGGCTGCAATCCGGCTGCGGCTGCGGCTTCTACAGTATTTTTCTCTCTATGGATTGCAGCTGCAGCAGTCCAAACAGCTGCAACAGTGTCGGCTTGCAGCCAACCGAACACGCCCCTTGATGATTCCAAGGAATACCACCATTCCAACCAAAAAGGAGAGGGTCTTATCGACTGACTCCGACAACCAGCCTTGTATCCGAATCCGAGTGTACGAGGGTGAGGGGTCTATTACTCGTGACAACCACCTGTTGGGTGAGTTTGAGTTTTCCCTTCTTCCCGCACCTAGCGGCGTTCCTCAGATCACTGTTTGCTTCGATGTCGACATTAACGGTATCCTGAATGTCTCCGCTGAGGACAAAACCACTGGCCAGAAGATGAAAAAAGTCATCACAAAGAGGTTTCGTTTAAAGCGTTAATTATCTGATCAATAACTACACGAACTAGACAGTTTTATGTCCTTTCATAGGATTGATCGTCTCCAAGGTCAAGGCATATAGTACTGGTGTTTGTTTAGACAGCCGATGTCTTATTTTACTTGCCAAGCTTGGTGGTTGCCTTGTAAATTGAGCATTTTATTTGGAGGTTGTAAACTGTTTAATACATCTATGTGTCTATGATCAAAGCATAAGTGTGTACGTCATTGGTGTCTTTATACCATACATGTGAAGTAAAAATATCATTGCAGTTACAGGCATCTAACCCTGCTGATGCAGATTCTTATACCATACATGTGAAGTAAAAAATATTATTGCAGTTACATGCATCTAAACCCTGCTGATGCAGATTCCAAGCGGCTCATTGGGAGAAGATTGGGAGAAGATTTAGGGCCTGTTTGGACAGGCGCCGCAGCGCGCCGCACCCGCGGCGGCCGATTTGGGCGCCACACCCGCGGCAGCCAGAGTGTGGCGCGGTGTGGCGCCGGAGCCAGCCCACCAAACACGCTCTTAGTGACGCTCCTGTACAAAGTGGCATTAAGCACTGGCCCTTCAGGGTCATTCCTGGACCTGACGACAAGCCTATGATTGTTGTTCGATACAAGGGCGTGGAGCAGCAGTTTGCAGCCGAAGAGATCTCCTCCTCCATGGTTCTTGCCAGGACGCGAGAGACAGCTGAAGCCTATCTTGGCACCACAATCACGAGCGCTGTTGTAACTGTCCCGGCAGTTCAAGAGATGGCGGTGTGATGACAACAGGATGGTGAACCACTTTGTCCAGCTTTTCAAGAGAAAAGAGAAGGACATCAGTGGCAACTAGAGCTGGAAAAAAAAGCTCGAGCTCGACGAGCTGGCTCGGGCTCGTAGCCGCTCGGCTCGGACCAGCTCGACGTTCAGAACGAGCCCGAGCCGAGCCTGTTTTTGTGGCTCGTGAAAAGAGCGAGCCAGCTCGGTTCGGCTCGGTGCAGACAATTAATTAGCATATAATATTAGTACCGAGTAGACAATTAATTTATGTTATTTGAGATTACTATAAAAAATAATTTATTTTCTATATTGTATTAGTGATATATCTATTTTACTAATTTAAAATATGTTATTTAAAATATTTTTAAGATTTTATATTATAATTTAGAGAGCAGATTTACATTTATGGCTAGGCTCGTTGGCTCGATGAGCCGGCTAGCGAGCCATGAGCGAGTCGAGCCGAGTTGAGCCGTTTTTTCGAGAGCTCGGCTCGTTGCATGAGCGAGCCGCAGCGAGCCGGACCGTTTCCATCCCTAGTGGCAACCCCAGCGGCCAGGGCTCTTAGGAGGCTAAGGACAGCCTGCGAGAGGGCGAAGAGGACCCTCTCCTACGTCTTCGAAACCACGATTCAGATCGACTGTTTGTGCGAGGACATTGACATCTACGCAACCATCACTCGTGGCAAGTTCGAGGATCTCAACATGGAGGATAAAATGGACGTGTGGTCAGTTCACTATGTCATCCTTGTTGTTGGATCCTCTAGGATCCCAAGGGTCCAGCAGCTTCTCCAGGAGCGCTTCAATGGGAAGGAGCAATGCAAGAGCATCGACCCTGATTAGGCAACTGTCCAGGCTGCCATCATGAGTGGTGAGACTGCAGACTGCAGAAACGGTGAACTGCGTCATGTATGATGCTACTCCACTCTCTCTTGCATGCATGGTTTGGACACGGATGGCGGTCTGATGACCGTGCTGATCCCAAAGAACACCACCATTCCCACCTCGAAGTAGATGGTCTTGTCGACCGACTCCCGACAATCAGCCTCTGCCTCCGTATCCAGGTATATGAGGGTGAAAGCACTATGGCTTGTGACAACAACCTGATGACGGTGAGTTTGAGTTCTCCGCTGTCTCCGCCGTTGCTCTAGGGCTCAAGGGTGTTCCACAGATCCTTGTTGCATTCGATATTGACGAGAATGCATGGCATCACCTCAGTGTCTTCGCTGAGGACAAAACCATCGGCGACAAGATGAGGAAAACCATCTCCAAGATTGAAGATCTAAGATACTAGGATTAATAGCATCAAAGACATGCATATTCCTATGTTTTCATAAAGGCCAAGCTCCCATGATGACCCACGAACCTAGACCATGTCTTGTGATTCCAGAGGTAGGCTCACTTCATTGCCGCCACCAATCCTCGAAGGAAGAAGCATCATACTGCGGAGGCAGGTTCTGGAGGTTGAACTTTTGAAAAAAGAAGGAATCAGAAATGCCTTGACAAGACACAAGAAACCAGGAGATGGGTGATGGTCTCGACATCCTGATCACAAAACAAACATCTAGGCTGATGTTGTAGACCTTTTCTAGCAAGATGATCAGATGTCCAACATTTATTATTTACAACCAACCATGTGCAGAAGCGACAATTTCTAGGCGCCCAAAATTTCCAAATGCGCTCATAAGAATCAAAGAGGATACCCCCTCAAAGAAACCTCCATATGTCCTCCAAATGTGTTTATCCTCAATCCCTAGGCACAACTCTATTGTTGATAGAATGTCCTAGAACTGTAGATATTCAAATAGAGCATACACCCCCAATGTCCCATGCATGTATATATGTCCAAACGGGCGGTCCGGCCCGGCCCAGTCCGAGCCCGACTCGGCCCGGCCCGTTTGAGCCCGGCACGGTTAGGCCCGTCTACTTAATCGTGCCGTGCCGTGCCGCCCGACGGGCTCAAACCTCTTCCCGAGCACGGCACGGTGTAGGCCCGATCGTGCCGGGCCGGCCCGAATAGCACGGCCTATTTAGTGGCTCGTGCCAGCCCGAGCCCGCAAATGCGTCCTGTCAGTCCGGGTGTGCGACGAGCCGACGAGCATGAGCAACGTCCACGACAGCGCAGCGCCGTGGTCTCGTGCCCGCCGAAGAAGAAGGTCTTGTCCCGTCCACCAGCTCCTTCGTGGTGAGCCGCCGGTCGGTGGCCTCCTCCGTCCCGGCCAGCAGCAGCGACAGGAGGTCCTTCCCCTGGCCCGACGAGGCGGTTGGACAGGAGCCGCTTTGGTCTCCTTGCGCAGCTGCTCCCTGAAGCTAGTACATGCGCCGCCGCATGCATGTAGGAACGGGCCAGCGCTTCCCCAGCATGGCTCCCGCATGCACGTATAGGAACGGACCGAACGACTCCCCAGCGCTTCCCCAGCACGGCTCCTGCATGCACGTACAGCCGTACAGGAACGGCTCCGTGCCCAGACGCGCCGCCGCAGGGAAGAGAGAGCCAGCCGCCAGGAGCAAGAGGGACTGAGGGAGGAAGAGTGGGTTAGGTTTTGCCGGTGGGTGTTGGGCTGGCGTTGGGCCGTCCGAGTATAAGGGACTTGTGGCCTTGCACCTTGTGGTTTTTTAAAATAAACGGGCCGGTTAAAAGGCCCGGCAGATACCGTGCCGTGCTCGGGCCAGCCCAACGGGCTCAAATGTTTGTCGGGCCCGGCACGCTATCCGGGCCGGGCTGAGCCCGGGCCCGCTTCAACCCGTGCCGTGTCGTGCTCGTGTCGTGCTAAAATAACGTGCTTCGTGCCGGGCTAACGGGCCACGTGCTTTCTGGACATCTATACATGCATGTCATGAATCCAAGTGTGTTGTGTTAGGGCTTCATGCATAGTACATTTGTTTGCTTTCCTTTTAGGAACGAGGGAGAAAAGTCGAGGTACAAGATCAGCAATACATTGCCCTTGGAGACATCTATCACTCTGTCAGTCCAAAATAAGGTATGTGCACCATTGATGACCTCATTGATTAAGGCAACCAAGAAGAAACAACACACTGCTTTTAGGACTTGGAGAGGAAGGTTTATCTAATTGTGTTTTATGTAACCATAACCATCTCATACGGAGTGCTGAACATATCTTTTGGATATCAACGATCCCTAACCGTCCAAGCTCCCTTGGTCATAGACCTTTCCCTAGGCAATCAGACAATGCCCCCTTAAGCTATTTCTACCTTACCACATGAACTTCCTCTCGATTTTATCAATTTGATTGACTGCTTGAGTAGGAATGTCAATTGCCATTGATAGGTACACCATTATAGAGGTGAGGACATATTGCACCATGATTCTCTTTCCTTCTCTAGTTAGTAGCTCAATGTTTCACCCTAGCAATCGACCTGTAAGATGGTCTACAAAACGTTGAATCTACGCCCTTGTTAGTTTTCATAGAGAAAGTGGTATTCCTAAATATTGCAAGGAAAATATTGGAGTTCACATGGTATAAGGATCTGAATAGCAACTAGCTCCACGTTAGAACACTGGATCGAGAAAAAAACTCTTCTATAGATTAGTTTGCAAACCTAAAGTTTCTCCAGACAAATTGAGGATGTACAAAGTTAAGGACAGATCCAAAATCTCAAGACGAAGAAAAATTACCACATCATTGGCATAGAGGCAAACTTTGTGCTTTAAGGATCTAATAGATAGGGGCTACAAGAGCGCAATGATTGGATTTAGAGAAAATACGATTGAGCACATCCATAACAAAAAAGAATAGCTTAGGGGGGAGAGGATCCCCTTGCCTTAGATCCGTTTTGTGGGAACAAAGCCTAGACAGAGCTAACCATATTGCTTCCTATGCAAGTGTTAGGATCTCACCATTGGGGCAGGGTAATGTTGAGAGCTTCAGGGCATATGCATGAGCTAGCTCGTTGAGCCTTGTCTAACCAGTTGTATCTGTAGGACGATGACGTCCGAGTCCATCTCGGTCTCCCGAGCCAACTTTACTCACCCAAAGCTCCTAGGCGAGGAAGGCTGAAGTCTTGATGGCTTTGGTCAGCTGTCAGCATCACGAGGCCCTAGCTCATTAAGAAAATATTTTAGAGGGTTAGTCACTCTATTAGAGTACTAATCTAGGGTTTTTGTTTAGTAGAATTATTTGTGGCTTAGGTTAGCGTGAGAAATATAAGTCCTAATTCACCCCCCTTTTAGGTGTCCGTGTTACTTTCAATAACAGATGGAACATTCTTTGTTGTTAGCTTCTGCTTTGGTTTCATAGACATCCATCATATATAGAACTTGATTGACATAGTCTTTGGCAAGGAAGAATGATTCACTTCTATATACAATCATGTTGAGATAAACGGTGGTCATTTCATACTCTAGGTCAACTATTACGCCTTCTGTATTCAGCTTCACCCATTATCAATGATAGATCTGTGTCGCTTCCGCACTATTTAGAGAATAGATCTTTAACATAAAGGATAGTTCACATAAGAATCTTTTATGTAATCTATTATTTGAAAACACATTTATTAAAGTGAAGAAATGAGTTTTCCTAATTTATCGAGAACAGGATTTTGGAGTGTTACATTTGGTGAACATCTCGAGGCCCTAGCTCATTAAGAGAATAATTTAGAGGGTTACCCACGCTATTAGGGTGGGGGGGGGGTTAGGTGACCAAGGTGCTAGATATTCACGTAGCTTTTATGATGTATCTGAAAAGGTAAGGGTACCTCATATAGTAGGGACTAGGGAGTACGTGACTGTGTAAATTTGAGTTTGATTCAAATTGCACTTTAACAGATAGCTTGAAATTATGATAATTGTAGTTTTATAAGCATACAGTGCAAATTATTTAAAGCACCGAAAACGTCGTGAGTCACCACCTCATCAAGTCAACTATGTCGCTTTGACAACTACTTTCTTCAAGAGATGCAGTGCGTGCGTCATCGGAGAATACTTAGCTGAGGTCATTATTGCTCATTACATGCTGTAGTAGAACATCCTAACATGCATCCAGCTGATAATACATGGTGCACGTTCGGTTGAATAGCAAACTGATGGATCGGAGCAGTGAGAGACTTATTGTGCAACGCGATCAGCAATCAATAGAGATCTTAGATCCAATCCACACATCCAGTGTGAGCTTGGACACAGCCATGAGAGATGCCATCCGAATGCATGTCAGAGATATAAAATACATGCAGATAAGAAATGCTCGCTCATGCTCCATGTGTACCACGAGAAGTACTCCTAATTCAAACTCGATCACGACGAGTTGAGATTTCTCGAGATCTCGATCGAACGGATCTCAGAATAAAAATGGAGACCTCGTTAGTTAATTTGACTTCCTGTGCCGCTTCATCGCGGTTTCTAACTATTTATTAGGACGAGCAGAGGATCCATCAACTCAGCTTTGCAGAGAAGCAGCCAAGCAAGAGCCTTTCCGAGTGTGTGGAGCAGCAGCAGCAGCAGCCGTAAGGTATGCATGCCTCGCTTCTAGCTTGATCAAATTGTATTCATATATTTTCCATGGCAAAGTAAGCTTCATATCTACCTATACGCATGCATGCAATATTTTGGACAACTGGATATTATTTCAAGTCTCTTCTCCATGCATGGGATGTTTTGATGCAATGCAGGCTCTTCGGAAAGGTGGCGATCGTCACGGGCGCCGCCAGCAAACTGGGCGAGGCCATCGCGAGGAAGTTCGTCGACAACGGCGCCAAGGTCATCCTCGCCGACATCAACCGCCACTCCTGCGAGAACATAGTAGCGGCTCTCAACAAGACCAACCATGGCCCCGCGGTGGCTCACGCGATGCGCATCGACGTCAGCGAACCCGACAGTATCCTGGCCACCGTCGAGGAGGCGAAGAAGGTCTACAAGCAAGATGTCGACATCTTCTACAACAACGCGGGGGTCAGCAACGTCTCCTCCCCGGCCTCCTCCATCGACATGATGAGCTTCAGGAACACCATGGCGGTCAACGTCGAGTCCGTCATAGCCAGCATCAACCACGCCGGCGCCGTGATGCGCAGCAACAAGATCGGCGGCGGGTGCATCCTGTGCACGGGCAGCCCCGTGGGCTCGCTCGGCGACGTGGTGCCCTCGGCGTACAGCATCTCCAAGGCCGCGGTCGTGGGCGTCGTGCGCGCCGCCGCGGCCGAGCTGGGGGGACACGGCGTGAGGGTCAATGCCATCTCGCCGTACGGCGTCGCCGCCAGGTTTGACAAGGGCGTGCTGAGGCACATCTTCCCTCACGCGACTGACCAGCAGCTGGATACTATGATCAGCAGCTACGGCACCTACACGGTGACCGAGGACGACGTGGCCAACGCGGCGGTGTACCTGGCGTCCGACGCTGGCAAGAACATCAATGGCCAAAACATCGTCCTCAATGGCAAGTTCGGTCTTTAGAAGTGTGGCCGCCAACGGTTCTGTTGGGGCTCATTAGCGGCAACTTCACACACCCTGGGCGACTTCCATTCATGCCCCGTTGTTTCCTGAATAAATAGTGTGGCTGTCAGTGAGCCACGTAACGTGTGTTTCCATTTCTCTTTTTATTTGCGAAATTTCGATGTTTCAAAGTTTGGCAACAAGATGTACTTCAAATCCATTTGTCCTCCCATTTAATTCTCATAATGAATAAAATCGTCGTCTTTACAGTCCCTTCATCTTTCCGCAATCTTTAGGCTATGTCCAGCAGGCCATGTAAACGTCGTTGTAAAATACTATTTTACACTGTAGATTGCAATGGTTGTAAGTGTAGTTTGAAATAGGAAGTGCGATAGTGAGTCTGTTGAAGATAGTATTAGCACATATGGTGCCCTCGAGTCCCGTGCAGCGAGTGGAGCATAAATGCGGCGTCGAAGTGACCATACGAGAGTACCAACAAGCGTCTGAGCACTTGCACTCTCCATGCAATCGAGCCTTCAGCCTTCCAAAAATTCTTCTTCATCCAAGCACTTCACCCCCATGTGATGACTACCTTCTCCGGCGATGGTGATGGTGCCATCAACAAAAAAGCTTACACTCTAGCGATCGAGGGTGACCAACGAGAACACCCTAGGATGTATCGGACACTGCTAAGGTGGACGAGCTCGAAGGAGCATGGCAAGGTGTCGCCAACCACCTGGCCAATGCAGACGACGATGGAGTCGGGGAAGTTTGTTGTCTTCGGCACATACATGCTGGTGGGGTAGGGGTTTCTAGCCTCGCCCTTTCTGGTCATGCTGCTGGAGTTCTATAACATCCAATTGACTCACCTCTCCCCAACTCCATCATGATGCTGTCGACCTTCGTCCACCTCTACTAGATGTTTGTCGAGTTGCACGTGACTTTGGCACTGTGGCACCACTTCTTCGTCCTCCGATAGACTGGAGGGGGAGCCATCTATGGTGGCTGCTACTTCTAGGGGCGCATCGGCGACCCTAAAGGTACATCAGGACACAAGGAGAAGTGGAAGAACTCCTAGTTCTATCCCCAGACAGACGACCAAGAGCGCTTCGTCCTCACCACTAATCCACCAGTCTCCAACTCTAGGACCTAGGAGGTGCTGCCGAAGCTAGACCCGACGTTCGCCCTAGGATTAACGAGCATCAGGGAGCTGGCGACTGTAGGGGTGAAGATGACGATGGTGCTTGCTGACTTCCTCAACAGGCGTCTGCTCCCACTTCGCCACCATGTCCATGTTGCTTGGATGTACATCGGTGTCAATGATTTGACATGGAGCGTGTAGGGAGACGACAATGAGATGACTTCATCGTACTTGTCGGAGCTAATGCGGGACCACTGGTGACGGCGACCTGGTGAGGATCGACCTCCGCGTTGGCATGCAACCCTTTTGCGACGACCTCAAGAATGTTGGCATTGATGCCGAACTATGATGAAACGAGCATCGCCATCGTGCAGAGGGGATACAACTCTTAAGGGATCAAGATCCCTAGGAACAAAGATGTACCGGTGTTGGTAGCGACATCATTGACCCCGCCCCTTCCCACCTAGACAGACAAAAGGGGAAGGAGAAGGTAGTGACAGAAGAGTCCATGCCCCAACCCCTACTATGTTGATGGAGGTTGGTAAGAGGGCGTCAACATCATGAGGTCGAAACCCTATAATCCAAGCTAGGGGACCTGGCCCTTGGGCCCACCTAAGCGGAAACACTAGGGCCCTCTGGGTACAAGGGGCATTCGACGATGAGCTCCATGCTAACCATTTGTGGGTGGCAACAACGTAGAGGAGGAGAGGCTCCCCCCTCATGTGAGGCCACCATGACGGGTCGTGATGTAAGGTAGGCCGTAGGCCTTGAGATCGTTGAGGGCCTTCGAGGCCTGTTTAGTCCATTCGAATGGACAAAACCCTAGGAGGAGTTTATAGAATGGGAGCTCTCACTCCCCAACTCTGGAAATGAAGCGGCTAAGGGTTGCCATGCTACCACTAAGGCATTGGACCGAGCATATGTTTGCTGGTGAATGGAGACAATGGATAGCCAACACTTTTTCTGAATTGTCCTTGATCCCTTGGTGTGAGACCAAGAAACCGAGGAGCTTTCCGGCATGGACACCGAAGACACATTTTCTAGATTTAGTTTCATTTGTTGGTGCTACGACTATAAAAATGGTTGCTAGATCCTAGTTGAGAATCTGGGACTCATGAGTTTTCATCATAATGTCATTGACATACACCTCTACCAACTTGCCTAAATGGTGTTTAAGTGTATGTTGAACAACGCCAACAAAAGTAGGCAAGGCATTCTTTAACACATAAGGCATGGAAACATAACAGTACAACCCTGAAGGGGTGATGAAGCTTGTTTTCTCCTCATCCTCCCTAACCATGTAGATCCAGTGGAACCTATAATTTGCCTCAACAAAAGAAAAGAGCTCACACCCAGAGGTAGAGTCCACTATTTGGTCAATGTGAGAGAGCAGATAGCGGTCTTTCGAGCATGCCTTATTGAGGTCGGTGTAGTATATGCACATTCATAGTTTGCCACCTACTTTGGAGACAAACAAAGGGTTGGTCAGCCACTCAGGGTGTTGGACTAGGTAGATGAAGCCCACAGCAAGGAGCCTATCAATTTCCTAGCGGATGAACTCCTATCGTTCAATATATTACTTTTGCACCTTCTACTTGACTGGTTGTGCGCTAGGTATGACGGGCAACCGGTGCTTAATCACCTCCCTTGGGCCCTAGGCATGTTGGATGGCTTCCATGCAAACACATTAACATTGCCCTGGAGCAAGGTGACGAGTGCGAGTTCCTATTTGCGCGTGTTCTGGGAGGGGCCCACCCTAATCTGAATGACCTTGACAAGCTTTGTGGCATCAGAGGTTGGGGAGCCAGAGATGGTGTGGTAGAGCGCCACAAGGGTGCAACGTTGCTGGCTAATGAGATGAGAAGGAGGGCTCCTCCTCCTACCCTACAGCAGCGACAACGATGCAAACAGTGGGCACCTGAGAAGGGAGGTCCAACTCAGGGGGACCATACAGAGTGTCCTAGGAAATGGCATAGAGCCTCTCCAAGACGTTGAGAACATAAAAAAAGTTTGCTAGGACAGAGATGACCCCGACCGTCCTAGGCATCTTGAGGACCAAGTACCCATAGTGGGCATCTGCCATGAACTTCTAGAGCATGTGGCACTAGAGAATGGTGTTGTAGGGGAGGTAGACTTGGCGACATCGAAGTTGACATACTCTATGCAGAAGTCATCAACAATGCCAAAGGTGACCAGAAGCAATACCATCCCCAACGAGTAGACGCTTCCTGGAGAGACCCCTGAAAAGGGGTGTCCAGGGGACAGACGATCATAGGGGATCTGCAACTTGTAACACCCAAAATCCTATTTTGGATATATATATTCTTTCTCCAAAAGATTAAGAATTAAAATTATTCTTAATATGGGCTCCTCAGTTTTGAAGATATCATGCTCCCTAAAAGAAATGGTATTATTAAAAGTATTAATAGTTTAGAACATGGATCTAGGTCTCAAACATGGTATGAAATTCCAAAGAATACAAGAGAAATGAGCCTCGATTATTGAACCACTTTTATAGACTAAATGGTAGAAAGCCTTCTAAAAAAGGATTGAAGTAAAAGTATCACATGATAGAGATTATGCATTAGAAAGTATTTTATTGAAACAAATATTTTTGACTAAACTTTTAATTTGACTATATATCCCAAATAATATTTTCTGAAAAATGAATATGGGGTGTAATGCATATTTAAGATATTTAGATAAAACAAATTGATATACATATATAAACTATATTTTGCATACATGCTGGAGGTTTTATTACTTGTGCATTTAAATATGAATGGGAAAACTCAAAACTGGTTTTGAACCCAAATTTGAATAAAGGAAGGGAAATAGAATTCAAAAAAGGATAAAAATACCAGCTGGGCCGAACCCTCAACACTCTAGCCCAACTCACCCTCAGCACCGGCCCTGCGCCTCTGGCGCGCGCTCAGCCGTGCTCACCGTGCCGTGGGGCCCACAAGTCGGCGGTCTCAACCGGAGTCTGCGCGCGTGCCTGGACATCGCCACACGGGCCCCATACTGTCAGGTCATCTTCCTCCTGAAACTGAACACCGGAGGGAGTGCAACAAATTCCACCTCCGGCGCTGCTTCAACAACATAACCACTGCGCCGTGATCGTCGGTCGTGTCTTCCTCCCGCATGGACTTCGATTGCTACAGGGTATAAAGCCCAACCTTCACCAACCCGTAGTGCCATCATTGTCGCGTAGAAGCAGAGAGAGAGAGGTCGGGTTGGTTGTCGCCGCAGGTCGCCATGGCCGCCTCGCGGGCAACCCGCATGTGTCGGTTTTCTGGACCATATGGGTGGCCTTGGGGCTTCATCATCACTCGAGGAATCTGTGTGGTGCACCGTCGGGAAAATACTCGGCCGATACTGGCCAGGTTGCCTCGATGGAGTTCATTCTCCACCGCGGAACCGCATCCTCAGTGCGACCAATGCCGGTGAGTTGTCTCCTCTATTATTAGTGGCGTCATCCGCGTCGCGTGTAGCACCTAAAATTCTATTCTAGGAAATAACTTCCAATAACAATTTCATTCCTTTATAGAATATATCTCTCTAAACTAAACACATAGTGATAACTAAGAATTTGTTATTCAAGATTTACATCCAAAACTTAAAACTAAAAGGGTGGAGCAACAAATAAAAGAGAGACTTTCAAACCACTTACTATTTCCTTTATAAAATATACAAATAATAAGCCCCTTAAAAATATAGTTGAACTAAAATAATTCATGGGAGATTATGTATTAACTTCTCCTAAGTAGATATGTAATGAAGATTATCTTTTCTAAGTGTGCATTCAAAGTAATGTTTTCTAAGTAAATAAATAAATACCATGTGTATATTCCATCATTGAAGTGTTCATCTAAATAATAATAATAATAATAATAATTATATATATATAAAGAAATAAGGAATGCATCATGCTAGAAATTTTGGATGTGCATTTAAAACACAGATTTGAATTCAACTTTGAAAACTAGAAATGAGGAATGGAAATAAACAAAAGAAAAAAACAAAACAATTCTACCTATTTAGGCCGAATCTACCGAGGCCCATCTCCACCTGAACGGCTCCATCGCGCGCATACCGCCCACGGGTGGCTCCCTGGCGCGTCGGTCCCACACCGGCTACACACCCACACCCGCACCCTCGTTTCGCCGCCATATGGACCCCCCTTGCCAGTGTCGTCGTCCAGCTCGATTCGTTGCAACTGAATGTGTTGTGGCCACCAGGAATCACGGACCGAAGGCGACCTGGCGACCTGCGCTTCCTCCAACCTCCCACGACGCTTTCACCGCAACAGCAAATCGCGGATCTTGCGCCTACCTCGATTTCCACCACACAGACTTCGGCCATGGTGCATAAATGTCGAAGCTACGCGACCCCTCCTCCTGCAGCTCGCCGCGCTGGGCGCCATCTTGAAAGTCGCCTAGAGGGGGTGGATAGGCGAAACCTGAAAATTATAACTTTACACCCCAACTAGATCCCTTGATTAGTGGTTAGAACAAGATACACAATTATCTGAGTATAAAAACTAAGTCCTTTGCTTGTAAAGAGTATTGCTTTCAAATAATGCGGTAATGATAAATTAATACAACTAATAGGTCTATGAGAATAAAACAAGAGGGCTTAGATAAGAAGAGCAATAACACAAGTTCTTTCTTGCAAGGTGTTGCTTCACTAAATGAGAATTTAATTTGAAGCTACACCAAATAATGTTAGCAAAGGATAGTGCAAGAAAACTTAGTATGAGGGAAAGCAAACAAATCACAAGAAATGAACACAAGAGACACGGGTGATTTGTTTTATCGAGGTTCAGCCCTCGAAGGCCTAGTCCCCGTTGAGGAGTCCACTAAGGACGGGTCTCTTTCAACCCTTTCCCTCTCTCCATCGATCACAAAAGACCGGCGAGCTCTTCTTCTTCTCAAGGATCACTTAAGACCCCGCAAGGATCACCACACTCTTTGATGTCTCTTGCTAGCTTTACAAGCCTCCAAAACTTTGGAGGAAGTTCAATGGGAGTCAAAACTCCACGCACAAATGTACACAAGATGTAGCACACACTTTCTCTCAATGAATCTCACAAGGCACTAGTGCTAAACTCAAACGAGTAGCTCTCTCTTGCTTGCTCTCTCTTTTGTGGCACTTGTGTTGGTTGTTGTGGTCTAAATCTCATGTGTAGGATGGATCAATGAATAGAGGTGGTTGGGAAGGCTTGAATATGTCAACTATAGGACTTGGAATGTTGCTTGGGCTCCCACACCTTGAAGTGGCCGGATGGGGTGGTATTTATAGCCACCAACCAAATTGTAGCCGTTGGAGAAGGCTGCTGGCGATGGGCGCACCAGACAGTCCGGTGCGCCACCGGATAGCGTCTGGTGCGCTGCCACGTCAGCTTGCCGTTAGGGCTTGGAGCTGGTCGACCGTTGGAGTCTTTGTCCTCATGTGGCACCGGACAGTCCGGTGCTACACCGGACAGTCTGGTGCCCCTCTGACCTTATACTCTGACATCTGAATTGCACCGTTTACTTTGCAGAGTCGACCGTTGCGTGCAGATAGCCGTTGCTCCGCTGGCACACCGGACAGTTCGGTGGTGCACCGGACAGTCCGGTGAATTATAGCGGAGCTGTGCCTTAGAAACCTGAAGCTGCAGAGTTCGGAGTGAACGGTCCCTGTTGCACCGGACACTATCCGGTGGTGCACCGGACAGTCCGGTGCGCCAGACCAGGGAGCACTTTGGTTTCCTTTGCTCCTTTCTATTTGAGTCCTTTTTAATCTTTGTATTGGTTTGAGTTGAACCTTTGGCACCTGTAGAACATATACTCTAGAGCAAACTAGTTAGTTCAATTTATTTGTGTTGGGCATTTCAACCACCAAAATTATTTAGGAAAAGGTTTAAAGCCTATTTCCCTTTCAATCTCCCCCTTTTTGGTGATTGATGCCAACACAATCCAAAGCAAATATATCAGTGCAGAATTGAACTAGTTTGCATAAGGTAAGTGCAAAGGTTACTTTGGAATTAAACCAATATATTATTTCTACTAGATATGCATGGATTGTTTTCTTCATATTAAAATTTTGGACCACGCTTGCACCACTAGTTTTGTTTTTGCAAATTCTTTGTAAAATTCTTTTCAAAGACTTTTTGCAAATAGTCAAAGGTATATGAATAAGAATGAAAGAAGCATTTTCAAGATTTGAAATTTTCTCCCCCTGTTTCAAATGCTTTTCCTTTGACTTAAACAAAACTCCCCCTCAATGAAATTCTCCTCTTAGTGTTCAAGAGGGTTTTATAAATTTTGAAGATACTAGAGCTTTCTCCCCCTTTTCAAAACACATTAAGATACCAATTTGAAAACTTCATTTTTAAAATTCATTGGTGGTGGTGCGGTCCTTTTGCTTTGGGCTAATACTTTCTCCCCCTTTGGCATGAATCGCCAAAAACGGATACTTGTGAGTGATTATGCCCTTTTTACTTTCTCCTTAATGGCAAATAAATACGAGTGAAGATTATACCAAAGTGGAGAGTACTATGTGGAGTGATGGAGAAGGATAGATAATACCAATGGAGTTAAGAGGAAGCCTTGTCTTTGCCGAAGACTCCATTTCCCTTTCAATCTACGACTTAGCATAGAGATCACTTGAAAGCACATTAGTCGTGGACATAAAGAGATATGATCAAAAGATATATCAATTAAGCATAATCATAGTTCTATATAACATAGATTGCTCTCCCTAAATATGTGCATGGAGAGGAACACATATTTTGGCCTTAAATGCCAATTGCACATAATTAGGTTAATGAGAACATTCTATATCATACAGAATGTGAAGTGCATTGTGTCATAGTATAAGTGTGACGCTCATGACAGTTTATGCACTTATGAAAGCATGTTATAAACATCTTAAGCATTTTCCCTTAAGGATTTCAAAGAGGCTTAAGGACCATCCACCTTTGGAACAAAGGCAGCTTATCCTCGTTACAAGGTTAAGCTTTAAGCTCTTTGACAATAAAATTATTTCACCCAGTTTTAACATAGATGCATAAATGCAGGAATGAAGTGTTTAATAAGTTAAACTAGGTATGAAGCAGGGATAATGCATGCTCATGCTTTCTCTTCCTTTTATACAAGACATGCAAAGAAAGTAGAGAAAAGGAAGATCTAGGTACATGTGTAAATGAGAGGAAGTAGTTTTACCCTTTTGTACCTTCACATAGAGACGCTCTCTTCACTGTGCTTTGTCCTTAGTCTTAGTTGCTTAAGACCTATATTCAAGACAATATATGGAAATATTTTGCACAAGAGAGAGTTCTACAACTAGTGATCCTTCTCCAAGTCATTGTTAGCATATATCAAATGGATCACAAATTGCATAAATGTATCATGAATTCTCCTTTTAGCTTAGTGCATATCAAGAGAGATCAATTGATAGTATATGAGGCACTAAGAAACATAAGTGATAATTGAAGTTATTCAACGATCAAACAAATAACAGATGCGATCAAAAGAACAACATATGCATTAAATTATCAATTAAGCTTAAACTAGGAGAATCCAGTAAATATGCTACTTTAGCAATGAAAGCAACAATCCTTTATAAAAGTGACATTATTTTAACAAGTTGGATTGATATGTAGTAGCATACTTTATGAGAAACTTATTCTCATACTTGAGACTATATGAAATTACTAAGATAAAGTGTTAGTCTCAATATGATCAAGATATAGAAATAGGCTCCCCCTAAAGATATGCATCAAAGTATTTGAATGGATTGGATAGATGCACCCACTTTTAAAGACAAATAGGGAGAAGCATTATACATCTTGATCAAGGCTTATAAAATTTGCAATAGACAATTTAAGCCTGGTATTCTCACAATGAAAAGATTTAGAATGCTTACAACCACACCATTGATTGTTTTGAAGATCTTACTATCCAAGTAGGTGTTGTTGTTCTTGATGTCCTCCTCTTTCATTTGAGAGTCCTCCCTTTGTAGTTATCTCTTTTTCCTTCCAAACTTATTGAAAATACTCAAGAGAGATGTTAGTAGCACAAGGGAGTATATGATGAAGGATGATTTCTTTAGATAGGAAATAAAAACAATTCATCATCCATAAGTCACATAGACATGAAGTAAAACCTTAACATTGATGCACAACATTAGAAAAGAGGAATATGCACCTTTAAAACATTTTGATTAATCATAGGAAATTCACTTCTTCATATTGAATTTATTAATCATCATTTAGAAGCAAATCAATATGAGAACATATATAGCAAAGGCATGAAATAGATTCTAATGGACTAGTGCATTTATGAGAACGAGATTGAATGCACACCTAGCAAAAATTAAGTCCAATAAATAATCTATTCTTCACATAGGTAGAATAAGATAATTTAGACTAAATAACCATTGATGGAAAAAAGAGTTCCCATACCTTTGCTTTTACCTTTCTTCCTTTGGGTGAAGAGTAACCCTTGAGGCTTGTGGCTTTAAACATGCACTTGCTCTCTTGTAGTTTTCCATACGTAAGCTCAAGAGATATGTCA
Organism: Zea mays; assembly: GCF_902167145.1. NCBI lineage: Eukaryota > Viridiplantae > Streptophyta > Magnoliopsida > Poales > Poaceae > Zea > Zea mays. The sequence goes on along the minus strand of NC_050097.1, from coordinate 237,224,710 downwards.
TTAGTAACACAAGCACTAGTTTCCCTTTTTGTAATCATTTTTGAAAAGAATGAAAGATAGAATACTAAAACATGAAAACTTCATAGCATGAACTAGATTATCCATAGATGATGTTATGCTCAATTTAACTCATAAAACAAGCATAAGTAATTTCTTAAGATTATGGAACAAATCCAATTCATAACATGGAGAGTGATGAATGTAGAAGAATCATGTCCAATTTTAAGCAAGAAGCACAACAACGTAAGTCATTGGATTGATTTTTCTTTTTATGTTAGATTACGCACTTCCAAAGAGAAACTTATTCTCTACAAGTGAGACTACTTGAGTTACTTAGATAAAAGCATTAGTCTCACTATTCTAGTTATAGAGAGAATTTTCCTTTTATAAGTGTCCTAAGGATTTGAATTCCTTACATGACACCTTATTCTTTTAAGAACTTGGAACATCTCTCTATATCTAGAATCATGGCAATAATAAGATAATTAGTGAAAAACATGCCATGAGGTACTTGCAACAATTTAAAGCATGTAGATTGCCATAGTGTAGAAATGATGAGAATGCAATCTACCATATGAGAGAAATTTCTCCAAAGAATGGTGACATGTTTTTTTAAAGACATTTGAAGTGCTTCTTTTTCTATGTGATTACACAAGACACATGAGAAATAATAATTTAAGATACTTGCACTTAAAAACGTAAGTGTTACCATCCTTTGGCTTTCCTCTATGTTGTAGGCCTTGATCTTTCCGCACAGGATAATTCTTTATTTCCTACAACATCAGTATCTTCCCCGAGATGATATGAGTTTTGGACATAATAAATTGAAATAACTTTGGGTCAATCTTGGATATATAGATCGTTGAAGATTGATAGCTTGAGTTAACAAGAATTGAATTGACTCTCTCAAGCACCCCAAAGCTTCATATCATCTCTGTCTCTTGCAAAGCTTGTCAAGCATATTTTGGTACCCATCGCTTGATGGGTCCATCAAGGTTAGTCAACAAAGATCTAGGAACCCAAACGTCCTTTATGTTAGCATTAGGTAAACTCATTACCTTTCTAGCACAAGTTGCAATTTTGGGTTGCCTAGTTACATGAGAATTAATTGACAAGCTAGGAGTGGGATAGTTACCAATGGGACAATCCTTGCATTGATGTCCCTTCTTTCGGCATATGTAGCATAGGCGATCTTCAAGTCTTGAAGATTTCTTCCTTCCTTGTTTCTTGCTTGCTACATGGTTAGTGAATATTTTCTTTTCTAACATAATGCCTTTTTGTTTTAAATGGGGACAAGACCTAATTAAGTGTCCCTTCTTTGAGCATTTAAAACAAATTTTATCATCCTTGTTAATAATCAAGTCATTTTTAATATAGGGACATGACCTAATCGAGTGTCCCTTTTCAAAGCATTCACTATACTTCTTACTTCTCTTAGTGTGAAGTGTGGCTTGATCATTACCTTGGATGTTACCTTGCATGGAGGCATGGTTGAGGCTTTTGGTAGAGGTATTTATTTTCTTCTTTTATTCTTTCCCCTTGGCAATCCTCAATTCCTTGACATTTTCTTCAAGGGATTTAGTGCATGCCACGGTTGTTCCCATCTCAAGCTTCTTCACCATGTGATCACGGTTATCTTGAGAAGGTTGAGCAATGCACTTCCCTTTTAGTTGAGTCAAGCTCATCTTTAGCCTCTCATTTTCTTCTTTGAGCTTTTAATATTTATCATCTTTTGTTCCTGCAAATTCTAGCTCAAAGGAAGATTTGCTTGTCGACGGACAACAAGCATTAGCACATGGTAATATAGTTTCAATTTGAATACATGTGCATGAGTGAGGTTGTTCGGATTTTATGTTTTCTATCACAACCTCATGAGCAATGTTTAATATGATATGATCATCCATAAGATTTTCATTAGAATATAGAAGCATATCATATTTATCTTGAAAAGCTAGATTTTCAACTTTGAGCTTTTCTACTTGGTCCTTAAGCAAGGCTTTCTTATTTACTAATTGAGTGATACAATATAAAGAGTTATCTTGCTCAATTGAAATAGTTTCATACCTTTGGACCAAATCAACATGAGAGCACTTTAGCTCCTTATGTTCTTTAGTCAACTCATCAAATCTTAGCATTTTTATGGAGAGAATATCTTCTAGCATTTGATGAGCTTCGCTTTGCTCTCTAGCTCTTTTTAGAAGTTTGAGCATGACCGCCTTATCTTCTTGGCTTAGACGAGCGTAGAGTTGCATGAAGCTTCTTTCATCCTCCTCATCCTCATTTGTGCTTCCACTATCATTTTCATTAGCCACACAACATATGCGGGAATCGGAATGGGAAGACACACCTTTTGGAGAGGTGGATTCATCGTTTGGTCTCCATCGTTCATTTTCTTCTTCTTCCTTGCAATGGTTAGTATCACAGAGACTAAAGGAAGTAGAAGCACAAAATAAACCATCATGTTTGGACTCATCAAATTTGCTCTTAATTCTAGTCCAAATATCATGCGCATCACAAATAGGTTTATCACATCGTATTATGAAGGCACGATAATCTTCTTTGTTAAGAGATTTACTTAAGATGTCATAAGCTAGATAATTTAAGCAAATACATCTTAGCTCTTCCTCGGAAGCATTTTTCCTATCATAGTTAGAAGGAATGATACTCTTGTCTAAAATTTGTTCTAATTGAGGATCTATAGCTCTAAAAGCATTTATCACCCTAGTAGACCAAGAATCATAATTAGAACAATCAGAAAGTAATATCTCAAGAGTTACCTCATTGTTTTCCTTTGGAGGTGTCTTCTTGTTCTTTTGGGATCTTCTACGAGCCATCACTTCGTGTTGTTAGACTCAAGATGAAGTGCCTAGTTCTGATACCAATTGAAAGTCACCTAGAGGGGGGGGGGGTGGATAGGCGAAACCTGAAAATTATAACTTTACACCCCAACTAGATCCCTTGATTAGTGGTCAGAACAAGATACACAATTATCGGAGTATAAAAACTAAGTCCTTTGCTTGTAAAGAGTATTGCTTTCAAATAATGCGGTAATGATAAATCAATACAACTAATAGGTCTATGACAATAAAGCAAGAGGGCTTAGATAAGAAGAGCAATAACACAAGTTCTTTCTTGCAAGGTGTTGCATCAATAAATGAGAATTTAATTTGAAGCTACACCAAATAATGTTAGCAAAGGATAGTGCAAGAAAACTTAGTATGAGGGAAAGCAAACAAATCACAAGAAATGAACACAAGAGACATGGGTGATTTGTTTTACCGAGGTTCGGCCCTCGAAGGCCTAGTCCCCGTTGAGGAGTCCACTAAGGACGGGTCTCTTTCAACCCTTTCCCTCTCTCCACCGATCACAAAAGACCGGCGAGCTCTTCTTCTTCTCAAGGATCACTTAAGACCCCGCAAGGATCACCACACTCTTTGGTGTCTCTTGCTAGCTTTACAAGCCTCCAAAACTTTGGAGGAAGTTCAATGGGAGTCAAAAACTCCACGAACAAATGAACACAAGATGTAGCGCACACTTTCTCTCAATGAATCTCATAAGGCACTAGTGCTAAACTCAAACGAGTAGCTCTCTCTTGCTTGCTCTCTCTTTTGTGGCACTTGTGTTGGTTGTAGTGGTCTAAATCTCGTGTATAGGATGAATCAATGAATAGAGGTGGTTGGGAGGGCTTGAATATGTCAACTATATGACTTGGAATGTTGCTTAAGCTCCCACACCTTGAAGTGGCCGGTTGGGGTGGTATTTATAGCCACCAACCAAATTGTAGCTGTTGGAGAAGGCTGCTGGCGATGGACGCACTGGACAGTCCGGTGCGCCACCGGACAGCGTCCGGTGCGCCGCCACGTCAGCCTGCCGTTAGGGCTTGGAGCTGGTCGACCGTTGGAGGCTTTGTCCTCATGTGGCACTGGACAGTCCGGTGCTACACAGGACAGTCCGGTGCCCCTCTGACCTTCTGCTCTGACATCTGAATTGCACTGTTCACTTTGCAGAGTCGATCGTTGCGTGCAGATAGCCGTTGCTCCGCTGGCACACCGGACAGTCTGGTGGTGCACCAGACAGTCCGGTGAATTATAGCGGAGCTGCGCCTTAGAAACCCGAAGCTGCAGAGTTCGGAGTGAACGGTCCCTGGTGCACCGGACAGTCCGATGCGCCAGACCAGGGAGCACTTCAGTTTCCTTTGCTCCTTTCTATTTGAGCCCTTTTTAATCTTTGTATTGGTTTGAGTTGAACCTTTGGCACCTGTAGAACATATACTCTAGAGCACACTAGTTAGTCCAATTTATTTGTGCTGGGCATTTCAACCACCAAAATCATTTAGGAAAAGGTTTAAAGCCTATTTCCCTTTCACATCTCTAGCGCGCGCCCCCCTCTGCTCAGATCCACGGCCGTCGAGCACTACACCCGCGGCGCGCTCCTCGACCCCGAGATATCTCCTTCCTCACTAACCATCGCCGCAAGCATCGGGGGGGTCCACCGCTGGCGAGTTTCATGCATGCGCCGCCGTCGGGGGAAACTCGCTTCACTGTCGATTGACAATCGGTAGATGAGCAGGGAGGGATGATAGGATGCGTTGAACCCGCTACGATCACCAGTCTGATGAAGGAGGGCGTTAATCCATGGCAATTTCTCACCGGATCCCGGGAACCACACGCCGCCGTGGCTGGGAGACTTCGCGTCATCAATCGCCGGTAAGGGGTTATTAAAGATGTTCGCTATGCTGTAGTGTAAGTTTATCGCCATTGGGAGAGAAGGTTGGTGCATGGAGGCGCGGGACGGTCATCGCCGGCCATGGCTCCGCCATGGGAGCTGACGGCGCCGCCGCACCTGCCAAGAGTACGATAGGGATGTCACGGAGGAGGGCCTCTTGACCATCGATCTCGCAGGATGCGGTGGAGATTTGATCTATCGTAACGGTTCGGCCAAGTCGGTAGTTGCCATAGATCCTTGATCGGATGGCTGGGAGATCGCGTAGTTCATGATCTTTTATGGGCCGTTGGATCGGGATCCGATGCCCCTGGTCGCGTACCAGTTTGACCTGGGCGCGATTTAGTCTGGACCACTTGATTTCGATCGGACCGCTAGGATCGTCCTATACCCCCTTTGGCCGACAACTTTACAAAAGAGTCCCTGAGATTTACTAGATTCAACCCGGGTTCCAGAGCGGGCTCAACCTGAGAATTGGAAATTTTTGCACGCTAGCCCTATGCTCTTTGAAAATTGATGCACAGTTCAGATAATAAAGAAAACCATATAAATAATATCAGAAATTGATTTTAACACAAAAATAATTCTAGGAACTTGTAAAATTCGTATAAAATTTATTTTAGCTCCTTTTCAGTTCATTCCAGTTCCTATAATTTTGTAATATTATTGTTTATCACCTAGTGTTTCTGATTTGACATGAAAACTGTGTTAAAATTAATCTCTTAATTAATCTTGTATGAAATACATAAAACCCTTGGAAATTCATAACTTCTTCATTTTAATTCTGATTTGACCCGTTCCAGTTGCATTATCTTCATATGAATATTTACTACGCAGTAACAACATTGATTATACCATGACTCATACTTTTATATTAGATATCTATTTCTCCTATGTTAATTGGATTAAACTATGTCTATTGGATTAACCTCTGATCTTATGATCATAATTTGACTAGATGATCTTTAATCAAATAATGACTTAGATTAAAGTTGGGATGATTATTTATAGATTAACCTCTTGTCGGCGTTTCGACCCTGGGGGGTCCCTGGACCGACGAGTAAATTGTCGCCGCTTGCCCCCGCCCAGATGGGTCGGCGCGAGACGGAGCGCGAAGGGGGAAGAAGCCGGAGGGAGACAGGCGTAAAAGGGGAACCTGCAGCCTTCGTGTTTGTCCCGCGCCCAGGTCGGGTGCGCTTGCAGTAGGGGGTTACAAGCGTCCATGCGGGAGGGAGCGAGAGGCTTACGCGAGCGCCGTCCCGTCCTTCCCCGCGCGGCCAACCCTCTGTAAGAGGGCCCTGGACCTTCCTTTTATAGGCGTAAGGAGAGGATCCAGGTGTACAATGGGGGGTGTAGCAGTGTGCTAACGTGTCTAGCGGAGAAGAGCTAGCGCCCTAAGTACATGCCGTCGTGGCAGCCGGAGAGGTTTTAGCACCCGGTTCGTGTGGTGTCATGGCCGTCGGAGGAGCGCTGGAGCCTGGTGGAAGGACAGCTGTTGGGGCTGTCGAGTCCTTGCTGATGTCTCCTTGCTTCCGTAAGGGGGCTGAGAGCCGCCGTCGTCACGGAGCATGCGGGGCGCCATCATTACTTATTTATCGGGGCGAGCCAGATGGAACGCCGGTCTTGTTCCCCGTAGCCTGAGTTAGCTTGGGGTAGGGTAATGATGGCGCCTCCTGTGACGTGGTCGGTCCGAGCCCTAGGTTGGGCAAGGCGGAGGCTCCTCCGAGGTCGAGGTCGAGTCTGTCTTCCGAGGCCGAGGTCGAGTCCGAGCCCCTGGGTCGGGCGAGGCGGAGACTGTCGGCTGAGGCCAAGGCTGAGTCCGAGCCCTAGGGTCGGGCGAGGCGGAGTTCGTCGTCTTCCGGGGCCGAGTCCGAGCCCTGGGGTTGGGCGAAGCGAAGTTCGTCGTCTTCCGGGGCTGAGCCCGAGTCCGAGCCCTGGGGTCGGGCGAAGCAGAGTTCGTCGTCTTCCGGGGCAGAGCCCGAGTCCGAGCCCTGGGTCGGGCGAGGCGGAGTTCGTCGTCTTTCGGGGCCGAGCCCGAGTCCGAGCCCTAGGGTCGGGCGAAGCGGAGTTCGTCGTCTTTCGGGGCTGAGCCCGAGTCCGAGCCCTGGGGTCGGGCGAAGCGGAGTTTCCTATGGCGCCTGAGGCCGGACTTGGCTGCTGTCAGCCTCACCCTGCCGAGTGGCACAGCAGTCGGAGCGGCGCAGGCGGCTCTGTCCTCTTGTCAGGCCGGTCAGTGGAGCGGCAAAGTGACTGCGGTCACTTCGGCTCTATCGACTGAAGGGCGCGCGTCAGGATAAGGTGTCAGGCCACCTTTGCATTAAAGGCTCCTGCGATACGGTCGGTCGGCGTGGCGGCTTGGCCAAGGTTGCTTCTTGGTGAAGTCTGGGCCTCAGGCGAGCCGAAGGTGTGTCCGTTGCTGGAGGGGGTCCTCGGGCGAGACCTAAATCCTCCGGGGTCGGCTGCCCTTGCCCGAGGCTGGGCTCGGGCGAGGCGAGATCGTGTCCCTTGAGTGGACCGGTCCTTGACTTAATCGCACCCATCAGGCCTTTGCAGCTTTGTGCTGATGGGGGTTACCAGCTAAGATTAGGAGTCTTGAGGGTACCCCTAATTATGGTCCCCGACAGTAGCCCCCGAGCCTCGAAGGGAGTGTTAATACTCGCTTGGAGGCTTTTGTCGCACTTTTTTGCAAGGGGACCGACCTTTCTCGGTTGCATTTTGTTCCGGTGGGTGCGCGCGAGCGCACCCGCTGGGTGTAGCCCCCGAGGCCTCGGAGGAGTGGTTTGACTCCTTCGAGGTCTTAATGCGTTTCGCAATGCTTCGGCCGGTCTGGTTGTTCCCTCATGCGAGCTGGCCGTAGCCCGGGTGCACGGTCGGGTCCCAAGTTCTCGGGCTAGTATGTTGGCGCTGTCAACGGTTTGGCCGGAGCCGGGTTTGCGAGAGCAGCCCCCGAGCCTCCGCACAGGGCGAGAGGACGGTCAAGGACAGACTCGACTTCTTTACATACGCCCCTGCGTCGCCTTTCCGCAAGGAGGAGGGGGGGGGGGGGAAAGCGCCATGTTGCCCTCGGAGGGCGTCGAACATGGTGTCTCCGGTGAGATGCTAACAGGTAATCCGAGTGGACGCCCGTGCCCCATTTGTTAGGGGTCGGCTAGAGGCCTGGAGGCACGCTCCAAAAGTACCTACGGGTGATCTGCCGGACCCGGTCCCCTTTTGACGGGGTCAGAGGGCTCGATGCCTCCCTCTGATGGGATTCCGTTACAAGATCGTTCCTGCTGGTCTCGGAAATGTCCTAGGGTACCTCGGGAGCGTAGCCCGAGCCTTGGTTATGTATCGAACGTACCCAGGGTCATCCCTCGCTCTGCGTCTGAGGCGGCTGTGAACCCTTCGAGGGCCAGCCTACGAACCCCTGATCAGTAGTGGGCGCAAAGCCCGAGTGGCCTGAGGCGGTCGTTGAACCCTTCCGAGGGGCCGGCCTTTGAACCTCTGACCAGTAGTGGGCGCGGAGCCCGAGCGCTCTGAGGCGACTGTTGAACCCCTCTGAGGGGCCAGCCTTCGAACCTCTGATCAGTAGGGGGGCTTGGGGCCCGTTTCCTTCCCGGAGAAGGATCCATTTCGGGGCATCCCCTTTCTCGGTCCCTGTTGTAAGAGCGAGAAAGAGGAAAAGGATACGAAATCGAATGACGTGGCGTACCTTTTTGGACGCGGTCAGTATGGCGAAGGCGAAGCGTCGCCTGCTTCTCCTGGCAAAGGTGCTGCCTATCCCGTGGCGGAGTTAATGCGGCGGGACGGGTGGTTCGCGGGGCAGCCGTTGCGCGTGCGCGAGCCGTTCGAGGAACGGGACACGGGCGCGCCGTCTTCACGCCATGGGAGAGGGCTCTCCCGCTGTCCCAGGAGGGGACGTGAGCCTGGCTGACGACTTGACCGCTGCTTTCGCCCGCCTGCCACCGCCATTACTGCCGTCCCATTTCTGGCTGCATCGACCATCGCGCCTTCTCCTGCAGCTGACTGGCCCATGACCGATGTGCCTGGTGGGCACTGTTGAGTCATGTGCAGGGTTGCCTCGAGTCGCGGTACTGGTTCCGCAGTCGAGGAGGCATGGTAGTGGCGCGAGTGGCGGTGCGGTTTCTTGCACGTTGCGACCGGCGCGCCGGTTGCATGACGCGTGGGCCTGGGCCTCCATGCTAGACGCGTCGAAGTCGAAAGGGTGCGCCCCTTCGGTGCGGTTGCATGCCGCCTGCATGGTGGTCCGCCCTTTCACCCGCTAGTCTGGGCGAAAGTGGGGGAATGCTTGTAACCGCTGGGCAGTTGCGCGCGCCGCGCGCGGTGGTTTGTCTTCTTCTACCCTGGGCCAGCCTGCATGACGCGTGGGACCCAGCCCCCGTGTCGTAGGCGGAGGACCTTGGAGCGTGTTGGAGAAGACTCAGCCCGCGACGGCTGAGGACGCAAGTGGGGAGAGTTGCCTTTAAAAGGAGGGCGACCCCCTTGAAGGGCAACCATGTCTTCACGCTCCCCTCATGCATCGTGTCTTTCCACCTTTCAAGCCCCCAGATGGGGGGCGCCCGTGGTTCTTCCGCCTTGTCGTCGTTGGGGAAATGCAACTTCACGGAAGTTGGTACCTTTCGGCCATCGTTCGGCTTCAAGGATTTTCGTCAGGCAGCCCGGCCGCATCCCTCGCCGGTGGTTACCCAAGACGGTGACATCCAGTTCGATGGTGGGGAGAAGCGAGCCGGGCTACGATCTTGGTCCCGCCCTCAGCTTCAAGGATCTTCGTCATCCTTGCTGGGGCGGAGGCCGGGCTGAGCCGGAGCTCTACCTCCCACGCGGGTTTGTGGGTCACCTTCTCCCTCAGCATTCAAGGGAGAGGGCGCTCACCAGCCTAGCGGGAGGGATGGACTTCGACAACGCGGGGCTAGTCGGCGGCGAGCGTCGTCAGCTTCAGCGCGTCGGCCTCGCTGGCTTAGCTGGCTCTGGCTCGGCTTCCGGTTCCCCCTCCCGCCGCAAGAGCGGTTGTCGCGCTGCACGCACCGGAGGACCGCCCAAGACATCGCGCGCTGCTAGGGCGGCATTCGTGTTCTGGGGCTGTCCTGCCTTTGCCCCGGTACGGCGCCTTTGCGGAGGTCGGTGCCCCGCTCGTCCGGGAGGATCTGTGTGGGGATCTGCCGGTGGACAGACGGCTCTTGTCGTCGGTGCTGAGGTGGTGGCGGCTGAAGAAGTCCCCGTCGTCGATGGGATCAGCGCCACCATCCGCGCCCCGGACCTCCAGCTCTTTGTACTTGTCCTTGCCCCTCCAGCATAGACGTGGGCGGGGGCATCGCTGCAGCGGCGTCCGCCCTGAGGTCATCGCTGCTGCAGTTCGGCCACCCGGAGCGGAGGTCGTTGTTGCTGCTGCTGGAGCGGGCGGCGGTGGGCGACCTGGAGCCTTATCGCCCCGCAGGCCCTCCAATGTGGAGGGTTGTTCGTACCCACGGAGGTGGAACCAGAGTTCCGTTTGTAATGTTACCTTGAGTGCTGGAGTCTGTTCATTGTGGCTGTCGGGGCCTGAACATTTATGTATTTTCGGCACGGAGCCGTGTTTTTTCTTCATTTCGAGCACTAGGACTCGCCTGTCGGCTATCTGAACCGCCTCCCCAGGCGTGAGTTGCCTCGTGCGAAGGTGACGAGTGAGGTATCCGTAACCTGGAGGCGTAGGAGTCCCTCGGCTCGGTCGGCCTTGCTGTCCGAGGCTTCTCTTGCTTAGTTAAAGGAACCCTCGGCCGCTCTTCGATGAGCCGAAGCCGGAGGTAGCGGTGTCAGCACGGACAGAGGCGGAGTTGACTCGAAAAGAAGACTTTGTCGGCCGGAGCCTGGCCGGGCCGTCCACTGGCGGGACCGGCGCCAGAGTCGAGTTGCCGAGGCCATGGGCTGGGCTGATGTCCTCGGGGGACAGCCGGCTGAGGCTTCGGGGTGACCGGCCGAGCCGTCTGCTCGAGTCGGACTCCTGGAAGAGACCCTGGCGGCAATGGCCCGGGCGTGGTGCTGATGTCGTCCTTTGAAGTGGAGATCCTCCGACCGCGTCGCCGTCCGAGGCTAGGTCGGACCTCGCCGAAGGTGTAGTTGACGCCGAGGGTGCTGCTACTCCCTTCAACCGTCAACGTCCGAGCCTGGACTTATTTGTCGGTAACAGAGTTGTTTGTCCAAGTGAGAGTTACTTTTCACGGAAGGTGATGAGTGAGGTATCCGTATCCCGAAGGCGTAGGAATCTCTCGGCTCGGTCGGCCTTGCCGCTTACGTGTACTCTTACTCGTCCGCCGGATTCTGCTATCGATGTAGTCAAGAAGGCCCGAAAAATCGTTTCGGCAGAAGGGTCTTCGAGCGTTGGGACTTGTTCGATCAGCGGAATCGCTTATCCGAGCGTGAGTTACTTATCGCAGAAGGTGATGAGTGAGGTATCCGTATCCCGGAGGCTTAGGAGTCCCTCGGCTCGGTCAGCCTTGGCTGCTTACGTATACTCCGTCGTTTTCAGGATCCACTTTCGAAGTAGTCGAAAAGCACAAGAGATATTCTGGCAAAAAAGATCTTTTTCCGAGGAAAAATTTTGACGCAGAGGGGTTCCCCCCTTCTAGCCCTGAGGGAGGGTCGGGCTTTTTGCCGAGGCAAGGCCGACCCTTCCTTGATGGTTAGACTTCGTGTGTGTGAACGAGGTGTATGAACGACTTGAAAGCATCTTAAGGGTAGAAGCGACGTAGCTGTCGGATGTTCCAAGCGTTGCTGTAGACCTCGCCTTGACTGTTGGCCAGCTTGTACGTCCCGGGCTTCAGAACTTTGGTGATGACGAACGACCCTTCCCAGGGAGGCGTGAGCTTGTGCCGCCCTCGGGCGTCTTGTCGCAGCCGAGGCACCAGGTCGCCCACCTAGAGGTCTCGGGACCGAACCCCTCGGGCGTGGTAGCGTCGCAGGGACTGCTGATACCACGCCGAGTGTAGCAAGGCCATGTCCCGAGCCTCCTCCAGCTAGTCCAGTGAGTCTTCTCGGTTAGCTTAGTTGCTTTGATCGTCGTAGGCCCTCGCCCTCGGGGAACCGTATTCTAAGTCTATGGGCAAGATGGCATCGGCCCCATAGACTAGAAAGAACAGTGTGAAGCCCGTGGCTCGGCTCGGTGTTGTCCTCAGACTCCAGACCACCGAGGGGAGCTCCTTCATCCATCGCTTGCCGAACTTGTTGAGGTCGTTGTAGATCCGTGGCTTGAGTCCTTGCAGGATCATGCCGTTGGCACGCTCTACTTGCCCATTCGTCATGGGGTGAGCCACGGCGGCCCAGTCCACCCGGATGTGGTGATCCTCGCAGAAGTCCAGGAACTTTCTGCCAGTGAACTGGGTGCCGTTGTTGGTGATGATGGAGTTCAGGACCCCAAAGCGATGGATGATGTTGGTGAAGAACGCCACCGCCTGTTCGGACCTGATGCTGTTTAGGGGTCGAACCTCGATCCACTTGGAGAATTTGTCGACGGCGACCAGCAGGTGCGTGTAGCCCCCGGGTGCCTTCTGCAAGGGGCCGACAAGGTCCAGACCCCACACAGCGAACGACCAGGTGATGGATATGGTCTGCAGAGCCTGAGCGGGCAGGTGGGTCTGCCTTGCGTAGAATTGACACCCTTTGCAGGTGCGCACAATTCTAGTGGCGTCGGCCACCGCGGTCGGGCAGTAGAAGCCTTGTCAGAAGGCGTTTCCAACAAGGGCTCGAGGTGCTGCGTGATGACCGCAAGCCCCCGAGTGTATTTCTTGTAAGAGCTCCTGGCCTTCGGCGATGGATATGCATCGCTGGAGGATGCCTGAGGGGCTGCGGTGGTAGAGCTCCTTCCCGTCCCCCAGCAAGACGAACGACTTGGCGCGCCGCGCCAACCGCCGAGCCTCGGCTCGATCGAGGGGTAGCTCTCCTCGGTGGAAATATTGCAGGTACGGGGTCTGCCAATTTCGATTAGGTGTGACCCCGCTTTGCTCTTCCTCGACGCACAGTGCCTCATCTTCGGTGGCCGAGGTTGCCTCGGGCTGAGCCGAGGGTGTCTTGGGCAGAGCCGAGGGTGCCTCGGGCCGAGCCGAGGATGCCTCGGGCTGGGCCGAGGCCTTCTCGGGCTCGGGCGTGTCGTCGGTCTTAACGGAGGGTTGGTGCAGGTCTCGGGAGAAGACGTCCGGGGGAACCGTTGTTCGCCCCGAGGCTATCTTAGCCAGCTCGTCCGCAGTCTCGTTGTAGCATCGGGCGATGTGGTTGAGCTCGAGCCTGTAGAACTTGTCTTCCAGGCACCGAACCTCATCGCAGTAGGCTTCCATCTTCGGGTCGCGGCAGTGGGAGTTCTTCATGACATGGTCGATGACGAGCTGCGAGTCACCGCGAGCGTCGAGGCGTCGGACCCCTAGCTCGATGGTACCCGTTGACCAGAGCCTCGTACTCGGCCACATTGTTGGACGCTGGGAAGTGGAGGCGTAGCACGTAGCGTAGGTGCTTTCCGAGGGGCGAGATGAAGAGTAGGCCCGCGCCTGCCCCTGTCTTCATCAGCGACCCGTCGAAAAACATGGTCCAGAGTTCCGGTTGGATCGGAACTGTCGGGAGCTGGGTGTCGACCCATTCAGCCACAAAGTCCGCCAAGACCTGGGACTTGATGGCCTTCCGAGGGGCGAACGAGATCGTCTCGCCCATGATTTCCACCGCCCACTTTGCAATTCTACCCGAGGCCTCTCGGCACTGGATGATCTCTCCCAGGGGGAAGGATGACACCACAGTCACTCACTGATGAAGTAGACTGGCCTCTGGACGGGCAATGCATGACCTTCTTCTTGTCTCTCAACCACGATCGCGGCGCTGACCACCTGAGTGGTAGCGGCGACGTAGATCAAGAGGTCTTCTCCGGCGGCGGGAGGCACCAAGATGGGCGCGTTCGTGAGGAGCGCCTTCAGGTTCCCGAGGGCTTCCTCGGCCTCATGGGTCCAAGTGAAGCACTCGGCCTTCCTTAAGAGGCGGTACAGAGGCAGGCCTCTTTCGCTGAGGCGTGAGATGAAACGGCTCAGAGCCGCAAGGCATCCCGTGACCCTCTGTACGCCTTTCAAGTCCTTGATGGGCCCCATGTTGGTGATGGCCGCGATTTTTTCCGGGTTGGCCTCGATGCCCCGCTCGGAGACGATGAACCCCAAAAGCATGCCTCGGGGGACCCCGAAAACGCACTTCTCGGGATTGAGCTTTACGCCTTTCGCCTTGAGACATCGGAATGTCACTTCAAGGTCGGAAAGGAGATCGGAGGCTTTCCTTGTCTTGACTACGATGTCATCGACGTAGGCCTCGACCGTTCGACCAATGTGTTCGCCGAACACGTGGTTCATGCACCTTTGGTATGTCGCACCCGCATTCCTCAAACCGAACGGCATGGTAACATAGGAGTACATGCCGAAGGGTGTGATGAAAGAAGTCGCGAGCTGGTCGGACTCTTTCATCCTGATTTGGTGATACCCTGAGTAGGCATCAAGGAAAGACAGGGTTTCACACCCAGCAGTGGAATCCACGATTTGATCGATGCGAGGCAGAGGGTAGGGAACTTTCGGACATGCTTTGTTTAGACCAGTGTAGTCTACACACATCCGCCATTTCCCTCCTTTCTTTCTCACAAGCACAGGGTTGGCAAGCCATTCGGGATGGAATACCTCTTTGATGAACCCTGCTGCCATTAGCTTGTGGATCTCCTCGCCTATGGCTCTGCGCTTTTCTTCATCGAATCGACGCAGAGGCTGCTTCACGGGTCGGGCTCCAGCTCGGATATCCAACGAGTGCTCGGCGACATCCCTCGGTATGCCAGGCATGTCCGAGGGACTCCACGCGAAAACGTCGGCGTTTGCGCCGAGAAAGTCGACGAGCACTGCTTCCTATTTGGGGTCGAGCTTGGAGCCGATCCGGATCTGCTTGGAGGCGTCGTTGCTGGGGTCAAGAGGGACAGACTTAACCGTCTCTGCCGGCTCGAAGTTGCCGGCATGGCGCTTCACGTCTGGCGTCTCCTTAGAGAGGCTCTCCAGGTCGGCGATGAGGGCCTCGGATTCGGCGAGGGCCTCGGCGTACTCCACGCACTCCACGTCGCATTCGTACGCGTGTCGATACGTGGGGCTGACGGTGATGACCCCGTTGGGGCCCGACATTTTGAGCTTGAGGTAGGTGTAGTTGGGGACGACCATGAACTTGGCGTAGCTTGGCCTCCCTAGCACTGCGTGGTAGGTTCCTCGAAACCCGACCACCTCGAATGTGAGGGTCTCCCTTTGGAAGTTGGAGGGTGTCCCAAAGCAGACGGGTAGATCGAGTTGTCTGAGGGGCTGGACGCGTTTCCCGGGGATTATCCCGTGAAAAGGCGCAGCGCCTGCCCGGACCGAGGATAGGTCTGTAACACCCCTGGTGTTACTGTAACTAAAATTTGAGCATGACATCATAAACATTGGCATTGCATATGTTTTACACACCTAGAGTGCATTCACTAGGTAAAAATTTCAAACAAGTTGTATTGTTATAGCATTTTGCAAATAGGACCCTGGATAGGGAACTTGACTCTAAATAAGGCTCAAAGGGGCAAAACTTAACCCAAATGAAGAAAACCTAAAGGCTTTAGGGAAAGAGTCATAAAATGTCCCCAAAAACAAAGTTGAGTCACATTTATACCCCTGGGATACCAAAAATCTCAATTAGAACCCTGGAAAGCCCTAAAACCAAACCCTAGGGACCTATGTGCAAAATTAGTCCACTTTTGGACTAAAGTGCAAAAACCAAGTCAAATAGGTATCTTAAGTCATTTTGTTCACAAATGTGTGGACTTGTAAGCCAAATATTGGATTTTGGACTTAAATGCAAAATGGACCTCACTTAAGCTCTATTCTAAGTCTGAAATTCAGTTTAGTGGGCTCAACTTTGGAGCCCTGTATCTTTCAAAATATAGGGTTTTTGCCCTAGGTCACCACATCAAAATTGTAGCCCAATTATAGGAGAACAACTTTGCTTAAGAGTGCAAGCCATGTTCTTATGAGAAATTTGGAGATAATTCAGCCCAAAGTTGGACTGTCAGGCTGGTACGGACTGAACTTCAGAGGGACAGTGACCTTGATCCAGGATTGAGAGCCATTTAGACTAAGATCCAGTGGGCATCTACCTTGGATTGCTATAACAAAGTTGTAGCTGGTATGTAGCATTACAACTTTGATGCAGAGCTTGAGTTAAGTTGTCATTCAAAATTGAGAGAAAACTAAGCTCCAAATTGATCTGTCAGAGCGTCTGAAACTCATGACCATGGTACAGTAGACCCGAGCGAATCAGGTTGCCAGCGCGGCGGGCTCATCGCCGGTGAGTCGTCGCCAGTGGTCGATCCCTTGCTGTGATTCGTGCGGACCGTGTGGATAACGCTCAGAGGTCACCGCCGGGGATAAACTTCAGCCGTTAAATAACTCCGGCCACCGTACCATCGTTACCGCGGCAGAAGAGGATAAGAACGCCGGTGATCACCGTCGCATAGCCCTGTGCCGCGTGTCCAAGCCTTTCCACCGCGTCGCCGTGAGTCCCTATAGACGTCCCATCGTCGACGGGGAGGTTGCCACGACGGTGGACACGGATTCACCGCACCTGCGTTCCTCCTTATCTCCGGTCACTCGCACGGCCCGGCCAAATGGAGCGGCACCGACGAAGCCTCTTATAAATTGATGGCTCGGGCTACTGTGCTAAGTCATCCTGAAGCTATAGCACCCGCTCCCATCCTCGATTAGCCACCAGCACGCGTGAATTTCCAGTTCTCCCCAAAACTGGTTTCCGCCACCGTGAACCCACCTCACCGCGGCCAGCCCCCTCCCGGTCAGCTCATCTCCTTCTCTTCCTTGTTTATGTTTTCTCATAGCTCAGTGATGCTCGACAACCCATTTAATTTAGTTAGAGATCCTCTGGTCACCGGGAACACGATGGTATTGTTGTAATGTTCACGGCCACCGTGGCCAGAGCACACCTCTCGATCTCTAGTGCAATTATGTTGGGGGAAATACTCCCCTGGTCTTGGATTTGGGTTAGTCTTAGCCTAGGCACCGGTCTTGGAGCAATTCGGCCGGTCTGCGTGCTCGCCGGAGTTCATCCTCCGCGCGACGCCGTTGAGGGCTTTCCTCTGCGAAGACTTAGAAGTACGAGGGGTTTTCTGGAATGCGTCAGCGACTCATTGAATAGTGCTTCGGTCCTGCCTCGGTTTGTTCAGAAACGCAAGGGCCTTCCAGCAAAGTCACCAGCGCGGCCGCGCGCGCGAGCACCTCTCCCCTCTGAACTGGGCCGCTGGGCTGAAACCAGCCCAGTACTATTCACCAGTTTTCTTTTTCTTTTTACTCTAGAGCTAAAACAATTGTAGAAAAATGTAGAAGAATCCTAAAATTGTGAAACCAATTTTCCTAGGTTTCTTATTTTCCCTAGAATTTAATAAAAATAGTTTCATGATTTTTAGGTTAAATCAGGAATTTTAAGGTATTTAAAATAGTTTAAGATAGTAGTTCTGGATTTTTAAAAGATAAATGGTAATCCCATAAATGCTCAAAATTTTTATATGAGCTCCTTATATTATTTAGAAGCCTTGGGTAGAATTTGGGTTGATTTGGACTTTGTTTGATCACCAAACCCCAAAACACCCCTGCCCTGTGAACTCCTTTACTGACTCCGGAAACCCTAAGTTCTCGGAGTTCCGTGAAGGAAAGTCGTATTCAAGACTTAGATAATAAGTTTATATTATCTTTGCACCCTCATGAGCATTACATGGCATTCATTCTTATACATATATATGGTTATGATTAGAACACGAGGAAGAAGTGGAAGTCACTGAAGAGCAAGTACCACCACCTTTGGAAACACAGGCTGAGAACTGTTTCTACTTCGATATTTGTGGATCTGAGCCTGACTCACCCATAAACAAAGGCAAGCCCCGGTGCATTTGCCACCCCCTTGTGTTTTTAAATCTTTCTCACTTGCTTGATGCACTAAGTGATAGGTGTTGATTGCTAAAACAATTCATGCATTACCTTCCTTGGAATTTGATTTCCTTCCTTGAAATCCCTGTTTTACAAAGGATTTTTGATGCTTAGCCTTGCTTTAGAAAAACAAAATGTTTTGTTTTTACCAAAGATGATGTGACAAAAGTGGGTGGGATGTTTTCGAAAATAAAAACTTGATGGTGAATCCATCACGGCCGTGATGGATTCAACATCGGAAAAGATGTACCTCTGCCAGGTACCAACCTTTGGGGTTAAAGGATTAAGCTGAGACCGGGCGGGTGACTTGCACGAGAAAGAGAGTCTCGGTGTAGTGTCTCCGTCTGAGTCGATTAAGGGCCGTCTCGATGTAAGCCTGCTGACCGAGGACCCTTTAACTGGTCAGATGCCTCGTCATGGGTAAGCTTTGCCTCGAGTGGACTAAGGCCAGAATAAGATAACACGAAATGGGCGTGGAGCGGTGGCGAGAGTAGCATGTACCCTCCGTGGCAAGAGGCTGGACGGTGGTGTATCTGTGCTCTCGGTTTGCGTGAACCTGATCTGGTCTTAAGAAACTCGGTGGCGGGTTGACATATGCAAGGGTTAAGTGCTACATATGTCGTGTGATCGGAGATCCTCAGTTGAGTATAATCGATTCGGATCGCCGTACCTCCGCGGTTATGGAGACTTGGCCACTGACTTACACGTAGCACTCCAGTGAAGATAAAGTAGGGATTAAGAAATTGGCTAGTACATGACTAGTGCTTGAACTAGGGTAGAAGAACTCTAGCTGCAGGTAATTTTACTTAACCTGACAATAAAACCGGATTTTAAGGATCCACTTTAGTAAGCAATTCTGCAAACAGAGTCTTTGATTATTGAAAAGCCTTACCTTGACTCCCATATAGCCAGCATACCCTTGAGAGTCTTTTCTTTAGTCGGGTAAGACTTGCTGAGTAATTCCATACTCAGGGTTTATTTCCCCGTTGTTTTTAGGTGAGGAGACAACAAACTTTTGTTGTTTCTGTACCAAGGTGGTGAAAAGTGAAGATAATCAAGAGTGAAGCTGCCGGAGGACCGGGTCCTCCTTAAAAACTTTTATGTAAAGAACTTAATGGGAGGAGCTTTTACCTCCCAGGTATTGTAATAATACTTTTGGCACTCGCTTATACTCTGGTCTGTATTGTACGACTTACTCCTACTTTATAAATAAATGTAAGTTTATGTAATCACTTCCGCATTTCCGCATCTCCGATGAACATATTGTCTGTCGGACGGGTAAAACGTTCCTGGAAAGGTAAGGATAAGATACCGAACTTGTCAAGTGATTCAGGAACATCTACAGGGTTGTCTGATGTTTGTTGGACAAGGACAACTGTAGGTGGGCCTAATGACTTGGGAGGTTCCGTCACAGCTGGTATCGGAGCGTAGCCCTTCTTGGCAGATCTTATGTAGCATCTTCAAAAAGATTTTCTTAGACTTATCTAGAAAATTTCTTCTCTTCTTACCTAAGCATTTCTGAAGAGTTTATTTCAAAGACCAGATAGGAAGAGTGCAATGTATAGAAGGTTGAATCAACTAAGGTTGATTATGTAATTATTCATGCATCATGCTAAGAATTATACTAATAAATTTCCCCCCTTAGCAAATGCCGCCGCGTACAAGGAAAACGGCGCGAAAGCATACTGGGCCTATCGGTGTACCTCGACACCAACTTGCCCCACGGGAACAAGATAGCAGTAGCGGGAGCAACGATCCTATTGGTGATCTCGAAGCTCGCGTGAATCAACTTCAAGCAGAGTTACAACGCAGGACCAATTTATGGGTTGCGGACGGTGACCGAATAAATGAATTAAGAAGTTACATCCGCACCCTGCCAGATCAACTAGCTGATCGAGATTTGGTGCTTGATTGGGCAGTACAGTCTCGTTCAGTAGCTTGGGCTAAGGAAGCGAAGGCTCGAGCACGAGTCGAAGAGCTTAGCACTGCTATTGATAACTTGCAGGTATATTGCAATACCTTACATGAGGAAGTTCATGTACTGTATTCGCAATTACACCCAAATGTCCCTGCGGATCCTGTCAGGTTAGAAGCCGGACCCTAGCATAATGCGGGAGAAGCGCTTGGTGGGGAGTTAGACCTTTTTAGGCCCCCTCCTTCTTTGAGGCTGGTCGACATATGGTCTCCCACACCTGACAATGAAGCTGCCAAGAGCGATCAGAAGCAGGAGTAGTAGTATAGCTTGTAGAGATAGAAGTAGTGTGTTGTATAATAGGTTGAACTATTGTATAATGGGTAATGTATCCTGTTGTATAACATCGAGTCTGTATCATTACTTTTTATAGTAATGTAAAATGGAAGGTTTCTCTGGCATATTATGTTTACTTCAAATGTTCTTTGCCTCAGATGCCTACTAGGACTCGAGGACAGGATGCAACAGGAACTTCTGGGGGAAGGGATGTTACCCCAAATCCACCCCCGGTTCCTCCCACATTGGCCGAGGCGATTGCCGCCTTGGTGAACGCAACTGCAGACAATACCCGCTTTCTTAGAGAAATGGCGGGCCAACAATTCCAGCAGAAGGGTGGAAGGGGTTATCAGCAAGGCCCCCGTGAAACCACCTATCTGGATTTCTCTGAAACCCGTCCACCACTATTTGTCAAGGCTGAGGACCCGTTGGAAGCTGATGAGTGGATACGAGTTATTGAACAAAAATTTGGTCTTCTCCACTGTTCAGAGACACAGAAGCCGTTGTTCGCAGCGCAACAACTGCGCGGCCCTGCCAGTACCTGGTGGGGGAATTTTGTGGCTATTCAACCTGCCGACCATCAAGTCACATGGGAAGAATTTAAAGTGGCCTTCCGCGAGCACTACATACCCGAAGGTGTTCTGCATATGAAGCAAGAAGAGTTCACGAAGCTGAAACAAGGAGGAGATACTGTCAATCAATATCTCAACAAGTTCAATCACCTATCGCAGTATGCCATCGATCAGGTGAATACTGACTTAAAGAAGAAGAACTGCTTTATGAGGGGTCTGAATGATCGATTGCAGAGAAAAATGGCCACCTGCATAGATCTCACGTATGGAAAGGTTGTCAGTACAGCCCTATCTGTTGAAGCAAAATATGCAGGTTCTGGGAAGAATAAGGGATTTGGTGGTGAAAAGCCTAATCAGGACCTGGCAAAGAGGCAACAGTTTGTGATCCGGCCTTCTAGCCAAAATCGCTCTTTTTCTCGTTCGCCCTCATTCCCTTTCAAGCAGCCAATCATTATTCGCCCCAACACTACCCCCACTACCCCAAATCAGCCGGGTGCCCCGGGCACTCGATTCCCTGCTTTGCCCAGTTCCTCAACCGGGTGTTTTAATTGTGGCAAGTCGGGACATTTCATCAAAGACTGCCCATATCCCAAGCAGAATCAATCAAATGCTCAGCAAGGGTCTGGGAAATCAGCTCAGCCCAAGGGAAATAATGTGGGGAAGAATGCAAAGAAGACGGGGCGGGTATACTATACTCAAGTGGCCACTACACCGGAAGGAGAACCGGTGATGATGGGTACGTTTCTCATGGCCAGTCACCCTGCAATTATTCTTTTTGATTCTGGTGCTTCGCATACATTTATTAGCAAGACATTTGTGGAGCAACATCACATTTCATGCCATGAATCAAAAGAAGGGTTTAAAATTCATTCACCTGGGGACATATTTTTACTAGAGAAGTGGCCTATGAAGTGCCAGTAACAATGGCCGGACGGAACTTTCCTGCTAATATGATTGTTCTGAAAGGCCAGGATATAGATGTGATTTTGGGTATGAATTGGTTAACCCAACACAAGGAAATTCTCAACACTGAACTCAGAACCGTCAGGTTGAGCTATAATCAAGAAGAGATTCTTTTGTCTCCCCCGTAACCAATCTAGCCAAAGCTTCTGGTAGAATATATGAAGCCATTGTACCGGAGATCAAGGACATTCCGGTAGTATGTGAGTTTCCAGATGTATTTCCGGAAGATTTGCCTGGACTGCCCCCTGAAAGAGATGTAGAATTTGTAATTGAGCTAAAGCCCGGTACGGCTCCCATTTCCCGAAGATCGTACCGTATGCCCCCTAATGAGTTGGCGGAATTGAAAATTCAATTACAAGATCTACTGAATAAGGGATTCATCCGGCCAAGCTCGTCTCCTTGGGGTTGCCCCGCCATTTTTGTTAAAAAGAAGGATCAAACCTTACGAATGTGCGTGGATTATCGACCCCTGAATGAGGTCACCATCAAAAACAAGTACCCTCTTCCAAGAATCGACATCTTATTTGATCAACTGACTGGGGCGAGGGTATTTTCCAAAATTGATCTCAGGTCGGGCTATCACCAAATCCGTATTCGGCCCGAGGATATACCGAAGACCGCGTTTACTACACGGTATGGTCTATTTGAATATTTGGTAATGTCCTTCAGGCTAACAAATGCTCCAGCCCATTTCACTTATTTGATGAACTCGGTGTTCATGCCCGAGTTGGACAAGTTCGTGGTGGACTTCATCGACGATATCTTGATATATTCTAAAAATGAAGAGGAGCATGCTCAACATTTGCGGATTGTGTTAACGCGCTTGAGGGAACATCAGTTGTATGCCAAGTTCAGCAAGTGCGCGTTTTGGCTGGAGGAAATTCAATTTTTGGGGCACGTGTTATCTGCCAAGGGTATTGCGGTAGATCCTAGCAAAGTCAAGGATATTCTGGAGTGGAAACCCCCAACCACTGTTCACCAAGTCCAGAGTTTTCTTGGACTAGCTAGATATTATCGTAGATTCATACCAGATTTTTCTAAGCTTGTGAAGCCAATCACAAGTTTATTAAAGAATGACATTAAATTCAATTGGTCTTCTAAGTGTAATGAAGCCTTTGAGCAATTGAAGACATTATTAACCACTGCTCCGGTATTGGCTCAACCGTACATCACCAAACCTTTTGATGTATATTGTGATGCGTCAGGCAGTGGACTCGGCTGTGTATTAATGCAAGAGGGCCGAGTAATTGCATATGCTTCAAGGCAGTTGCGCCGACATGAGGAGCATTACCCAACTCATGATCTGGAGCTAGCTGATGTGGTTCATGCCCTGAAAATTTGGCGTCACTATCTGCTGGGAAATATCTGTCATATTTATACAGATCACAAAAGCTTGAAGTATATCTTCACCCAGTCAGAATTAAATATGAGGCAAAGACGATGGCTTGAGCTTATTAAGGACTATGAACTGGAAATTCACTCACCCAGGCAAAGCCAATGTTGTGGCAGATGCACTGAGCCGTAAGGCTTCCTGCCACTGTATTATGGTGAAAACCTCTGACAACACTTTATGTCAAGAGATGGAAAAGCTAAACCTGGGGATGGTCCAACAAGGCACTCTGAATCAGCTAAAGCTTGAGTCTATCATCTTGCAAAGGATAATTGATGCTCAAAAGGATAATGTGGGTATGAAGCACATACGAGAAAAGATAAGGGCTGGAACAGCCACATGTTTCAAAGAAGACGATCAAGGTGTGATATGGTTCAATAACCGCATAGTAGTGCCAAAGAATGAAGAACTTCGCCAGCAAATCTTAGATGAAGCGCATCTTAGTCGCTATTCTATTCATCCGGGAAGCACTAAGATGTATCATGATCTAAAGCAGCACTACTGGTGGACGAAGATGAAAATTGAAATTGCACGCTATGTGGCTAAGTGCGACACTTGCAGACGTGTCAAAGCCATACACATGAAAACTGCTGGTCCATTACAATCTTTGCCGATCCCAACATGGAAATGGGAAGATATAAGTATGGACTTTATCATGGGATTGCCCAGGACTGCAAAGGGGTATGATTCTATCTGGGTTATAATCAATCGGCTTACAAAAATTGCTCACTTTCTGCCGGTCAAGACAGATTCCCCAGTTACTGTCTACGCCCAATTGTACATTGCTCGTATTCTTAGTCTGCATGGTGTTCCGAAGACCATTGTGTCGGATCGTGGACCCCAATTTGTAGCCAAGTTTTGGGAAGCACTTCACAAATCCTTGGGTACTAAGTTGCTCCATAGTTCGGCATATCATCCACAAACCAGTGGACAGACTGAGAGAATTAATCAAGTAGTCGAAGATATGTTGCGAGCATGTGTCCTGGATTTCTCACCTAAATGGGATGAATGTTTGCCTTTGGCGGAGTTTTCATACAATAATAGTTATCAAGAAAGTATCAAGATGGCACCTTTTGAAGCTTTATATGGACGACGGTGTCGAACTCCGCTAAATTGGTCTGAACCGGGAGAAAGGTATTTCTTTAGGCCTGATATTGTGAAGGAGGCCGAGGAAAAGGTTCAGAAAATTATTCATAATCTTAAGAAAGCACAAGCTCGTCAGAAGGGTTATGCAGACAAACGGCGAATGCCCTTATATTTTCTTGAAGGGGACTATGTCTACTTGAAGGTTTCACCAATGAAGGGAGTATCGCGTTTTGGGATAAAAGGAAAGCTTGCACCCAAGTACATTGGTCCATTTCCTATACTTCAAAGAAATGGGCCAGTGGCGTATCGACTTCAACTTCCCGAAACATTGTCTGCTGTACATAATGTGTTCCATGTATCGCAATTGAAGAAGTGTCTTCGGGTTCCCGGTCGAACCATTGAAGTGACAGATGTTGTCCTGAAACCAGATTTAACATACTCGGAACATCCTATTCGAGTTCTGGATCAAAAGGACAGGGTTACCCGGAGAAAGACTCTCAAGTTCTATAAGATATAATGGAACCAACATTTTGAGGAGGAGGCTACGTGGGAAACTCAAGACTTTTTAGATAAGAATTTCCCAGGCTTTCTAGCCTCATGTAATTTGTAAAGTATAATTAGTATTGTAATAAAGAAGTGACCCCCACACCACCCCTGCCTTGTACCAGAAATAAGGGAATAAAGATGTGACACATTTCCTTTTCCATTACTCACCCTAGGACTTTAAATCTCGGGACGAGATTCTTTTATGGGGGGAAAGATGTAACACCCCTGATGTTACTATAACTAAAATTTGAGCATGACATCATAAACATTGGCATTGCATATGTTTGACACACCTAGAGTGTATTCACTAGGTAAAAATTTCAAACAAGTTGTATTGTTATAGCATTTTGCAAATAGGACCCTGGATAGGGAACCTGACTCTAAATAAGGCCCAAAGGGGCAAAACTTAACCCAAATGAAGAAAACCTAAAGGCTTTAGGGAAAGAGTCATAAAATGTCCCCAAAAACAAAGTTGAGTCACATTTATACCCCTGGGATACCAAAAATCTCAATTAGAACCCTGGAAAGCCCTAAAACCAAACCCTAGGGACCTATGTGCAAAATTAGTCCACTTTTGGACTAAAGTGCAAAAACCAAGTCAAATAGGTATCTTAAGTCATTTTGTTCACAAATGTGTGGACTTGTAAGCCAAATATTGGATTTTGGACTTAAATGCAAAATGGACCTCACTTAAGCTCTATTCTAAGTCTGAAATTCAGTTTAGTGGGCTCAACTTTGGAGCCCTGTATCTTTCAAAATATAGGGTTTTTGCCCTAGGTCACCACATCAAAATTGTAGCCCAATTATAGGAGAACAACTTTGCTTAAGAGTGCAAGCCATGTTCTTATGAAAAATTTGGAGATAATTGAGCCCAAAGTTGGACTGTCAGGCTGGTATGGACTGAACTTCAGAGGGACAGTGACCTTGATCCAGGATTGAGAGCCATTTAGACTAAGATCCAGTGGGCATCTACCTTGGATTGCTATAACAAAGTTGTAGCTGGTATGTAGCATTACAACTTTGATGCAGAGCTTGAGTTAAGTTGTCATTCAAAATTGAGAGAAAACTAAGCTCCAAATTGATCTGTCAGAGCGTCTGAAACTCATGACCATGGTACAGTAGACCCGAGTGGATCAGGTTGCCAGCGCGGCGGGCTCGTCGCCGGTGAGTCATCGCCGGTGGTCGATCCCTTGCTACGATTCGTGCGGACCGTGTGGATAACGCTCGGAGGTCACCGCCGGGGATAAACTTCAGCCGTTAAATAACTCCGGCCACCGTACCATCGTTACCGCGGCAGAAGAGGATAAGAACGCCGGTGATCACCGTCGCACAGCCCTGTGCCGCGTGTCCAAGCCTTTCCACCGCGTCGCCGTGACTCCCTATAGCCGTCCCATTGTCGACGGGGAGGTTGCCACGACGGTGGACACGGATTCACCGCACCCGCGTTCCTCCTTATCTCCGGTCACTCGCACGGCCCGGCCAAATTGAGCGCCACCGACGAAGCCTCTTATAAATTGATGGCTCGGGCTACTGCTCTAAGTCATCCCGAAGCTATAGCACCCGCTCCCACCCTCGATTAGCCACCAGCACGCGCGAATTTCCAGTTCTCCCCAAAACTGGTTTCCGCCACCGTGAACCCACCTCACCGCGGTCAGCTCATCTCCTTCTCTTCCTTGTTTAAGTTTTCTCATAGCTCGGTGATGCTCGACAACCCATTTTAATTTAGTTAGAGATCCTCTGGTCGCCGGGAACACGACGGTATTGTCGTAATGTTCACGGCCACCGTGGCTAGAGCACACCTCTTGATCTCTAGTGCAATTATGTTGGGGGAAATACTCCCCTGGTCTTGGATTTGGGTTAGTCTTAGCCTAGGCGCCGGTCTTGGAGCAATTCGGCCGGTCTGCGTGCTCGCTGGAGTTCATCCTCCGCGCGACGCCGTTGAGGGCTTTCCTCTGCGAAGACTTAGAAGTACGAGGGGTTTTCTGGAATGCGTCAGCGACTCATTGAATAGTGCTTCGGTCCTACCTCGGGTTGTTCAGAAACGCAAGGGCCTTCCTACAAAGTCACCAGCGCGGCCGCGCGTGCGAGCACCTCTCCCCTCTGAACTGGGCCGCTGGGCTGAAACCAGCCCAGTACTATTCACCAGTTTTCTTTTTCTTTTTACTCTAGAGCTAAAACAATTGTAGAAAAATGTAGAAGAATCCTAAAATTGTGAAACCAATTTTCCTAGGTTTCTTATTTTCCCTAGAATTTAATAAAAATAGTTTCATGATTTTTAGGTTAAATCAGGAATTTTAAGGTATTTAAAATAGTTTAAGATAATAGTTCTGGATTTTTAAAAGATAAATGGTAATCCCATAAATGCTCAAAATTTTTATATGAGCTCCTTATATTATTTAGAAGCCTTGGGTAGAATTTGGGTTGATTTGGACTTTGTTTGATCACCAAACCCCAAAACACCCCCTGCCCTGTGAACTCCTTTACTGACTCCGGAAACCCTAAGTTCTCGGAGTTCCGTGAAGGAAAGTCGTATTCAAGACTTAGATAACAAGTTTATATTATCTTTGCACCCTCATGAGATTTACATGGCATTCATTCTTATACAAATATATGGTTATGATTAGAACACGAGGAAGAAGTGGAAGCCACTGAAGAGCAAGTACCACCACCTTTGGAAACACAGGCTGAGAACTGTTTCTACTTCGATATTTGTGGATCTGAGCCTGACTCACCCATAAACAAAGGCAAGCCCCGGTGCATTTGCCACCCCCCTTGTGTTTTTAAATCTTTCTCACTTGCTTGATGCACTAAGTGATAGGTGTTGATTGCTAAAACAATTCATGCATTACCTTCCTTGGAATTTGATTTCCTTCCTTGAAATCCCTGTTTTACAAAGGATTTTTGATGCTTAGCCTTGCTTTAGAAAAACAAAATGTTTTGTTTTTACCAAAGATGATGTGACAAAAGTGGGTGGGATGTTTTCGAAAATAAAAACTTGATCGTGAATCCATCACGGCCGTGATGGATTCAACATCGGAAAAGATGTACCTCTGCCAGGTACCAACCTTTGGGGTTAAAGGATTAAGCTGAGACCGGGCGGGTGACTTGCACGAGAAAGAGTCTCGATGTAGTGTCTCCGTCTGAGTCGATTAAGGGCCGTCTCGATGTAAGCCTGCTGACCGAGGACCCTTTAACTGGTCACATGCCTCGTCATGGGTAAGCTTTGCCTCGGGTGGACTAAGGCCAGAATAAGATAACACGAAATGGGCGTGGAGCGGTGGCGAGAGTAGCGTGTACCCTCCGTGGCAAGAGGCTGGACGGTGGTGTATCTGTGCTCTCGGTTTGCGTGAACCTGATCTGGTCTTAAGAAACTCGGTGGTGGGTTGACATATGCAAGGGTTAAGTGCTACATATGTCGTGTGATCGGAGATCCTCAGCTGAGTATAATCGATTCGGATCACCGTACCTCCGCGGTTATGGAGACTTGGCCACTGACTTACACGTAGCACTCCAGTGAAGATAAAGTAGGGATTAAGAAATTGGCTAGTACAGGACTAGTGCTTGAACTAGGGTAGAAGAACTCTAGCTGCAGGTAATTTTACTTAACCTGACAATAAAACTGGATTTTAAGGATCCACTTTAGTAAGCAATTCTGCAAACAGAGTCTTTGATTATTGAAAAGCCTTACCTTGACTCCCATATAGCCAGCATACCCTTGAGAGTCTTTTCTTTAGTCGGGTAAGACTTGCTGAGTAATTCCATACTCAGGGTTTATTTCCCCGTTGTTTTTAGGTGAGGAGACAACAAACTTTTGTTGTTTCTGTACCAAGGTGGTGAAAAGTGAAGATAATCAAGAGTGAAGCTGCCGGAGGACCGGGTCCTCCTTAAAAACTTTTATGTAAAGAACTTAATGGGAGGAGCTTTTACCTCCCAGGTATTGTAATAATACTTTTGGCACTCGCTTATACTCTGGTCTGTATTGTACGACTTACTCCTACTTTATAAATAAATGTAAGTTTATGTAATCACTTCCGCATTTCCGCATCTCCGATGAACATATTGAAAGCTCTCTTGTGAGTTTTGGTGTTTGGATGACAACTCAATTAAAGGACTAACAATTAAAGGACTAATAAGTTTTATTCGCCTATTCACCCCCCCCTCTAGGCGACATCCAGATCCTGTTCCCGGGTCAAAGGGAACTTTCACATATTGTCTGTCGGATGGGTGAAACGTTCCTGGAAAGGTAAGGATAAGATACCGAACTTGTCAAGTGATTCAGGAACATCTACAGGGTTGTCTGATGTCTGTTGGACAAGGACAACTGTAGGTGGGCCTAATGACTTGGGAGGTTCCATCACAGGTCGATCCGCAGGAGCCCGAGGGTCTCGGCGTAGATGATGTTGAGGCTGCTGCCTCCGTCCATGAGGACCTTGGTGAGCCTGACGTTGCCGATGACGGGGTCGATAACGAGCGGGTATTTCCCCGGGCTCGGCACGCGGTCGGGGTGATCGCCCTGGTCGAAAGTGATGGGCTTGTCGGACCAGTCTAGGTAGACCGGTGCTGCCACCTTTACTGAGCAGACCTCCCGACGCTCTTGCTTGCGGCGCCGAGCCGAGGCGTTCGCTAATGGCCCACCGTAGATCATGAAGCAGTCGCGGACCTCGGGGAACTCTCCTGCCTTGTGATCCTCCTTCTTATCGTCGTCGCGGGCCCTGCCACCTTCCGCAGGTGGCCCGGCCTTGTGAAAGTGACGCCGAAGCATGGCGCACTCCTCAAGGGTGTGCTTGACGGGCCCCTGATGATAGGGGCACAACTCCTTGAGCATCTTGTCGAAGAGATTGGCACCTCCAGGAGGTTTCCGAGGGTTCTTGTACTCGACAGCGGCGACAAGGTCCGCGTCGGCGGCGTCGCGTTTCGCTTGCGACTTCTTCCTGCCTTTCTTCTTGGTGCCGCGTTGAGTTGACGCCTCGGGGACATCTTCCGGTGGGCGGCCCTGGGGCTGCTTATCCTTCCGGAAGATGGCCTCAACCGCCTCCTGGCCAGAGGCGAACTTGGTGGCGATGTCCATCAGCTCGCTCGCCCTGGTGGGGGTCTTGCGACCCAGCTTGCTCACCAGGTCGCGGCAGGTGGTGCCGGCAAGGAACGTGCCAATGACATCCGAGTCGGTGACGTTGGGCAGCTCGGTGCGCTGCTTCAAGAATCGCCGGATGTAGTCCCAGAGGGACTCCCCCGGCTGCTGGCGACAGCTTCGGAGATCCCAGGAGTTCCCAGGGCGCACGTACGTGCCCTGGAAGTTGCCGGCGAAGGCTTGGACCAGGTCGTCCCAGTTGGAGATCTGCCCCGGAGGCAAATGCTCCAGCCAGGCCCGAGCGGAGTCGGAGAGGAATAGGGGGAGGTTACGGATGACGAGGTTGTCATCGTCTGTTCCACCCAGTTGGCAGGCCAGCCGATAGTTCGCGAGCCACAGTTCTGGTCTCGTCTCCCCCGAGTACTTTGTGATAGTGGTCGGGGTTCGGAACCGGGTTGGGAACGGCGCCCGTCGTATGGCTCGGCTGAAAGCCTGCGGACCGGGTGGTTCGAGCGAGGGACTCTGATCCTCCCCGCTGTCGTAGCGTCCCCCACGCCTGGGGTGGTAGCCTCGATGCACCCTCTGATCGAGGTGGGTTCGACGGTTGCGGTGAGGGTGTCCGTTGCCGAGGTGATCCGGGGCCGCAGGCGCTGTGTTGCGCGTGCGCCCGGTGTGGACCGAGGCTTCCCACATGAATCGGGAAGTCGCGGCGCGATGTTCCGAGGGGTACCCCTGCCTTCGGGAGGCGGAGCTTTCGGCCCGTTGGACCGCGGCATCCTCCAGGAGATTCTTGAGCTCTCCCTGGATACGCCGCCCCTCGGTGGTAGATGGCTCCGGCATCGCGCGGAGAAGTATTGCCGCTGCAGCCAGGTTCTGACCGACCCCACTGGAAGCCGGTGGCGGCCTTGCCCTGACATCGTCGGCGATGCGGTGCTGGATGCCCTAGGGTAGATGATGCGCTTCTCCGGCCGGAGGTTGTCCTACCCATTCCTGCCCGATGTCCTGGCGGAACGGCTCAAGTGTTCCTGCTCCCTCGTCGAGCCTGGCCTGCATCTCGCGGATTTGCTCGAGCTGTGGGTCATGACCCTCCGCCGAGATGGGGACCACAGCTAGCTCCCGAAGGATGTCAACGCGAGGCGCAGGCCTAGGGGGATCACCGTTTTCCGGCGTACCAAGATGGTTGCCTTCGCCGGGACCCCCTAGATCAATGTGGAAACATTCACGACTTGGGCCGCAGTCCTCGTCGCCGAGGCTGCGGCTACCGTCGGAACAATCAGAAAGGCAGTAGTCGCATGCGGTCATGAAGTCCCGCATGGCACTGGGGTTACCAAGTCTGGAGAAATCCCAACAAAAGTCGGGCTCGTCATCTTCCTCGGAACCCGAGGGCCCGTAGGTCGAGACGGCCGTCAGCCAGTCCCAGGGTGACCGCATACAATACCCTAGAGGGTTTGGACTCGCCTCTATGAGAGCGTCCACCGAAGCGAAGTCGCTTGGTGGGTCGAGGCTGAACCCAAAAGGCACGAGACGGGACTCGATCGGTACCTCTTGGTCGACGGGCGGTGACGAAGTCGCGTCCGGGGCAGACTGCACCGTCGTCTCAGGTACGAGGGTGACGCCCAGCAAGTCCTTTGTGAGCATGCTGGCGTCGTCCGTTTGCTTGGAGTTGGCGTGTTGCGGGGAGACGGCGCTCGTCTTCGTCTCAGACGCAAGGTCGATGCCCGACGTGCCCCCCGTTGGGGCGCCGGCGCCGTCGACTCGCTCGACAGCCGACGAGATGTCGCCTACTGCTTGGCCTTGGTTGCCCCGCCTCCTCCTCCGTCGGCGGGGGAGGGGACAGGACAAGCTCGAATGTCGTTCTTCCGCCACGTGGGGAAGACGTCGTCGATCCCGCCGCCGGCGGGCGGATTGTCGACCGCCATTGTCGCTGTCGCGCGGCGGGGAAGGAGTATCATGTCGTAGCTGCCGTCGAGGGACATAAACTCAAGACTCTCGAAACGGAGCATCGTCCCGGGCTGGAAAGGTTGCTGGAGGCTACCCATCTGGAGCTTGACGGGAAGCTGTTCGTCAACACGCAGCAGGCCCCTACCTAGCGCGCCAACTGTCGGCGTTTCGACCCCGGGGGGTCCCTGGACCGACGAGTAAATTGTCGCCGCGTGCCCCAGC
The DNA here is from genome assembly GCF_902167145.1 of Zea mays. Taxonomy (NCBI): domain Eukaryota; kingdom Viridiplantae; phylum Streptophyta; class Magnoliopsida; order Poales; family Poaceae; genus Zea; species Zea mays. The sequence goes on along the minus strand of NC_050097.1, from coordinate 237,192,969 downwards.
CCAGATGGGTCGACGCGAGACGAAGCGCGAAGGGGGGAAGAAGCCGGAGGGAGACATGCGTAAAAGGGGAAACCCGCGGCCTTCGTGTTTGTCCCGCGCCCAGGTCGGGTGCGCTTGCAGTAGGGGGTTACAAGCGTCCACGCGGGAGGGAGCGAGTGGCTTACGCGAGCGCCGGCTCGTACTTCCCCGTGTGGCCAACCCTCTGTAAGAGGGCCCTGGACCTTCCTTTTATAGGCGTAAGGAGAGGATCCAGGTGTACAATGGGGGGTGTAGCAGTGTGCTAACGTGTCTAGCGGAGAAGAGCTAGCGCCCTAAGTACATGCCGTCGTGGCAGCTGGAGAAGTTTTGGCACCCGGTTCGTGTGGTGTCGTGGCCGTCGGAGGAGCGCTGGAGCCTGGTGGAAGGACAGCTGTTGGGGCTGTCGAGTCCTTGCTGACGCCTCCTTGCTTCCGTAAGGGGGCTGAGAGCCGCCGTCGTCACGGAGCATGCGGGGCGCCATCATTACTTATTTATCGGGGCGAGCCAGATGGGACGCCGGTCTTGTTCCCCGTAGCCTGAGTTAGCTTGGGGTAGGGTAATGATGGCGCCTCCTGTGACGTGGTCGGTCCGAGCCCTGGGTTGGGCGAGGCGGAGGCTCCTCCGAGGTCGAGGTCGAGTCTGTCTTCCGAGGCCGAGGTCGAGTCTGAGCCCCTGGGTCGGGCGAGGCGGAGACTGTCGGCTGAGGCCAGGGCTGAGTCCGAGCCCTGGGGTCGGGCGAAGCGGAGTTCGTCGTCTTCCGGGGCCGAGCCCGAGTCCAAGCCCTGAGGTCGGGCGAAGCGGAGTTCGTCGTCTTCCAGGGCTGAGCCTGAGTCCGAGCCCTAGGGTCGAGCGAAGCGGAGTTCATCGTCTTCCGGGGCTAAGCCCGAGTCCGAGCCCTGGGTTGGGCGAGGCGGAGTTCGTCGTCTTCCAGGGCCGAGCCCGAGTCCGAGCCCTGGGGTCGGGCGAAGCGGAGTTCGTCGTCTTCCGGGGCTAAGCCCAAGTCCGAGCCCTGGGGTCGGGTGAAGCGGAGTTTCCTATGGCGCCTGAGGCCGGACTTGGCCGCTGTCAGCTTCACCCTGCCGAGTGGCACAGCAGTCGGAGCGGCGCAGGCGGCGCTGTCCTCTTGTCAGGCCGGTCAGTGGAGCAGCGAAGTGACTGCGGTCACTTCGGCTCTATCAACTGAAGGGCGCGCGTCAGGATAAGGTGTCAGGCCACATTTGCATTAAAGGCTCCTGCGATACGGTCGGTCGGCGTGGCGGCTTGGCCAAGGTTGCTTCTTGGTGAAGTCTGGGCCTCGGACGAGCCGAAGGTGTGTTCGTTGCTGGAGGGGGTCCTCGGGCGAGACGTAAATCCTCCAGGGTCGGCTGCCCTTGCCCGAGGCTGGGCTCGGGCGAGGCGAGATCGTGTCCCTTGATTGGACCGATCCTTGACTTAATCGCACCCATCAGGCCTTTGCAGCTTTGTGCTGATGGGGGTTACCAGCTGAGATTAGGAGTCTTGAGGGTACCCCTAATTATGGTCCCCGACACCTCTCATATGATTTATACTAACCAATTTATAATATAGTTTAATATTTTAATCACGTAGATCCTCCATAGATCATAACTCCTTAACCATGACCCCGATCTTAGTAGTTCTCTATCCCACGATCTCGTAGCAACGCGTAGATTATTATTATTATTCAGTTTGTACTTATGTTTGGTGTGATGTTAATTTTGTCTATACCATATTTGTTTGTATTGCTACAACTAGCGTGAGGTCATGAGGATCTAAAGAATCATCCTGGTACCTGGAATCTCAAGTGCCAGACAAGTTGTGCCCTTGACCACTTTTTACCCAACAATATTCTTTAACATCACTTATTCATGCATAGGTTTAATTTTGATAGGACCCAATAGGTAACCCTAGTCCGTTTATCCTTTTTACCTTGTTTACCCCTAAATCATTTGGGTAGTTATGCTATTGCTTTACATGGTTTCAGGTTAATATTTCATTATATCCATGTTCCAATTATCTTGTTATTTCATTTATGCTCATGTCAAGATCATCTTTATTGTTAATTGGAACATGGAGAACCACCCGAGAAAATAGTGCCACCACAAGTGTTTAATGGGACGCCCTTGGCTAATTAACTAGGAAAGCTAGTGGAAGACTACCTTATCCGAAAGGGGCAAGGGCAGTAGGGGAGTTGCATGCAGGGAGGTTCTCGGGTTGATTTTGTTGCGATGGCGGTCAGACGAGGGATTCTTGCAGTGCTCTTCCCATAAACTGTAGTAGGTTTTCGGAAGCTAGTGGACCTTTGTAAAGGCTTCATAGTGGATCCCTAGCCATTCACCTCGGTAGTGTCTAAGGGTCTAGCTAACCCTGGTGACATGGGTTACATGACTTGTGGGTACAGGGTACAACCTCTGTAGAGTATAAAACTAGTATACTAGCCATGCTCATGGTCATGAGCGGCTCGGACACTCACATGATTAATTTATGTAACTTAAATTCAATCTATCGTTTACATTTGCATGGGATTATTTATTAATTTGTTCTATTATTTATTATGGTTTGGTATTTACTTACATCTAGTAATTGCTAATAAAATTTGACCAACTTATTAAAAGCAATGCTCAGCTTTAACCCCTATTTTTGGTTAGCCTTACACATCACATGAACTCCCACCTTTGGTGAGTTCATGCACATTATTCCCACAACTTGTTGAGCGATGAACATGTGTGAGCTCACCCTTGCTGTCTCACACCCTCCACAGGAAAAGAACAGGTGGTTCAAGAGGAGCCACACAACGAGGAGTTCGATTTGATCTAGGTGGCGTCTCCCAGTTGACTTTCAGGCGCCAAGGATAGATTTTAGATCCATTTATATTTATCTTTTATATTGTAAGACTTGTGCTATGTAATAAGTACTCTGATGTTACGGTGACATTTATCTCTATATACTCTATTATTATATATGTTGTCTTATTTGGTGCATGTATAAGATGCACCCGACTTTGTCCCTTAAATCCGGGTGTGACATCGCATAGCTTAGGTTCTTGGTCCAGTTTGAACGCCATTGTGTCGGGTCCAGAGCACCAGCCATGGCCGCCGCCATGGGAGGACTTCGTGCCTAACCGGAGAGCTGAGGAGGTGTTGTGAGGATGACTCGTTGTCGATCGTTAGATCCTCAGCGGATGGCCGTGATTGGAAGTGCGAATAGTGTTTCGGCCAGAACCTTTATGGCCGCATATCAGATGATGGGTGTGTGGATTAGATTGGTCATGGGCGGTTCTGGGCGGTTGATCCTTGAATCGCCGGTGGGGAGTTGGGCTATTCGACTTTGATCCGATGGTCTCGATGGCTCACCGGTTTATAATAGGGCGGATTTAATCGTGACCTTAGATTTTAGATCAAACGACCTAGATTGCTTTGTACCTCTTCGGACCCGATAGTTTGCACATGAGCGCTCGGGGTTTTGGTGAACTAACCCGCCGTCCATGCATGTGTTAAGACCATCATATCCTGGCCCTGAATTAATGTCCCTAGTCCATAGTGCTTGAATTAAGTAAAATAATTTAGAGAAAATGATTTTTAGTATAAAAATAATTCCAGAAACTTGTTTAATTCATATTTAATTCATTCTAACTCCAAATTGATCCATTCTAGTTGCGTTAAATCCATAATAATATTGTTTATCCCCTAGTAGCTTTATTTTTATATGAAACCTAAATTTAAATTTTGTACTTAATTTCTTTTATACCCGGCTCCTAAACCTTTAGAAAATCATATCTTTTAAACCGTAGCTCCGAATTTGGTAGTTCTCGAACCCACGGTCTCGTAGCAACGTGTAGATTATTATTATGTAGTTTGTTCTAATGTTTGGTGTGATGTTAATTTTGCCTATACTATGTTTGTTGTAATGCTACGGATAGCGGTGAGGTCACGAGAACCTGAAGATCATCCTGGTACCTGGGAATCTTGAGTCTTAGGCAAGTTATGCCCTTGATCACTCCTTTTTACCTAATAATGTTCGCTATTAATCACTGTGACATGCTCAGGTTAATTTGATGGGACATAATAGGTTTCCCTAGCATTGTTTATCCGTCACCTTGCAGATAAATGAATTATTGAGTAGATTTGCTATTGCTCTACCTAGTTTTAGGAAGTTACTGCTTTATTATGATTATGTTCCAATTATGACGTTATTTAATTATTGTTCATGATAAGACCATATTGTTAATTGGAACATGGAGCGACCACCCGAGAAAACAGTGTTACCACAAGGGTGGTATGGGACGCCCTTGGCTGACTAATTAGGAAAGCTAGTGGAGGACTGCCTTACCCGAAAGGGGCAAGGACAGTAGGGGAGTGGTCGGTGGAGGGAGGTTCTCGGGCTGATTTTGCTGCGATGGCGGTCAGACGAGGGATCCCTGCATTGGGGCTTCCTAGAAACTGTTGCGGGTTTTCTGAAGCTAGTGGAACTTTGTAAAGGCCTCATAGTGGTACCCTGCCTCGCTTCCTTGGTAGAGGTGTATGGGGTCTGATCAAATCCGTGGTAAATATGTAACACAACTTGTGGGTAAAGATGTGCAACCTATGTAGAGTGTAAAACTGGTATATCAGCCGTGCTCACGGTCATGAGCGGCTCGGACCCTCACATGATTAACTTATGGAATTAAACTCAATTTGTCATATGCATTGCATCGCGAGTGTTGTTATTAATTTGATCTCTTACTTAATTGGGTTGTTATCTACTTATACTTAGTAACTGCTAATAAAATTTTGACCAACTTTAAAAGCAATGCTCAGTTTTAACCATCCTCTTTGGTAAGCCTTACACTTCACATAAGCTCCCACCTTTGGTGAGTTCATGCACATTATTCCCCACAACTTGTTGAGCGATGAACATATGTGAGAACACCCTTGCTGTACTCACATCCCCCAGGTCAAGAACAGGTACCGCAGGATGAGGCGTATGGAGGATGCTGTGATGAGTTCGTGAGAGGTTTAGGCCGTCGTCTCCCAGTCAACTGTGGTTGCTGGATCGTTGTCTTCGTGTGATGTATTTATTTATTTATTTTGTACAGAACCCCTATTATATAATAAAGATGTGATATTCGTTTCTGTACCATGAGTCATCATATGTGTGAGACTTGGTCCCGGCACACCTGGTGATTATGTTCGCGCCCGGGTTTTGGTGTCCCTGAAACCCGGGTGTGACACAACTGGTCGAAGGCATATGTGATGAGGATGCTGAGCCCTGCTACACCATTGACCAGGACACTGTGCAACTTGATTTTGGCGATGGTGGGAGAACGACGAGTGGGACAGGTTAGGCCCCAACCAGTCAACAGAGCTATAGCTTGTGAGAGTCCACCCAGGGGACCAAAGCTCTCCTAGGGTGGTCCAGGCCTAGGGCCTCTAGAAGGACCTTGAGGACACACGGCGTTACCGTACCCTGCAAGGGGGTAGGGCCAGTAGGGCAACATGGCGCAACGGGACCCTCCCAACTAGCTACGAGGGCAGTTGTAGAAGGTAGCTTGATGAGGCCTGTGTGGCAAGGGGCCCATAGCTCTGCCATGTGGCAGGGGTCCCGACCATGTATTCTTTTGTCTCTTCAGAGAGGTCTTATCGACCTGACCCATCTCAAGGATGGGGCCTATAGCATGTCCTCTGCATGTAGTCTGATTGTAGCACATAGGGTAACCCATACCTAGAGGCGCTAACAATTTCTTATTAAACTCAGAAAGACGTAAGTCTTCAAATGATCATGATCTTATAACGTGTTGTACTACTTTTGCATAAACTTTTACTCATGATGACACATCTTTATTGTTGGGGGCCTTCGTCTTCCGAAGGTCCTCAAAAACATAATTTAACAGTCTTTCAAGTATGGTTTGTGGACAGGTATCTTCGGATTTATGATAAAAGCTTACACGATGGGGAGCTTGATCGTGACGAAGGTGGCCGTCGCTTCGAAGCTGTGCGGAAGGGAGCTTCGGCTAAATGGCAGAGAAAGGGAACCGACATAAAAGGGAAAAGGTTGTTCAGTCCTTATAGATTTTTCTATAAGCCAATAGTAAATGTAAAGGGCATAATTGTAATTTCTCGTAGGCTATATCCTATGCCTATAAATAGATGAACAGTACCCCCGTACTATTCACGTTGACTTGTACTCACTCGTGCGTCATGCTTGGATTATTGCCTTCTGTCAAGCCAAAGGTATAAATGTAATTCAATAATTGTTCACATTCATTCATATTGATATGATGAAAGAGTATTAATGATGTCATATGATCATTTATGTCATTCCTCATGTTTCATATGCTTCTTCTTTCATTAATATATATATACTGTGATGATGAAGGTACGTCCTTCATGACCTTCGTCTGAAGATCATTATATCCTGAGGGAAATAATGTTTCGAAGGACGAAGGGCATTAACCATTAATCCTTTCTGTGTTGCCTTATTCTTGATTCATAGCATTTAAGAACAAGTCACCAACATTGGCGCCCACCTCCGGTGAAACCTCTTTCGACCACCTTCGGCAAGCATTGACCCTAGTCATGTCGACGAAGAAAGCTTCAGCGACAGGGGCTCCTGCACTACAGCCATTGGACCCAAATCAGGAGAATCTCTCTCTCTAAGAGGCCCGAAGCCAGAAGAGGAAAGCCACTAGTCCAACACTCCAGGAGGAAGAGTTGGATCAAGAAATCAGAAACATGGAGATAATTCATCAGCAAGTACAAAGGAAGAAGGAGAAGATGGCCAGACTGGCTGATCTTCAAAGGAAGATCGATGAAGCCACTGAAGAAGTACGCCATCTTGTTCAAGACGAACAAGATCGAAGGCCCCAACATAGGGAACTTCATCAAGAAGGTTTATTCAACGAGGATGGATGGTATGATGATTTTAATCATGATACCTTTACCTTTGATGCTGCTTCTCCCTTGGCACCAGAACTGCAAGCTATCCCATGGCCTCCGTCATATAAGCCACCTCAACTCCCTATGTATGATGGGCACTCAGATCCGAAGCAATTTTTGATGAGTTATGAGGCAACTATATCTTCATATGGAGGCAATGCAGCTGTCATGGCCAAATCCTTCGTCATGGTAGTTCGGAATGTGGCCCAAACATGGTATTCTTCTCTTCGGCCAGGGACTATTACTTCGTGGCAGAAGCTCAAGGATATGTTACTGACAAGTTTTCAAGGCTTTTAGACGAAGCCGGTCACAGCTCAGGCTCTATTTCAATGTACACAAGATCATGAGGAGTATCTTCAAGCATACGTCCGAAGGTTCTTGCTTCTCAGAGCACAAGCGCCTATGATGCCCAATGAGATTGTCATTGAGGCCATGATCATGGGGCTTCATCCAGGACCTACTGCCTAGTACTTCACCAGAAAACCTCCAAAGACACTGGAGAAGCTGCTTCAAAAGATGGATGAATATATCAGGGCTGACAACGACTTCCGCCAAAGAAGGGAGGAAGGTTACAGGTTCTCCGAGATGACCAAGGGCTTCGGAGGAAGAATACACCCGAGGCATGTCAGGTCAATTCACAACACTCAGAATGATGACAGAGGGAGTCAGCTGCAGAGGCCCCAGTGTTCTTCACAATCTTCGGGGCAGCAACAAAGTTCTTTTCGGCTGCCAGCTCCAAGAGGCAGAGGCGCCAGGGGCTTCAGAGGAAGATATGGGGACCAACCCAAGAAGATTTACTGTCTATTTTGTGGTGAAGACAAGGGCCATACTACAAGAACGTGTCAAATCACCATCCAAAAGCAGAAGGAGATCGCAGAAGCCGAAGCCCGGCAAAATCAACCGAAGTAGGTCCTACATACTGCTTCGTGTCATTCACCCTACATACCAGAGTATGTGGGTAATCATCCTGCAGCTTATGTTGCTTCGGCCAGTCAGCCACAGGCTTCTTGGCCGCAGCTCCCACCTCCGCCACCACTGCAACCTGCCTATTTACGAGGTTAGTAGCCAGAAGGGAGCCATCAGACTCATCAGCAGCGAGAGCTCAGGGAGGAATCTGAAGCTCGCACAGTCAACAGTACTGTGCCATAGTCAAAACACATCTATTGAGAGATATCCTACCTCTGAAGCATTTTACATTTTTGTCATTTTCTTTCTAATAAGGAACAATTGGTTTAAATCTAGTCTTGTCACTTTTAATTTCTTGTAATAGCTTCGTCCTTGTTATAATGAAATACATCTTTCTTACAGACTTACGAAGCTCAAAAAACTGCCGAAGCTAAAAAGTCCTTAAGGGAATATAGACCTAAAAATTACATTAAGCCACAAAAAGTAGTTCCTAGGGAACGCAGCGTAAAGTTTGCCGAAGCTACAAAAAGTCATTCCCAAGGGAGCGCAGTGTAAGTTTTCTGCTCAAAAGTCGTTCCAAAGGTAATGCAGAGCCAAATACCGCCGAAATATAAGACGAAGCGCGAAAATTCAACGCGAATACCGCTGAAATAGAAGGTGAAGAAGTTCAAAAGATGTTCCTAAGGGGATGCAGAACTTACACCAAAAAATAAGCGGTGAAGCCGAAAAATAAACGACAGAGAGATTTTTGATGGTTCCTAAGGGAACGCAGATGTTGTGTTTCAGTGTGGGTACGTGTCTTCGGCATTAACATCATTCTTTGCATCATATCATCGCATCATATTGCATAGATCACATCATACATCATATCACATCAATTGGAAACGAGGCCGATCTTCGGAGAATGCTTTATAAAAAAATGAAAAAATGCCAAGGCACAAACTAAGCTGAGAGTTACAGCTTCATCAGTTCTGATGTGGAAGGAGGTATCTATTCTTTACGAAACATTGATGACTTTACAAAGGGTGGATGATTCTTACGAGGCCTAGAAACTCTTCTTTACGAAGCATGAAAAGAAGGGAAGGTGTTTTTTCGCCGAGGGCTCAAAAACAGTATGTGCATAAAGTTTCATGCATCGCAAAGAAATAAATTACAAGCAATTCATATATTACATTCAAATCTTGTAAGCACCAAAAATTACAAACATAGTTTAGCAAATGTTACAATAATATTCTAGAAAATGTTTTTACAATAGCTACTCTTCTTCCTTCAGAACTTTTTCTGCGGCTTCGGTCAGCAGTTTGGTAACAACTTCATCTACAATAGCTTCAGCCACATTAATGATTTCTATTGCCTTCTTCGATTCTGGGTCGGCCAGTAGGTCGAATGGCTCCGGTGGAGGAGGAAGTTCAGCTGCGGTAGAAAACATCAGTTAGCTCGAAGTCAAAAATGACAAAGTTAAAAGCCATTAAGTAATACCTATTCGTCTTTCGAGTTTCGCTGCTCTTTCAGTTTCTTTTGCTGCTTCTCGAGCGTCATGAATATCCTTTTCGCTCTTCTTCATTATTTCATGAGCCATCTCTCGGACGCCGTTTTCCCAGATATCAGTGAAAAATTTTCCACCTATTAAACTCGCTTTGGTCGAGGGGTCCTTCGTATCGTCGACGGAGAAGGCGGCTTCGGTCTGGGACAAGGTTTTAACATGTTCACAACCTGCCTTCTCCAAAATGGCAACAATCCCCCTCGCACCAGAGAATGCACAGACGTCCCCACGGTCACTCAAAATTTCCTCAAAAGCTTCGGCTTCATTACTGATCCACTCGATGACGCCTTCGGGGTCGCCTCGTATAAAGTTGTTTTCGCTTGAATACGTGCCCACGTTGGCAAAACTAGTCTCTATCTTTTTTACACATTCCACAGATTTTTCAAAACATCTTTCTTTTGATGCGCAAAGCTCTGCAACTATTTTTTCAAAATAATTTTTCCAGTACTCACTGGCATCTCGGTCAGCTTCGACAACAGCGCATTTTAATTTGGCCTCAGCCAGTTCTTTTCAAAGGTTTTCAATCTCATTCTTTTGAATTTTAGATTGAGCCTTGAAGTTAGCTTCATCCTCCTTTACTTTGTCCACCAATGTAAGTAGAATTTTGTCTTTTTCCGTGGCTTCATTTCTCAGCTTGATAACCTCTGTTCGAAGGTTATTGAGAGCAATAGTGCAGCTCTCATCTTCAGCATTCTTTTGTGCCCTTATAGCGTTGCTAAGTATTAAGCCCTACAAGAAAGAATGAATGAATTAATATACGAAGTAAAAGACCATTACAGAATCCATAAGCTTCAAAATTCACAACTTTTGTACCTTCAGACTGTTGTATGCAAGGCTATCCGCAAGATCTTCCTTCGTCATGGCACAAAGGCCAGCTTCGAGCTTTGGAAAACCCATACTTCTGGCCATCTCCCGGCAGACGGATAATTCTTTGTTGTCTGGGAGGCAATACAAAAAATCATCTTCACTTGTACCATTAAACACTAAGGCCCCCTTCGGGTACTTTAGTTCTCGGGCATAGTGTTTAGCTTCAAAAATTTCTTCTTCAGATAATCTTTTTCCCGAAGCATGTCGAATAACATAATCAAGATCTTCGGAAGATGTTTCGGGAACATGAGCGGCAGATTTTTCAGGCAAAGTCTATTCTATAGCCTCTTCCTCTGTGGCCTTCTCTTCAACATCCGAAGATCTTTTCTTAGTAGGCTCTGAAGGCCCGGCTTCGGCGCTAACCTGGCTCATTACAGCTTCGGTTTCAGTTAGTTTTGTTTTAACTTCAATTTGCATTTTCGTAGCCTTGGCAATTTTCCCTGGAGTAGAGCTTGAAGCCTTTACCGTTTCTAACACGTCTAGTACACTTGCCATCCTTCTTCTTTTAGGAGTGGCCGCAAGACCTTTTTGTATCTTCGGCGTTGATACTTCTGCCCTTTTTAGGATCAGCAGCTGAAGAAGTCTTCCCACCAAACTCGGGCACCACGGCCGGCTCAATATAGCGGGGCCGGTGGGTGAGGACTTTCAACTTTTTACTCTTCGGCGTAGGCTCGCTCGGAGCAGCCGAAGTAACAACCTTTCCAAAGGCTGCACCCTTTCTTTTCTGCCCCCGTGGCGGGTAGCGATAATCAGGGTAAACAAATCCAATAGCATCAAAAACCCTGTTCAATCTTTTCTTTTTTCGGCTTCCGAAGGCCGCAGATAGCGCATTATCTTTGGACTTGGAATATGTTCCAAGTAACTCATCGCTAGTATTTTCAACACACTTCAGCCAGTCATCATCTGGTTCAATAAATTGGTCCCCAAACCTGAAGGTGTATTTCAATCGAACCAGGCCGCCTTCGCTAGGGTTAGTGATGTTTTCTTTCGGCATTTCCCAGCTATCTATCAGTGGCCATTTCCTATAGGCTATATGTTCTTGAAGTAAATCTCTTGTCCCAATAAAAGAACAAACTATGCTAAACGCCCTTCGACATGCTTCGGCTGCCTCATCAACTTCTACCTTCGGCTTTCGGAGGCCAAAGCGGGACTAGATGGGGCGCATGATGATCTCTTTAATGTCTTCTCTCACCTTCAAATCATTTTTCACATAGAACCACTCTTCCATCCAGGCCCCGGGCCATCTTTTCCAAAATGCTGGCACTAGGTAGCTTGCGCCAGAGCGAGCAACGAAGCTATAGCAACCGAAATTGTTATGATATTGTTCTTTGCCCTAGGGCTTCATCTCATATGAAACTTCATGCATACTGCAAAAGCATTTTACGCTGGGCTCCAGTCCCTGGCTTCTCACCGCCCAAACAAAAATCCCCATTCTAATAACAGCTTCAGGGGTTATCTGATGAAGGTAAATCTGATAAATTTTCAGCACTTCAACTACAAATCTGCTCAATGGGAACCGAAGTCCAGCTTTGAAGAAGCTCCGGAAGATTACAACTTCATTTTCTTCGGGAGCAGGAACGGCTCTGTTTGCGTCGACCCTCACAATAGACATATCTCGAAAATATCTTCCTCTCATGTTATCAAGATGACTCTGTTTGATAGTTGATTTCCCGAATACTGTATGACTTGGTCGCCAGGGCCGATCTTCAGTCTTCACCTCCACTCTCCACATCATAGCTATCGCTACCATCGGTATCTTCAGACAAGCCTTCTAGTATCTCTCTAGTAATTTTCTCTATATTTGTCTTTACTATTGACTCAACAAATCCAGCAGTCTTCTCCTCAAGGAGCTTCTCCTCCTCGGTCAACTTCGTCTCAGCGGCAACTTTTTTGTCCTGAGACATCTTTTCTTTAGGAATGGTGAAAATGCATCCTTAAAACCGAAGCTTAGAGAATCTGAGAAACTAAGCAAGTGTTAATAAGCAAGAGCTAAAAAGTTGAGCAAGCAAAGCAAGCAACAAGTAGTGTACCGAATGTGGTCAGGGTGGGTTCTTATTTATATGATCGACGTGCTCCAAACTGGAGGGTCCCGCCTGTCATTGGCTGTTGCTATTCTAGCAAAGGGAATGTGTTTTTTTGGATCTTCGGCTTAAGGCCTTCGTCCATGTCGCAGTCTGAATTCGTTATCTTAAACAAATTAATACTGCAAGTGGCTACTGTTGGGGGCCTTCGTCTTCCGAAGGTCCTCAAAAATATAATTTAACAGCCTTTCAAGTATGGTTTGTCGATAGGTATCTTCGGATTTATGATAAAAGCTTACATGATGGGGAGCTTGATCATGACGAAGGTGGTCGTCGCTTCGAAGCTGTGCGGAAGGGAGCTTCGGCTAAATGGCGGAGAAAGGAAACTGACTTAAAAGGGAAAAGGCTGTTCAGTCCTTATAGATTTTTCTATAAGCCAATAGTAAATGTAAAGGGCATAATTGTAATTTCTCGTAGGCTATATCCTTTGCCTATAAATAGATGAACAGTACCCCCGTACTGTTCACGTTGACTTGTACCCACTCGTGCGTCACACTTGGATTATTGCCTTCTGTTAAGCCGAAGGTATAAATATAATTCAATAATTGTTCACATCCATTCATAATGATATGATGAAAGAGTATTAATGATGTCATATGATCATTTATGTTATTCCTCATGTTTCATATGCTTCTTCTTTCATTAATATATATATATACTGTGATGATGAAGGTACGTCCTTCATGACCTTCGTCTGAAGATCATTATATCTTGAGGGAAATAATGTTTTGAAGGACGAAGGGCATTAACCATTAATCCTTTCTGTGTTGCCTTGTTCTTGATTCATAGCATTTAAGAACAAGTCATCAACATTTATAATGTCAATCTAATGATTTTATCAGTGAATTAAAAGTGTTGCAAGTAACTTTACCAGATTGTTTGATGTCAGAATCTGACTATCTTAGATTCTTCAGTTCATTACAATTGCAGACCGCCAAAGATACCTCTTTCCTATCGAATTTTATTGACCATATCTGTTATTGTAGCCTCGACTAAACCATTTCTTAAAATTGAAGTTGTAAAATTGTCTAAGGTCAACTATGACACAAAATGTTAAATGGCTTGGCTATGTTTTCTATCGAGAAGGATATATTGGCAAATATTGAACTAAACATTGTTCTTAATGGTTTTGCTTTAAGAAATGCTCGATGCAGTTATTTGTTTTGAGAGATATTGTGTAGTGTTAGACGAGGTGTCAAATTTTTACTAGTTTAAGATATTCATACTGATTATATCAATATTTTACTAATCTCGTTTTCCTATTGTAGTACTATTTTTAGCGATACAAAATTTAATAGTATATTAAAGGGCCCAAAACCTTGAGTCAGCCCCGCATAAAACCTACCACCCTCCACCAATAATTTAATAAACCTAATTTACATCATATACCTCTTGTTGGGGGCCTTCGTCCTCCGAAGGTCCTCAAAAACGTGGTTTAACAATGTTTTCCAAGTGTAACATGTAAACAGGTACCTTCGGATATAGATTAAAGTCGTACACGACATAAGAAGCATGGTCAAGACGAAGGATGATGCTGCTCCGAAGCTACGGGCGGAATAGCTTCGGCTCAATAGCAGAAAAAGGAACCGACTTAAAGGGGAAAAGTGAAAGGGAAATGTGCCCTTGGGCCATTTCTAAAGTGTTTTGGTGATTAAGTGCCCAACACATTTTCTCTAAGTGCTAATTTGTGCCAAAGAGTGAAGAAGTGCAAATCACATTACAAGGTACGTTTTTAGACTTAGTACATTGATTTGAGCACTAATGTATCGTGTCTAAGTGCTAGAAACAGGAGAAATTGGTTTGGAAAAGAGTTGGCTGTGTACAGCCAACTGCAGCTTGGTCTGGGTGCACCGGATTTGAGCACTAATGTATCGTCGCTCTCGGGAAACATTCAATGGCGTACGGCTAAAATTCACCGGACTGTCCGGTGAGCCAACGGTTGACTGCTCCAATGGTCGGCCGCGCAATCCGCGCGTGACGCATGGGTGCGCCAATAGTCGGCAGGGGCACCGGACTGTCCGGTGTGCACTGGACAGTGTCCGGTGTGCCAACTGCCGCACATCTGCAACAGTCGGCTGCGCCAAATTAGGAAGGGAATCGCGCACCGGACATGAACAGTGGTTGTTTGATGACGCACCGGACTGTCCGGTGTGCCACCCGACAGAAGGCAAGATTAGCCTTCCAAGAATGCCTCCAACGGCTCCTAGCTGCCTTAGGGCTATAAAAGGGACCCCTAGGCGCATGGAGGAGTCACTCAAGCATACTTCAAGCATTCTAAGTCTTCCACACTCCGTCTCCGCGCACTTGATTGACTTTGTTAGTGATTTGAGCTCCTTCTAGTAGTGAACTTGTTGCGCTTCATTTGAGCTCAAGTCTTGGCTTGTGTGTGTGTGTATTGCTGCGGAATTGTGTGTGTTGCTTCCCACCCTTACTCTTGTGCTTTCACTTTGATATTTGTTGTAAGGGCGAGAGACTCCAACTTGTGGAGATTCCTCGCATACGGGAAAAGTGATAAGCAAAGAAGAACACCGTGGTATTCAAGTTGATCATTGGATCACTTGAAAGGGGTTGAGTACAACCCTCGTCCATTGGGACACCACAACATGGAGGTAGGCAAGTGTTATACTTGCTGAACCACGGGATAAACTCGCGTGTCTTTTGTGATTGTTTTTCTGTGATACTTGTGTGATCGCAAGAGCTCGCTACTTAGCCATACTAACACTTAACCAAGTTTTGTGGCTATTAGTTATTGATTTTTTACAGGATCACCTATTCACACCCCCTCTAGGTGCTCTCAATTGGTATCGGAGCCGTTCTCTTCACGAAAGGGACTAATCGCCCGAAGAGATGAATCCTAAGGGAAAGGGGATGGTGGTCAACGTTAAGGAAAAGGAGTCCATCTTCAACGAGCCGAGGG
The DNA here is from genome assembly GCF_902167145.1 of Zea mays. Lineage (NCBI taxonomy): Eukaryota > Viridiplantae > Streptophyta > Magnoliopsida > Poales > Poaceae > Zea > Zea mays. The sequence continues at coordinate 237,177,726 of NC_050097.1, read as the reverse complement.
ACGACAAGCCCACTGACTCTGGCTCTAGTCATAAGAAGAAGGACGGGAAGAAAAAGAGGCGCATCAAGAAGATTGTCTACTATGACAGCGACGAGTCTTCTTCCCCAAGAGACGACGACTACGACGAGAAAAAGAAACCGGTTAACTCAAATTTTTCATTTGATTATTCTCGTATTCCGTATAATTCCAATGCCCACTTGCTTTCTATTCCTCTTTGTAAACCTCCACACTTTGATGGAGAGGACTATGATTTTTGGAGTCACAAAATGCGTAGTCATCTTTTCTTTCTCCATCCTAGTATTTGGGAGATAGTTGAGAATGGAATGCAATTTGATAGTATGGATAACCATGTGTTTATCAACGAACAAATTCATAAGAATGCACAAGCTACCACTGTTTTGTTAGCATCATTGTGCAGGGATGAGTACAACAAGGTGAGCGGCTTGGACAATGCCAAGCAAATATGGGACACCCTCAAGATATCACATGAGGGGAACGACGCCACCATGATCACCAAAATGGAGTTGGTGGAAGGCGAGCTAGGAAGGTTTGCCATGATCAGGGGAGAGGAGCCAATGCAAACATACAACAGGCTCAAGACCCTGGTCAACAAGATCAGGAGCTATGGAAGCACGAGATGGATGGACCATGATGTCGCCCGACTTATGCTCAGGTCTTTTACTGTTATTGACCCTCATCTTGTGAACCTCATACGTGAAAATCCCAGGTACACAAAGATGACGCCCGAGGAGATACTCGGAAAGTTTGTTAGCGGGCGTATGATGGTCAAAGAAGCAAGATACGTTGATGATGCATTGAACGGCCCAATGCTCATCTATGAGCCACAACCCATTGCACTCAAGGCAACAAGCAGCAGCAGGGAGGCGCTACCTAGTAAGGTGGCACAAGTTGAAGCTGTCGGGCTGAAGAAGATGAGATAGCCCTCATCATCAAGCGCTTCAAGACGGCGCTAAAAGGACGAAAGGAGCATTCCAACAAGAGCAAAGCGAAGGGAAAGCGACACTGTTTTAAATGTGGTAAGACTAGTCATTTCATAGAAAATTGTCCCGATAGTGCTAATGACTAGGAGCAAGAAAAAGGCGGAAAGAGGGAAAAGAAGAAGGCCTACAAAAAGGCGAAGGGCGAGGCGCACCTTGGCAAGGAATGGGATTCGGATTGCTCTTCTTCCGACTCCGACGACGAAGGACTCGCTGCCTCGACCTTCGACAAGTCATCCCTCTTCCCCAACGAGCGCCATACTTGCCTCATGGCAAAGGAGAAAAAGGTAAGCGCTCGAGATACCCCTAAGTATACTACTTCAAGTGATGATGACTCTAGTGATGATGAAGTAGATTACTCAAGCTTGTTCAAAGGTTTAGATAGAACTAAAGTAGACAAAATCAATGAATTGATTGATGCTTTAAATAAAAAGAATAGACTTTTAGAAAAGCAAGAGGATCTTTTATATGAAGAGCATGATAAATTTGTAAGTGTGCAAAAGTCTCTTGCTTTAGAGGTTAAAAGGAATGAAATGCTTTCTTCTGAATTATCTACTTGTCATGAAACTGTGTCTAGCTTAAAGAGTATTAATGATGATTTAAATGCTAAGCTAGAAGTAGTTAATAAATCTAATTCTTGTGTAGAGCATGTTGTCATTTATAATAGGTGTAAGGATTTTAATGTTGATGCATGTGTTGAGCACCTTACTTCTATTACAAAATTAAATAGTGAAGTGGCAAGTCTTAATGCCCAACTTAAGACTTGCAAAAATGAATTTGATAAGTTAAAATTTGCTAGGGATGCCTACACCGTTGGTAGACATCCCTCAATTAAGGATGGGCTTGGCTTTCGAAAGGAAGCCAAGAACTTAACAAGCCAAAGGGCTCCCATTCCCAACAAGGAGAAAGGGAAGGCCCCTATGGCTAGTAGTAATCAAAAGAATCATGCTTTCATGTATAATGATAGAAGATTTGCTAGAAGTTCTCATTATAGGAGTTATAATGCTTTGGATTCTCACGCTATGATTACTTCAAGTTCTAACTTTAATGGTAGGCCTAGGAGAAATTTTGTGTCTCATGCTCCTAGGAAAGTGTGTAATAAACCTACAACTGTCTTTCATGCTTGCAACACTACATTTGTTCTTTCATATAAAAATGAAAAAGTGGTTGCTAGAAAGTTGGGGTCCAAATGCAAGGGAGACAAGACTTGCATTTGGGTCCCAAAAGTTATTCAAACTAACCTTGTAGTTGTAGGACCCAACAAGAGTTGGGTACCTAAAACCCAAGCCTAATTTGCCTTGCAGGTTTATGCATCCGAGGGCTCAAGCTAGATTATCGACAGCGGATGCACAAACCATATGACGGGGGAGAAGAAGATGTTCACCTCCTACGTCAAGAACAAAGATTCCCAAGATTCGATCATCTTTGGAGATGGGAACCAAGGCAAGGTTAAAGGACTTGGAAAGATAGACATTTCATCCGAGCATTCTATTTCAAATGTGTTCTTAGTTGAATCGCTCGGGTATAACTTATTGTCTGTAAGTCAACTATGTAATATGGGATATAATTGTCTATTTACCAATATAGATGTGTCTGTCTTGAGAAGGAGTGATGGTTCATTAGCTTTTAAGGGTGTACTAGACGGCAAACTCTACTTAGTTGATTTTTTGAAAGAGGAGGCCGATCTAGATGCATGCTTAATTGCTAAGACTAGCATGGGCTGGCTGTGGCATCGCCGTCTAGCACATGTTGGGATGAAGAACCTTCACAAATTTCTAAAGGGAGAACATGTGTTAGGTCTAACAAATGTGTTTTTTGAAAAAGATAGACCTTGTGCAGCTTGTCAAGCAGGCAAACAGGTGGGAAGTACTCATCACAGCAAGAATGTGATGACCACATCAAGACCTCTGGAGCTACTTCATATGGACCTCTTCGGACCCATCGCCTACCTCAGCATCGAGGGAAGTAAGTATGGTCTTGTTATTGTTGATGATTTTTTCCGCTTCACTTGGGTATTCTTTTGGCAGTATAAATCAGAAACCCAAGGGACCCTTAAGCGCTTTCTAAGGAGAGCTCAAAACGAATTTGAGCTCAAGGTGAAGAAGATAAGAAGCGACAACGGGTCCGAGTTCAAGAACCTACAAGTGGAGGAGTATCTTGAGGAGGAAGGAATCAAGCACGAGTTCTCCGCTCCCTACACACCACAACAAAAGGTGTGGTAGAGAGGAAGAACAGGACGCTCATAGACATGGCAAGGACGATGCTTGGAGAATTCAAGATGCCCGAGCGGTTTTGGTCAGAAGCTATGAACATAGCTTGCCACGCCATAAACCGGGTCTACCTTCATCGCCTCCTCAAGAAGACCTCGTATGAACTTCTAACCGGTAACAAACCCAACGTGTCATACTTTCGTGTATTTGGGAGTAAATGTTACATTCTAGTAAAGAAAGGTAGAAACTCTAAATTTGCTCCCAAAGCTATAGAAGGGTTTTTGCTAGGTTATGACTCAAATACAAAGGCGTATAGAGTCTTCAACAAATCATCGGGTTTGGTTGAAGTCTCTAGCGACGTTGTATTTGATGAAACTAATGGCTCTCCAAGAGAGCAAGTTGATCTTGATGATGTAGATGAGGATGATGTTCCAACGAACGCAATTCGCACCATGGCGATTGGAGATGTGCGACCACAGGAACATCAAGAACAAGATCAACCCTCTTCCTCAACGATGGTGCATCCCCAACCCAAGATGATGAACAGGTTCCTCAAGAGGAGGCGTGTGATCAAGGGGGAGCACAGGAAGACCAAGTTGTGGAGGAAGAAGCACCACGGGCCCCTCCAACTCAAGTCCGAGCGATGATTCAAAGGAATCATCCCATCGACCAGATTTTGGGTAATATAAGCAAGGGAGTAACCACTCGCTCAGGATTAGCTAACTTTTGTGAGCATTACTCGTTTGTCTCTTCTATTGAGCCTTTCAGGGTAGAGGAGGCCTTGCTAGATCCGGACTGGGTGTTGGCCATGCAGGAAGAGCTCAACAACTTCAAGCGAAATGAAGTTTGGACCCTAGTGCCACGTCCCAAGCAAAACGTTGTAGGAACCAAGTGGGTGTTCTGTAACAAACAGGATGAGCACGGGGTGGTGACAAGGAACAAGGCTCGACTTGTGGCAAAAGGTTATGCCCAAGTCGCAGGTTTGGACTTTGAGGAGACTTTTGCTCCTGTGGCTAGGCTAGAGTCGATTCGCATTTTGTTAGCCTATGCCGCTCACCATTCTTTCAGGTTGTTCCAAATGGATGTGAAGAGCACTTTCCTCAACGAGCCAATCAAGGAGGAGGTGTACGTGGAGCAACCCCCTGGATTTGAGGATGAACGGTACCCCGACCATGTGTGTAAGCTCTCTAAGGCGCTCTATGGACTTAAGCAAGCCCCAAGAGCATGGTATGAATGCCTTAGAGATTTTCTAATTGCTAATGCTTTCAAGGTTGGGAAAGCCGATCCAACTCTTTTTACTAAGACTTGTGATGGTGACCTATTTGTGTGCCAAATTTATGTCGATGACATAATATTTGGTTCTACTAACCAAAAGTCTTGTGAAGAGTTTAGCAGGGTGATGACACAGAAATTTGAGATGTTGATGATGGGCAAGTTGAACTACTTCCTTGGGTTCCAAGTGAAGCAACTCAAGGACGGCACCTTCATCTCACAAATGAAGTACACGCAAGACTTGCTCAAGCGGTTCGGGATGAAGGACGCCAAGCCCGCGAAGACACCAATGGGCACCGACGGACATGTTGACCTCAACAAAAGAGGTAAGTCCGTTGATCAAAAGGCATACCGGTCTATGATAGGTTCCTTGCTTCATTTATGTGCTAGTAGACCGGATATTATGCTAAGCGTATGCATATGTGCTAGATATCAATCCGACCCAAGGTAATGTCACCTTATGGCCGTTAAGCGAATCCTTAGATATTTAGTTGCTACGCCTTGCTTCGGGATCTGGTATCTAAAGGGGGTCTACCTTTGACTTGATTGGATATTCAGACTCCGATTATGCCGGGTGCAAGGTTGATAGGAAGAGTACATCAGGGATGTGCCAATTCCTAGGAAGGTCCCTGGTGTCATGGAGTTCAAAGAAACAAACTTCCGTTGCCGTATCCACCACTGAGGCCGAGTATGTTGCCGCGGGACAGTGTTGCGTGCAACTACTTTGGATGAGGCAAACCCTCCGGGACTTTGGCTACAATTTGAGCAAAGTCCCACTCCTATGTGACAATGAGAGTGCAATCCGCATGGTGGATAATCCTGTTGAACACAGCCGCACTAAGCACATAGACATCCGGCATCACTTCTTGAGAGACCACCAGCAAAAGGGGGATATCGAGGTGTACCATATTAACAACGAAAACCAGCTAGCCGATATCTTCACCAAGCCTTTAGATGAGAAAAGATTTTGTAGGTTGCGTAGTGAGCTAAATGTCTTAGATTCGCGTAACTTGGATTGATCTATATCATACATGTGTTTTATGCCTTTGATCATGTAGTTTATGCATTTCAATCTATGTTTATGGTGCTCAAGTTGTACACATGATCCCCGGACCTCATAAGTCCATTTGCAAGTGATGCACTTATTTAGGGGGAGGCATGCTACAACTTGACCCTTTGAGACTAACCTTTGTGTTTGAGTTCTTGATTTAGTCTCAAAGGTGGATTGAAAGGGAAAGGTGAACTTGGACCATGCAAAGACTTCCACTGCACTCCGGTAATCACTCCAAGTTCATATCTATGCTCTTATTGCCTTTTTGCTCGTAATTGACAATTTTGGTGAGGCAATGGGGTTAAAGGGCCAAGAATGATCCTGTTTTGGTGTTTAATGCCAAAGGGGGAAAAATTAAGGCCAAAGCAAATGGATCATCTACCACTTGTGAAATTTTGAAAATAGTAGAGTTAGAACTTTTGATTTGTCAAAATACTCTTATTGTCAAAATTTGGTCTCTTGTGGGGAGAATGTTTGATTATGGGAAAAGGGGGAGTTTTTGGATCTTTGATCAATTTTTCTTGGAATACCTCTCTTTATGCCTCAACAAGTGTGTTTGACTTTGATATAGGAAATTGAGTTTGATTTGCAAAAACAAACCAAGTGGTGGCAAAGAATGATCCAAATATGCCAAATTTGAATAAAAACAATTCTTGTTCTCAATTGCATTGATGTTGCACTTCTTTTAGTTGCTTTTTGATGTGTTGGCATAAATCACCAAAAAGGGGGAGATCGAAAGGGAAATGTGCCCTTGGGCCATTTCTAAAGTGTTTTGGTGATTAAGTGCCCAACACATTTCCTCTAAGTGCTAATTTGTGCCAAAGAGTGAAGAAGTGCAAATCACATTACAAGGTATGTTTCTAGACTTAGTACATTGATTTGAGTACTAATGTATCATGTCTAAGTGCTAGAAACAGGAGAAATTGGTTTGGAAAAGAGTTGGCTGTGTACAACCAACTGCAGCTCGGTCTGGGTGCACCGGACAGTGTCCGGTGCGCCAGACCAGCCTCCGGTGAACAGGCCACTCTCGGGACTCGACGGCAGCGTACGACTATAATTCACCGGACTGTCCGGTGTTGCACCAGACTGTCCGCTGAGTCGTCCGCGGCGAAGTCGTCGCTCTCAGGAAACATTCAACAGCGTACGACTAGAATTCACCGGACTGTCCGGTGGGACACCGGACTGTCCGGTGAGCCAACGGTCGACTGCTCCAACGGTCGGCCGCGCAATCCACGCGTGACGCGCGGGCGCGCCAACGGTCGATAGGGGCACCGGACTGTCCGGTGTGCATCGGACAGTGTCCGGTGTGCCAACTGCCGCACATCTGCAACGGTCGGCTGTGTCAAATTAGGAAGGGAATCGCGCACCGGACATGAACAGTGGTTGTCCGGTGACGCACCAGACTGTCCGGTGTGCCACCCGACAGAAGGCAAGATTAGCCTTCCAAGAATGCCTCCAACGGCTCCTAGCTGCCTTGGGGCTATAAAAGGGACCCCTAGGCGCATGGAGGAGTCACTCAAGCATACTTTGAGCATTCTAAGTCTTCCACACTCCGTCTCCGCGCACTTGATTGACTTTGTTAGTGATTTGAGCTCCGTTCTAGTAGTGAACTTGTTGCGCTTCATTTGAGCTCAAGTCTTGGCTTGTGTGTGTGCGTATTGCTGCGGAATTGTGTGTGTTGCTTCCCACCCTTACTCTTGTGCTTTCACTTTGATATTTGTTGTAAGGGCGAGAGACTCCAACTTGTGGAGATTCCTCACATACGGGAAAAGTGATAAGCAAAGAAGAACACCGTGGTATTCAAGTTGATCATTGGATCACTTGAAAGGGGTTGAGTGCAACCCTCGTCCATTGGGACGCCACAACGTGGAGGTAGGCAAGTGTTATACTTGCCAAACCACGGGATAAACTCGCGTGTCTTTTGTGATTGTTTTTCTGTGATACTTGTGTGATCGCAAGAGCTCGCTACTTAGCCATACTAACACTTAACCAAGTTTTGTGGCTATTAGTTATTGATTTTTTACAGGATCACCTATTCACCCCCCCCCTCTAGGTGCTCTCAAAAAGGCCATCCAGTCCTCGATGAGTTGTCCATAATTCAGTAGTAAATGTGAAGGACATAAATGTAATTTTACACAGGCTGCGCCCTATGCCTATAAATAGATGAACAGTACTCCCGTACTGTTCACGCTGACTTGTATTCACTCGTGCGTCACGCTTGGACTTTTGCCTTCTGTCAAGCCGAAGGTATAAATAATTCAATATTGTTCATGTTCATTTATGATGATATAATTAAAAGATATTAATGATGCCATATGATTATTCATGTTATCTCTCATGTCTCATATACTTCTCCTTTCATTAATACATACTGTGATGATGAAGGTACGTCCTTCATGACCTTCGTCTGAAGATCATTATATCCTAAGGGAGATAATGCTTCGAAGGATGAAGGGCATTAACCATTAACCTTTTTGTGTTGCCTTGTTCTTAATCCATAGCATTTGAGAACAAGTCCCCAACATTGGCGCCCACCTCTGGTGAACCCTTTTTCGACCACCTTCGGCAAGCACTGACCTTCGTGTCATGCCGCCGAAGAAAGCTTCAGCGCCAGGGGCTGCTGCGTTACAGCCACTGGACCCAAATCAGGAGACCCTTTCTCTCCGAGAGGCTCGAAGCCAGAAGAGGAAGGCCACGAGTCCAACACTCCAGGAGGAAGAGTTGGACCAAGAAATCAGAAACATGGAGATAATTCATCAGCAAGTACAAAGGAAGAAGGAGAAGATGGCCAGATTGGCTGATCTTCAAAGGCAGATCGACGAAGCCACTGAAGAAGTACACCATCTTGCTCAAGATGAACAAGATCGAAGGCCCCAACACAGGGAGCTTCATCAAGAAGGCTTATTCAACGAGGATGGATGGTATGATGATTTTAATCATGATACCTTTACCTTTGATGCTGCTTCTCCCTTGGCAGCAGAATTACAAGCCATCCCATGGCCTCCATCATACAAGCCACCTCAGCTCCCTGTGGCAGTTTTTGATGAGTTATGAAGCAACTATATCTTCATATGGAGGCAATGCAGCTGTCATGGCCAAGTCCTTCGTCATGGCAGTTCGCAATGTGGCCTAGACATGGTATTCTTCTCTTCGGTCAGGGACTATTACTTCACGGCAGAAGCTCAAGGATATGCTACTGACAAGTTTCCAGGTTTTCAGACGAAGCCGGTTGTAACACCCCTGGTGTTACTGTAACTAAAACTTGAGCATAACATCATCAGCATTAGCATTTCATGTGTTTGATACACCTAGAATGCATTCACTAGGTAAAGATCTCAAACAAGTTAGTATTGTTATGGTGTTTTGCAAATAGAACCCTGGAGTAGGATACTTAACCCTAAATGGGGGTTAGAAGGGTAAAATAGGACCCAAATAGAGAAAACCCCAAAGATTAAGTGAAATAATCATAAAATGTTACCAAGGATGGACCTACATTACATTTACATCCCTGAGATACCAAAAACCCTAATTGGAACCTTGGAAACCCTAAACCTAAACCCTAGGGGGTTAAGTGCAAAATCAGTGCACTTTTGGGCTAAAGTGCAAAAACCATGACAATAAGGTATCCTAAGTCAAATGGTTCACAAATATGTGAATTTGCAAGCTAAACCCTGAATTTTGGACCTATTTGCAAAAAGGACCCCATTTGTGTTCTTGAGCTAAGTCTGAAAATTCAGTGTTTGAGCTCAACTTTGGAGCTTTGTAACTTTTAAATTCTAAGGTTTTTGCCCTAGGTCACCACATCAATATTGTAGACCTATCAAAGGAGAATAACTTTGCTTAAGAATGTAAGCATAGTTGTAATGAAGAAATGGAAGAAAAACACACTCAAAGTCGAGCTGTCAGGCTATTGGAGTCTGAAATTCAGACTAACACTGGTACTAGGTCATCTTTGGAGCTCTACAGATCAAGAACTTCAAAAAATTTGCCCCAAGTCGATATAGCAAAGTTGTAGATCTTTTGTAGTAGAACAACTTTGCTATAGATGTTTGGGCTTGGTACCATAGAAGATTTGGAGAAATCTGGACCTGAACTTGCTCTGTTAGGTCGTCTGATGGTGACTCCCATAGTACAGTACCTGAACAAGATCAGGTTAAAACGCAGCTCGCCGTCGATGATCGCTGCCATGATTCGTGCCGCCGCCGTCCCGCTTCGTGCGCGGTATGGAGTGGATAACACCGGGGGTGGATAACTCGTACGTGGCGCCATTCCCTGAGTCCAACCGGAGTCCTCACCGGCGGCCACCATGACCAGTAAATTTTGCCGTGGTGGCACTCATGCCGTGATCTCCCTCACTGTGTCTCCTACTGACGTGGTCGGCATGCGCTCGCGATGCTATCCGTGGCCGTGAGGTACTGAGGTGATCGCCGGACCGCCGTGGCTATAAATAGCCCTGTGATTCCCGGCGAGGCACGACCATCACACACACCGTGGGTTGAATCAAAACCAAATTCGCGCTGTCTCTGCCCCCTCCTCTCAAATTGATTGTGCGCAGTAAAACTAGAACCTCTTGCGGCCGTGTAGCCCCAAGCTCCGTCCTCAATTCCACCCGAGCACGCCGCGACGCCATTTTCCCCCAAATCCGATTGCCGCGCCACCGAGAACCGCTCACCCATGGCCAGCCCGCTCTGGTAAGACACTGTCCAATTCAAGTATTGTTTTCATGTCTCTACATGCTAGTGAAGCTTATCGTGGCACCCGTTTGCTCAATTCGGCCATGATTTGGTGGGAACGCGTGCTCATGAACTCGGTTTCCGCCCTGATCATGGGCAGACGGTTCCCAGTGGGGTTCATGTCAAATTAATGGATGTTCCTAGATCGTCCTAGGTCGGTGAAGCCTCCCCGATAGTTAGCCTTAGCAGTCATCGCCGGCCATGGCCAGTACGGGCCGCATCAGAGATGAACGGCGAGCGCGCCGTGGTCAGGGAGCCATTCGGAGAAGGAATAGAAGTGTGAGGGTATTTTTGCAAGATGTCAGTGACTGTTAAAACAGTGTTCTGGACTCCTTCAGGTTATTCAAACCTATAGGGTTTTATTTGCAAAGTCACCGTTGTGTGGGCGCGCCCCTGTTCCCTGTGCAGTTTGGGCCGCCTGGGCTGAAATCGGCCCAGGACTGTTCCTTCTTTTTCTTTTTCTTTTTCTGACAGGATTCCGGTAATTCTAGAAAATTGTAGAAAAATTCTAAAAATGTCAAACCAATTTTCTTAGATTCCTAATTTTCTATATTATTTAATAAAAATAGATTCATGATTTTTAGATCAAATGGGAAATTTTGGAGCATTTAAAATAACCTAAAACATTGTTCCTGGATTTTTATAAAATAAATGATAATTCCAAAAATCCCCAAACTTTTTATATGAACTCTAATCATTATTTAGAAGCCTTGGGTAGAGTTTGATTTGATTTGGACCTTGTTTGATAACTAGAACCTAAAACCCTACCCCCTGTCCTTTGAATTCCTTTACTGACTCCGAAAACTCTAGTTTCTCGGAGAACCGTGAAGGAAAATTGTATTCAAGACCTTAGATAATAAACTCTTATTATCTTTGCATTCTCATGAGCATTACATGGGCATTCATTATTATGTATGGTTATATTTAAAAAACGAGGAAGAAGTTGAAGTAGAAGAAGAGAAGACTTCATCACCACCACCTGAGGAACATCAGGCACGCAGCTGTTTCTATTTTGACATCTACGGGACCGAGCCTGATTCACCTATAAACCAAGGCAAGCCCCGGTGCATTCGCCACCTCCTTGAGTTTTAAAATCTTTATCACCTCGTATGTTATATTCTGGTCTGTTAATATTGAACCTTGTCTTACTTTTAAATAAAGGTAAGTTTATGTAACCGCTTCCGCATTTTCGTATCTCTGATGATTTGTAATGTCTGCGTAATGGGTGAAACGCTCTTGGGAAAGGTAAGAAAAGCAGATACCGAACTTGTCAAGTGATTCAGGAACACCTGCAGGGTTGTCTGAGGTCCGTTGGACAAGGACAACTGTAGGTGGGCCTAATGACTTGGGAGGTTCCGTCACAGCTGTTATCGGAGCGAAGCCTATCTCTGCGGATATTATGAGGCATCTTCAAAAAGAATTTTCTAAAGACTTATCTAGAAAATTTCTTCCCTTCTTACCTAGTATCTCTGAAGAGTTTATATGAAAGACCAAATAGGAGGAGAGCAATGTATAGAAGGTTGAGTCAACTAAGGTTGATTCCGTAATTACACATGCATCATGCTAAAAACTATGCTAATAAGATTTCCCCCTTAGCAAAAATGCCGCCACGCACAACAAAGACTGCACGCAAGTCAACCGGGCCGATCGGTGTACCTCGTCACCAACTTGCCCGAGACATGATGACAGCAGTAGCGGTAGTAATGATCCAATCAGGGACTTAGAAGCTCAAGTTAATCAGCTTCAAACAGAACTCCGTCGCAGGAATAACATATGGGTCGCGGATGGCGAGAGGATCAATGAATTGAGAAGCGACATCCGCCGCCTACAAGATCAGCTTGCGGATCGAGATCTAGCGCTCGACTGGGCGGTCCACTCTCGTTCGCTTGCCTGGGCTAAGGAGGCGAAAGCTCGAGCCTGAGTAGAAGAGCTTAGCTCAGCTATTGATAACTTGCAGGCTTATTGTAATACTCTACATGAAGAAGTTCATGTATTGTACTCACAACTACACCCCAGTGTACCTGCGGATCCTGTCGGGACAGAAGCCGAACCTTCTCAAGTAGCGGGAGAAGCTTTTGGTGGCGAATTGGACCTTTTCAGGCCCCCTCCCTCTATGAAGTTGGTCGATGAGTGGTCTCCTACGCCCGACAGTGAGGCTACCAAGAGTGACAGGAAGCAGGAATAGTATAGTGTAGAAGTAGTACTCTTGTGTAATAGGGGGTGTAATCCTATTGTAAAGTACGAGTCTGTAACATTACCTTTTTAAGTAATGTGAAATGGATGGTTTGTATGGCATATCATATTGCTCCAAATGTTCTTTGCCTCAGATGCCTTCCATGTCGGTGTTTTGGGTCCGACCGCACACCCGGGGTTGCCCCTCAAGGTGCTTTTAGGAGTAGGACGGTGTTATCGACTGTAGCTCAATGGTTCGTGCTAGTTGCACGAGAGACGGTAGACAATGGTTTACAGGTTTGGGCCGCTTTGAAATGCGTAACACCCTACGTCCTGGCGAGAGTGCTGTATGTGGTGGGTTACAAGGTAGTTCTCTGGTGCGTAGAAAGTTGGGGTGGATGGCTAAGTAGTGAGTTCGATCTCTTCTGAAGGGGTGCCCCCTAGGCCTTATATATTCGACCGTGGGGCAATACATGCAGATATGATAAACACGTGCACCTAAGAAATAGTGAACCGATTGAGTTCATCTTCCTATAGTTTCGCCGACCCATCCTCGCTCGGTTCCGTTGCACGGGGCTCCAGCGCGGGAAGGTCAGGTCTCTGTTGTGATTACTTGCTCGAAGTCGTTGGGCCGTCTAGGCTTGCACCGATCCGGCCTTGTGCCGATCCGCTTCACTGGTCGTCTCTCCCAGGCCCACTAGGAGATGACCTCACGAATTATGGAGCCCTTGGGCCCTTCGTGAGGTCTTTTATCCTTCTAGTGGACCCGGGGGATATCTGTCCCCCACAAGCCCCCGATCTTTGGGTCGATTTTGAAATAAACGGCCCAATGATCCTAGGTCCAGCTTCTAGCCTTTTGATTTTAACAAGAAAACACTTTGGGGATAAGCTTGCCGGGCCAACGCTTCTGAATTCTGAGTGGTCCGATAAAAACAATTTTTCACTGCCTTCTTCTGCTTTTATTGCTCGAAATTTGGTGTTCTGTCTCAGACTCTTGCTTCGGGGGTCAGCATTTCATACTGTAGGACTTCGAACTTCATTGGGCGCATGTCACACCCGGTTTTAGAAGGCAAACCGAATGCGAACCATGTACGTGCCAGGATCAGTTATTCACGTACACAGTAGTTACATAACATGGACATCATCACACAGTGCTCAAAATAGTATTAAAAGGGAAATAATAGTCGATTACATCATACGTCTAAGACGTCCATATAGTCCTTACAATAAATCAAAGTGCGAAAACGAAACATAGATAAACGCGGCCTTCACAGGCAGCCGACTGGGGGTTGCCGCTAACCCACACCTAGAACTCGTCGTAGTCTTGGAACTCCTGGAAGTCTCCTTCCACAGCTTCATCTTCTCCTGAGCAGTGGTTGCAATGCTGACAACCTGGGGGGGTTTGGTGTGTAAAGCAAGAGTGAGTACACATCAACATACTCAGCAAGTATCCTGTTTTGCTGTAGTGGACTAGCTTTATGTGGGGATAAGTCAAGCAGTTGCTTTTAGTTGGTCAGATTATTATTTACTAATAGAAGGCCAGGTTTTAGCATTAACCCAAGTTATTAGCCCGATGTACTCTTTCCAAACGGAAAGAATACCACTTACCAGCACCATAGTCATAACCAAAACCATCAGTCTCATTGCCACCTGTAAACCAAAGCGTCTCTGATCAAGTACCACTAATCACTGGAGCTCCCTTGGCCGCTCATAACCGCGAGCACGGCTGATATATAAGTTTTCAAACACTCTGCAGAGGTTGTGCACTTTACCCACAAGCCGTGATTCCCTCTTGCCTCGGGCCGATCAAACCCTTAAACACTACCAAGGTGAATAGGCTGGGTTTCACTACGTAGCCTTTACAAAGATTCTCAGCGGCTGTAGCCGCCCGTTAGGTTTCCTAAATGTACCGCACTCCTCCCCAAGGGACAAATCAAGCTTGGCAGAGCGAGCCGCATACACCGAGCCCCGTTGACGGCACGACGGCGAAGCGAACTACACCCCGGATCCTCTAATTATTCAGCTAAGGGCACCCCATTCCACCCTTATGGTTGCACTGTTTTCCCGGGCGGTCATCCATAGAACAGGTCCTTACGGAGAGGCACTCGAGAAACCGCTCGAGCCCCCTTAAAGGCCACAAGTACAACATCATAATAAGAAGGGGGAAAACAGCATATCATATATAATCTCATCATGTTCATTGATTAGAGTGGAGCAATAGCATAAAGCTAAACAATAATAATCCGACCCAAATAGGTAAACAAGGACATGGATAACAAAAGCTAGTCAATCCTTAAGTATACATGTGTAAAGCGGGAGGTGAATTAAAGAATGAATAGGACAGAGATAGGTCAAAGGACACTTGCCTCCACCAACCGACTGCTGCTCAGGGGCTTCTCCTGCGAGTTCTTCGGGTTCCTCAACCGGATCGTTCTCTATGCGATTGCAAGCATACATACATCCATCCATTCACATTAGGAAACTAACAGTACACCATACAAGAGAACAAATAAAGTAAATATTCATAGGATATCACATACGATAATGAATTTACCATGGCTAGAAAGAAACGAGGGAAGGTCTTGCAGGGGTTAAGGCTTATGCTCGAGATGCACTACGGGTAAACGAATAACTAGACGTTACGCGCTCTAGTACCAGTTGGTTCTAACAAAAGGATTAGCTACATGCACTAATGTAGACGTGACCACTTTTAGTAGATTAACATTGAATGAGTAGACGATTAGCTATACAAATTAACTAACGTAACCAATTTCCAAATTGAGACTCCTATCTTATTAATATAAACAACGTGATTAGCGCGCATAGGATAGGGGGGGTAGACGGGGACGTCTGGGGGTAGACGGGAACACGACGAGTCGTGCCAAGGCACGCGCACTACGCGAGCACGCGCGCGAGGTCGCACACACACGCCACGAACTAACCGTGCGTATGTCGGGGCCGTACGCTAGCAGAGCTCAAAGCCACGCGCCATAGGCACGCTGGGTCGAGCTCAAGGCCACTCCGGGGCCGTCACGACGCGAGCAAGGCACGGCGGGGCGAGCGGGCAAGCACGGACGGGGCGAGGACACGGCCGGGCGAGGCCGAGCACGGGGGCGGGCGGTCGAGCCGGGGCGCGGGGCGGCCGAGCTCGCCGGGAGGCGGCCGAGCCGGGGCGACGCGGAGCGGGGCCGAGCGGGCGCGGGGCTCGCCGGAGGCGAGGCGGCCGAGGGCGGCCAAGCCGGGGGCGGGGCCGAGGGGCGCGGCCGAGCGCGGGACGGGGCGGGGCGGGGGCTCGCCGGAGCGGCCGGGCGCGGGCTCGCCGGAGGCGAGGCGGGGCGGCGCGGGGCAGTCGAGCCGGGGGCGGCCGAGCACGGGACCGGCACGGGGAGGGGCTGGGCGGGCGCGGCCAGGCCGGGGCGGCCGGGGTCGGGGACGAGCGGCGCGGCCGGGTGC
Source organism: Zea mays (assembly GCF_902167145.1). Classification (NCBI taxonomy): domain Eukaryota; kingdom Viridiplantae; phylum Streptophyta; class Magnoliopsida; order Poales; family Poaceae; genus Zea; species Zea mays. The sequence continues at coordinate 237,161,837 of NC_050097.1, read as the reverse complement.
GGGAGGCCGGGGCCGAGCAGGGCTCGCGCGGGGGCGGGGGACGCCGGCGCGGGACGGGGGGCGCCGGGGCGGCCGAGCCGAGCGGCCGGGCGGGCGAGGTCGGGGCCGGGGCCTAGCTCGCCGGGGCGGGGCCGAGCGCGCCCATGGCGCGGTGGAGGGCGCCGACGAGAGGGAAGGAGGAGGGAGGGGAGGAGAGGAGGGAGGAGGGGGGAGAAGCGGCCGAGCCGGGGCGGCCGGGGTCGGGGACGAGCGGCGCGGCCGGGCGCGGGAGGCCGGGGCCGAGCGGGGCTCGCGCAGGGGCGGGGGACGCCGGCGCGGGATGGGGGCGCCGGGGCGGCCGAGCCGAGCGGCCGGGCGGGCGAGGTCGGGGCCGGGGCCGAGCTCGCCGGGGTCGGGCCGAGCGCGCCCATGGCGCGAGGGAGGGCGCCGACGGGAGGGAAGGAGGAGGGAGGGGAGGAGAGGAGGGAGGAGGGGGGGAGAAGCCTCACCGGAGAGGAGGACGGCGCGGCGGCGGCGCCGGGGAGGGGCGACGGCGGCGCGGGGGTTGGGAGAGGGCGGCGGCGGCTAGGGTTAGGGTGAGGGAGAGAGAGAGGGGATGACGGGCGGGGCCCGCGGGGAGGATTTTTGGAAAAAAGAAAAGGGGAGAGGGCGGTTGGGCCGGCTGGGCCCAAAAAAGGGGGGAGGGGCGCGCGGCTGGGCCGCCAGGCCAGCCCACGGCGGGGGGAGGGGGCGGCTGGGCCGCCGCGGGGCCCACGCGGAAAGGGGGGGAAGGGGGGCGGCTGGGCCACTTGGGCCAAGGGGAAGGGGCGGTTGGGCCAAAAGGGGAGAAGGGGGGAGAGAGAAAAAGAAAAGGCTTTCCTTTTTCTAATTTCCACATTTTCTTATACCTAATTCTCCAATTCACTCAACCACAAACAGAAGAGTGCAAAATCCGGCATGATGCAACAAACAAAAATAGTTCTAGATTTTGGTTACACAAGATGTCGAGCTAATTCTCGCTATAACTTTTAGAAAAGATCAAGGCTTAGCGAGGAGAAAAAGGGAAAAGGAAAGGGTAACACCTGAATTTGGTGAGAAAAAAAGAAGAAAAAATTCTACCCCCAAATTCAGGGCGTTACAAACCTATCCCCCTTAAAAGAATCTCGCCCTCGAGATTCAGGGTTGGCTAGCAAAGAGCTCAGGGTATTTAGCCATCAGATCATCTTCACGCTCCCAGGTTGCTTCTTCCTCCGAGTGGTGATTCCATCTAACTTTGCACATTCTGATGGTCTTCCTTCGGGTGACTCTGTCTGCAACCTCAAGGATTTGCACTAGCTTCTCGACGTAGGTCAAGTCCTCCTGGACTTAAAGACCTTCCACTGGCAGCTGTTCTTCTGGCACACGCAAGCACTTCTTCAACTGAGACACATGAAAGACATCATGCACAGCAGACAAATTCTCTGGCAGACTGAGCTGATAGGGCACTTCTTCACGCCTTGAGAGAATTTGGTACGGACCAATGTAGCGGGGTGCTAGCTTGCCTTTGACTCCGAACCTTCTGACTCCTCTCATCAGTGACACTCTCAGATAGACGAAGTCTCCGACTTCGAAACTCAGCTCTCTTCTTCTTGTATCTGCATAGCTTCGCTGCCTTGATTGCGCTATCCTCAGGTTCTCTCGAACCATCTTGATGTTCTCTTCAGCTTCGAGCAAAATGTCTAGCCCAAACACCTGCTTTTCTCCAGGCTGATCCCATTGCAACGGAGTTCTACAACTCCTCCCATAAAGCGCTTGAAATGGTGACATCTTCAAGCTGGCCTGGTAACTGTTGTTATAGGAGAACTCTGCATAAGGCAATCGCTTATCCCATCCAGACTAATCTTGCAACGCACAGGCTCTCAACATGTCTTCAAGAATTTGATTGGTTCTTTCGGTCTGACCATCTGTCTGCGGATGATAAGCTGAACTGAAATTCAGATGTGTACCCAAGGCTTCATGCAACTGCTGCCAGAAATGAGAGGTGAATTGTGTTCCTCTGTCTGACACTATCCTCTTTGGCACACCATGAAGACAAACGATCCGAGACATATACAATTCTGCCAACACTGCACTGCTGTAGTTGGTCTTGACAGGTATGAAGTGGGCGAACTTGGTCAAACGGTCCACTACTACCCAAATAGAATCGTAGCCGGCTCGAGTGCGAGGCAATCTGACTATGAAATCCATACCGATTTCATCCCATTTCCACTGAGGAATTTGCAACGGTTGCAACAATCCAGCTGGTCTCTGGTGCTCTTCCTTGATCCTTCGACAACTATCACACATAGCTACATACTCTGCGATTTCCCTCTTGCATCAACATGCATCCCAAACCCGTGTAACAAGCATCACAATACACCGAGAAGGGCTTGTGCACATCAGGCAAGACTAGTACAGGCGTCGTTGTCAACTTCTCTTTCAGCGTTTGAAAGGCCTCTTGACATTTCTGGGTCCACTTGAACTCAACTTTGTTGCCTAGCAACGCTGTCATTGGTTTCGCAATCTTCGAGAACCCTTCAATGAATCGCCGATAATATCCGGCCATTCCAATGAAACTCTTTATTCCTCGAGCATCTGTTGGCGCTTTCCAGTTCAGAATGTCTACCACTTTCTTCAGATCCACAGCCAATCCTTCTTTGTTGATTATGTGACCCAAGAACAGGACTTCATTGATCCAGAATTCACACTTGCTCAACTTTGCATACAACTGGTGCTCTCGCAATCTCTGCAATACCATCCTCAAATGATCTGCATGTTCTTCTTCGCTTTGAGAATAAACCAGAATGTCATCAATGAACACCACCACAAACTTGTCAAGATAGTCCATGAATACACTGTTCATCAAATTCATGAAGAACGCTGGTGCATTGGTTAGACCGAAAGACATCATAGTGAACTCATACAACCCATACTTGGTAATGAATGTCGTCTTCGGAATGTCCGAAGGTCGGATCCTGAGCTGATGATAACCTGACCTCAGATCAATCTTGGAGAACACGCTGGCTCCTCTCAACTGGTCGAACAGGTCTTCTATTCTGGGCAAAGAGTACTTGTTCTTGATTGTGACCTCATTCAAAGCTCGATAATCGATACACATCTAGGATAATTTAGCAAAAAAACAGTGGAAAGGAAGTGTTAAATGTTGTGGATGTAACTTAGATGAATCCATTCAACACCTTTTCTTTGACTGTCATATGGCTAGATGTGTTTGGAGAGGTGTACAAATTTCATTTAACATTACTCCACCTTCGTGCATCCAACATATGTTTGGCACTTGGCTAAAAGGTTTAAATTCTAGACTTAAGAGCCTGATTTGGGTTGGAGCATGTGCCCTCTGTTGGGCTATATGGTTAAGTCGTAATGATGTGGTTTTTGATAATGCACAAGTTTCCACTCCCTTGCAGGTCACTTTCAGAGGGACACATTGGACAAGGTTCTGGACACTGTTGCAGAAGGAGGAGGACAGACCTCAAGTAAAATGGGCCTGTCGTGTGCTTGAAACAACAATGATGGAGATCTTTTCAAATAATGGATGGTCTTTTTTTCATAGATTGAGAGCATAGTTTGAGAGCTTAAATTTATGAAACCTTTGTAGAATGTAAGATTTCGTTCCAATGTGGAACCCCATGTTTGTGAGTTTGACAGCCGAATGTATCAACCGATACAGAAGCTGGAATATTAATAATATTCCCTTTTCTAAAAAAAAATCTTTCTTTTCCACAAACAAGACAGGGGCGGCCCAAGGCGAGGTGCTTGGCCGGATGTAACCTTTCTCTGACAACTCATCGATCTGCTTCTTAAGCTCAACCAATTCTGGTCCGGATATTCTGTAAGCTCTCTTAAAGATAGGGGCGGTTCCAGGAAGAAGCTCTATAGCAAACTCAACTTTCCGCTCTGGTGGCATACCCGGTAAGTCCTTTGGAAACACATCTGGGAACTCGGACACAACCTTGATGCTCTCAATTGGGTCTGCTTCACTGCTATCGACAGCTATCTGATAACAACTTCCTTTCTTTGGCTCAGGCGGGGCTAACTCGGTCACCACTTCCTCTCCTAGTGAGGACACCAACTTGATTGTCCTTTTATCACAACTGATAACGGCCTGATACTTATCTAGCCAATTCATCCCTAGGATGACATCTATTCCCTGAGTACCCATTACTATAAGGTTAGCGGGAAACGCTATCCCCCTTATTTCCACACTTCTATTCAAACAAATGCTATCGGCTCGAATTCTACCACCGGCTGAGTCAATTTGAATGGGGGTTGACATGGTAGTAATTGGAAGATTATGTGCTTCTACCCATGATGCAGTAATGAAAGAATGTGTTGCTCCAGTATCAAATAACACTTCTGCAATGTGGGAGTCGACTGGGAACATACCTACTATCATGTCGGGGGTCTCCTGAACTGCTTCAGCCTCCAAGTGATTCAGTCTCCCATGATTGTAACGTGACTGAGAGCGGTTGCCTGCTCCACGCTGAGACACATTCTGCTTTGCTGGAGCATTGGGGCCTGACTGCTGCTGGGCTGCCTTCTTCGGACATTGCATCACCCAGTGGCCTTGCTCTCCACAGTGGAAACATGCTCTGTTTCCAACCTGAGCTGGTGCTGCCTGATTGTTCTGCTGGTTTGCTGGGGTAGGAAGACGAGGTGTCTGCTGATTCTGCCTCTGGAACTGACTTCCTCCTGACTAATTGTTCTGACGGTTCTAATACTAGTGCTGAGGATACTGCCTTTGGAACTGCTGATGCTGCTGAGGTGGACGTTGGTTCTGCCTAAACTGCTGAGGTTGATTGCTTGAGAAACGAGGACGACTGCTGCCTCCAGGCTGGGGTCCACTGATCTTGCGCTTACGATCCTCCATCTCCTTACGCATCCTCTCTGTCATGATTGCTCTGTCAATCAGGTGCTGGAATGTCGGGAAGGTGTGATTCATCAGCTGATACTGAAGAGGGTCAACCAAGCCTCTCAGGAAACGGTACTGTCGCTTGGCGTCGGTGTTGACATCTTCAGGAGCATAGCGAGACAGCTGCAGAAACCTGTCCCGGTACTCACTGACAGACGATGACCCTTGCTTGAGGGCCAGGGACTCCTCCTTCTTCACTGTCATCAAACCAGCGGGAACATGATACTGACGAAAGCTTCCTCTGAACTCTTCCCAGGTGATGGCGTCGGGGTGGGTATGGGTGGCGAGATAAGACTCCCACCAGGACTGAGCTGCTCCTCTCAACAGACGGGGACCATACAGAACTTTCTCTCTGTCATCGCACTGAGCGGTATGCAACTCCCGCTCCACAGTGCGCAGCCAATCTTCAGCATCCATGGGGTCAGAAGAGTGAGCGAACGTTGGTGGATGACCAATCATGAATTCAGCACGCTTGTCTCTGGGCATCTGAGGCTGAGGCTGAGGTGGGGCCTGCTGCTGCTGCTGCTGCTGCTGAATGGTGGCCAGAGTCTGACCGATGGCTTGAACTGCCTGAGTCTGCATCAAAAACATCTGCTCGATCGACATCGGGGGCGGGGGCGGCAGGTGCTGTTGCTGGGGCACCTCTTCCTGCTGGACGGCTCGCTCCTGCTGAGCACGCCTTCCTCCTCTGCGCCTGTTCTCTGACATCTGCATAATGCAACCACACATCAGAACTGATCTGACAAATCTTGCAGCATAAGAAAAGAGTATAGAATTCTTCAACAACACTGAACAGATGAGCATCTTCACTGATCTCCAACATAGACCACACAGCTTCTCAGATAAAGGGGAAAGTGGAAAAAAAGGTTTCCCAACTATATAACTAACTCCATTAACATAATATGTAAACCAAAATGCAGGGGGTACCCACACTCTGGTGACAGTCATTACAAAAATCCAGACCAAACATAGTTCATCATGACAAACATAAATGCACAGGATATAGCAAACTACCCTGTCTAACTAAGACTAACTAAGAGCGAGACTAACGCTAAGACTGAAGCTTCTACGTATATATTTTTGTATTAATTACAAGATCCAACTCTAACGATCTGTGGTTCTAGATTTATCTTGGTCTTGCAGTCGGGATTGCCATAAGGCTGGCGTCCACGCCGAGGTGAGCGGTACGGGTGCTGAGTCCCGACGGGAGCGGGGGAACCATCATCCAAGTGACGACGTTCCGCACGCTCAGCCCGCAGCAGGGCGATCTCAGCACGAGCCCTACTCAGCTCGTCTAGTGCATGGTACAGCTCCATGTTTAGCACGGCGGCTAGGTTGACTGTGCTGCTCAACCTAGGATTGTCCTCACCAGCAGGTGAAACAATCACGCCTCCTGTGCTGCCAGATGGACGGCGGGGGTAATACTTCAGGTTGAGACCATCAGCTACCCCACCGAGAACCGAGCAGTAGTGCGAAAGCGCACGCCGTGCAGCATCTTGCATGGCCGCATCAGCTGAGTCCCGCTCAGAGATAGAATAGTGCTCTGAGCAGGCCTCCGCACCCTGGAGACTGTTCTCCGGACGGCGCACCAAGCAGGTTGCCTCCCAGCGGTCCGGGTAGACCCCGCGACTATGCTGGTAGACCACACAGCGATACTCGATGGACCAAGTACGCCGGTCAAGTGCCCGACGTAGTAGGGTGTCGAGCGCATCGTGGAAGTGACACCCGCGAGCAGCGTCGCGAGTGATGGGTCGAGCAACCCATCCTTCCGGCTCCTGGTCAGCAGAAAAGTCGACGTCGTGGCTCGAGCTGTCGTCGCCACCTCCGTCGTCTGGATCTCCTCCAGCAGCTACTCTAGAGGCTGGGGCGCCTAGTGGTGGTGCAGGGGGCGCCTCCAGGGGAAGCACAGGGGAGCAGCTCCTCACAGACTCTATCTCCTGTTGGAGCGAGAAAAAAGAGCCATGCTGCTCCTGTCGTTGACGTTCCTGCTCCTCATGCAGGCGGTGGTGCAATCTCTCCAAGTGGCTGGACTGTCCAGCCACAGGACGGCAAAGCGGACGCTCAGCAAGGCGGGAGGGTAAGAAGGGGATGACGGACTTTCGTGCAGTGAGTCTAAGTCGAGCCATCTACGAAAGACACCGCAAGCAAAAGAGTGAGAACATAATTAATATGACCAGCAAATAATGAATCATAAATAAATGAAGGATTAGAATAAAACATAATTTTCAGCAAGGTATGATATATAGTAGAACATAGGTTTGGTCGATATGACCAACTTTTGAAGGGATACCAAAGTCAAGGCAGGGACAGAGGTCTATAATCCTTAGAACGACCATTCTACTCTAGGTTAGCGGTCCTACAGTCAGCACGACTTTGATACCACTTATGTCACACCCGGTTTTAGAAGGCAAACCAAATGCGAACCATGTACGTGCCAGGATCAGCAATTCACGTACACAGCAGTTACATAACATGGACATCATCACACAGTGCTCAAATAGTATTAAAAGGGAAATAATAGTCGATTACATCATGTGTCTGAGACATCCACATAGTCTTTACAATAAATCAAAGTGCGGAAAAGAAACGTAGATAACACGGCCTTCACAGGCAGCCGACTGGGGGTTGCCGCTAACCCACGCCTAGAACTCGTCGTAGTCTTGGAACTCCTGGAAGTCTCCTTCCACAGCTTCATCTTCTCCTGAGCAGTGGTTGCAATGCTGACAACCTGGGGGGGGGGTTTGGTGTGTAGAGCAAGAGTGAGTACACATCAACATACTCAACAAGTATCCTGTTTGGCTGTAGTGGACTAGCTTTATGTGGGGATAAGTCAAGCAGTTGCTTTTAGTTGGTCAGATTATTATTTACTGATAGAAGGCCAGGTTTTAGCATTAACCCAAGTTATTAGCCCGATGTACTCTTTCCAAACGGAAAGAATACCACTTACCAGCATCATAGTCATAACCAAAACCATCAGTCTCATTGCCACCTGTAAACCAAAGCGTCTCTGATCAAGTACCACTAATCACTGGAGCTCCCTTGGCCGCTCATAACCGCGAGCACGGCTGATATATCAGTTTTCAAACACTCTGCAGAGGTTGTGCACTTTACCCACAAGCCGTGATTCCCTCTTGCCTCGGGCCGATCAAACCCTTAAACACTACCAAGGTGAATAGGCAGGGTTTCACTACGTAGCCTTTACAAAGATTCTCCGGGGCTGTAGCCGCCCGTTAGGTTTCCTGAATGTACCGCACTCCTCCCCAAGGGACAAATCAACCTTGGCAGAGCGAGCCGCATACACCGAGCCCCATTGACGGCACGACAGCGAAGCGAACTACACCCCGGATCCTCTAATTATTTAGCTAAGGGCACCCCATTCCACCCTCATGGTTGCACTGTTTTCCCGGGCGGTCATCCATAGAACAGGTCCTTATGGAGAGGCACTCGAGAAACCGCTCGAGCCCCCTTAAAGGCCACAAGTACAACATCATAATAAGAAGGGGGAAAACAGCGTATCATATATAATCTCATCATGTTCATTGATTAGAGTGGAGCAATAGCATAAAGCTAAACAATAATAATCCGACCCAAATAGGTAAACAAGGACATGGATAACAAAAGCTAGTCAATCCTTAAGTATACATGTGTAAAGCGGGAGGTGAATTAAAGAATGAATAGGACAGAGATAGGTCAAAGGACACTTGCCTCCACCAACCGACTGCTGCTCAGGGGCTTCTCCTGCGAGTTCTTCGGGCTCCTCAACCGGATCGTTCTCTATGCGATTGCAAGCATACATACATCCATCCATTCAAATTAGGAAACTAACAGTACACCATACAAGAGAACAAATAAAGTAAATATGCATAGGATATCACATACGATAATGAATTTACCATGGCTAGAAAGAAACGAGGGAAGGTCTTGCAGGGGTTAAGGCTTATGCTCGAGATGCACTACGGGTAAACGAATAACTAGACGTTGCACGCTATAGTACCAGTTGGTTCTAACAAAAGGATTAACTACATGCACTAATGTAGACGTGACCACTTTTAGTAGATTAACATTGAATGAGTAGACGATTAGCTATACAAATTAACTAACGTAACCAATTTCCAAATTGAGGCTCCTATCTTATTAATATAAACAACGTGATTAGCGCGCATAGGATACGAGGGGGGGGGGGGGGGTAGACGGGGACGTCTGGGGGTAGACGGGAACACGACGGGTCGTGCTAAGGCACGCGCACTACGCGAGCACGCGCGCGAGGTCGCACACACACGCCATGAACTAACCGTGCGCATGTCGGGGCCGTACGCTAGCCGAGCTCAAAGCCGCGCGCCATAGGCACGCTGGGTCGAGCTCAAGGCCACGCCAGGGCCGTCGCGACGCGAGCAAGGCACGGTAGGGCGAGCGGGCAAGCACGGATGGGGCGAGGACACGGCCGGGCGAGGCCGAGCGTGGGGGCGGGCGGTCGAGCCGGGGCACGGGGCGGCCGAGCTCGCCGGAGGCGAGGCGGCCGAGGGCGGCCAAGCCGGGGGCGGGGCCGAGGGGCGTGGCTGAGCGCGGGACGGGGCGGGGGCTCACCGAAGCGGCCGGGCGCGGGCTTGCCGGAGGCAAGGCAGGGCGGCGCGGGGCAGTCGAGCCGGGGGCGGCCGAGCACGGGACCAGCGCGGGGAGGGGCTAGGCGGGCGCGGCCGGGCGCGGCCGAGCCGGGGCGACCGGGGTCGGGGACGAGCGACGCGGCCGGGCGCTGGAGGCCGGGGCCGAGCGGGGCTCGCGCGGGGTGGGGGACGCCGGCGCGGGACGGGGGGCGCCGGGGCGGACGAGCCGAGCGACCGGGCGGGCGAGGTCGGGGCCGGGGCCAAGCTCGCCGAGGCGGCCGAGCTCACCGGGGCCGGGGCCGAGCGCGCCCATGGCGCGGGGGAGGGCGCCGACGGGAGGGAAGGTGGAGGGAGGGAGGAGGGGGGAGAAGCCTCACCGGAGGGGAGGACGGCGCGGCAGCGGCGCCGGGGAGGGGCGGCGGCGGCGCGGGGGTTGGGAGAGGGCGGCGGTGGCTAGGGTTAGGGTGAGGGAGAGAGAGAGGGGATGACGGGCGGGGCCCGCGGGGAGGATTTTTGGAAAAAAGAAAAGGGGAGGGGGCGGTTGGGCCGGCTGGGCCCAAAAAAGGGGGGAGGGGCGCGCGGCTGGGCCGCCAGGCCGGCCCACGGCGGGGGGAGGGGGGCGGCTGGGCCGCCGCGGGGCCCACGCGGAAAGGGGGGGAAGGGGGGCAGGCGGCTGGGCCGCTTGGGCCAAGGGGAAGGGGCGGTTGGGCCAAAAGGGGAGAAGGGGGGAGAGAGAAAAAGAAAAGGCTTTCCTTTTTCTAATTTCCACATTTTCTTATACCTAATTCTCCAATTCACTCAACCACAAACAGAAGAGTGCAAAATCCGGCATGATGCAACAAACAAAAATAGTTCTAGGTTTTGGTTACACAAGATGTCGAGCTAATTCTCGCTATAACTTTTAGAAAAGATCAAGGCTTAGCGAGGAGAAAAAGGGAAAAGGAAAGGGTAACGCCTGAATTTGGTGAGAAAAAAAGAAGAAAAAATTCTACCCCAAATTCAGGGAGTTACCCGCCCGGCCGCTCGGCTCGGCCGCCCCAGCGTCCCCCGCCCCCGCGCGAGCCCCGCTCGGCCCCGGCCTCCCGCGCCCGGCTGCACCGCTCGTCCCCGACCCCGGCCACGCCCGCCCAGCCCCTCCCCGCACCGGTCTCGTGCTTGGCCGCGCCCGGCTCGACTGCCCCGCGCCGCCCCGCCTCGCCTCTGGCGAGCCCGCGCCCGGCCGCTCCGGCGAGCCCCCGCCCCGTCCCGCGCTCGGCCGCGCCCCTCGGCCCCGCCTCCGGCGAGCCTCGCGCCCGCTCGGCCCCGCTCCGCGCCGCCCCGGCTCGGCCGCCTCCCGGTGAGCTCGGCCGCCCCCCGACGAGCTCGGCCGCCCCGCGCCCCGGCTCGACCGCCCGCCCCCGTGCTCGGCCTCGCCCGGTCGTGTCCTCGCCCCGTCCGTGCTTGCCCGCTCGCCCCGCCGTGCCTTGCTCGCGTATTGACGGCCCCGGTGTGGCCTTGAGCTCGACCCAGTGTGCCTATGGCGCGCGGCTTTGAGCTCGGCTAGCGTACGGCCCCGACATGCACACGGTTAGTTCGTGGCGTGTGTGTGCGACCTCGCGCGCGTGCTCGCGTAGTGCGCGTGCCTTGGCACGACCCGTCGTGTTCCCGTCTACCCCCAGACGTCCCCGTCTACCCCCCCCTCGTATCCTATGCGCGCTAATCACGTTGTTTATATTAATAAGATAGGAGTCTCAATTTGGAAATTGGTTACGTTAGTTAATTTGTATAGCTAATCGTCTACTCATTCAATGTTAATATACTAAAAGTGGTCACGTCTACATTAGTGCATGTAGCTAATCCTTTTGTTAGAACCAACTGGTACTAGAGCGCATAACGTCTAGTTATTCGTTTACCCGTAGTGCATCTCGAGCATAAGCCTTAACCCCTGCAAGACCTTCCCTCGTTTCTTTCTAGCCATGGTAAATTCATTATCGTATGTGATATCCTATGCATATTTACTTTATATGTTCTCTTGTATGGTGTACTGTTAGTTTCCTAATTTGAATGGATGGATGTATGTATGCTTGCAATCGCATAGAGAACGATCTGGTTGAGGAGCCCGAAGAACTTGCAGGAGAAGCCCCTGAGCAGCAGTCGGTTGGTGGAGGCAAGTGTCCTTTGACCTATCTCTGTCCTATTCATTCTTTAATTCACCTCCCGCTTTACACATGTATACTTAAGGATTGACTAGCTTTTGTTATCCATGTCCTTGTTTACCTATTTGGGTCGGATTATTATTGTTTAGCTTTATGCTATTGCTCCACTCTAATCAATGAACATGATGAGATTATATATGATACGCTGTTTTCCCCCTTCTTATTATGATGTTGTACTTGTGGCCTTTAAGGGGGCTCGAGCGGTTCCTCGAGTGCCTCTCCGTAAGGACCTGTTCTATGGATGACCGCCCGGGAAAACAGTGCAACCATGAGGGTGGAATGGGGTGCCCTTAGCTGAATAATTAGAGGATCCGGGGTGTAGTTCGCTTCGCTGTCGTGCCGTCAATGGGGCTCGGTGTATGCGGCTCGCTCTGCCAAGGTTGATTTGTCCCTTGGGGAGGAGTGCAGTACATTTAGGAAACCTAACGGGCGGCTACAGACCCGGAGAATCTTTGTAAAGGCTACGTAGTGAAACCTTGCCTATTCACCTTGGTAGTGTTTAAGGGTTTGATCGGCCCGAGGCAAGAGGGAATCACGGCTTGTGGGTAAAGTGCACAACCTCTGCAGAGTGTTTGAAAACTGATATATCAGCCGTGCTCGCGGTTATGAGCGGCCAAGGGAGCTCCAGTGATTAGTGGTACTTGATCAGAGACGCTTTGGTTTACAGGTGGCAATGAGACTGATGGTTTTGGTTATGACTATGGTGCTGGTAAGTGGTATTCTTTCCGTTTGGAAAGAGTACATCGGGCTAATAACTTGGGTTAATGCTAAAACCTGGCCTTCTATCAGTAAATAATAATCTGACCAACTAAAAGCAACTGCTTGACTTATCCCCACATAAAGCTAGTCCACTACAGCCAAACAGGATACTTGCTGAGTATGTTGATGTGTACTCACTCTTGCTCTACACACCAAACCCCCCCCAGGTTGTCAGCATTGCAACCACTGCTCAGGAGAAGATGAAGTTGTGGAAGGAGACTTCCAGGAGTTCCAAGATTACGACGAGTTCTAGGTGTGGGTTAGCGGCAACCCCCAGTCGGCTGCCTGTGAAGGCCACGTTTATCTATGTTTCGTTTTCGCACTTTGATTTATTGTAAGGACTATATGGACGTCTTAGACGTATGATGTAATCGACTATTATTTCCCTTTTAATACTATTTTGAGCACTGTGTGATGATGTCCATGTTATGTAACTGCTGTGTACGTGAATAACTGATCCTGGCACGTACATGGTTCGCATTCGGTTTGCCTTCTAAAACCGGGTGTGACAGCGCACCACAGGTGCACCCAATGGGTGTAGCCCCCGAGCTTTGAGTGGATTTTTGGAAATAATCCACTCGAAGGTCTACACTTTGAGTATTATCAGAAATCACTTTCATCTTCCACTTGTACTTTGTCGGAGGTCAGCCTTGTATTGATCTTACCCTATGCTTTAGAGGTCAGCATATATTTTGTCTTTGAGGCCGAGTTCGTGATCTGCCCATATCTTGCTAGGCAGTGCAATTCATTTGATCTGTGATTGATTGGACGTTCGACAGGTGACCCTTGGCTAGTCTTCGTTATCACTTCTTGCTTCAATGCTTCTGTCGATTAGACTTGTACCTTGTTGGCTATATTTGGCTTTCCTTTGATCCTTGTTGATATCTCACTTTTGTCTTGAAGTGTTCATTGCACGTACTGCGAGGATGTGACAGTTTTGAAAAATATACTGATATTTCCTGGGCGTCCCCCCCAATGGGTGTAGGCAAGGGATGGCTTGGTACGCTGAGTGTTTAGCGAACTGCTTCTGAGTAGTAACTTGATGTGACCGCGGGTTTAATCATATCGCCCGCGCAGTTGACTGGAGTCCCAATGGGTGTTGTGTTGCGTGAAACGGCGTCAGCCACCTGACGTGTCTTCAGACGGTTTGAATTGCATATTGAATTTTTGCGACTGTTCAGTGGCCGTGGTAGGCGGTGAGCGGTTGCCTTCTTCTTCTATAAATAGTGTTCTTGCTTCCCCGACATTTTCACATCTCTTACTGCTCTATGCTGCTTGCTCTCTTCTTCTTCCTTCCTTTCCACCATGGGCAAGAGTAAGAAGGGTAGCAGTTCTTCGCCTCGCTCTGGTGACAAGCGCAAACGTGAGCCGACTCCTCCCTCGGAGGACTTCGGCAACTCGGAGTATTCGGAGGAGGAGTTCTCCTCCGAGTCCGAGGGATCTCTGGCCCCCGTCTCTCCCCCGGCGTCGTCTGATGATTCAGACAACTCCCAGGGGATTGCCGCGGAGGTCTGGACTTACATCCAGGCCATCGAGCGCGCCGGGCTCAAGGGCTCGGACGAGTCAGAGTACTTCTCGGACGAGGAGGACTCCTCGGACCCGTCCGAGGAGGGCAGCGGCGGCGATGGCGGAGACGGCGACGAGGACGGAGGCGTCGGCGACGGCGGCGACGGCAGCGGCAAGGGCAGCAGTAGGGGCAGCAACCAGGCCAGTGGCTAGATGCCACTGGTTTTTAGATATTAGTATAGATTAGTAGTAGAAATAGTATTAGTGAAATAATGTAGTAGTAGCTAGTAGTATAGAGTAGTGGTAATGTAATGTAGTAGTAGTAGTAGTAGGGAAGTATCAACTCATAGCGAGTTGATTTGTAAGTTCTGTAGCTTCCCTTTATGAAGAACGATTTCGTCTCCTCCTGTGTTGATTACTTTGCCTCCTGGTCAGTTGATGATCGTCGCAATATTTATTGCCCATGATGTTCTCTGTCTGCTATGCTTAAGTAGTAACTTGGAGTTCTTGAATCATTCTTCCGTTCGTTTTATCTGCAACGTCGATGCCTCGGAAGTAGTAGCCGAGTCACTTGGAGTCACGTTGTCGCTTTTAGTGGTGACGACCAAGTTATTATTGACAACATTGGCGCTTCTGAAGTAGCGTCCGAATGATGGCGGGGCCACATCGGTGTTTTTAGAATTAACGATCGAGTGGTTACTGGTGATATTAGCGTTATAGAGGTAACAACCGAGTGACTGTTGGCAACATCGGCGTTTTTTAGAGGTAACAGCCGAGTGACTGATGGTGACGTTGGCGTTTTAGAGGTAACAGCCGAGTCAATTTGAGCTGTGTCTGCCGTTTTGGAAATAACGGCCGAGTGACGACATGGCACGCCAGCTTTTAGAAATAACAGCCAAGTGCGTTTTAGAAGTAACCGTCGGGTGATGAGTTGGCACGCCAGCGTTTTAGAAGTAACCGCTGGGTGATGACATGGCACGCCAGCGTTTTAGAAATAACCGCCGGGTGATGACATGGCACGCCAGCGTTTTAGAAATAACCGCCAGGTGATGACATGGCACGCCAGCGTTTTAGAAGTAACCGCCGGGTGATGACTGGGCGCTTTTTTGGAAACGACATCTGGCCCGGGAAAACCCCATATGTACTGCACTGTAGCACGACTCCACGCTCTGTGCCCTAGTTCCTGCTTTCCTGCATCCAGGCCTTCTCTGCCCTTTTGCGATTCTGCTTCCGCTCCGCTCGCCGGCGAGGTTGAGATGGCGCTCAAGCGAAAAACCTCGAGTTCATCCGTTGCTGTCATTCCCCCCATCGATCCCAACAGTCAGTTGCCTTTCGCAGGTAACCATATGTCTGTTGTTTCTGAGTCTGACCTTTTCCATCTCGTGTCCATCGGAGTTCTTCCTCCGAAAGAACTCTGTTCCTGGAGGATCTGCTATGGGGTCACTGTTCCAACAGAAGACACCCATGAGTCCGTCGTCTACGTTCCATTTCTCCTCCGCGGCCTTGCTCTTCCTATTTCTCCCTTTTTCCGCGGTATCCTCAATTTCTATCACTTGAATCTGACCCATCTGAACCCCAATTCCATTCTGCAAATCTCTATCTTTGTTCATTTGTGTGAGGCTTTTCTTGGCATCCTGCCACACTTTGGACTATGGAAATATTTGTATCACTGTCGCCCTGGGATGGCCGGAGGGCAGCACCAACTGGTAGGGGGCGCGAGCTTGGAGATGCGCCATGGGAGGAAGACTGACTACCTTGACATCCCACTCAAGCACAGTATCAAAGGATGGCGCTTAGAGTGGTTTACCGTGGAGAATCATGGGAATTCCCTCCCCCCACGGTCAGGGAGACAGCCGGATGTTCGCACTCCGAGCTGGACCGAATCCCCCACCGACCAGGAGGTGGCTGAGGCAAGGGCTCTGTTAGCTGAAGTTGGATTGTTGAAGGAGAGAGGTCTGACTGCAGAGGCTGTGGTTGCTGATTTTGTCTTCAAGAATATTCAGCCACTAAAAGACAGGGCACATCCGGCCTATCTGTACCGAGGCCTGGCTGACTCAACCCGGGTTACCAACAGAAGAATTCCTGCTGTGGATTTGGTGAGCCAGCTTGAAATGATACTCAGAGGCAAAGTATGAAATGTTGGCGCCCCTGTTGCGTATTCGGCCTGGAACCTGCCTCCTTCCAAGGCCTTTACCCATTTTGTATCAAATCCTCCTGCTGGTGATGGCGGTTTGGGCCTTAGAGTGCGACCCTCTGCCGAAGAAATTAGCGCTTTGGTTGCTTCGCTTGACGAAATTCCTGATGATGAAAGGCAGGTTCATTTCGAGGTGCCTTTGGATCCTAGTGATGCTGAGATAGGTGCCATGCTGGATATGTTAGCTGAGGATTCTTCTGATGCCGCTCCTGCTGAAACATTGGTGGTGGTGCCCATCCCTAAAGCTGACAAAGCTTTGGACGCTCAGAAGTCTGTCAATGTTCGTCCAAAACGTTCTCGCCGAGTTGATCAAGCCTCTTTTCCTGCTGAGGGGGAGAAAAAGAAGAAGAGACGTCTTCGTCGGGTGTCTAGCTTGGATCAAGGTGCCGGTCCTTCTGCTCCTATTGCTGAGGAAGCGCCAGTGTCTGAATTTACTGAAGCTGATCCCAATGGGTGTGACCCGTCTGACGCTGATCCCAATGGGTGTGTTGTCCGTGTTGTTGGTGAGGATGACGAAGAAGAGGACGAAATCCCTCTGATTTGGAAGAACAGCCGTCGTTATATAGCTAGTGGGGAAAGTAGTGGTGTTCCTTCTCCTGCCTTGTCTGCCCTCATTGGTCTGCAAGAATTATCTCTGGCGAACTTTGATCAAACTCTTGAAGACATGGTTCCAGAAGATCTGTTATCAGAACCAGCAGATGGTGGCGCGATGGATGTTTGTGTTGATGTGCTCGACGCCGGGTTGGGATCATCCCGGGCAGCGTCCCGCGCCTTGTCGACCTTGGAGCGCGGTCTTGAGGGTCAGGGAGCTGGTTTGGATTCCCCTGCTCCCATGGAAGTGACCGAGGGACCTTCAGCCTTAGAGGCGGCTGCTGCAAAGAACTCGGCCCTTAAGGATGGTGCTGGCACTTACCCAGCCCCTGAGGGTGTTGCCAGAGATGATCCGGCTCGGATGGGTAGTGCAAGCTACGACCTAGCCCCTGAGGGTGTTGCCAGAGATGACCTAGGTTGGATGGGTAGCGCAAGCTATGACCCAGCCCCCGAGGGTGTCCGAGCGGGTTCTCCCTCTTGCACTTCCATGGATGTTCACGCAGGGTCCTCTCCTCCACACTCTGGTTGCATGGTGACAGCCCAAGCCTTTGGTTAAGGGGTCGCTTTAGAGGCCAGCGTACCTGATGACAGAGTTTTGGGTTCTGCTGATGACACTGAATTGGTCCCTGCTGAATCATTGCAAGTTGCTCCAGGTGGTGATCCTTTGCCGAGCCATCAGTTGATCTCTCATGACTTGGGGGTCGCCTCCTTCTTCTCCAACTTCCAGGTATTTTGGTTTCTTCTGGTCTGATTTTTACCCAAGCAGATAATTATTCTCATGCTTGTCTGCTTTTTAATGTCAGGCGTTGGTCGACGAGATGTCTAGTCGGCTGAGGTTGCAGGGTGCTTCTGTCCCAGAAGGAGCTTTGTCTCTGGCGCGTTGGAATCCGGTGTTGCTTCAGCGGCGTGTTTCTGACTTAGAGGCGGCAAATGCTGGTCAGTGCTCTTTTGCTTCCTTTTGGCTATCTTATTAGACTGCTTCTTATTTTAGCGCCTTTGCTTGACTGTTTCTCGCCAGATATGACTCGGCAGTATTCTGATCTTGAAGAAAAACACTCTCAAGGTCAAGCTGTGTTGGTCCAGCGGTGCTCTGATCTTGAGGAAAAGTATTCCCAAAGTCAGACTGAGCTGGCCCAAGTTTCTTCTTCTCTGAATGATGCTAACACGCTGAACTCTACTCTTCGCGCTCAGCTCAACTCTGAAAAGGTGACCTTTGAATCCGGGTTTTGTTTTGATGTGTTCTTATTGCTTGCTTGACATTTAAAGAAGCTGATTCTTGCTTGCAGGAAGAAAAACGTGCCCTTGTTACTTCTCGTGACAATCTTGACAGGCTATACCGTGACTCTAGCAACTCGCTGACCATCTTGGAGAGGAGTCATCGCTTCACCAGGGAGGAGTTAGACAATCTTCGTTATAAGCTGCAGGAATCCTTGGATGACGTGATTCGCCTCAGGCAGTTGATATCGGCCAAAGATGTTGTCATTAAGAATCTGCATGCTTCCAAGAAATCTGTCGCCCAGGAGCTAGAGACCGCTCAGTTGGCTGTCAAGGTTGCTGAAGAGACTTCCGCCACTCTGAGGGCCCAGCGCGATAAAGCTATTCGCGTGGGGCGGATTCTGATGAGGAGACCTGGTGTGGTTGTCCCTAACGACATAGTGGCAGATGTGAACGCCGCTCCTGATTCCTCCAGACGTCCTTCTTTGTCGGTTGCTCCTGAGAAGAACGTTGCAAAATAGAAAAACACTGTATGCTTTGAGCACGTGGTTAACGTGCTCGGATGTTTCGTTAGAGGACACGTTTCAGTACTGAATGCTACTATTGTTCTCCTATTGTTTAGAATTCAATAGTATCTATATTTCTAGAAGTAAAATGCAGTGTAATGGTTTCGAGACTCCTTCGTGGGACATAGAGGCCGCCCCTGGATGAGTAACCGTGGATGCGCCGAGTGTGTTGCGCCAATTTGAGTTAGTATCAACTCAAACTAATTGCTTCGTTGGTGCGGTATAGTGGCCACCCCGAGTTAAGTAAGCGCGAGCATGTTGCACCATTCTTAAGTCTTTGCCGTCTTAAGCCGATTGCTCCGCTAGCAGGGCATAGTGGTCACCCCGAGTCAAGTAAGCGTGAGCATGTTGCACCGTCTTAAGTCGTTGCCGACTTAAGCCGATTGCTCCGTTAGCAGGGCATAGTGGTCACCCCGAGTCAAGTAAGCATGAGCATGTTGCACCGTCTTAAGTCGTTGTTGACTTAAGCTGATTGCTCCGTTAGCAGGGCATAGTGGTCACCTCGAGTTAAGTAAGCGTGAGCATGTTGCACCGTCTTAAGTCGTTGCCGACTTAAGCCGATTGCTCCGTTTAGCAGGGCATAGTGGTCACCCCGAGTTAAGTAAGCGTGAGCATGTCGCACCGTCTTAAGTCATCGCTGACTTAAGCCGATTGCTCCGTTAGTAGGGTATAGTGGTCACCCTGAGTTAAGTAAGCGCGAGCATGTCGCACTGTCTTAAGTCATCGCCGACTTAAGCCGATTGCTTCGCTAGCAGGGCATAGTGGTCACCCTGAGTTAAGTAAGCGCGAGCATGTCGCACCGTCTTAAGTCATCGTTGACTTAAGCTGATTGCTTTGCTAGCAGGGCATAGTGGTCACCCTGAGTTAAGTAAGCGTGCAGGTCGACAATGAATAATTTGAGCGCTCTTGAAGTCTTCTCATTGATGATATATTTCCCAGTTTACAGAGTACATTGTCGTCCCAATAGCTTTCGAAATACAGCTAGGGGTAAAACTTCTTGAGGTGTTCTATGTTCCATGAGTTCCTAATTTCTGTTCCGTCCATCTGAGTAAGGCGATATGATCCTGGCTGAGTGACTTCTGCTACTATGAATGGTCCTTCCCATAGAGGTGACAATTTGTGTCGTCCCTCCCCCGCTAGAATTCGGCGGAGGACGAGATCTCCCACTGCGAAGGATCGACGTCGTATGGCCGTATCATGATAGCGCCTCAGAGTTTGCTAGTATCGCGCTGATTGAATCACCATGTTCAGTCGTTCTTCTTCGAGTACATCAACATCTTCTAGCCTAGTAGCCTCAGCCTCTGCTATGTTTTCGAAGATCAACCTTGGCGCCCCAAACTTGAGATCAGCAGGTAGTACTGCCTCTGAACCGTAGACCATGAAGAAAGGTGTATTTCCATGCAAAGCTCGACTAGGTTGAGTTCTAAGGCTCCAAACAACGTAGGGCAACTCCCTTATCCATTTTCCTGCAACTTTTCATTTTTATCGAAGACTTTTTTCCTAAGGGCTTCCAATATCATCCCGTAAGCTCTTTCAACCTGCCCGTTGGCTCTTGGATGTGCCACCGAAGCATATTTGATCTGAATGCTCTTCTGCTCATAGAAATCAAAGAACTCTGAACTTGTGAAGTTGGATCCCAGGTCAGTTATGATGCTATTCGGTATTCCGAATCTGAATATTATGTCTTGTATGAATTCCACTGCCTTAGCTGAAGTTAAGGAAGCAATGGGTTTGAACTCTATCCATTTAGTGAATTTGTCAATAGCCACCAGTACATGAGTGTATCCTCCTTAGGCTTTCTTGAAAGGCCCAATCATGTCCAATCCCCAGCATGCGAACGACCAAGTTATTGGTATAGTCTGCAGCTGCTGTGCTGGCAGATGCTGCTGTTTTGATAGGTACTGGCAGGCCTCGCACCTCTGGACTAACTCGGCTGCGTCACTCTTTGCTGTTGGCCAATAGAAACCTGACCTGAAGACCTTCCCAACTAGGGTCCTGGATGCTACGTGGACTCCACATTGTCCAGCATGGACCTCATCCAGAAGTTGTTTTCCAGTAGCTGAGAGAATGCATTTCATGAGGACTCCTGATGTGCCCCTTCTGTATAGTGTTTCCCCAATGAGTGTATAGTGAGCTGATTGTCTTGCGATGCACTCGGCTGTATTCTTGTCATCTGGCTCCTCCTCATTCTTTATATATTTGATGATCGGCCTCCTCCAGTCATCAGAATCTGACTCTGGTTGGCTCAAAGTGTTACATTCTTCTGCCTGATCCAGTGAGATGCTTGGGTGTGATATTTCTTGAACGAAGACTCCAGGAGGGACCTGAGTCTGACTGGATCCTAGCTTGGACAACATATCAGCTGCCGTGTTTCGATCTCTCTCCACATGGTGAAATTCCAGACCTTCAAATTTATCTTCTAATTTTTGGACGGCAGTGCAGTATTTTCCCATGGAATCGCTTGAACAATCCCATTCTTTGTTTATCTGACTTATGACTACCATAGAATCTCCATATACCATCAGTCTCTTGATGCCCAGTGATATAGCAATGTTCAGTCCGTGAATCAGGGCTTCATATTCTGCTGCATCGTTAGAGGCTGGAAATAACAACTATAAGGCATATCTGAGGTGTTCGCCTCCAGGTGTAGTAAAGAGGATTCCTGCGCCTGCTCCCTGCAGCTTTAACGAGCCATCAAAATACATTCGTCATACTTCTGCAGTTTCTAGGTTATCTGGTACTTGCTGCTCGGTCCACTCTGATACAAAGTCAACCAGTGCTTGAGTTTTAATGGCAGTGCGAGGTCGAAATTCAATGTCGTGAGATCCCAGCTCGTAGGCCCATTTGGCTATTCTCCCGATGGCTTCTTTGTTGTGAAGAATATCCCCTATTGGAAAACCAGTGACTACTACAACTTTGTGGTCGTCGAAGTAGTGACAGAGCTTGCGTGCAGTTAGAAGTACTGCATATAATAGCTTCTGAACTTGAGGGTATTTTTTCTTCGAGGGACCCAGAACTTCACTGATGAAATAAACAGGATGTTGTACTGGATAGGCATGTCCTTCTTCTGCTCGCTCGACTACCAACGCGGTGCTCACCATGTGAGTTGTGCAAGAGATATATAGCAGCAAATCTTCAGCTGGTTGAGTCAACGTGGCCCGTCGTGGCGGTTTCAGCACTGGTGGCGTCGTTAAGAACTTTTTCAATGCGTCTAGGGCTTCCTGTGCTTCTGAAGTCCATTGAAACTTGTCCACCTTCTTGAGTAACTTATAAAATGGTAAGCCTTTTTCTCCCAGCCTGGATATGAATCTGCTCAGGGCTGCCATACATCCGGTAAGCCTTTGAACTTTCTTCTGTGATCGCGGTGCCTCCATCCTCATGATAGCTTCGATCTTTTCTGGATTAGCTTCAATTCCCCGGTGGCTGACAATAAACCCGAGTAATTTTCCTGCTGGTACCCCGAAAACACATTTCTCGGGATTAAGCTTCCATCTATATCGCCGTAGACTGTTGAAAACCAGCTGTAAATCTTCAATGAAGTTTTCCGAATTTTCTATTTTGATTACCACGTCGTCCACATAAGCTTCCACACGCTTGCCCCAGTGATCGACTAAGCATATTTGAATAGCTCTCTGATAAGTCGCTCCAGCGTTTTTGAGGTCGAACGGCATGGAGGTATAGCAGAAAGCACCGAATGGAGTGATGAACGCTGTTTTTTCCTCGTCTTCTTTTGCCAGGCTAATCTGATGATACCCAGAGTAGCAATCCAAGAAGGACAGCATAGAACATCTAGCGGTAGAATCTACCACCTGATCTATCCTAGGGAGCCCAAAGGGATCCTTCGGACAGTGTTTGTTGAGATCCGTATAGTCGACGCACATGCGCCAATCCACCTTATTCTTTTTGAGTACAAGAACAGGGTTAGCTAGCCACTCGGGATGTAACACCTCTCTAATAAATCCAGCCGCGACCAAGCGAGCCAGCTCAGCGCGAATGGCATCTCTCTTGTCGGGCGTGAAACGACGTAACTTTTGCTGGATCAGTCTCGCCTGGTGGTAGACCTTCAATTTGTGCTCAGCCAGTTCTCTCGGGACTCCCGGCATATCTGCAGGTTGCCACGCGAATACGTCTCGGTTATCTTGCAGGAACTAGACGAGCGCGCCTTCCTATTTGTTATCCAGGCTGGAGCTGATGATGGCAGTCTTGCGTTCATCAGCGAACCCAAGGTTGATCCTTTTAGTTTCTTCAATCGGCCACATAGAGGTCGCAGCTTGAGCCTCGTTCGCGGGTATCGCGAGGTCTTCTTCAGGCTTAGAGTTTGCCTGCACAGAAGAATTCGCCGACGGTTTGGTGGTGAGGGCCGCCTGGATGGCCACTCGGAAACATTCTACGGCGCCTTGGAAGTCAGCACGCACAGTTATGATCCCTTGTGGTCCTGGAATCTTTAGTATCATGTATGTGTAATGTGGAATGGCCATGAATTTCGCCAGTCCAGGCCTCCCGATGATGGCGTTGTACCCGCAGTTGAAGTTCGCCACCTCGAACCTCAGGTATTCGGTTCTGTAGTTTTCTGGAGTCCCGAAGGTGACCGGCATGTAGATGTGGCCCAGCGGATATTCTCCTTCAGTCGGCACGATGCCGAAGAAGGGCGTGTCCGACTCATGGAGCTCTTTGAGGCGAACTCCTAGTCCTTGGAGTGTCCGGGGGAAGGTGACGTTGATGCTTCTCCCCCCGTCCACTAATACCTTCTTCACCCTGCTCTCTTGGATCACCGGATCGACGAGGAGCGGGTATTTGCCTGGGTGATCGAAGTTAAGCCACTGATCTGCCCGAGTGAAGGTGATCGGGTGCTCCGACCATTGGTACAGAGCGGGAGGACCGATGGTCGCCACCAGTATTTGGCGATCGTTGAGTTTTTGTTGTCTCTTGTTCTCCTGCGATCCGTGTCTGTCGAAGATGACGTTGACCTCTCTGTCGACACGTGGGAAGGCTCCTCCTCCTCCCTCCTCTTGTTGTTGGGGTTGTCGCGGTTCTCCTGGTCCTCCCCGCGGTGGAGGAGGGGGTAGAGGTTGGAAGGGTCGACCGTGCCCGATGGAGTGCTTGAAGTCTCTGTAGTTCCGAAGGGTGTGGCGCATGTCTTTGTGGTACGGGCACTGGGCGTTGAGGATGTCGTCCAGCGTGCGTTCGCCTCCCCGAGGTCCTCCTCGGGCGCGAGAGGCGGGCGGTCCGGCAGCATGGACCTCTTCGCGAGGCCTCTTCTCCCAACGCTTGTCGGGCTGTTGGTTCGTGTCGTATCATGGCGCCGCCGGTGCCGGCTTCGTTCCTCCGATGAGGTCTCGAGCTCGCTCGTCGGCGGTGATATAGAGGTCGGCTTC
Source organism: Zea mays (assembly GCF_902167145.1). Classification (NCBI taxonomy): domain Eukaryota; kingdom Viridiplantae; phylum Streptophyta; class Magnoliopsida; order Poales; family Poaceae; genus Zea; species Zea mays. Next base: position 237,137,908 of record NC_050097.1, on the reverse strand, counting down.
ACGGAATAGCTGTTCGGAGGTAGTCGGCGCCTTCTGTAGTATGGTTCGAACGAAGGTTGAGTCATTGGATCCTCTGTAGAAGTCCTCGATCACGGCTGCCTCCGTGGCCTTGGGGATACGATTTCTCATGGTCTGGAATCTTTTGAGGTACGACCGGAGAGTTTCGTCCCCCCGACGCTTGATGGATTTGAGGTCCCATGGTTGCACCGGCTTGTCGGAGAGGGATTGGAAGTTGGCGATGAAGCGTCGACTGAAATCACTCCAGTCGTCGATGCAGTGTCGTGGTAGGTGTCGCAGCCATTGCAGTGCATCTTGCCCGAGGACGATGGGCAAGTACGCAGTCATCACGTCCTCGGTTGCTCCGGCAGCTCGGGCAGCGGTGGTGTAGACGGCCAGCCAGCCTCCCAGATCCTACTTAGGTTCATATTTGTCAACATTGGATACCTTGAAGTTAGGAGGCCATTGAATGGCTCTGAGGCGCGGAGTAAGTGCTGACACTCCACACGTGTCCTCCTGTCGTCAGGGATGATGTCTTTCCCGGGGAGGGGAGTGGTTGTCGTGGTGCCTCGACCGTCCCCGGGTGGTGCCGCTAGTCGAAGCCGTTGCCGACTCAGTCCTGGTGGCCTGACTCCGAGATGGGACGCCATGGTCCCTGTCGTATTCTTCCCGGCGACGGATCTTGCTCTCAAGTCATCATTCGCGTGAAGCGTTGATGGAGCTCTGTGCGTCCCGCCGACTGTTGATGGCATGTCGTAGATCATTCGGCGGATGTGCGAGGGATAGAAGATGGTTGGCTGCTCGAGTGAACAGTCGCCAGTAGCCCTCAGCATCGGGGGTCCGAGGGAGATCGTCGGCTATCCGAGCTAGTACTCCACCGACTTCACTCGGCGTGTTCAAGGCTCGGGCGAAGTCGGGGTTCAGGTTGCGCCCGAAGAGTGGATTTTCCCGGCGTTGCCTTGTTTCCTGTTCAGCCTGTTCTTGAGCTCGCCGGCGATCACGCCGTCGGGAATTCCTCCTTTCCTGGAAGACACGCTCTTCCGGGGTTTCTCCCATCTCCGAGGCCTCGTCTCGCGACACAGGCTGCGCCGGGTCCCGCTCTCCGGCCTCGTGATGTCTCCGGATATTTCGGCGTCGGTTCCTTCGTCGGTGGGATTCCCGCTGAGGAGGTTCCTCTCCGGGTACAGTTGGCTCGTCGTCGGAGATGGGGGGTGACTCCACCCTCCCGATGAAGAGGACGTCGGGGTAGAATGGTGCAGCTGTCGTGACGATCTTCTTTCTGTTCTCCTTTGAGGGTAGAGGCACAAAAAGAACAACTTGCTTCCTCCTGATTTTATTTGTTTCTTTCTTTCTTGTGATTTGTGTTTATTCTTTCATCGGAGAGGTAGACAGTGGAGTTCTCCGGGTTGACGGATCTTGGGTCTTTGGCTTGCCAGAAGCGATCTTTTTTCGAAGCATTGGAGGTTGCGTCTTTTCCTGCCTTGCCCCGATTTTCCTGGAGATTTCTGGGGAGGATCTTCTCTTCGTCGAATCCGCAATGCGATGCAAAGTTCCCTCTTCATCCGCTACAGATGAGTTGGTTCCGAAGCAGAATGTGGACCCAGGGCGGAAGACGATCTTGTGCAGGAAGGTGACGGCCATTGAGCTAGCTTGGATCGACGACACACCCCCTACCTGGCGCGCCAGCTGTCGGTGTTTTGGGTCCGACCGCACACCCGGGGTTGCCCCTCAAGGTGCTTTTAGGAGTAGGACGGTGTTATCGACTGTAGCTCAATGGTTCGTGCCAGTTGCACGAGAGACGGTAGACAATGGTTTATAGGTTCGGGCCGCTTTGAAATGCGTAACACCCTACGTCCTGGCGAGAGTGCTGTATGTGGTGGGTTACAAGGTAGTTCTTTGGTGCGTAGAAAGTTGGGGTGGATGGCTAAGTAGTGAGTTCGATCTCTTCTGAAGGGGTGCCCCCTAGGCCTTATATATTCGACTGTGGGGCAATACATGCAGATATGATAACCACGTGCACCTAAGAAATAGTGAACCGATTGAGTCCATCTTCCTATAGTTCTGCCGACCCATCCTCGCTCGGTTCCGTTGCACGGGGCTCCAGCGCGGGAAGGTCGGGTCTTTGTTGTGGTTACTTGCTCGAAGTCGTTGGGCCGTCTGGGCTTGCACCGATTCGGCCTTGTGCCGATCCGCTTCACTGGTCGTCTCTCCCAGGCCCACTAGGAGATGACCTCACGAATTATGGAGCCCTTGGGCCCTTCGTGAGGTCTTTTATCCTTCTGGTGGACCCGGGGGATGTAGCATCCCAAAAATTCAAATCTTGAAATTTTCTCAAACTTGCTCTAAATTCAAAATGAATTTCAAATTTCATCTCAAAATGTTTGTTTGCGAGTTGATATCAACAAATAAAATATAGTGGTCTATATTCTCTCTAAAATCCTCCTCAAAATATCCTACAAATATTTCCTCAGTGACCCCCCTCAAATTCTTTCCAGAAATACTGCCCAGATATTTCCCCAGTAATCCCCCTCAAGTTCTTTCCAGAAATATTGCCCAGATATTCCACCGATATATCTCCAAGTATTTTCCTCTTGAGAAATACCTTCAGAATCATTTTTCAAGTCCCTATAAATATTTTCTTCATAACTTTCTTCATGCTCATACGTATATGTATGCCTCCGGTGTCATACGGTGAGCTCTACAAGCTAATCTCACTTATACAAGACAAATACATGCTAATCTCCCACTAATCCTCTCATCCTCCCACTAATCCTCTCATCCCTCCCCCTAATCCCCCCACCATGGCTATAAATAGAGGGGCAAGGGCCTCCTCTCATCCCACCCCAAGCCATTTCATGGCAACTCTCTCCCCCCCTACATACACACCCACTCCATGTTCCACACAAGCACACACTAGCACAAGGATCGTTCGATCGTTCTTCGATCGTTCGTCCCCCTGTTCTTAGTTTGTTCGTTCGTTCGTCTGATCCTTCGATCGTTCGTCCGATCGTTCATGGTTCGTTCGTCCGTTCGTCCGATCGTTCGATCGTTCGTCCGTTCGTTCGTCCAAATAATCTTTGTCCTGCCGTTATGCTGCCGAAATTCCGATCGTTCGTTTGTTCGATCATTCGATCGTTCATCGTTCGTTCATAGTCCCTATTCATCGTTCGTTCATAGTCTCTATTCATTGTTCTTCCAGATAATCTTTGTCCTGCCGTTATGCTGCCGAAATTCCGATCGTTCGTTCGTTCGATCATTCGATCGTTCATCGTTCGTTCATAGTTCCCTATTCATCGTTCATCGTTCGTTCATAGTCCATATTCATCGTTCTTCCAGATAATCTTTGTCTTGCCGTTATGCTGCCGAAATTCCGATCGTTCGTTCGTCCGATCATTCGATCGTTCGTCCGTTCGTTCGTCCAAATAATCTTTTCCTGCCGTTATGCTGCCGAAATTCCGATCGTTCGTTCGTCCAATCATTCGATCGTTCGTCCGTTCGTTCATAATTCCTATTCATCGTTCATCGTTCGTTCATACAAACTATTCACTATCACTATTCACCATTACTATTCACCGTTACTATTCATCGTTACTATTCACATATACTATTCATCATCATTACTATTTACCATTACTATTCATCATCGTTACTATTCACCGATGATATCTATAATTACTTTTCCGTTGCCACTATTCATCGTTACTAATCATTGTTACTATTCATCGGTCATCTAGTTATCCCAAATTTCAACTACTCATCCATCATGCTATCCAGTCCACCTAAGACCAGCCAGACCCATGTTTCAGTCATACGAACTCCGGTGACTGTGATTTTCCTTCCAGTAGGAACTTCCCATCTGGTCACCCATCCCAGGTTTCTCCAAGTTGAGTATGCTTGACTTTGAGATTCCTTCGAACCAGGCTTCCAAACTCCGATTCCAATAATTCTTGTTTCTAAATTCTTATCGAATTATTCCCTATCCAACCATGTCATCCCTTAAACATGGTTCATATTTCAGAAGACTCCCAAAATACTCTTGTCCCATATTCTACCTATAACTCTCCTGTTCATACTAAGTCAGACGATTCATTCGTCACTATTCTCACCAACAGTGAACTTCACTGTGCTACACCACATACACCCAGCTATAAATATACCCAGCTACCCTCTCCCTCTCCACACACACTCAACACCCTCAGCCAAGGCAAACACCCCACCCACTCAGTTACTCTGCTCTGCCGGCTACACGCATAGTGTCGCTTTGCCTCCAGTCCACCCTCCTGGTAAGCACCTCCACTCCACCACTAGTAATATCACAACACCACATGACACAGATTCTACTCAAGACTCTACCCATCCATATATCGCTATTCTGACCACTATACTAAATATTTGTTAGCATACTTGCTTGTTTGTATGTTTGCTTGTTCATGTTGCATAGTTATCGGAGCGTTCGTGCCGTCTCGTGGAGGCCAGATCTACAAGTCTACACCAGGCGGTGGAGCCAGAAGCTAGTTCCGCGAGCTCCCCTTCCCCCTTTGCCGGATAAGCACGACAAGCTCACTGGATCCCTTTGATGCATAAATTACCTATGATTTTTTAACCACAACCCTCAGCCTGTTATTTTATGCATAATATGATTTTGAGACAAGTTATTATGGCCACCCAGCCGCTTGCCGCAATCAATCCCTGATATAATTGTTACAAATGATTTGAGGAAAGGTGTGAGTTTTCAAAAAGAAAATGCTTTTCAAAATGTGTTTGATGAAGGGTTTTCACCCTTATCACCTTTGAGTAGGGATGATCATGGACTCCCTGGTTTAGGGGAGGGCCTAAGATGATGGCTCAGCTGGTTTAGGTGTGAGCAGAAGGATTGTCCCCTCATATAAGGACCGGTTTGTCATCCTTCACTACCTATACTCATGATAAGTACAACCACTCGAGACTGTGTGGGCAGTCACTCAATCTGAACTCGTACGGTCCAACCCCAGGGTTATGAAGGCTGGGGAGCACCGGGAGGATAAGGAGGGGGAATGTTTTGTCCGGTTTGGACATGGCGGTGGCCTGACTCCTTCCGGATAACTGTTAAGGTTAGGACATGCGAGGAAAGAAAGAGATTCGGATTCGGATCTCATCGGCCATGAGATCGCAGAGCCGGACTAGTGGGTAAAGTGTACACCTCTGCGCAGAGTTTGGAAACCTATTCGAATAGTCTGTGTTGGGGACTTGTTCTCAAATGCTATGAGTTAAGAACAAGGCAACACAGAGAATGTTAAACGATAAAGTCCTTCGTCCTTTGAGGCATTATTTCCCTTAGGATATAACGATCTCCGGACGAAGGTCATGAAGGACGAACCTTCATCATCACAGTATACATTAATGAAAAACGAAGCATATGAAACATAAAAGATAGCACGGATAATCATATAACATCATTTATTTAACTTTATTATATCATCATAGAGAAATAAAGATAATATCGAATTATAAATGTACCTTCGGCTTGAGAGGAGATGAAAACACAAGTGTGACGCAAAAGCAAATGCCAAGTCAACGTGAACAGTACGGGGGTACTGTTCACCTATTTATAGGCACGGGGTACAACCCATACAAAATTACATACATGCCCTTTACATTTGGTGATAATTCTATAGCACTCTATCGAGGTCTAAATGGCCTTTTCATCTTTAAGTCGGTTCCCTTTTCTGCGAACATGCCGAAGCTTTCCTGCTTCACAGCTTCGGCGCTGTGTCAACCTTTGTAGCTTTTCCCTTTCTGATACGAGTCCGAAGATACCTGCTCACACATTTTAAGTCGCTTCTCCCTTGAAGACCTTCGGCGACGAAGCATAGACCCAACAGTAGCCCCTTTCGCGGTGCTAGATCGTTTTTCGTAACGAGCTTGATCCGTAAAAAAAGTCTCTTAAGCTTCGGGGAGCCGAAGGTCCAAAAAACACCTTCCCTGAGCTCGTTGCCGAGAAACGATTTAATTTCCCAGCACGCAGCGGTCCCACCTTGCAGAGTTTACTGTTTGTCCCTGCAGTCCACCGCGCAGCGAGCGCAAGCGGGTGTGCGCCTGGTGTAAAAACTCTGGCGCTTCGCCTTCTTACCTGCAGCACTATATAAACAGACGAGTAGGTGTGAAGTTACCACAGCATTCATTGCTATTTGCACTGTTTTCCTGCCAAAATTTTTAACCATCGCCGAAGCTTGTCTGTTAGAAACGAACGAAGCTCCAGTTTGAAACCTGCTTCGGAGGAAGAAAATTTTAAAGTTTCACAAGTTCATAATTGAATGGCCAGAGTCCGCTCTACCGCCAGGGTTGAGCGCGAGGGAGAGGAAACTGAAGCTTCGGAGACTCTTCCCATCTCCGAAGCCATGCAACGATCGGGTCTAGTGACTTCAGAAAAGATCCCTCATGATGATGCAAAACAAGCAGAACAAGCAATCGCTGAAGCAGAGGAAGAAGATATTGAGGAAACTGATTCCGAAGATGATTACCGCATTGCCATGCCAAGCAAGCCGAGCCACTTGGACTTCGGGAAATCTACTGTTTCGAAGGCTGATTTGTCCAAGATGGTAAAAGCGGGCTTTTTTACTGAAAATCAGAAGAAGTTGTTGCGCTTCGGTGGAGAAGAGACTACCCCGAAGCCAGAGAAGGATGAGATTGTTATTTTTAAAAGTTTTCTAAAGGCTGGATTAAGGTTCCCCCTACATGGGATTATTGGAGAGGTACTGAAGAGGTTCGGTATCTATTTTCATCAGCTGACCCCTAACGCTATCGTTAGGCTTATTGTTTATATCTGGGCACTCCGAAGCCAAGCAGCGGAACCATTTGCAGACAGCTTCTGCCGGGTTCACGAGCTACATTATCAAACAAAGGCTAGAAAAGATGGATAACACGATAATTTTGGTTGCTATAATTTTGCTTATCGGAAAACTACGAAGTATCCTGTGATCAGCTACCGAAGCAAATGGGCAGCAGGGTGGAAATCGGAATGGTTCTATGTTAAGGTTGATGATGATAAAGAAAAGCTTGTACAAAGCCCGCTGGAATTAATCTTCGGAGAAACCCGACCTCGCTGCAATATGACACCCGAAGGTCCAACACAACAAGCAATAAGTGAATTCAGAATTATTGCAGAGCATATCAGCACAAGGGACCTGGTTCAAGAATTTTTAGCATTCAAAGTTTTTCCCAGTTTGAGAGAATGGGAAATGCCGAAGCTACAGGGGGAAAAGAAAGAAGGTGAACTCGTACGTTTACCTTACTATTTCAAGTTTAAAAAGTACTTTAAAGCACCTTGCCAAGAGTGGCTAGATACGATTGAAGCAATGTGTAATGAAATACTTGGCAATTATTCCAAAAAAGAAGATCAATTGATGACCGCAGCCTTCGGCAGTCGTCCGAAACGAAGGCTAAATCGAGTGTTGGACGCCTTGGGTTTCGAATACCCAGACTACGAAAATCTGAACAAAGGTGCCGGAGGCCAAAAAAGGAAAAGGGTAACTGAAGCCTTGGATGAAGGTGAAAAAGAGCCAGTAACGAAGAAAATTCCGAAGAAAAGGAAAGCTTCTTCTCCGAAGCAACAAATATCCGAAGCAGAAGAAACTCCCGCATCACCTTCTGCTGCTGTTGTTGAGGAAATTCTGAAGGTAATGACTGAATCCTTACCTGCGAAGCTAAGTCCACTGGGTCCTCAACTGACAAAGTTTTTTCAGAAGGACAAGGAGCCTGAGAAATCGAAGAAAACAATCAAGGCAAGGAAACAAAGAATCATTACCGTGACAGAGGTAATTGACAAAACGCCGCCAAGAGCTTCGGCCCAAAAAACACGAGCAACTTTAGAGGGGGTAGATATTGAAATTGCTCCTTCGGAGGCCGCAGCCGCCGAAGTTACCTCAGCTGAAGATTTGAATTTAGAGAGCACAATTGAACATATTGACCAAATGCTGCTAGACATGGCTGCAGAAGAAGCTGCCACTGCTGCCGAAGAGACTGTGACCGCAGCGTCACAGAAAGGAAAAGAAATTGTTGATGAAGCTTCAGAAAACGAAGCCTTCGCGTTCCAAAACTTAGTTGGAGAACATCTAACAAAAGCTGAAATAGAAGAACTTAAAGAGTATGCCCAATCCTGTGGATACAAACCTGGGGCACTCCTCTTCGGAGGCGTTGATGACGAGAAATTAGAGTGTATTCGGGACCAAACAGGGGCCAAAGTTATCAGTACTCTGTCCAAGAGTATTGGATTCCCGAAGCTAGAAACAGACATCAGCCGCTACCGACGACAACATGTCGTTGGTAGTTTATTTTACTCCAACTTCAAGGTGAATGACTTGTCCCTTAACCTTTATTGCTTCTAATAAAAACATGTCTGACGAAGGTTGTGTTTGTGTAGAGTATGTTATTGAGCAAAGCCTTGCAAATGCAGCAAGATCTTGAAGATAAAAAGCATGAAGTTATAATTGGAAATTTGGAAAACAAAATAAAGGAGCAATCAGATGCTTTTGAGAAGAAGAACTTTGAGCTCCAGGCAGCCGAAGGTTTACTGGCGGAAGCTGAAGCAAAAATATCAGAACTGAACACGAAGCTTCTCCGCCAGTCTGAGCAGTTCGAACAAGAAAAACAAGATCTCAATGCAAAACTTGAAGCCGAAGCTCAGCAAAATTCGGATTTGAGAAAACTACTGACAAATCTTCAAGAAAAATGCCTGGAATTTAGCAACAAGTGCATTCAACGACTAAGAAAGATTTTTCACTCAGTTGGAGCCAGCAGCGAAAAATTTACCCCCTCAGCTGAAGATCTACCAAAAACCTTCGAACACATTGAGGGGGAGATTGACGAGCTCGACGAAGTCATAGCTGGGCATGGCGACTTCTGTGCCTGGGTGGCTTCCCGAGGGACTGCTGCAGCCTTCCTGAAGGCTGGCTGTGATCATGGGAAAATTGTCAACAGGCCAAATTTCACTTTGTCACCATCAATCCTGGATGACATCCCTGATCTCACCCGAAGCATCTCGAATCGATTTGTAAAAATGATATGGACAAAAGGTGGTCGAGAGAAAGCTGGAGACGAAGCTCGTAGCCACCTTGATCCAGTAAGAAATCATACCTTGTGCTTACCTTTTTCTGTAAACTTGATTTTGACTTCCAACGACCTTATTCATGTAGGATGACGAAGCCGAAGCTGATGACCAAAAATAATGCCGAAGCCGAAGCTCCTTGGAGATTTAGATAGTAGACTGCAGACAGTACTTAAAAAACTTTTGAGATAACTTTTGTGAATGTAAACAAAACTTGTTTTTAATGTATGCTGTTCATACCTTGTAATATATCCTTAACCTTTCACTGATGTATGAGAAATGCTTTGATGTGGACGAAATTTCCTTTTTTGAGTCGAAGGCGAAAAAACACCTTCCCTTCTTTTCGTACGCAACGAAGCATAGAAAACAACATTTTCCTTTTTTCCGAAGCTCTCCTTCATGGAAAACAACATTTTCCCTTCTTTGTGCACGAAGCTCTTTTTTCCCTTTCTTTTTTCTCTTCTTGCCGAAGCAACCATTTTATGCGATGAAGATGATTATCCTACATATGCCTAGATGAATGTTTATGAATGCAAATGCTATGATGTAATGTGATGTGCAAATGAATGGCCAAACACGTATCCGAAGCCATATTCATAGCCATTATTTTCTTAAAAACAATCACACCTCAGCTCTGCATTCCCTTAGGAACGACTTTGGAGCTTCTTCGCCTTTACTTTTGGCGGAATCAGCGTTGACTTTTCGCTGTAAGCTCTGCATTCCCTTAGGAACGTCTTTGGAGCTTCTTCGCCTTTACTTTTGGCGGAATCAGCGTTGACTTTTTGCTGTAAGCTCTGCATTCCCTTAGGAACGTCTTTGGAGCTTCTTCGTTTTTACTTTTTGGCACTCGATGGTGCGCTCCCAACTTTTACATTTACATTCTTTGGGGGATTTTGCTCTTATAAGACTAAAAAAGGAAATTACATATACTGGCCCCATTAAAAACCTTTCTCCCCCTTTGGAAAGGAAAAGGGTGCCATGAAAGAAAAAATAAAAATATGAAAAATTACATCGAATTATACATAATATCGCCGAAGCTCATCCGCATTCCAAGACCTAGGAATGTCATTGCCGTCCATATCTTTCAATCTGTATGAACCAGGTCTTGACGAAGATGCTACTAAGAAAGGCCCGTCCCATTTCAACTGCAATTTGCCCACTGTTTCCTTGGCCACCCTCCGAAGCACCAAGTGCCCTGGCTCAATATTTTTTAGCCGAACCTTTCTATCCCGCCATTTAACTGTTTCAGCTTGATATTTATTGATATTCTCCACGGCTTGCAGTCTGATCCCTTCTAAAGCATCTTTTTCTATAGAATAAGCAGCTTCGGAATCTGATTCTGCCGAAGCTACTATCCTTATTGATCCGGTTTTAGCTTCCTCTGGAGTTATTGCTTCGTCACCGAATAACAACTTGAATGGAGTGAAGCCTGTAGACCTTGATGTTGTCGTGTTGTGGCTCCACACCACTTTGATTAACTGATCTGGCCATTTTCCTCTGGGTTGATTGAAGATTAACTTCATTATTCCTGTCATTATAATGCCGTTGGCTCTTTCAACGAGTCCATTTGACTCCGGGTGCCTAACTGATGCAAAATGGATCTTCGTACCAATTTGGTCACAGAAATCCCTGAAAGCTTCGGAGTCAAACTATGTTCCATTGTCCACAGTGATAGCCTTTGGCACCCCGAAACGACAAACAATATTTTGCCAGAAAAACTTTTGGACGATAGCCGAAGTTATTGTGGCTAAAGGCTTCGCCTCAATCCATTTAGAAAAATATTCCACAGCTACTACAACATACCTCAGGTTCCCTTGGGCCGGTGGTAACGGACCTAACAAGTCAAGGCCCCACCTTTGCAATGGCCAAGTGGGTTGTATGAGCTGTGTTAAGGACGAAGGTTGTTTTTGATCTCTTGCACATTTCTGACAACCTTCGCACTTTTGAACCAATTCTGCTGCATCCGAAGCTGCCTTCGGCCAGTAAAACCCTTGACGGAAAACTTTTCCAAGTAACGGCCTAGATCCGATGTGAGATCCACACAGGCCTGCATGTATTTCTTTCATCAACTCTATACCTTCGGTTCTGGATAAACATTTGAGCAGCGGAGCACAAACTCCATGTTTGTACAACTCCCCTTCTATCATGACATATGGACGAGCTCTTGCCTCTATCCTCTTGTTATAAGCTTCGTCATCTGAAAGGAATTTACCCTGAAGGTAAGAGATGATCTCGGTCCTCCAATCTTCGCTAAAAACAGGAGATATATTAAGAACTGCTCTTTCAAGAAGTTCCACCGAAGGTGCTTTTATTGTTTCGAAGAACACATCCGAAGGTAAAGGCAGCCCCTGTGCTGCTGACTTAGCTAGCAAATCAGCATGCTCATTTTGTCCTCGAGGGATATTTTTGACAGAAAACCCTTCGAAGGAAGCTTCAACTCTTCGAACCATATCCAGATATTTTTCAAGCTTCGGATCCTTAGCTTTGCAACTTTTGTCAATATGACCCGAAACAACCTGGGAATCAGTTTTAAGTATGGCTCTTCTGATTCCCATTGCTTTTAACTTCCGAAGACCTAGAATCAATGCTTCGTACTTAGCAATGTTGTTTGTGCAATTAAAATCAAGCTTTGCCGCATAACAAGTTTTGACTTTGGAAGGTGAAACCAACACAGCAGCCGCTCCTGCTCCGAAGGTTCCCCAAGATCCATCACAAAACACTGTCCAGGCTTCGTTGTCTTTATTCACTTCTCCCTCCTGAGCCCCTGGCGTCCAATCAGCAATAAAGTCTGCCAGTGCCTGTGACTGAATCGAAGATCTATGAACATATTCAATACAAAATTCATTGAGCTCTGCAGCCCATTTTCCAATCCTTCCAGTAGCTTCTCGGTTCCTCATAATATCCTTCAGAGGTTGTGATGAAGGAACAATTATGTTGTAAGCTTGAAAATAGTGCCGAAGCTTCCTGGAGGCCATCAAGACAGCATACAGTATCTTCTCCAACTCTGTATAATTTTTCTTTGATAAACTAAGGACCTCGGAAACAAAATATATTGGGACCTGCCTTTTGACTTGACCATCAAGCTTCTCCTGGACAAGCGCTGCACTTACCGCTGAGTGCGAAGCTGCCACATATAATAATAAAGGAGCCCCTGGCATTGGTGGAGTCAATGTTGTTAGATCTATCAAATACTGTTTCAGTTCTTCGAAAGCCTTCTGCTGGATTGGTCCCCATTGAAAGACTTCGGCCGACTTCTGCACTTCGAAGAATGGTAAATTTCTCTCTGCTGATCTGGATATGAATCTATTGAGAGATGCCAATCTTCCTGTCAATCTTTGAGCCCCCTTCTTTGTAGTTGGTGGCTCCATCCGAAGTATAGCTTCAATTTTACTTGGATTGGCTTCAATTCCCTTTGTTGAAACCAAGCATCCAAGAAATTTCCCCTTCTTCACTCCGAAGACACATTTTTCTGGATTTAACTTTAAGCCAGCTTGCCTGAAACTGGCGAAGGTCTCCTGCAGATCAGCAATATGATTCTCCTGCTTCGTGCTTTTGACAATGATGTCATCAACATAAGTTAGCACATTTCTGCCTATTTGAGATTGAAGAACCTTCGCAGTCATTCGGCTGAAACTTCCTCCAGCGTTTTTGAGCCCCTCAGGCATCCGAAGATAGCAATATGTGCCACTTGGAGTGATGAAGCTAGTCTTCGGCTCATCTTCCTTCTTCATCCAAATTTGGTGATAGCCTGAATAGCAGTCTAACAGACTCATGAGCTCTGACGAAGCTGCTGCATCAACTAAAGAGTCTATCCTTGGTAGTGGGAATTCATCCTTCGGACAAGCCTTGTTAAGATCTGTAAAATCGATGCACATTCGCCACTTGCCATTGGCCTTTTTTACCATAACAGTGTTAGCCAGCCATTCTGGGTACTTCACTTCTCTAATAACTCCTGCACTGAGGAGTCTTTTGACTTCGTTGCGAGCACCTTCGGCCTTATCATCTGACATTTTCCGAAGCCTTTGCTTTCTGGGTCTGAAGGATGGATCGATATTGAGCGAGTGCTCAATAACATCCCTATTAACTCCGCATAGATCATTGGCTGACCATGCAAAAACATCTTTGTTATTGAACAAAAACCTTATCAAGGTTTTTTCCTGCTCTTCGGATAATTGAGAGCCTAACAGCACCTTCTGCTCTGCTATGTCCTCACATAAGAGCATAGGCTTCGGCTGATCTGCTGAAGCTGCTTTCTCCCTTCTGAATTTGTACTGTTCACAAGCTTCAGCTCCATCTATGTTATGGATTGCTTTTGAGTCAGTCCAATTTCCTTCGGCTCTTCTTGCAGCTTCCTGACTTCCATGGATAGCAATGGGTCCCTGATCCGAAGGTATCTTCATGCAAAGATAGGCAGGATGAAGGATTGCTTCGAAGGCATTGAGAGTACCACGACCAATAATTGCATTGTAAGGGTATTCCATGTCAACAATGTCAAACACAACTTGCTCAGTTCTAGTGTTGTTGATGAACCCGAAGGTCACTGACATGGTGATCTTGCCCAATGCTACAATCTGTCTTCCTCCGAAGCCACAGAGAGGATGTGTAGCATCATGAATCTTATCTTCTGGCTCTTGCATTTGTCTGAAGGCCTTAGCAAATATGATGTCAGCTGCACTGCCTGTGTCAACCAAGACATTGTGGACCAGAAATCCTTTGATGACACAAGAGATAACCATGGCATCGTTGTGTGGGTAATCTTTGAGCTGAAGGTCCTCTTGGGAGAAGGTAATAGGAATGTGAGACCATCTTGACTTGATGAAGGGTCCTTGCACCCCAACATGCTGTACCCTTCTCTGTGCTTCCTTCTTCTGTTTCTTGTTAGCTGGCTCTGAGGACGAGCCACCTGTGATCGGGAGCACCAGCTTCGGGTCCGAAGCAGCTCCAGCTTGGTCGTTGAACGAAGCCATCAGCTCAAAAAGTGGAAGTGAGTTCACCGGAGGTGGGCGCCAATGTTGGGGACTTGTTCTCAAATGCTATGAGTTAAGAACAAGGCAACACAGAGAATGTTAAACGATAAAGTCCTTCGTCCTTTGAGGCATTATTTCCCTTAGGATATAACGATCTCCGGACGAAGGTCATGAAGGACGAACCTTCATCATCACAGTATACATTAATGAAAAACGAAGCATATGAAACATAAAAGATAGCACGAATAATCATATAACATCATTTATTTAACTTTATTATATCATCATAGAGAAATAAAGATAATATCGAATTATAAATGTACCTTCGGCTTGAGAGGAGATGAAAACACAAGTGTGACGCAAAAGCAAATGCCAAGTCAACGTGAACAGTACGGGGGTACTGTTCACCTATTTATAGGCACGGGGTACAACCCATACAAAATTACATACATGCCCTTTACATTTGGTGATAATTCTATAGCACTCTATCGAGGTCTAAATGGCCTTTTCATCTTTAAGTCGGTTCCCTTTTCTGCGAACATGCCGAAGCTTTCCTGCTTCACAGCTTCGGCGCTGTGTCAACCTTTGTAGCTTTTCCCTTTCTGATACGAGTCCGAAGATACCTGCTCACACATTTTAAGCCGCTTCTCCCTTGAAGACCTTCGGCGACGAAGCATAGACCCAACAGTCTGTGTCCACAGGAATGGACGAGTCTGGTGTGGTATGGCAATTAGTATTTTGTTTTAAAAAAAGGTGCTTTTGAGAAAAGTGGTTTTTAAAAGGTCCGGCGGTTAAGCCGTGAGCTATGGTGGACGGGAAGTCCAGTAGCTGTTTTTGAAAATGAAAACCAGTGGGAAACTGCTGAGATACCTGGACAGTTTAGTCCAGGGGATTTTGTTCTAATATTGAAAAACTTTCTGCTCCTTTTGGAGAGGATGCGCTTTGCAAAAATACAAATGTTTTTCAAAACAACCCTGCATAAAATATTGTTGTTTCTGCAAAATATCATGAGCTCCATATATTCCATGCATTATATCTGATTTCCCCATTCCGCGGGTGAAGGTGGGCTGCTGAGTACGTTTGTACTCACCCTTGCTTATTTGTTGTTTTTCAGAAAAAGGAGATCGGGTAAGAGTTACGCCTGTTCCCAACCTTGCCTGTGGCTGTTGGACCGCTGAATTGCTTCACTGCGTATATCGGGCTGCTTCAGCCCCACTCTGATGATATGTCCCGAGTTGTGGACCAACTCTTAAAGTTGATCGCCACCTTTATAGGTCTGTCTCGTTTAGGCAGATCTGGAATCATTTGTTGTATAAATGTGTTTACTAGCCTCCTGGGACTAGTAATTGTATCACATTTGAGTCCTAGAGGATTGGGGCGCTTCAGGGGATATCTGTCCCCCACATTCCAGGACTCGCGCTCAGGATGGGGCTGGTACCTCCTGTGGGAGGGAAGCAACCCCGAATCCACCTCCAGTACCCCCCGACACTTGCCGAGGCCATCGCTGCCTTGGTAAACGCTACAACAGACAATACCCGCTTCCGGCGGGAGATGGCAGGTCAACAACTTCAACAACAAGGCGGGCGGGCCTATCCACAAGGCCCCCGGGAGACATCTTATCTGGACTTCTCTGAGACGTGCCCCCCATTGTTCGTCAACGCAGAAGACCCTCTAGAGGCGGATGAATGGATCCGCGTCATTGAGCAAAAATTTGGGCTTCTTCGATGTTCAGAAACTCAAAAGCCCCTGTTTGCAGCCCAACAACTACGAGGCCCTGCTAGTACATGGTGGGGAAACTTTGTGGCCGTTCAACCGGCCGATCATCAGATTACATGGGATGAATTCAAGCTGGCCTACAGAGAACATTATATACCTGAGGGAGTTCTTCACATGAAGCAAGAAGAGTTCACGAAATTGAAGCAAGGCAGAGATACTGTCACCCAGTATCTCAATAAATTTAATCACTTATCTCAGTATGCAATTGACCAAGTCAACACCGACATAAAGAAGAAGAACTGCTTCATGAGGGATTTAAAAGATCGGATGCAAAGAAAAATGGCTACTTGCATCGACCTTACTTATGGAAGGGCTGTCAGCACAGCGCTGGCAGTTGAAGCTAAATATACAAGTTTCAGAAAGTCCAAGGGGAATGAAGGCAATAGGCCTAATCAGGGCCCCGAGAAAAGGCAAAGGTTGGTTTTCCGACCTTTTAATCCGAATCATTCTTCATCGCGCCCACCCTCCTTCCCATTCAAGCAACCAGTGTTTATTCGTCCAACTACTGCCCCCACCACTACAAATCAGCCAGGTGCCCTTGGCACTCGTTTCCCTGCTCTTCCAAGCTCATCAACCGGCTGCTTCAACTATGGAAAGTCCAGGCATTTCATTAAGTACTGTCCATACCCGAGGCAGAATCAAGCAAATAATCAACAAAGTTCCGGGAGCTCTAAGGGAAATGCGGCAACCAATACCGCGGGCAAGAATACAAGGCAAACTGGACGAGTTTATTACACTCAAGTGGCCACAACACCGGAAGGTGAACCGATGATGATGGGTATGTTCCTCGTAGCCAACCACCCTGCACTTATTCTCTTTGATTCTGGTGCTTCACATACTTTCGTAAGCAAAAAGTTTGTGGAGAAACACTGCATTCCATATACTGAATCAAGGGAAGGGTTTAAAATACATTCGCCTGGGGGATAAATATTTACCAAAGAAGTGGCTTACCAAGTGCCCATAACATTGGCTGGACGGGACTTTCCTACTAAGATGATTGTTCTGAAAGGCCAAGACATAGATGTAATTTTGGGCATGAATTGGTTGGCCCAACATAAAGCAGTCCTCAACACTGATCTGAGAACAATCAGGTTGAGTTATGGCTAAGAAGAAATTCTTTTGTCTATCCCCATAGCCATTCCAGCTAAACCAATTGGCAGAATCTATGAAGCCATTGTACCGAAAATCAAAGATATTCCGGTATTATGTGAGTTCACAGATGTCTTTCCAGAAGATTTGCCTGGATTGCCACCAGAAAGAGATGTAGAGTTTGTAATTGAGTTGAAGCCTGGTATGGCTCCCATTTCTAGAAGATCGTACCGAATGCCTCCAAATGAGCTGGCAGAACTCAAGATTCAATTGCAAGATCTACTTGAAAAAGGATTCATCCGGCCAAGCTCGTCACCATGGGGTTGTCCAGCCCTCTTCGTCAAGAAGAAGGATCAAACATTACTGATGTGTGTGGATTATCGACCCCTCAATGAGGTCACTATCAAGAATAAGTACCCTCTTCCACGAATTGACATTCTATTTGATCAACTGACTGGAGCAAGGGTATTCTCCAAGATCGACCTCAGATCGGGCAATCATCAGATCCGTATTAGGCCCGAGGATATACCCAAAACCGCATTTACTATGCGGTATGGTTTATTTGAATACTTGGTAATGTCTTTCGGACTGAAAAATGCTCCTGCCCACTTCACTTATTTGATGAACTCAGTATTTATGCCTGAGTTAGACAAGTTTGTGGTGGTCTTCATTGATGATATTTTAATATACTCCAAGAATGAAGAGGAGCATGCTCAACATTTACGGATCGTATTGACGCACTTAAGGGAACATCAATTATATGTTAAGTTCAGTAAATGCGCGTTCTAGCTGAAAGAAATCCAATTTCTGGGGCATATGTTATCTGCCAAGGGGATTACAGTAGATCCCAGCAAAGTCAAGGATATTTTGGAGTGGAAACCCCCAACCACTGTTCATCAAGTCCGAAGCTTCCTTGGACTAGCTGGCTATTACCGCCGATTTATACCGGATTTTTCTAAGCTTGTGAAGCCAATCACAAGTCTATTGAAGAATGAGACTAAATTCAATTGGTCTTCAAAATGTAAGGAAGCCTTTGAGAAATTGAAGATATTATTAACCACTGCTCCGGTATTGGCTCAACCGGACATTAATAAGCCCTTCGATGTGTATTGTGACGCATCAGGCAGTGGTCTCGGCTGCGTATTAATGCAAGAAGGCCGACTAATCACATATGCTTCAAGGCAGTTGCGCCGGCATGAGGAGCATTATCCCACTCATGATCTGGAGCTAGCTGCAGTGGTTCATGCTCTGAAGATATGGCGTCATTATCTAGTGGGAAATGTCCGTCACATTTATACAGACCATAAAAGTTTGAAGTACATCTTTACCCAGTCTAAGCTCAATATGAGACAAAGACGATGGCTCGAGCTTATTAAAGATTATGAACTGGAGATCCATTATCACCCAGGCAAAGCAAATGTAGTGGCAGATGCATTCAGTCGCAAGGCCTCCTGCCATTGTTTAACTATGAGGACTTCTGACATTACATTGTGCCAGGAGATGGAAAATCTGAACCTAGGAATGATTCAGCAGGGGACTTCAAATCACTTGAAGCTAGAGTCAGTCATCTTACAAAGCATAATTGACGCACAAAAGAGTGATGAGGGTATGAAGCATATACGTGAGAAGATAGAAACTGGAAAAGCCAAGTGCTTTAGGAAAGACGATCAAGGTGTTGTATGGTTCAAAAACCGCATAGTTGTGCCAAAGAATGAAGAAGTCCGCCAGCAAATTCTAGATGAAGCCCATCTTAGTCGCTATTCTATTCATCCTGGAAGCACTAAGATGTATCATGATTTAAAACAACATTATTGGTGGATAAAGAGAAGATTGAAATCGCATGCTATGTGGCTAGATGTGACACTTGTAAGCGTGTCAAGGCCATACACATGAAGGCTGCTGGTCCATTACAATCCTTACCTATCCCAACATGGAAATGGGAAGATATAAGCATGGACTTCATTGTGGGATTACCCAGAACTGCAAAGGGGTATGACTCTATCTGGGTTATTATTGATCGGCTCACAAAAATTGCTCATTTTCTGCCAGTCAAGACAGTTCACCCAGTTGCTGTTTATGCCCAATTGTACATTGCTCGTATTCTCAGTTTGCACGGTATTCCGAAGACTATAGTGTCGGATCGTGGACCACAATTTGTAGCCAAGTTTTGGGAAGCACTTCACGAATCCTTGGGTACTAAGTTGCTCCACAGTTCGGCCTATCATCCTCAGACCAGTGGGCAGACTGAGAGGGTCAATCAAATACTTGAAGATATGCTACAAGCATGTATTATGGAGTTCCCACAAAAATGGGATGAATGTTTACCTTTAGCGGAGTTCTCATATAATAATAGCTATCAAGAAAGCATCAAGATGGCACCCTTTGAAGCTTTATATGGACGACGATGTCGTACTCCGCTAAATTGGTCTGAACCTGGTGAAAGGTCTTTCTTCAGGCCTGATATGGTGAAAGAGACCGAAGAAAAGGTTCATAGAATCATTCATCATTTGAAGAAAGCTCAAGCTCGACAGAAAAGTTACGCAGACAAGCGACGACAACCCTTATATTTTCTAGTAGGGGATTATGTCTACCTGAAGGTTTCACCAATGAAGGGTGTATCGCGTTTCGGGGTTAAAGGAAAGCTTGCACCTCGGTACATTGGACCATTCTCTATACTTGAGCAATGTGGACCAGTGGCAGACCGACTTCAACTACCCGAAACCTTGTCTGCTATACATAATGTGTTCCACGTGTCTCAGTTGAAGAAATGTCTTCGGGTTCCAGATCGAACCATTGAAGTGACAGATGTTGTCCTAGAGCCGGACTTGACATATTCTGAGCACCCCATTCGAGTCTTGGATCAAAAGGGCAGGGTTACCCGGAGAAAAACTCACAAGTTTTACAAGATACAGTGGAACCAACATTCTGAAGATGAGGCTACATGGGAAACTCAAGACTTTCTAGACAAGAATTTCCCAGGCTTTTTAGCCTCATGTAATTTGTAAAGTGTATATACATGTTGTAATAAAGGAATGAGCCCCAAACCACCCCTGCATTGTACCAAAACTCAGGAAATAAAAATGTGAAGCATTTCCTTTTCCACTACTTATCCTAGGACTCTTAATCTCGGGACGAGATTCTTTTATGGGGGGAAGGATGTAACACCCCTGGTGTTACTGTAACTAAAACTTGAGCATAACATCATCAGCATTAGCATTTCATGTGTTTGATACACCTAGAATGCATTCACTAGGTAAAGATCTCAAACAAGTTGTATTGTTATGGTGTTTTGCAAATAGAACCCTGGAGTAGGATACTTAACCCTAAATGGGGGTTAGAAGGGTAAAACAGGACCCAAATAGAGAAAACCCCAAAGATTAAGTGAAATAATCATAAAATGTTACCAAGGATGGACCTACATTACATTTACATCCCTGAGATAGCAAAAACCCTAATTGGAACCCTAGAAAACCCTAAACCTCAACCCTAGGGGGTTAAGTGCAAAATCAGTGCACTTTTGGGCTAAAGTGCAAAAACCATGACAATAAGGTATCCTAAGTCAAATGGTTCACAAATATGTGAATTTGCAAGCTAAACCCTGAATTTTGGACCTATTTGCAAAAAGGACCCCATTCGTGTTCTTGAGCTAAGTCTGAAAATTCAGTGTTTGAGCTCAACTTTGGAGCTTTGTAACTTTTAAATTCTAAGGTTTTTTCCCTAGGTCACCACATCAATATTGTAGACCTATCAAAGGAGAATAACTTTGCTTAAGAATGTAAGCATAGTTGTTATGAAGAAATGGAAGAAAAACACACTCAAAGTCGAGATGTCAGGCTATTGGAGTCTGAAATTCAGACTAACAGTGGTACTGGGTCATCTTTGGAGCTCTACAGATCAAGAACTTCAAGGAATTTGCCCCAAGTCGATATAGCAAAGTTGTAGATCTTTTGTAGTAGAACAACTTTGCTATAGATGTTTGGGCTTGGTACCATAGAAGATTTGGAGAAATCTGGACCTGAACTTGCTCTGTCAGGTCGTCTGATGGTGACTCCCATAGTACAGTACCTAAACAAGATCAGGTTAAAACGTAGCTCGCCGTCGATGATCGCCGCCACGATTCGTGCCACCGCCGTCCTGCTTCGTGCGCAGTATGGAGTGGATAACACCGGGGGTGGATAACTCGTACGTGGCGCCATTCCCCGAGTCCAACCAGAGTCCTCACCGGCGGCCATCGTGACTAGTAAATTTTGCCACAGTGGCACTCATGTCATGATCTCCCTCACTGTGTCTCCTACCGACATGGTCGGCATGCGCTCGCGATGCTATCCGTGGCCGTGAGGTGATCGCCAGACCGCCACGGCTATAAATAGCCCTGTGATTCCCGGCGAGGCACGACCATCACACACACCGTGGGTTGAATCGAAGCCAAATTCGCGCTGTCTCTGCCCCCTCCTCTCAAATTGATTGTGCGTAGTAAAACTAGAACCTCTTGCGGCCGTGTAGCCCCAAGCTCTGTCCTCAATTCCACCCGAGCACGCCGCGACGCCATTTTCCCCGAAATCTGATTGCCGCGCCACCGAGAACCGCTCACCCGTGGCCAGCCCGCTCTGGTAAGACGCTGTCCAATTCAAGTATTGTTTTCATGGCTCTGCATGCTAGTGAAGCTTACTGACGGCGTTTCGACCCCGGGGGGTCCCTGGACCGACGAGTAAATTGTCGCTGCGTGTCCCAGCCCAGATGGGTCGACGCGAGATGGAGCACAAGGGGGGAAAACCAGTGAGGGGAAACCGCGGCCTTGTGTTGTCCTGCGCCTAGGGCAGATGCGCTTGCAGTAGGGGGTTACAAGCGTTCGCGAGGGAGAGAGAGAGGGTGTGAGACTGCGTGCCAGCCCATTCTCCCGCGCGACCACCCTAGACGTAAGGAGAGGGTCCAGGTGTACAACGGGGGGTGTAGCAGTGTGCTAACGTGTCTAGCAGAGAGGAGCCAGAGCCCTATGTACATGCCGACGTGGCTGTCGGAGAGGTGTTGGAGCCCTGTTCATGCGGCGTCGTGGCCGTCGGAGGAGCGCTTGAGCCCTGTAGAAGCACAGCTGTCGGGGCTGTCGGATCCTTGCTGACGTCTCCTTGCTTCCGTAAGGGGCTGAGAACCGCCGTCGTCATGGAGCACGCGGGGTGCCAACATTACTTGTTTTACCGGGGCGAGCCAGATGGGACGCCAGTCTTGTTCCCCATAGCCTGGGCTAGCTAGGGGTAGGGTAATGATGGCCCCCCTTGTGGCGTGGTCGGCCCGAGCGAGGTGGTGACTCTTCCGAGGTCGAGGTTGAGTCCGAGCCCGGGGGTCGAGCGAGGCGGAGACCGTCGTCCGGAGGTCGAGGTTGAGTCCGAGCCCGGGGGTCGGGCGAGGCGGAGACCGTCGTCCGAGGTCGAGGTTGAGTCCGAGCCCGGGGGTCGGGCGAGGCGGAGACTGTCTTCCGGAGTCGAGGTTGAGCCCGAGCCCTGGGGTCGGGTGAGGCGGAGACCATCGTTCGAGGTCGAGGCGGAGTCCGAGCCTTGGGGTCGGGCGAGGCGGAGATTCCTATGGCGCCCGAGGCTGGACTTGGTTGCTGTCAGCCTCACCCTAGCGGGTGGCACAGCAGTCGGAGCAGCGCAGGCGGCGCTGTTTTCCTGTCAGGTCAGTCAGTGGAGGGGCGAAGTGACTGCGGTCACTTCGGCCTTGTCGACTGGAGAGCGTGCGTCAGGATAAGGTGTCAGGCGATCCTTGCATTGAATGCTCCTGCGATCCGGTCGGCTGGCGAGGCGATCTGGCTAAGGTTGCTTCTCCGTGAAGCCTGCCCGAACTGGGCCTCGGGCGAGTCGAAGGTGCGTCCGTTGCTTGAGGAGACCCTCGAGCGAGGCGCGAATCTACCTTGGTCTACCGTTCCTGCTCAAGGCTGGGCTCGGATGAGGCGAGATCGTGTCCCTTAAGTGGACGGAGCTTTGACCGGAATTGCGCCCATCAGGCCTTTGCAGCTTTGTGCTGATAGGGGTTACCAGCTGAGATTAAGAGCCTTAGGGGTACCCCTAATTACGGTCCTCGACAGTAGCCCCCGAGCCTCAAAGGGAGTCTGGGTACTCGCTTGGAGGCTTTGTCGCACTTTTTTGCAAGGGGACCGGCCTTTCTCGGTTGCATTTTGTTCCGGTGGGTGCGCGCGAGCGCACCCACCAGGTGTACCCCCGAGGCCTCGGAGGAGTGGTTTGACTCCTTCGAGGTCTTAATGCCTTTTGTGATGCCTCGGCTGGTCTGATTGTTCCCTCATGCGAACTGGTCGTTGCCCGGGTGCATAGTCAGGTTCCGAGTTCTCGGGCTGGTATATTGACACTGTCAACAGTTTGGCCGGAGCCGGGTTTGCGAGAGCAGCCCCCGAGCCACTGCACAGGGCGAGAGGACGGTCAAGGGCAGACTCGGCTTTTTTCATACGCCCCTGCGTCGCCTTTCCGCAAGGAGGAGGGGGGAAAGCGCCATGTTGCCCTCGGAGGGCGCCGAACATGGTGTCTCCAGTGAGTTGCTAACGGGTGATCCGAGTGGACGCCCGTGCCCCGTTCGATAAGGGTCAGCTAGTGGCCCAGAGGCGCGCTCCAAAAGTACCTGCAGGAGATTTGCTGGACCCGGTCCCGTTCGATAGGGTCCGAGGGCTCGATGCCTCCCTCTGATGGGATTCCGTTACAGAATCGCTCCTGCTGGTCTCAGAAATGTCCTAGGGTACCTCGGGAGCGTAGCCCGAGCCTTGGTTATGTATCGAACGTACCCAGAGTCATTCCTCACTCTGCGTGCTCTGGGGCGACTGTCGAACCCGTCGGGGGGCCAGCCTACGAACCCCTAATCAGTAGTGGGCGCGGAGCCCGAGTGGCCTAAGGCTACTGTCGAACCCTTCCGAGGGGCCAGCCTTCGAACCTCTGACCAGTAGTGGGCGCGGAGCCCGAGTGCTTTGAGGCGGCTGTCGAACCCTTCCGAGGGGCCAGCCTTCGAACCTCTGATCAGTAGGGGGGCTCGGGGCCCGCTTCCTTCGCAGAGAAGGATCCCTTTCGGAGTATCCCCCTTTCCCGGTCCCTGTAGCAAGAGAGAGAAAGGGGAAGAGGAAAAGGATACGAAACTGAATGACATGGCGCACCTTTTTTGACGCGGTCATTTTGGCGGAGGTGAAGCGTCACCCGCTTCGCCTGCCAAAGGTGTCGCCTGCCCTGCCGCAGAGTTAATGCCACGGGACGAGTGGTTCGCGGGGCAGCCGTTGCGTGGGCCGTTCGAGGAACGAAACACGGGCATGTCGTCTTCGCACCGTGGGAGAGGGCTCTCTCGCTATTCCAGGAGAGGACGTGAGCCTGCAGACGATTTGACTGCTGCTCCCGCCCGCCTGCTGCCGCCATTACTGCCGGCCCACTTCTGGCCATATCGACCGTCGCGCCTCCTCCCGCGGCAGACTGACCCATGACCGGCATGCCTGGTTGGCACTGTTGGGTCATGCGTAGGGTTGCCTCGAGTCGCGGCACCGATTCCGTAGTCGAGAAGGCGCGGCGCTGGCGCAAGTGGCGCTGCAGTTTTTTGCACGTAGTAACCGGCGCGCCGGTTACATGACGTGTGGGCCTGGGCTTCCATGCTGGATGCGTCGAAGTCGAAAGGGTGCGCCCCCTTGGTGCAGTTGCATGCCGCCTGCATGGTGGTCCGCCCTTTCACCCGCTGGTCTGGGCGAAGACGGAGGAATGCTTGTAACCGCTGGGCGGTTACACGCTCCGCGCGCGGCGGTTTGGCTTCTTCTGTCCTGGGGCAGCTTGCATGTCGCGTGGGGCCCAGCCCCCGTGTCGTAGGGGGAGGACCTTGGAGCGTGCTGGTGAAGATTCAGTCCTCGACGGCTGAGGACGCGAGCGGGGAGAGTCGCCTTTAAAAATGGATCGACCTCCTGCGCGGTAGCCATGCCTTCGCACCTCCCTCATGCGTCGCGCCCTTCCGCCTTCCGAGCCCCTGGATGGGGAGCGCCCGCGTTGTCTTCGTCTTGTTGTGGAAGGAGCGCAACCTTGTGGAGGTTGGTACCTTTCAGCCATCTCTCGGCTTCAAGGATTTTCGTCGTGCAGCCCGGCTGCATTCCCCCACCAATGGGCAGTTTGGTGGAGAGAAGCGAGCCGGGCTGCGGCCTCTGCCCCGCCCTCAGCTTCAAGGATTTTCGTCATCCGGGCTGAGGCGGAGGAGCGCACCAAGTGGGGGGTTGCCTCCGCATGGGCCGGTAACCCTTTTCTTCCCCCAGCGTTTGGGGGAGAAAGGCATCCTCCAGCCCTGCGGAGGAAGGCGAACTGCTGCTGCCCAGCCAGGGTGCAGCATTCCGTCCTCTGTTCGGGCGGTGGTCGCGCCACGTACGGGCTAGCCACGTCCAGGTCTTCCTCGCGCCGATAGCCGTGCCAGAGGGTTGCCCAGCATGTCGTACGCCGCGAGGGCGGTGCTCATGTTCTGGGGCGGCCTCGGTGAGGGCGGAAGTGAGGAAGACCTGCCGGTGCGCTTTGGGGCGGCCGGCGCCCGCTGGTGCGGTGTTGGCGGACAGGTGGACGCCGCCGTCGATGCTGAGGTGGTGGCAGCCGGAGAAGGTTTCTCTACCGACGAGATCGCCAACTCCGCCTGCACTCCTGGGCCTCTGTCTCCCTGGCTTGAATGGCTGGTTCTCGTCCTTGCACTACACTACAGTTCACTTACAGCGACCTACGGTTGGTTGCTAAAACGGCCTTCAGCGACCTACGGTTGGTCGCTAAAAACTTTTAGCGACCCATAAGGATGGTCGCTGTAAGTGCCGTCGCTAAAGGCTTTAGCGACCGACATCTTTTTAGCGACCGACCGTTCGTTGCTAATATTATATATTTAGCGACCAACTGTGGTTTGTTGTACTATAGATTTAGCAACCAATCGTGAGTCGTTATACTATACATTTAGCAACCAACAGAAAGTTGCCCCTAGTTATAGTCATTAATAATGATAATATACCATTAATTAGCATTCAACAACTGTTATATATACAAAAGCATCACAAATCACCAATTTTTATACACATAATCACATAGATATACGAATTTAATTAGTATTGCACAATGATAGATCCACATCACATAAACCATCAACAAGCACCACAACAAAATCATTCACAAAACCTACACATGTTATTATGTTTTGCACATATTTGCAAACACTTTACAAAATCACTCACAAAAGTACTAACGCTTCAAGTGATTCGCAAAAGCCTTCACAAAAGCACTCCAACTTCTTGTATCCTCTTGTTTTAAGGCACAAGCTTGTAGGGGTTGTGATGTCGCCACTTACTTGATGCGCTAACAAGACATTTCCTTCACCAAAGCCATCTTCAACACTTCGCCCATAAAAAAGATCAATTCTCTTTTTCAATAGCCTGTCTGCACAAGTGATAATTGCAATAAGTAACATGATATGTTAACCAGAAGGTATGCTAGCACCACAAACGACCAAAGAAGATGGTATGCTAGGAAAGATATAAGCATGGGGAAAACCAACGTGGGGAAAAGTATAAAGTACCAGGAGTGGGTTTCTTTAAAGATTCTTCTTCAACCACAGACCACTCTTTCTCTAATGTTTGCACCTTGTTATCCAATAGTTCCTGTGTGTGAGAATGGAGGATGTTAAATTTAGTCAGGTCAGGTGCAGAAATCATGACATGTAACTATTTCATGCAACATTGGAAAGAATAAATTTGACACCTAGGTAGCGCAAGCATCTATTAAAGTTCTCTCATGATGTGCGTGCAGCAATTACCAACCTACGGATCTAAAACTACTGGTGTATCACAAAACAACAACAAACTTTCTACCATAATACATATCTATGGTATAGCATGAAAATGCCCTCCTAAAAAACTAACTACACGAACATTTTCAGGGAGTAGTGATGGCAAATCTAGGTATTAATTATTAATTTCTGGTAGGGTAATAAAGTTAAAGAAATTTATAACTGCTTAAATATGCGAGTAGAAGCAATATTACCGTTGGTTCAGACACTTACTCACCGGGCGGCTGTCACTACATAACTAAGAGGCCAAAAGTTGTACGAGGAATGGGACTCTCTACTTCTAATTAATCCAAATGAAATGGGACTCTCTGTGCATTCCTTTACCTCCACATCTGCCTACCTCTTGCACCATCGTTGTTTCTCTCGTGCGGAATTCCAAGGCTGGGTTAAAAAAACACGGAACACCCCTCACCCTTGTTGGCCTGTTCTTCCACTGACGCAGCTGCAGAGATATAAGTAACCTGCAGCCACATCCTGGTTGCTCCTGGACAGATAACCTATGCGGATGGGGCCTTCAGGGTGTTTTCGCGATCCTGCAGCGAGAAAATCTCTTCTTTAATACCCGGGGTGGTCTATCCCCCAAGGACTGAGTCTGACATCCCGGAAAACCCTTGCAACAAATAATTTAAGATATTGAAACATTCTGAGAAAAGCGACGAAGCATTGCCGCAGCAAGTGCTCCATGGAGTAGAGGTCCTGTTGGCCAGGCTGCTGTTACTGCACATGGCACCTAAGCTTGTGTCAACTTGATGATGACACAATCACCTCCAGGGATGCTCTTCCTCTTCCCCTTGACCTACTCCTTGACCCATGAGGAAGCAGGAGCAGCCGAACAGGACAGGGTCAGCAGCCCAGCAACCATGATGGACAACTTCTTCATGTTAAGAGTGGTGGTGGCATTGATAGGGGGCGTGTATGCTGCCATTTGGTTCCTGCCAGGTCAGATCTCTAGCATCTCGAATTTGGCATAAACAACACTAGATTGGTGCTTGAAGAGATGAGGTGTGAGGAGAGAGGAGAGCACGGGAGGAGATAGAAGCAAATGGGGAATCAGAGAGGGATGAGGTGTGTCGAGCAGGGGTATAATAAAAAGCTAGTGGTGGTGGTGGAGGTTTGATGGTGGAAATTGTATGTTTTAATTGATTGGAGAAGTGGTCCTATGTGGAAGGAGTGGCCAATGCATCGGACACACGACGAGGAGCATTTCCACAGGTCCATTCATGTTCCTTTGCAGCCAACATTTTGGTATAAAGAAAGCCATGCATAAAGCTGTCTGATGTGAGGCAATTTACTCAGTTCCAAGAGTATATACCGGTTTGCGTGGCAAAACAAGCTCTGTGCAATTCATTGTCCTTTTTGGCATAACGCATACCAAATGATTAGTACATTTTATAAGGCACGTTTTGACTAAAACTGAAACTAAGAAGTTTATATGGCTATATAATTGCTGGTTCTGGAGATATGAGTGATGATAATATGAGTGGATGGTCATGAATAAATCATTAGGACAGAATGTGGTATAAGGGCAGAAGGAAGGAATTAGCATTAATTCTGCACACATAGCATATACTTCCTCCATTCCAAATTGTAAGTGGTTCTGACTTTTCTAGATACACAGTTATTGTTATTGTATCTAAACATAATGTATAGTGATAGCTACATATCTAGAAAAGCTAGAACGACTTACAATTTGGAACAGAGGGAGTATTTTGGAGGAAAATTGGAAGGTACCATAACATGACATATACAGCAGCCCAGACAATGTAAATTAAAAGGGATATGGAAGCATGACATTCACCTATGACTCACCAAAACATGCTTCCCATTGATCGAGCACTGAACTCCTTTGCCAGATACTGCAGAGAAGTCTTCAGCTTCAAGCAGCCACTGGGATAATACCTTGTCTTTTCGTTGCTCAATGCCATCTTTTGATGAAGGAAGCTTGCCAAAGAAATGGAAATGCAATGCATAGTCCAAAATAGCTTTGGCAAGAGGATTCTCATTGCTTGCCTGAGTACAGAGCCAAAGCACAAATATCACGTGCATCAATACAAAGTAGCAAAAAAACATGAGAATGCAAAACATGTCATATTGGTTCCAATAGAGCATCCAAAACAACAGAAAGCAAACTATTTTTGAAATTCCTTGGTATTACTCTAAGGAATAGTTGTAGATCAATTCAGACTAACCTCTGCCGATGCAACCAGCGTGAGGAAATCTCCTAGGTCCATTCCCGAGAAAACCTTTACAGCTGTTACAACAGCCTTTCCTTGTGTTAGTGTCCCTGTTTTATCAAAAACCACATAATAGAAGGTGGGGATTGGAGTGGATTAAATCACTTCCTAATCAAAAATAAATAGTACGCACTATTGATGGGCTTACATTTCAGAAAACAGAGTACCCACAGCTTCAGTTTATCGCCCGCATCTGCAGAAGAAATCATCCCAGAGTTAGAGGCAGGGTTCGTTGTAAAGCAGTTCGTCTAGAACTAGATACGAGATTGAATCGGAGCTAAAATATTAGAGAGAATTTATTACCCACATTCCTTGAAAAAGGTGACATGCATGGAGGAAATATGGCACATTAATCATGCGTGTGAGATTGGAAACTTCAAGAACAGAACACAGACTTAATAATCATGCATGGAGGAAATATGGCACACATGGGACTACATTTCAGGATTCATGGCAGATCAGTGCAAGAAGTCAGAAAAATCCAATGTTAAACTTATCTATAAAATTAAGCGGTGGCATCGCCAGCCTGCAACTGAAACCATAAGATGTTCACAGAGACACATAGCAAAAAAGAATTAGGATCGGGATGTACTCGAGACTCACCAGATGAAATGGAAGGCGCGCACACAGGAAGTGGACGTTGCAGAGGATGCGAAGAGGTGTGGATCTCCCTGTATTCCATATTACGACGAGGTGCTAGGATAAGGAGCGGACGCGTCATCGACAGAGGGCTGCAAGAAACGACATCGATTTATAGGTTTGTCATTACATCAAACACAAGGCATGCAGGGACAGTGAGGTCTCACCGGGGTTTGACGACACCGCAACCGGGCTGTCCAAAAAAACCACGGAGCCGACGACGTGCTGCTCGACCACTACCAAGGCGCTGTTACCGGCTTCAAGTGAGGAGAGGGCACCGAGCTGGTCCCTAGCAAGCAGCAAAAGGGAGCTGAGGCATCCATGGCTGGAGGGTAGGGGGATGGAGGGTTGGCGTCCAGAACATGGGGGGAGCTGCAGGTGGAGGAGCAGAGGAGGCGCCGAGTTGCAGAGATGAGGGTGAGAGGAGCAGCAGCCATGGGGTGGCGACCTGTGAGCTACGGCGAGGGAGGAGCTCGAGCAGAGCCGGTGGCGCGCTGGCGCGGAGAAAACATGGGGACGGAGCCACGACACAGGAGCGCGCGGGATCCGGCAAGGCCACGGCCTGGGCGAGCTGCAGAGATGCGGGAGAGAGGAGCAAAGATGAGGCTGGCGCCGGCGTTCAGGAGCAGCGGCTAGTGGAGCTCAGCGCCGTGGAGGAGCAGAGAGCACCATGGTTGGGGGAGACGCCATGGGGGAGCTCGGCCAGGGGCTTTGGCGGTCGAGTTTGGTACCATGGGCGGCGGCGTGCAGGAGAGGCTGAGTAGGGAGAGATGGAGATGTCGAGAAACTGTTAGGGCGGTGGAAAGGATAAAAGGAAATTCATATTTTTCTATCCTCAATTCTTTTTTTAAAACAAATTCATGTGCACATATCTAGTTTCTAGGGTTTGTTAGAGTCTAAATGAGTAGTCCCAACATATTTCAGACTACATGTTTTATTTTCTTCCGGGTTAAGAAACAGAGGACTAAACTAATTACAAATCATTAGACTTTCTTTGTTTAGTAGGCCTTTAGATGGGCTTTGGTGACTAAATAACAAACACAAAAATCACGTACCCCTATAGCGACCCACCATCAGTCACACACTTACCTCTATAACGACCGACCATAAGTCGTTAAATTTCTAGACTTTTAGCGACCCACAGACCGTCGCTATAAACGCATTTAGCGACCAACCGTTGGTCCATAACTTTTAGCGACCAACTGTCGGTCCCTAATAAGGGTCGCTAAAGATCAACCGTCGTGTAGTGTTGGTGGGCAAGAACTTTTCCGCCGCAGCGTTTGCCCTGAAGCCGTTGCTGCAGCTGTCTTGCTGCCCGGGACAGAGGTCGTTGCCGCTGCTGTCGGAGCGGGCGGCAGTGAGCCGCTTGGAGTTCCTCGTCCCGCGGGCCTCCTGGTATGGAGGTTGTTCATACCCGCGGGAACAGAACTGTAGTCCCGTTTGTAATGGCATCTTGAGTGTCGGCGTATGTTCATTGCGGCTGTCGGGGCCTGAACATCTGTGTATTTGGGCGTAAAGCCGTGTTTCTTCCCCATTTCGTGCACCAGGACTCGCCTGTCGGCTAGCTGGACTGCTTAACCAAGTGTGAGTTGCCCTGTGCGGAAGGTGACGAGTGAGGTATCCGTATCCCAAAGGCGTAGGAGTCCCTCGGCTCGGTCGGCCTTGCCGCTCGAGGCTTCTCTTGCTTAGTGAAGGAACCCTCAGTTGCTCTGCGATGAGCTGAAGCCGGATCGGAGGCAGCGGTGTCAGCATGGACAGAGGCGGAGTCGGCTGGAGAAGAAACTTCGTCGGCCCAGGAGTAGGGGACTTCCCAGGCCGAGGGGGCATTGCAGTGGCGGCTGGGACCTGGCCAGGTCGTCCACTGGCGGGACCAACCCTAGAGTCGGGCTGCCGAGGCCATGAGCCGGGCTGGTGTCCTCGGGGGACAGCTGGCTGAGGCTATGGAGCGGCCGGTCCGGCCGTCTACTTGGGCCGGGTTCCTGGAGGAGACCCTAGCGGCGATGGCCCAGGCGCGGTGCTGACATCTTTCTTCGAGGTGGAGATCCTCCGACCGTGTTGCTGTCCGAGGCCGGGTCGGATTCTGCCGAAGGTGGAGTCGATGCCGAGGGTGCTATTGCTCCCCCTACCGACGTCTGAACCTGCAGGAACAATTTGTCTATAGTGTGCGTATGTTTCTTGTGGCCGCCGAGGCCAAAACATACCGTCGTTGTGTTGTAAAGCTGCATTTCTTTTCCCCTTGTTTTGAGTATCAGGACTTGTTCGTTGGTAACAGAATCGTTTATCCGAGCGAGAGTTACTTATCGCAGAAGGTGATGAGTGAGGTATCCGTATCCCGGAGGCGTAGGAATCCCTTGGCTCGGTCGGCCTTGCCTGCTTACATGTACTCTTACTTGTCCGTAGGATTCTGTTATCGATATAGTCGAGATGGCATGAAAAATCGTTTCGGCAGAAAAAGTTTTCGAGCGTTAAGACTTGTTCGGACAGCGGAATCCCTTATCCGAGCGTGAGTTACTTATCGCAGAAGGTGATGAGTGAGGTATCCATATCCCGGAGGCGTAGGAGTCCCTCGGCTCGGTCGGCCTTGCCTGCTTACGTGTACTCCGTCGTTTTCAGGACTCCACTATCGAAGCAGTCAAAAAGCACGAAAGATGTTCTGGCAGAAAGACTTTTTTCGAGGAAAATGTTGACGCAGAGGGGGTTACCCCCTTCTAGCCCCCGAGGGAGGGTCAGGCTTTGCCGAGGCAAGGCTGACCCTTCCTTGAAGGTTAGACTTTGCTTGTGTAAGTGAACGAGGTACATGAATGACTTGAAAACATCTTAAGGGTAGAAGCGACGTAGTTGTCGGATGTTCCAAGCGTTGTTGTAGACCTCGCCTTGACTGTTGGCCAGCTTGTATGTTCCGGGCTTCAGAATTTTGGCGATGATGAACGGCCCTTCCCAGGGAGGCATGAGCTTGTGGCGCCCTCGGGCGTCTTGTCGTAGCCGAAGCACCAAGTCGCCCACCTGGAGGTCTCAGGACTGAACCCCTCGGGCGTGGTAGCATCGCAGGGACTGCTGATACCGCGCCGAGTGTAGTAAGGCCATGTCCCGAGCCTCTTCCAGCTGGTCAAGTGAGTCTTCTTGGTTTGTCTGGTTGCTTCGGGCGTCGTATGCCCTTGTCCTCGGGGAGCCGTATTCTAAGTCTGTGGGCAAGATGGCCTCGGCCCCATAGACTAGAAAAAACAGCGTGAAGCCCGTGGCTCGGCTTAGCGTCATCCTCAGACTCCAGACCACCGAGGGGAGTTCCTTCATCCACCGCCTGCCGAACTTGTTGAGGTCGTTGTAGATCCTCGGCTTGAGTCCTTGTAGAATCATGCCGTTGGCACGCTCTACCTGCCCATTCGTCATGGGGTGAGCTATGGTGGCCCAGTCCACCTAGATGTGGTGGTTCTCGCAGAAGTCCAGGAACTTTCTGTCAGTGAACTGGGTGCCGTTGTCGGTGATGATGGAGTTCGGGACCCCGAAGCGATGGATGATGTTGGTGAAGAACGCCACCGCCTGTTCGGACCTGATGCTGTTTAGGGGTCGGACCTCGATCCACTTGGAGAATTTGTCGATGGCGATCAGCAGGTGCGTGAAGCCCCGGGGTGCCTTCTGCAAGGGACCGACGAGGTCCAGACCCCACACAGCAAACGACCAGGTGATGGGTATTTTTTGCAAGGCCTGAGCGGGCAGGTGGGTCTGCCTTGCGTAGAATTGACACCCTTGGCAGGTGCGTACAATCCTAGTGGCGTCGGCCACCGCAGTTGGCCAGTAGAAACCCTGTCAGAAGGCGTTTCCCACGAGGGCCCGAGGTGCTGCGTGGTGACCGCAAGCCCCCGAGTGTATTTCTTGCAATAACTCCTGACCTTCGGCGATGGATATGCACCGCTGGAGGATGCCTAAGGGGCTGTGGAGGTAGAGCTCCTTTTTGTCACCCAGCAAGACGAACGACTTGGTGCGCCGCGCCAGTCGCCGAGCTTTGGCTCTGTCGAGGGGTAGC
Source organism: Zea mays (assembly GCF_902167145.1). Taxonomy (NCBI): domain Eukaryota; kingdom Viridiplantae; phylum Streptophyta; class Magnoliopsida; order Poales; family Poaceae; genus Zea; species Zea mays. The sequence continues at coordinate 237,104,275 of NC_050097.1, read as the reverse complement.
TCTCCTCGGTGGAGATATTGCAGGTATGGGGTCTGCCAGTTTCGATTAGGCGTGACCCCATTCCGCTCTTCCTCGACGCGCAGTGCCTCACCCTCGGGGGCCGAGGGTGCCTCGGGCGAGGCTGAGGCTACCTCGGGCTGAGCTGAGGGCGCCTCGGGCTGAGCCGAGGATGCCTCGGGCAAAGCCGAGGCCTTCTCGGGCTCGGGAGTGTCGTCGGTCTTGACCGAGGGTTGATGTAGGTCTCGGGAGAAGACGTCCGGAGGAACCGTTGTCCACCCCGAGGCTATCTTAGCCAGCTCGTCTGCAGTCTCGTTGTATCGTCAAGCGATGTGGTTGAGCTCGAGCCCATAGAACTTGTCCTCCAGGCGCCGAACCTCGTCGCGGTAGGCTTCCATCTTCGGGTCGTGGCAGTGGGAGTTCTTCATGACTTGGTCGATGACAAGCTGCGAGTCGCCACGAGCGTCGAGGCGCCGAACCCCTAGCTCGATGGCGATACGCAACCCGTTAACCAGAGCCTCATACTCGGCCACGTTGTTGGACGCCGGGAAATGGAGGCGCAGCACGTAGCGGAGGTGCTTCCCGAGGGGTGAGATGAAGAGCAGGCCCGTGCCCGCTCCTGTTTTCATCAGTGACCCATCGAAATACATGGTCCAGAGTTTCGGTTGGATCGGAGCTGCTGGAAGCTGGATGTCGACCCATTCAGCCACAAAGTCTGCCAAGACTTGGGACTTGATGGCCTTCCGAGGGGCGAACAAGATTGTCTCGCCCATGATCTCCACTGCCCACTTTGCAATCCTACCCGAGGCCTCTCGGCACTAGATGATCTCCCCCAGGGGGAAGGATGACACCACAGTCACCGGATGAGACTCGAAGTAGTGTCGCAACTTTCGCCGTGTCAGAATTACCGCGTACAACACTTCTAAATTTGCGGGTAGCGGATTTTGGTCTCGGACAGTACCTCACTAATGAAGTAGACCAGCCTCTGGATGGGCAATTGTGCCCTTCTTCTCGTCTCTCGACCACGATCGCGGCGCTGACCACCTGAGTGGTAGCGGCGACGTAGATCAAGAGGGCTTCTCCGGCAGCGGGGGGCACCAGGTTGGGCGCGCTTGTAAGGAGCGCCTTCAAGTTTCCGAGGGCTTCCTCGGCCTCGGGGGTCTAAGTGAAGCGCTCGGTCTTCCTTAAGAGGCGATACAGGGGCAGGCCTCTTTCACCGAGGCGCGAGATGAAGCGGCTCAGAGCCGCAAGGCATCCCATGACCCTCTGCACTCCTTTCAAGTCCTTGATAGGCCCCATGTTGGTGATGGCCGCGATTTTCTCTGGGTTGGCCTTGATGCCCCGCTCGGAGACGATGAACCCCAGGAGCATGCCTCGGGGGACTCCGAAGACACACTTCTCGGGATTGAGTTTTACGCTTTTCGCCATGAGACACTCAAATGTCGTTTCAAGGTCAGAGAGGAGGTCGGAGGCTTTCCTCGTCTTGACTACGATGTCGTCGACGTAAGCCTGGACCGTTCGGCCAATGTGCTGTCCGAACACGTGGTTCATGCACCTTTGGTATGTCGCACCCACATTCCTCAAACCAAATGGCATAGTAATGTAGCAGTACATGCCAAAAGGTGTGATGAAAGAAGTCACGAGCTGGTCGGACTCTTTCATCCTGATTTGGTGATACCCCGAGTAGGCATCGAGGAATGACAAGTTTTCGCACCCAGCAGTGGAATCCATGATTTGATCGATGCGAGGCAGAGGGTAGGGAACCTTCAGACATGCTTTGTTTAGACCAGTGTAGTCTACACATATCCGCCATTTCCCACCTTTCTTTCTCACAAGCACAGGGTTGGCTAGCCATTCGAGATGGAATACCTCTTTGATGAACCCTGCAACCATTAGCTTGTGGATCTCCTCGCCTATGGCTCTGCGCTTTTCTTCGTCGAATCGGCGCAGAGGCTGCTTCACGGGTCGGGCTCTAGCTCGGATATCCAGTGAGTGCTCGGCGACTTCCCTCGATATGCTAGGCATGTCCGAGGGACTCCACGCAAAAACCTCGGCGTTCGCGCGGAGAAAGTCGACGAGCACTGCTTCCTATTTGGGGTTGAGCTCGGAGCCGATCCGGATCTGCTTGGAGGCGTCATTGCTGGGGTCGAGAGGGACAGACTTAACCGCCTCTGCTGGTTCAAAGTTGCCGGCGTGGCGCTTCGCATCTGGCACCTCCTTGGGGAGGCTCTCCAGGTCGACGATGAGGGCCTCGGATTCGGCGAGGGCCTCGGCGTACTCCACGCACTCCATGTCACATTCGTATGCATGTCGGTACATGGGGCCGACGGTGATAACCCCGTTGGGGCCCGGCATCTTGAGCTTGAGGTAGGTGTAGTTGGGGACGGCCATGAACTTGGCATAGCATGGTCTCCCCAGCACCGCGTGGTAGGTTCCTCGGAACCCGACCACCTCGAACGTGAGGGTTTCCTTCCAGAAGTTGGAGGGAGTCCCAAAGCAGACGGGCAGATCAAGTTGTCCAAGGGGCTAGACGCGCTTCCTAGGAATGATCCCGTGAAAGGGCGTCGCGCCGGCCCGGATCGAGGACAGATCGATATGCAGGAGCCCGAGGGTGTCGGCATAGATGATGTTGAGGCTGCTGCCTCCGTCCTGAGGACCTTGGTAAGCCTGACGTTGCTGATGACAGGATCAACAACGAGCGGGTACTTCCCCGGGCTCGGCACGCGGTCGGGGTGGTCGCCTTGGTCGAAGGTGATGGGCTTGTCGGACCAGTCTAGGTAGACTGGCGCCGCCACCTTCACCGAGCAGACCTCCCGGCACTCTTGCTTGCGGTGCCGAGCCGAGGCGTTCGCCACCCGCCCACTGTAGATCATGAAGCAGTCATGGACCTCGGGGAACTCCTCTGCCTTGTGGGCTTCCTTCTTGTCGTTGTCGGGGGCCCTGCCACCTTCCGTCGGTGGCCCAGCCTTGTGGAAGTAGCGTCGAAGCATGACGCACTCCTCAAGGGTGTGCTTGACGGGACCCTAATGATAGGGTCACGACTCCTTGAGCATCTTGTCGAACAAGTTGGCGCCTTCGGGAGGCTTCCGAGGGTTCTTGTGCTCGGCGGCGGCGACAAGGTCTGCGTCGGCGGCGTCGCGTTTCGCTTGCGACTTCTTCTTGCCCTTCTTCCTCGCGCCGCGCTAAGTGGACGCCTCGGGGACGTCATCCGGCTGGCGCCCCTGAGGCTGCTTGTCCTTCCGGAAGATGGCCTCGACCGCCTCCTGGCTAGAGGCGAACTTGGTGGCGATGTCCATTAGCTTGCTCGCCCTGGTGGGAGTCTTGCGACCCAGCTTGCTCACCAGGTCGCGGCAAGTGGTGCCGGCGAGGAACGCGCTGATGACATCTGAGTCGGTGATGTTGGGCAGCTCGGTGAGCTGCTTTGAGAATCGCCGGATGTAATCCCGCAGGGACTCTCCCGGCTGCTGGCGGTAGCTTCGGAGATCCCAAGAGTTCCCAGGGCGCACGTATGTGCCCTGGAAGTTGCCGGCGAAGGCTTTGACCAGGTCGTCCCAATTGGAGATCTGCGCAGGAGGCAGATGCTTCAGCTAGGCTCGGGCGGCATCGGAGAGGAACAGGGGGAGGTTGCGGATGATGAGGTTGTCATCGTCCGTTCCACCCAGCTGGTAGGCCAGCCGGTAGTCCGCGAGCTACAGTTTTGGCCTCGTCTCCCCCGAGTACTTGGTGATGGTAGTCGGGGCCCGGAACCGGGTCGAGAACGGCGCCCGTCGTATGGCCCGGCTGAAAGCTTGCGGACCGGGTGGTTCGGGCGAAGGGCTCCGATCCTCCTCGCTGTCGTAGCGTCCCCCACGCCTGGGGTGGTAGCCTCGGCGCACCCTCTCGTCGAGGTGGGCTCGACGGTCGCGGCGGTGGTGCTCGTTGCCGAGGCGACCCAGGGCCGCAGGCGCTATGTCCCGCGTGTGCCCGGTGTGGACCGAGGCTTCCCGCATGAATCGGGAAGTCGCGGCGCGATGCTCCGGGGGTATCCCTGCCTTCGGGAGGCAGACCTTTCGGCCCGTCGGACCGCAGCATCCTCCAGGAGATTCTTGAGTTCTCCCTGGATACGTCGTGCCTCGGTGGTGGATGGCTCCGGCATCGCTCGGAGTAGTATTGCCGCTGCAGCCAGGTTCTGGCCGACCCCACTGGAAGCCGGGGGCAGCCTTGCCCTGGCATTGTCCGTGATGCAGTGCTGGATGTCCTGGGCCAGATGACGCGCTTCTCTAGCTGGTGCTCGGCCTGCCCGCTCCTGCCCGATGTTCTGCCAGAGCTGCACAAGTTGTCCTGCTCCCTCGTCGAGCCTGGCCTGCATCTCGTGGATTTGCTCGAGCTGTGTGTCCTGACCCCCCGCAGGGACTGGGACCATAGCTAGCTCCCGAAGGATGTCAACACGAGGCGCAGGCCTAGAGGGATCGCTGTCCTCCGGCATACCAAGGTGGTTGCCTTCGTCGAGACCCTCTAGATCGACGTGGAAACATTCGCGACTTGGGCCACAGTCCTCGTCGTCGAGGCTGTGGCTATCATCGGAGCAATCGGAGAGACAGTAGTCGCATGCGGTCATGAAGTCCCACATCACACTAGGGTTATCGAGCCCGAAGAAATCCCAACCAGAGTAGGTCGAGACGGCCGTCAATCGGTCCCAGGTTGACCACATATGGTACCCCGGAAGGTTTGGATATGCCTTTATGAAAGCGTCCACCGAAGCGGGGTTGCTTGGTGGGCCGAAGCTGAATCTAAAAGGCACAGGATGGGAAACAGACGGTACCTCTTGATCGACGGATGGTGACAAAGTCACGTTAGGGACGGACTGCACCGTTATCTCAGGTACGAGGCTAACGCCCAGCAAGTCCTTCGCGAGCGTGCTGGCGTCGCCCGTCCGCTCGGGGTTGGCGTGTTGCGGGGAAACGATGCTCATCTTCGTCTCAGACGCGAGGTCAACGCCTGACGTGTCCCCCGCTGGGGCGCCGGCGTCGTCGACTCACTCGACAGCCGACGAGGCGCCGCCTCCTGCTTGGCCACGATTGCCCCGCCTCCTTCCCCGTCGACAGGGAAGGTGACGAGACAGACTCGGATGCTGTTCTCCCGCCATGCGGGGAAGACGTCGTCGATTCTGCCGCCAGCGGGCGGGCTGACGGCCGCCATTGTTGTTGTCGCGCGGCGGAGGAAGGAGTATCATGTCGTAGCTGCCGTCGAGGGACATGAACTCGAGACTCCTGAAATGGAGCTTCATCCCGGGTTGGAGGGGTCGCTAGAAACTCCCCATCTGGAGCTTGACGGGAAGCTGTTCATCAACACGCAGCAGGCCCCTACCTGGCGCGCCTACTGTCAGCGTTTCGACCCCGGGGGGTCCCTGGACCGACGAGTAAATTGTCGCTGCGTGTCCCAGCCCAGATGGGTCGACACGAGACAGAGCACAAGGGGGGAAAACCAGTGAGGGGAAACCGTGGCCTCATGTTGTCCTGCGCCCAGGGCGGATGCGCTTGCAGTAGGGGGTTACAATCGTTCGCGAGGGAGAGAGAGAGGGCGTGAGACTGCGCGCCAGCCCGTTCTCCCGCACGGCCACCCTCTCGTACGAGGGCCCTGGACCTTCCTTTTATAGACGTAAGGAGAGGGTCCAGGTGTACAACAGGGGGTGTAGCAGTGTGCTAACGTGTCTAGCAGAAAGGATCCAGAGCCCTATGTACATGCCGACGTGGCTGTCGGAGAGGTGTTGGAGCCCTATTCATGCGGCGTCGTGGCCATCGGATGAGCGCTTGAGCCCTGTAGAAGCATAGCTGTCAGGGCTGCCGGATCCTTGCTGACGTCTCCTTGCTTCCGTAAGGGACTGAGAACCGCCGTCGTCATGGAGCACGCGGGGTGCCATCATTACTTGTTTTACCAGGGCGAGCCAGATGGGACGCCGGTCTTGTTCCCCGTAGCCTGGGCTAGCTAGGGGTAGGGTAATGATGGCCCCCCCTTGTGGCGTGGTCAGCCCGAGCGAGGTGGTGACTCCTCCGAGGTTGAGGTTGAGTCCGAGCCCGGGGGTCGGGCGAGGCGGAGACCGTCGTCCGGAGGTCGAGGTTGAGTCCGAGCCCAGGGGTCGGGCGAGGCGGAGACCATCGTCCGAGGTCGAGGTTGAGTCCGAGCCCGGGGGTCGGGCGAGGCGGAGACCGTCTTCCAGAGTCGAGGTTGAGCCCGAGCCCTGGGGTCGGGCGAGGCGGAGACCATCGTTCGACGTCGAGGTGGAGTCCGAGCCCTGGGGTCGGGCGAGGCGGAGATTCCTATGGCGCCCGAGGCTGGACTTGGCTGCTGTCAGCCTCACCCTAGCGGGTGGCACAGCAGTCGGAGCAGCGCAGGCGGCGCTGTTTTCCTGTCAGGTCAGTCAGTGGAGGGGCGAAGTGACTGCGGTCACTTCGGCCTTGTCGACTGGAGAGCGTGCGTCAGGATAAGGTGTCAGGCAATCCTTGCATTGAATGCTCCTGCGATCCGGTCGACTGGCGAGGCGATCTGGCCAAGGTTGCTTCTCCGCGAAGCCTGCCCGAACTGGGCCTCGGGCGAGTCGAAGGTGCGTCCGTTGCTTGAGGAGACCCTCGAGCGAGGCGCGAATCTGCCTTGGTCTACCGTTCCTGCTCGAGGCTGGGCTCGAATGAGGCGAGATCGTGTCCCTTGAGTGGACGGAGCTTTGACCGAAATTGCGCCCATTAGGCCTTTGCAGCTTTGTGCTGATGGGGGTTACCAGCTGAGATTAGGAGCCTTAGGGGTACCCCTAATTACGGTCCCCGACACTTACCGTGGTACCTGTTTGCTCAATTCGGCCATGATTTGGCGGGAATGCGGGCTCATGAACTCGGTTTCCGCCCTCATCATGGGCAGACGGTTCCCAGTGGGGTTCATGTCAAATTAATGGATGTTCCTAGATCGTCCTAGGTCGGTGAAGCCTCCCCGATAGTTAGCCTTAGCAGTCGTCGCCGGCCATGGCCGGTACGGGCCGCATTAGAGACGAACGGCGAGCGCGCCGTGGTCAGGGAGCCATTTGGAGAAGGAATAGAAGTGTGAGGGTATTTCTGCAAGATGTAAGTGACTTTTAAAACAGTGTTCTGGACTCCTTCGGGTTATTCAAACCTACAGGGTTTTATTTGCAAAGTCACCGTCGCGTGCGCGGGGGCGTGCCCCTGTTCCCTATGCAGTTTGGGCCGCCTGGGCTGAAATCGGCCCAGGACTGTTCCTTCTTTTTCTTTTTCTTTTTCTAACAGGACTCCAGCAATTCTAGAAAATTCTAGAAAAATCCTAAAAATGTCAAACCAATTTTCTTAGATTCCTAATTTTCCATAGTATTTAATAAAAATAGATTCATGATTTTTAGATCAAATGGAGAATTTTGGAGCATTTAAAATAACCTAAAACATTGTTCCTGGATTTTTATAAAATAGATGATAATTCCAAAAATCCCCAAACTTTTTATATGAACCCTAAACATTATTTAGAAGCCTTGGGTAGAGTTTGATTTGATTTGGACCTTGTTTGATAACTAGAACCCAAAACCCTACCCCTGTCCTTTGAATTCCTTTACTGACTCCGGAAACCCTAGTTTCTCGGAGAACCGTGAAGGAAAATTGTATTCAAGACCTTAGATAATAAACTCTTATTATCTTTGCATTCTCATGAGCATTACATGGGCATTCATTATTATGTATGGTTATATTTAGAAAACAAGGAAAAAGTTGAAGTAGAAGAAGAGAAGACTTCGCCACCACCACCTGAGGAACATCAGGCAGGCAGCTGTTTCTATTTTGACATCTGCGGGACCGAGCCTGTTTCACCTATAAACCAAGGCAAGCCCCGGTGCATTCGCCACCTCCTTGTGTTTTAAAATCTTTATCACCTTGTTTGATGCATTAGGTGATAGGAGTTGCGTGCTAAACCGTTGATGCATTTCCTTCCTTTGAAAATTGATTACCCTTCCTTGATACCCGTTTTGAAAAGGATTTTTGATGCTTAGCCTTGCTTTAGTAAACAAAAATATTTTGTTTTAAAACAAAGGTGATGCTTCAGTGGGTGGGAATGTTTTCAAAAATAAAACTTGATGGTGAATCCATCATGGCCGTGATGGGTTCAACATCGGAAAAGATGTACCTCTGCCAGGTACCAAACTTTGGGTTGAAAATAATAAAGCTGAGACCGGGCGGTTGACTTGCACGAGAAAGGAGTCTCGGTGTAGTGTCTCCGTCTGAGTCGATTAAGGACCGTGTCGATGTGGGCCTGCTGACCGAGGACCCTTTAACTGGTCACATCCCTCATCATGGGTAAGCTTTGCCTCGGGCAGACTAATACCAGAATAAGATACCATGCAATGGGAGTGGAGAGATGGCGAGAGTAGCGTGTACCCTCCATGGCAAGAGGCTGGACGGTGGTGTATCTGTGCTCTCGGTTGGCGTGAACCTGATCTGGTCTTAAGAACCCCGGTGGCGAGTTGACATATGCAAGGGTTAAGTGCTACATATGTCGTGTGATTGGAGATCCTCAGCTGAGTATAATCGATTCGGATCGTCGTACCTCCGCGGTTATGAAGACTTGGTCACTGACTTACACGTAGCAATCCAGTGAAGATGAAGGGTTGTTAAGAAATTGGCTAGTGCAGGTCAAGTGATTGAACCAGGGTAGCAAGAACTCTAGATACAGGTAATCTTACTTAACCTGACCAATAAAACTGGATTTTTAAGGATCCACTTTTAGTAAGCATTTCTGCAAACGGAGTCATTGATTATTGTTAAGCCTTACCATGACTCCCTCAAGCCAGCATACCCTTGAGAGTCTTTTCTTTAGTCGGGTAAGACTTGCTGAGTAATTCCATACTCAGGGTTCCATTCCCTGTTGTTTGTAGGTGAAGAAGCGACAAACTTTTGTTGTTTCTGTTCTAAGGTGGTACCAAAGGAAGAACACCAGGAGTGAAGCTACGGGAGGAAGGGATCCTCCATAAAACTTTTGTTTGAAACTTATCGGGAGGGGGTTTTGCCTCCCATGGTTTGTAATAATAATACTCTGCACTCGTATGTTATATTCTGGTCTATAAATATTGAACCTTGTTTTACTTTTAAATAAGGTAAGTTTATGTAACCGCTTCTGCATTTCCGTATCTCCGATGATTTGTAATGTCTGCGTGACGGGTGAAACACTCTTGGGAAAGGTAAGAAAAGCAGATACCGAACTTGTCAAGTGATTCAGGAACACCTGCAGGGTTGTCTGAGGTCCGTTGGACAAGGACAACTGTAGGTGGGCCTAATGACTTGGGAGGTTCCGTCACAGCTAGTATCGGAGCGAAGCCCATCTCTGCGGATATTATGAGGCATCTTCAAAAAGAATTTTCTAAAGACTTATCTAGAAAATTTCTTCCCTTCTTACCTAGTATCTCTGAAGAGTTTATATGAAAGACCAAATAGGAGGAGTGCAATGTATAGAAGGTTGAGTCAACTAAGGTTGATTCCGTAATTACACATGCATCATGCTAAAAACTATGCTAATAAGATTTCCCCCTTAGCAAAAATGCCGCCACGCACAAGAAAGACTGCACGCAAGTCAACCAGGCCGATCGGTGTACCTCGTCACCAACTTGCCTCGAGACATGATGACAGCAGTAGTGGTAGTAACGATCCAATCGGGGACTTAGAAGCTCAAGTTAATCAGCTTCAAACAGAACTCCGTCGCAGGAATAACATATGGGTCGCGGATGGCGAGAGGATCAATGAATTGAGAAGCGACATCCACCGCCTGCAAGATCAGCTTGTGGATCGAGATCTAGCGCTCGACTGGGCGGTTCACTCTCATTCGCTTGCCTGGGCTAAGGAGGCGAAAGCTTGAGCCCGAGTAGAAGAGCTTAGCTCAGCTATTGATAACTTGCAGGCTTATTGTAATACTCTACATGAAGAAGTTCATGTATTGTACTCACAACTACACCCCAGTGTACCTGCGGATCCTGTCAGGACAGAAGCCGAACCTTCTCAAGTAGCGGGAGAAGCTTTTGGTGGCAAATTGGACCTTTTCAGGCCCCCTCCCTCTATGAAGTTGGTCGATGAGTGGTCTCCTATGCCCGACAGTGAGGCTACCAAGAGTGGCAGGAAGCAGGAATAGTATAGTGTAGAAGTAGTACTCTTGTGTAATAGGGGGTGTAATCCTATTGTAAAGTACGAGTTTGTAACATTACCTTTTTTAAGTAATGTGAAATGGATGGTTTGTATGGCATATCATATTGCTCCAAATGTTCTTTGCCTCAGATGCCTTCTAGGACTCGCGCTCAGGATGGGGCTGGTACCTCCCGTGGGAGGGAAGTGACCCCGAATCCACCTCCAGTACCCCCGACACTTGCCGAGGCCATCGCTGCCTTGGTAAACGCTACAGCAGACAATACTCGCTTCCTGCGGGAGATGGCAGGTCAACAACTTCAACAACAAGGCGGGCGGGCCTATCCACAAGGCCCCCGGGAGACATCTTATTTGGACTTCTCTGAGATGCGCCCCCCATTGTTCGTCAAGGTAGAAGACCCTCTAGAGGCGGATGAATGGATCCACGTCATTGAGCAAAAATTTGGGCTTCTTCGATGTTCAGAAACTCAAAAGCCCCTGTTTGCAGCCCAACAACTACGAGGCCCTGCTAGTACGTGGTGGGGAAACTTTGTGGCCGTTCAACCGACCGATCATCAGATTACATGGGATGAATTCAAGCTGGCCTTCAGAGAGCATTATATATCTGAGGGAGTTCTTTACATGAAGCAAGAAGAGTTCATGAAATTGAAGCAAGGCGGAGATACTGTCACCCAGTATCTCAATAAATTTAATCACTTATCTCAGTATGCAATTGACCAAGTCAACACCGACATAAAGAAGAAGAACTGCTTCATGAGGGGTTTAAATGATCGGATGCAAAGAAAAATGGCTACCTACATCGACCTTACTTATGGAAGGGCTGTCAGCATAGCGCTGGCAGTTGAAGCTAAATATACAAGTTTCGAAAAGTCCAAGGGGAATGGAGGCAACAGGCCTAATCAGGGCCCTAAGAAAAGGCAAAGGTTGGTTTTCCGACCTTTCAATCTGAATCGTTCTTCATCGCGCCCACCCTCCTTCCCATTCAAGCAACCAGTGTTTATCCGTCCAACCACTGCCCCCACCAATACAAATCAGCCGGGTGCCCCTGGCACACGTTTCCCTGCACTTCCAAGCTAATCAACCGGCTGCTTGAACTATGGAAAGTCCGGGCATTTCATTAAGGACTGTCCATACCTGAGGCAGAATCAAGCAAATAATCAACAAAGTTCCGGGAGCTCCAAGGGAAATGCGGCAACCAATACCGCGGGCAAGAATACAAGGCAAACTGGACGGGTTTATTACACTCAAGTGGCCACAACACTGGAAGGTGAACCGGTGATGATGGGTACGTTCCTCGTAGCCAACCACCCTGCACTTATTCTCTTTGATTCTGGTGCTTCACATACTTTCATAAGCAAAAAGTTTGTGGAGAAACACATCATTCCATATATTGAATCAAGGGAAGGGTTTAAAATACATTCGCCTGGGGGACAAATATTTACCAAAGAAGTGGCTTACCAAGTGCCCGTAACATTGGCTGGACGGGACTTTCCTACTAAGATGATTGTTCTGAAAGGCCAAGACATAGATGTAATTTTGCGCATGAATTGGTTGGCCCAACATAAAGCAGTCCTCAACACTGATCTGAGAACAATCAGGTTGAGTTATGGCCAATAAGAAATTCTTTTGTCTATCCCCATAGCTATTCCAGCTAAACCAATTGGCAGAATCTATGAAGCCATTGTACCGGAAATCAAAGATATTCTGGTAGTATGTGAGTTCCCAGATGTCTTTCCAGAAGATTTGCCTGGATTGCCACCAGAAAGAGATGTAGAGTTTGTAATTGAGTTGAAGCCTGGTACGGCTCCCATTTCTAGAAGATTGTACCGAATGCCTCCAAATGAGCTGGCAGAACTCAAGATTCAATTGCAAGATCTACTTGAAAAAGGATTCATCCGGCCAAGCTCGTCACCATGGGGTTGTCCAGCCCTCTTCGTCAAGAAGAAGGATCAAACATTACGGATGTGTGTGGATTATCGACCCCTCAATGAGGTCACTATCAAGAATAAGTACCCTCTTCCACGAATTGACATTCTATTTGATCAACTGACTGGAGCAAGGGTATTCTCCAAGATCGACCTCAGATCGGACTATGATCAGATCCGTATTAGGCCCAAGGATATACCCAAAACCGCATTCACTATGCGGTATGGTTTATTTGAATACTTGGTAATGTCTTTCGGACTGACAAATGCTCTTGCCCACTTCACTTATTTGATGGACTCAGTATTTATGCCTGAGTTAGACAAGTTTGTGGTGGTCTTCATTGACGATATTTTAATATACTCCAAGAATGAAGAGGAGCATGCTCAACATTTACGGATCGTATTGACGCGCTTAAGGGAACATCAATTATATGACAAGTTCAGTAAATGCACGTTCTGGCTGAAAGAAATCAAATTTCTAGGGCATATGTTATCTGCCAAGGGGATTGCGGTAGATCCCAGCAAAGTCATGGATATTTTGGAGTGGAAACCCCCAACAACTGTTCATCAAGTCCGAAGCTTCCTTGGACTAGCTGGCTATTACCGCCGATTTATGCCGGATTTTTCTAAGCTTGTGAAGCCAATCACAAGTCTATTGAAGAATAAGACTAAATTCAATTGGTCTTCAAAATGTAAGGAAGCCTTTGATAAATTGAAGATATTATTAACCACTGCTCCGGTATTGGCTCAACCGGACATTAATAAGCCCTTTGATGTGTATTGTGACGCATCAGGCAGTGGTCTCGGCTGCGTATTAATGCAAGAAGGCCGAGTAATCGCGTATGCTTCAAGACAGTTGCGTCGGCATGAGGAGCATTATCCCACTCATGATCTGGAGCTAGCTGTAGTGGTTCATGCTCTAAAGATATGGTGTCATTATCTACTGGGAAATGTCTGTCACATTTATACAGACCATAAAAGTTTGAAGTACATCTTTACCTAGTATGAGCTCAATATGAGACAAAGATGATGGCTCGAGCTTATTAAAGATTATGAACTGGAGATCCATTATCACCTAGGCAAAGCAAATGTAGTGGCAGATGCACTCAGTCGCAAGGCCTCCTGCCATTGTTTAACTATGAGGACTTCTGACATTACATTGTGCCAGGAGATGGAAAATCTGAACCTGGGAATTATTCAGCAGGGGACTTCAAATCACTTGAAGCTGGAGTCAGTCATCTTGCAAAGCATAATTGACGCACAAAAGAGTGATGAGGGTATGAAGCATATACGTGAGAAGATAGAAACCGAAAAAGCCAAGTGCTTTAGGAAAGACGATCAAGGTGTCGTATGGTTCAAAAACCGCATAGTTGTGCCAAAGAATGAAGAAGTCCGCCAGCAAATTCTAGATGAAGCACATCTTAGTCGCTATTCTATTCATCCTGGAAGCACTAAGATGTATCATGATTTAAAACAACATTATTGGTGGACAAAGATGAAGATTGAAATCGCACGCTATGTGGCTAGATGTGACACTTGTAAGCATGTTAAGGCCATACACATGAAGGCTGCTGGTCCATTACAATCCTTACCTATCCCAACATGGAAATGGGAAGATATAAGCATGGACTTCATTGTGGGATTGCCCAGAACTGCAAAGGGGTATGACTCTATCTGGGTTATTATTGATCGGCTCACAAAAATTGCTCATTTTCTGCCAGTCAAGACAGTTCACCCAGTTGTTGTTTATGCCCAATTGTACAATGCTCGTATTCTCAGTTTGCACAGTATTCCGAAGACTATAGTGTCGGATCGTGGACCACAATTTGTAGCCAAGTTTTGGGAAGCACTTCACGAATCCTTGGGTACTAAGTTGCTCCACAGTTCGGCCTATCATCCTCAGACCAGTGGGCAGACTGAGAGGGTCAATCAAATACTTGAAGATATGCTACGAGCATGTGTTATGGAGTTCCCACAAAAATGGGATGAATGTTTACCTTTAGCGGAGTTCTCATATAATAATAGCTATCAAGAAAGCATCAAGATGGCACCCTTTGAAGCTTTATATGGACGACGATGTCGTACTCCGCTAAATTGGTCTGAACCTGGTGAAAGGTCTTTCTTCAGGCCTGATATGGTGAAAGAGACCGAAGAAAAGGTTCAGAGAATCATTCATCATTTGAAGAAAGCTCAAGCTCGACAGAAAAGTTACGCAGACAAGCGACGACAACCCTTATATTTTCTAGTAGGGGACTATGTCTACCTGAAGGTTTCACCAATGAAGGGTGTATCGCATTTCGGGGTTAAAGGAAAGCTTGCACCTCGGTACATTGGACCATTCCCTATACTTGAGCAATGTGGACCAGTGGCAGACCAACTTCAACTACCCGAAACCTTGTCTGCTATACATAATGTGTTCCACGTGTCTCAGTTGAAGAAATGTCTTCGGGTTCCAGATCGAACCATTAAAGTGACAGATGTTGTCCTAGAGCCGGACTTGACATATTCTGAGCACCCCATTCGAGTCTTGGATCAAAAGGATAGGGTTACCCGGAGAAAAACTCACAAGTTTTACAAGATACAGTGGAACCAACATTCTAAAGATGAGGCTACATGGGAAACTCAAGACTTTCTAGACAAGAATTTCCCAGGCTTTTTAGCCTCATGTGATTTGTAAAGTGTATATACTTGTTGTAATAAAGGAGTGAGCCCCAAACCACCCCTGCCTTGTACCAAAACTCAGGAAATAAAAATGTGAAGCATTTCCTTTTCCACTACTTACCCTAGGACTCTTAATCTCGGGACGAGATTCTTTTATGGGGGGAAGGATGTAACACCCCTGGTTTTACTGTAACTAAAACATGAGTATAACATCATCAGCATTAGCATTTCATGTGTTTGATACACCTAGAATGCATTCACTAGGTAAAGATCTCAAACAAGTTAGTATTGTTATGGTGTTTTGCAAATAGAACCCTGGAGTAGGATACTTAACCCTAAATGGGGGTTAGAAGGGTAAAACAGGACCCAAATAGAGAAAACCCCCAAGATTAAGTGAAATAATCAAAAAATGTTACCAAGGATGGACCTACATTACATTTACATCCCTGAGATACCAAAAACCCTAATTGGAACCCTAGAAAACCCTAAACCTAAACCCTGGGGGGTTAAGTGCAAAATCAGTGCACTTTTGGGCTAAAGTGCAAAAACCATGACAATAAGGTATCCTAAGTCAAATGGTTCACAAATATGTGAATTTGCAAGCTAAACCCTGAATTTTGGACCTATTTGCAAAAAGGACCCCATTTGTGTTGTTGAGCTAAGTCTGAAAATTCAGTGTTTGAGCTCAACTTTGGAGCTTTGTAACTTTTAAATTCTAAGGTTTTTGCCCTAGGTCACCACATCAATATTGTAGACCTATCAAAGGAGAATAACTTTGCTTAAGAATGTAAGCATAGTTGTTATGAAGAAATGGAAGAAAAACACACTCAAAGTCGAGCTGTCAGGCTATTGGAGTCTGAAATTCAGACTAACATTGGTACTGGGTCATCTTTGGAGCTCTACAGATCAAGAACTTCAAGGAATTTGCCCCAAGTCGATATAGCAAAGTTGTAGATCTTTTGTAGTAGAACAACTTTGCTATAGATGTTTGGGCTTGGTACCATAGAAGATTTGGAGAAATCTGGACCTGAACTTGCTCTCTCAGGTCGTCTCATGGTGACTCCCATAGTACAGTACCTGAACAAGATCAGGTTAAAACGTAGCTCGCCGTCGATGATCGCCGCCACGATTCGTACCGCCGCCGTCCCGCTTCGTGCGCGGTATGGAGTGGATAACACCGGGGGTGGATAACTCGTACGTGGCGCCATTCCCCGAGTCCAACCGGAGTCCTCACCGGTAGCCACCGTGACCAGTAAATTTTGCCGCGGTGGCACTCATGTCGTGATCTCCCTCACTGTGTCTCCTACCGACGTGGTCGGCATGAGCTCGCGATGCTATCCGTGGCCGTGAGGTGATCGCCAAACCGCCGTGGCTATAAATAGCCCTGTGATTCCCGGCGAGGCACGACCATCACACACACCGTGGGTTGAATCGAAGCCAAATTCGCGCTGTCTCTGCCCCCTCCTCTCAAATTGATTGTGCGCAGTAAAACTAGAACCTCTTGCTGACGTGTAGCCGCAAGCTCTGTCCTCAATTCCACCCGAGCACGCCGCGACGCCATTTTCCCCCAAATCCGATTGCCGCGCCACCGAGAACCGCTCACCCGTGGCCAGCCCGCTCTAGTAAGACGTTGTCCAATTCAAGTATTGTTTTCATGGCTCTGCATGCTAGTGAAGCTTACCGTGGCACCCGTTTGCTCAATTCGGCCATGATTTGGCAGGAACGCGTGCTCATGAACTCGGTTTCTGCCCTGATCATGGGCAGACGGTTCCCAGTGGGGTTCATGTCAAATTAATGGATGTTCCTAGATCGTCCTAGGTCGGTGAAGCCTCCCCGATAGTTAGCCTTAGCAGTCGTCGCCGGCCATGGCCGGTACGGGCCGCATCAGAGATGAACGGCGAGCGCGCCGTGGTCAGGGAGCCATTCGGAGAAGGAATAGAAGTGTGAGGGTATTTCTGCAAGATGTCAGTGACTGTTAAAACAGTGTTCTGGACTCCTTCGAGTTATTCAAACCTACAGGGTTTTATTTGCAAAGTCACCGTCGCGTGCGCGGGCGCGCGTGGGCGTGCCCCTGTTCCCTGTGCAGTTTGGGCCGCCTGGGCTGAAATCGGCCCAGGACTGTTCCTTCTTTTTCTTTTTCTTTTTCTTTTCCTAACAGGACTCCAGCAATTCTAGAAAATTGTAGAAAAATCCTAAAAATGTCAAACCAATTTTCTTAGATTCCTAATTTTCCATAGTATTTAATAAAAATAGATTCATGATTTTTAGATCAAATGGGAATTTTGGAGCATTTAAAATAACCTAAAATATTGTTCCCAGATTTTTATAAAATAGATGATAATTCCATAAATCCCCAAACTTTTTATATGAACTCTAAACATTATTTAGAAGCCTTGGGTAGAGTTTGATTTGATTTGGACCTTGTTTCATAACTAGAACCCAAAACCCTACCCCCTGTCCTTTGAATTCCTTTACTGACTCCGGAAACCCTAGTTTCTCGGAGAACCATGAAGGAAAATTGTATTCAAGACCTTAGATAATAAACTCTTATTATCTTTGCATTCTCATGAGCATTACATGGGCATTCATTATTATGTTTGGTTATATTTAGAAAACGAGAAATAAGTTGAAGTAGAAGAAGAGAAGACTTTGCCACCACCACCTGAGGAACATCAGGCAGGCAGCTGTTTCTATTTTGACATCTGCGGAACCGAGCTTGATTCACCTATAAACCAAGGCAAGCCCCGGTGCATTTGCCACCTCCTTGTGTTTTAAAATCTTTATCACCTTGTTTTAAAATCTTTATCACCTCCTTTGAAAATTGATTACCCTTCCTTGATACCCGTTTTGAAAAGGATTTTTGATGCTTAGTCTTGCTTTAGTAAACAAAAATGTTTTGTTTTAAAACAAAGGTGATGCTTCAGTGCGTGGGAATGTTTTCAAAAATAAAACTTGATGGTGAATCCATCATGGTCGTGATGGGTTCAACATCGGAAAAGATGTACCTCTGCCAGGTACCAAACTTTGGGTTGAAAATAATAAAGCTGAGACCGGGCGGTTGACTTGCACGAGAAAGGAGTCTCGGTGTAGTGTCTCCGTCTGAGTCGATTAAGGACCGTGCCGATGTGGGCCTGCTGACCGAGGACCCTTTAACTGGTCACATGCCTCGTCATGGGTAAGCTTTGCCTCGGGCAGACTAATACCAGAATAAGATACCACACAATGGGAGTGGAGAGATGGCGAGAGTAGCGTGTACCCTCCGTGGCAAGAGGCTGGACGGTGGTGTATCTATGCTCTCGGTTGGCGTGAACCTGATCTGGTCTTGAGAACCCCGGTGGCGAGTTGACATATGCAAGGGTTAAGTGCTACATATGTCGTGTGATTGGAGATCCTCAGCTAAGTATAATCGATTCGGATCACTGTACCTTCGCGGTTATGAAGATTTGGTCACTGACTTACACGTAGCAATCCAGTGAAGATGAAGGGTTGTTAAGAAATTGGCTAGTGCAGGTCAAGTGATTGAACCAGGGTAGCAAGAACTCTAGATACAGGTAATCTTACTTAACCTGACCAATAAAACTGGATTTTTAAGGATCCACTTTTAGTAAGCATTTCTGCAAACATAGTCATTGATTATTGTTAAGCCTTACCTTGACTCCCTCAAGCCAGCAAACCCTTTAGAGTCTTTTCTTTAGTCGGGTAAGACTTGCTGAGTAATTCCATACTCAGGGTTCCATTCCCTATTGTTTTTAGGTGAAGAAGCGACAAACTTTTGTTGTTTCTATTCTAAGGTGGTACCAAAGGAAGAACACCAGGAGTGAAGCTGCGGGAGGAAGGGATCCTCCATAAAACTTTTGTTTGAAACTTATCGGGAGGGGTTTTTGCCTCCTATGGTTTGTAATAATAATACTCTGCACTCATATGTTATATTCTGGTCTGTTAATATTGAACCTTGTCTTACTTTTAAATAAAGGTAAGTTTATGTAATCGCTTCCGCATTTCCGTATCTCCGATGATTTGTAATGTCTGCGTGACGGGTGAAACGCTCTTGGGAAAGGTAAGAAAAGCAGATACCGAACTTGTCAAGTGATTCAGGAACACTTGCAGGGTTGTCTGAGGTCCGTTGGACAAGGACAACTGTAGGTGGGCCTAATGACATGGGAGGTTCCGTCACACCGGTCACAGCTTAGGCCCTATTTCAATGCACGCAAGACCATGAGGAGTATGTGCAGGCATATGTCCGAAGGTTCTTGCGTCTGAGAGCACAAGCGCCTACAGTGCCCAATGAAATTGTCATTGAGGCCATGATCAAGGGGCTTCGTCTAGGACCTACTGCCCAGTATTTCGCTAGAAAGCCTCCATAGACTCTGGAGAAGCTGCTTCAAAAGATGGATGAATACATCCGGGCTGACAATGACTTCCGCCAAAGAAGGGAGGAGGCTTACATGTTCTCTGAGATGACCAGGGGCTTCGGAGGAAGAATCCACCCAAGGCATGTCAGGTCAATTCACAACTCCACTCAGAGAGATGATAGAGGAAGTCAGCTGCAGAGGACGCAGTATGCTTCACAATCTTCGGGGCACCAACAAAGCTCTTTCCGACCGCCAGCTCCAAGAGGCAGAGGCGCCAGGGGCTTCGGAGGAAGATATGGGGATCAACCTAGAAAGATCTACTGCTTATTTTGTGGAGCAGACAAGGGCCATACTACAAGAATGTGCCAAATCACCATCCAAAAGTAGAAGGAGATCGCAGAAGCCGAAGCTTGGCAAAGTCAACCGAAGCAGGTCCTGCATACTGCTTCGTGTCACTCACCCTACATACCAGAATATGTGGGCAATCATCATGCGGCCTCTGTTGCTTCGGCTAGTCAGCCATAGGCTTCTTGGCCACAGCTTCCACCTCCGCCGCCACTACAACCTGCCTATTCACGAGGTCAGCAGCTAGAAGGGAGCCATCATTCCCATCAGCAGCGAGATCTCAGGGAGGAATCCGAAGCACGCACAGTCAACAGTACTGTGCTAGAATCAAAACACATCTATTGAGACATATCCTATCCCTGAAGCATTTTTATATTCTTTGTCATTTTCTTTTTTAATAAAGAACAATCAATGTAAATCTAGTCTTCTTGTCATTTTTAAATAGCTTCGTTCTTGTGAAATATATCTTTTCACAGATTTACGAAGCTCAAAAATTGCCGAAGCTCAAAAGTCATTCCTAAGGGAATGCAGAGCTAAAAATCGCATTGCAACTTTTACCGAAGCTACAGAAAGTCGTTCCTAAGGAACGCAGCGTAAGTTTGCCGAAGCTACAAAAAGTCGTTCCCAAGGGAGCACAGTGTAAGTTTTCTGCTCAAAAGTCGTTCCAAAGGGAATGCAGAGCCAAATGCCGCCGAAATATAAGGCGAAGCGCAAAAAGTCAACGCGAATACCGCCGAAATAGAAGGCGAAGAAGTTCAAAAGACGTTCCTAAGGGGATGCAGAACTTACACCAAAAAATAAGCGGTGAAGCCGAAAAATAAACGGCAAAGAGATTTTGATTGTTCCTAAGGGGACGCAGAGGTTGTGTTTCAGTGGGAGTATGTGTCTTCGGCATTAGCATCATTCTTTGCATCATATAATCGCATCATATCACATAACATCTCATCATACATCATACCACATCAATGACATCAATTGGAAACGAAGCCGACCTTCGGGGAATGCCTTACAAAAGTGAAAAGGTGCTAAGACACAAAAGCAAGCTAAAAATCACGGCTTCATCAGTTCTGATATGGAAGAAGCGATCTATTGTTTACGAAGCATTGACGTTTTTACGAAGCGTGGATATTCTTACGAAGAATAAAAATTCTTCTTTGCGAAGCATGAAAGGAAGGGAAGGTGTTTTTTCGCCAACGGCTCAAAAACGGTATGTACATAAAATTTCATGCATCGCAAAGAGTTGACTTACAAATAACTTACATATTACATTGAAAAATATAAACATCAAATATTACAAACTTAGTTCAGCAAATGTTGCATTAATACCCTAGAAATTTTTTTACAATAACTCATATTCTTCCTTCAGAACTTTCTCTACAACTTCGTTAAGCAGTTTGGTAACAACTTCGTCGACAATAGCTTCGGCCACATTAATGACTTCTATTGCTTTCCTCGTTTCTGGGTAAGCCAATGGATCGAATGGCTCTGGAGGAGGAGGTAGTTCAGCTGCGGTAGAAAACACCAATTAGCTCGAAGTCACGAAAATAAACGACAAAGCTAAAAGCCATTAAGAAATACCTATCCGTCTTTCGAGTTCCGCAGCTTTCTCAGCTTCTTTCGTTGCTTCCCGAGCGTCATGAATATCTTTTTCGCTCTTCTTCATTATTTCATGAGCCATCTTTTGGCCGCCATTTTCCCAGATATCAGTGAAAATTTTTCTGCCTATTAAACTTGCTTCGGCTGAGGGGTCTTTTGTATCATCAATAGAGAAGGCACCTTCGGCTTGGGCCAAGGTTTTAACATGTTCGCAACCCGCTTTCTCCAGAACAGCGACAACTCCTCTCGCGCCAGAGAAGGCGCAGACGTCCCCACGATCACTCAAGATTTCCTCAAAAGCTTCGGCTTCACAACTGATCCACTCAATGACGCCTTTAGGGTCGCCTTGTATGAAATTGTCTTCGTTAGAGTAGGCGCCCACATTGGCGAAGCTAGTCTTCATCTTTTTCACGCACTCCACAGATTTTTCAAAACATCTTTCCTTCGATGCACGAAGCTCTGCAACTGTCTTTTCATAATAATTTTTCCAGTACTCACTGGCATCTCGATCAGCTTCAGTGACATCGCATTTTAATTTGGCCTCAGCCAATTGTCTTCGAAGATCTTCAATTTCACTCTTCTGGGCCTCAACTTGAACTTTGGAATTAGCTTCGTCTTCTTTTATTTTGTTTACCAATGAAATTAATATTTTATCTTTTTCAAGGCCTTCGTTCCTTAGTTCAATCACCTCTGAGCGAAGGTTGTTCAGAGCCATTGTATACCCTTCATCTTTAATATTTTTCTGTGCCCTGAGGGCATTGCTAAGGATCAAACCCTGTAAGAGGAGTACGAAATTAAGTATAAATAAATAAAATAATTCATTTTCAAATACAAGAATTGATTTTCATACCTTTATACTATTATATGCTAAACTATCAGCTAATTCATCCTTTGACAATACGGAGAAGCCGTCTTCTAGCTTCGAAAATCCGAAGCTTCTTCCTATCTCCCGGCTGACGGATATCTCTTTATTATCCGGGAGACAGTATAAAAAATCTTCTTCGCTGCCATTAAATACCAGTGCCCCTTTTGGGTATTTCAGTCTTTGGGCATAATGTTGGGCTTCTCGTTTTTCTTCCGAAGTAAGTGTCTTTCCCGAAGCATGGCGGATGATGTAATCAATGCTCTCTTCCAAAGCTTCGGGAGCAGGAGTAGCAACCTTTTCAGGCGAAGTTTGCTCTGAGGTTTTTTCTTCTGCTGCCTTGTCTTCAGTTTTCGAAGGTTTTTTCTCGGCAAGCTCTGAAGGCCCAGCTTCGGCACTAGCTTGGCTTGCTGCAGCTTCAATTTCAGCCGGTTTTGTTTCAGATTCGGCTTGCAGTTTCGAAACCTCGGCGATTTTCCCTGAAGGAGTAGAGCTTAAAGCCTTTACTGATTCTAACACATCTAGTACATTTGCCATCCTTCTTCTTTTGGGAGTTGCCACAAAACTTTTTCCAACCTTCGGCATGGTTACTTCTGTCGAAGGGCTTAAAATTCCTAACACTTCTGTTCCTTCAATTTTTGGTTCTTCCACCTTATTTTCATCGGCTTTTGACTCATCTAGCACGGATGAAGGTACCTTCGGCATCGTAGCCGGATCCTCAGCTTTCTGTGTAGGAGGAATAGGCTCCTTTGGTTCAGTAGCTGAAGAAGTTTCCCCACCAAACTTGGGTACCACGGCCGGCTCGATATAGCGTGGCCGGTGGGTAAGGACTTTCAACCTTCTGCTCTTCGGCGCGGGCTCATCTGGAGTGGCCGAAGCAGCAGTCTTGGCCGAAGCAACGGTTTTCCTCTTTCTTCCCCGTCCCTGCAGCGGGTAGCAGTAGTCGGGGTAAACAAAACCAATGGCATCAAAAACTCTATTCAATCTCTTTTTTCCTCGGCCCCCGAAGGATATGGATAATGCATCATCTTCTGCTTTGGAATATGACCCAAGCAATTCATCACTTATAGATTCGATACATTTCAGCCAGTCGTCATTTGGTTCATCAAATTTATCTCCATATCTGAAGGTGTATTTTAGTCGAACCAGGTCACCTTCGCTAGACTCGGTGACAGCTTCCTTCGGCATCTCCCAATTCTCTGCAAGAGGCCATACCCTGAATGCTATATGTTCTTGAATTAGGTCTTTTGTACCAATGAAGAAGCATACAGTACCAAAGGCCTTCTGGCATGCTTCGACGGCTTCATCGATTTCAACCTTCAGCCTTCGAAGGCCGAAGCGGGACCATATGGGACACATAATAACCTCCTTAACATCCTCTCTCTCTACTAAATCGTTCTTCACATAGAACCATTCCTCCATCCAATTTCCCGGCCATCTTTTCCTAAATGTTGGTACTGGGTAGCTTGAGTTGGGACGGGCGGTAAATCCGTAACAACCGAAGTTGTTGTGATACTGTTCCTTTCCCGTAGCCTTCGTCTCATACATAAGTTCATGCATGCTGCAGAAACATTTTGCGCTTGGCTCTATCCCTTGGCTCCTTACTGCCCAGACGAAGACTCCCATCCTCAATATGGCTTTGGGGGTCAGGTGATGAAGGAAAATTTGGAAGGTTTTCAACACTTCCACTACGAACCTGTTTAGTGGGAACCAAAGCCCAGCTTTAAAAAAGCTTCGGAAGATCACAACTTCATTCTTCTCAGGCGCAGGAGTGGTATTGTTTTCGCCAGCCCTCACAATAGATATATCCCGAAAGTACCTTCCCCTCATGCTCTCAAGGTGACTTTGCTTGATGGTCAACTTTCCAAAAATTGTATGGCTTGGCCTCCACGGCCGATCTTCAGAATCTTCACCCCCACTCTCTGCATCATAACTGTCACTGTCACCAGTATCCTCAGACAGGCCCTCCAATATTTCTTTTGTAATCTTCTCTGTATTTGATTTTGCCATTGATTCTAGAAACCCAGCTATATAAGGATTCATAGCCTTCTTCTGTTCAAAGAGCTTCTCCTCCTCGGTTAGCTTCGTCTCAGCAACAACTTTCTTGTCTTGAGACATCTTCTCTTCGGAAATAACGAAAATGTGCTCTTCAAGACGAAGCTTAGAGAACTCAAAAAACTAAGCAAGCGTTGGTGAGCAAGAGCTATAAAATTGAGCAAATAAAGCAAGCGGCGCAAATAGTGTATCAAATGTGGTCAGGGAGAGTTCTTATTTATATGCTCGACACGTCCCGAGTTGGAGGGTCCCGTCTGTCATTGACTGTTGCTATTCCAGCAAAGGGAAGGTGTTTTTTTGGACCTTCGGCTTAAGGCCTTCGTCCAGGTCGCAGTCTGAATTCGTTATCTTAAACAAATTAATACCGCGAGGGGCTACTATTGGGGGCCTTCGTCCTCCGAAGGTCCTAAAAACGTGGTTTAACAATGTTTTCCAAGTGTAACATGTAAACAGGTACCTTCGGATATAGATTAAAGTCATACACGACGTAAGAAGCATGGTCAAGACGAAGGATGCTGCTGCTCCGAAGCTACGGGCGGAATAGCTTCGGCTCAACAGCGGAAAAAGGAACCGACTTAAAGGGGAAAAGGTCATCTAGTCCTTGATAAGTTGTCCATAATTCAATAGTAAATGTGAAGGACATAAATGTAATTTTACACAAGCTGTGCCCTGTGCCTGTAAATAGATGAACAGTACTCCCGTACTATTCACGCTGACTTGTATTCACTCGTGCGTCACGCTTGGACTTTTGCCTTCTGTCAAGCCGAAGGTATAAATGTAATTCAATATTGTTCATGTTCATTTATGATGATATAATTAAAAGATATTAATGATGTCATATGATTATTCATGTTATCTCTCATGTCTCATATACTTCTCCTTTCATTAATACATACTGTGATGATGAAGGTACGTCCTTCATGACCTTCGTCTGAAGATCATTATATCCTAAGGGAGATAATGCTTCGAAGGACGAAGGGCATTAACCATTAACCTTTTTGTGTTGCCTTGTTCTTAATTCATAACATTTGAGAATAAGTCCCCAACACCTTTATCACCCTCTCTTTTCGTGTTGTGAGAACAAGTGTCATGAGCTTCTTTTGATATGAATGTGCTTAAGAACATGAATTGTGGTGTATATGAGTACATGGCCGGCTGTTCATTTTGGAGGGCCCTAGGCCAATCACGATGTTTGGGTGTCTTAATTTTTTATCGTTAATAATTATAGTGAAATAGAGACAAAATAAGAACAACAAAATAACGGTAAATTATTACAAATATCTTAAGTGAGAATAAAATCTAGAATATTCTAAATTACAGTTTTAGACTACATATATCTCTAATATATCTAAAAATAAATAACCTCGTCGAGATTTTTTTTAAACAAAATATGTGAGGACAATGTTTAGATCAATATTTTTCAATTTATCCTTCTTGATAGAACATATATCTAAGCCATTTAATCTTTTTTTGACATAGTTGACCTTAAATAATGTTTTAATAGCTTTAACTTTGAGAAATTTATTTCAACCGAGGATATGATCATAGGTGAAAGGGAAATAGGGTCAAACATTTTCCTAAATGATTTTGGTGGTTGAATTGCCCAACGCAATTAATTGGACTAACTAGTTTGCTCCAGATTATATGTTCTACAGGTGCATAAAGGTTCAACACAAACCAATAAAAAATAAAAGATAGGGTTCAAAAAGAAAGTAGCAAAAGAAACCGAAGGCTTCCCTAGTCTAGCGCACCGGACTGTCCGGTGTGCCACCGGACAGTGTCCGGTGCACCAGGGGCGAGCGACCTCAAACTCTTCACCTTCGGGTTTTTGGGACCGTGCTACGCTATAATTCACCGGACTGTCTGGTGTGTCACCGGACTGTCCGGTGCACCAAGCGGAGCAATGGCTATCAACGCAACGGTCGACTGCATAGTGTCCTGACAGAGCTACAGTTCGCGACAGAAGTCAGAGCAGGCGCCAGAGGCACACCGGATAGTGCACAGTACCTGTCCGGTGCGGCACCAGACTGTCCGGTGCCCCAAGAAGTTAGAGCTCCAACGGTCGAAACCGTCAGAACCCTAATGGTTGGGTGACGTGGCTAGTTCACCAGACAGTGTCCAGTGGCGCACCGGGTCCGGTGCGCCCATCGACAGACAGCCTCCCAACGGTTGAATTGGTGGTTGGGGGCTATAAATACCCCACAACCACCTCCACACCAACCATCCAAGCATTCACTACTTCACATTCAATACAAGAGCAATAGACACCACACCAAAGACAAAGTTCAAGTGATCGATCCGCTCAAAGTCTCCAATTCAACTCTAGCGCATTTAGACTTGTGAGAGGATCATTTGTGTTTCTTTGTTGCTCTTATTGCTTGGTTGGCTTTCTTCTTCCTCTTTCTTGTTCTCAAGATACTTGTAATCAAAGCAAGAGACACCAAGTGTGTGGTGGTCCTTGTGAGGGTCTAAGTGACCCAATGGATTACGGAGAAAGCTCACTCGGTCTAAGTGACCGTTTGAGAGAGGGAAAGGGTTGAAAGAGACCCGGACTCTGTGACCACCTCAACGGGGAGTAGGTTTTCAAGAACCGAACCTCGGTAAAACAAATCACCGTGTCATCCGCTTTATTTCTTGGTTGATTTGTTTTTGCCCTCTCTTTCGGACTCGAAATTTAATTCTAACGCTAACCCCGGCTTGTAGTTGTGCTTTACGTTTATAATTTTCAGATTCTGCCTATTCACCCCCTCTAGGCGACTTTCAATTGGTATTAGAGCCCGGTACTTCATTAGAGCCTAACCGCTTGAAGTGATGTCGGGAGATCACGCCAAGAAGGAGATCGTGACCAGCGGTGACAAGCCTACAAGTCACGGGAAGGCTCCATCGGGGGAGTCCGGCAACAAGATGATGGGATCCCCTTCACATGTCAAGTCACATCGGAGTGGCGACAAGAAAAAGAAGATGAAGAAGGTGGTCTACTACGAGACCGATTATTCGTCACCATCCACCTCCGGCTCCGATGCGCCGTCCGTCACTTCTAAGCGCCATGAGTGCAAGAAGTTTAGTAAGATCCCCTACGCTATCCCTGCATTTCCAAACACACTCCTTTACTTTCTGTCCCATTAGGCAAACCACCAGTTTTTATGGTGAAGACTATTGTATGTGGAGTGATAAAATGAGGCACCATCTAACCTCACTCCACACTAGCATTTGGGACATTGTTGAGTTTGGAGCGCAGGTACCATCTGTAGGGGATGAAGGCTACGATTTGGATGAAGTCGCCCAAATCCGGCACTTCAACTCCCAAGCCACTACTATACTCCTCGCCTCTCTATGTCGAGAGGAGTATAATAAAGTGCAAGGGTTGAAGAGCGCCAAGGAGATTTGGGACGTGCTCAAGACCGTGCACGAAGGAGATGAGGTGACAAAGATCACCAAGCGGGAGACGATCGAGGGGGAGCTCGGTCGATTCGTCCTCAACCAAGGAGAGGAGCCACAAGCCATGTACAACTGGCTCAAAACCTTGGTCAACCAAGTGCGCAACCTCGGGAGCACCAAGTGGGATGACCATGAAATGGTCAAGGTTATTCTAAGATCACTTGTCTTTCGCAATCCCACACAAGTTCAATTAATTCGTGGTGATCCTAGATACAAACTAATATCTCCCGAGGAAGTGATAGGAAAGTTTGTGAGCTTTGAATTGATGATCAAAGGCTCCAAACAAATCATCAACTTGGAGCAAGGCGGCACCTCCACACCTAAGGTGCAACCTGTCGTATTCAAGGCGATGGAGGAAGAAAAGAAGGAATCTACACCAAGTAGGATTCCCATCGAGACCTCTAAGCTTGATAATGAGGAGATGGCGCTCATCATCAAGAGCTTCTGTCAAATCCTCAAACAAAGGAATAGGAAGGATTACAAGCCCTGTTCCAAGAGGGTTTGCTATAAATGTGGACTGGTCATTTTATTGCTAAATGTCCATTATCTAGTGATAGTGACAGGGGCGATGACAAGAAGGGAAAGAGGAAGGAAAAGAAGAGATACTACAAGAAGAAGGGCGGCGATACCCACGTATGTCGGGAATGGGACTCCGACGAGAGCTCCACCGACTCCTCCTCCGACGAGGACGCCGCCAACATCGCCGTCAACAAAGGCCTCTTCTTCCCCAACGTCGGACACAAGTGCTTCATGGCAAAGGATGGCAAAAAGAAGAAGGTAAAATCTAGAGCCTCCACAAAATATACAACATCTAGTGATGAGGCTAGCTCTAGTGATGATGAAGATGATTTGCTTATACTTTTTGCTAACCTTAACATGCAACAAAAGGAAAAATTGAATGAATTAATAGGAGCTATTCATGAGAAGGATGAACTTTTGGATAGCCAAGAGGAATTCCTTATTAAGGAAAACAAAAAACATGTTAAGGTGAAGAATGCTTGTAACGCCCTGAATTTGGGGGTAGAATTTTTTCTTCTTTTCTCTCACCAAATTCAGGCGTTACCCTTTTCTTTTCCTTTTTCCCCTCGCTAAACCTTGATCTTTTCCAAAGTCATAGCGGGTTTTGGCTTTAGACCTCGTGTAAAGCAAAACCTTAAAGTACTTTATTTTGTGTGATGCACCATGCCGAACCATGCATACTTTTTGATTGATTAAAAATGTGAATGCTTTCATCTAGAGGAAATTAGATTTTAGAAAAAAGAAAACCTTTTTCTCCTCCCCTCCCCCCTCCTTCCCCATTTCGGCCCAGCCGCCCCCTCCCCCTCCCCCGCCGTGGGCCGGCCTGGCGGCCCAGCCGCGCCCCCCTCCCTCTTTGGGCCCAGTCGGCCCAACCGTCCCCCCTCTCTTTTTTTTCTTTTTCTCTTTTTCCAAAAATCCCCTCCCTCTCCCTCTCTCCCTCTCTCTCTCTCCCTCACCCTCACCCTAACCCTAGCTGCCGCCACCCCTCACCCGCGCCGCCGCCGCCCCTCCCCGGCGCCGCCGTCCCGCGCCCGCCCCCCTCCGGTGAGGCCCTCCCTCCTCTCTCCCTCCTCCCTCCCTCCTCCCTCTCCTCCCTCCAGCGCTCTTCCCCCCGTGCCCCGCGCCCCGCGCCGCCCGCCTCGGCCCCCGGCTTGGCCGCTCCGGCGAGCTCGGCTCGGCCCCGGCCCCGGCCCCGGCCGCCCCGGCCGCCCGCGCCGCCTCTCCCCCGACCCCGGCCCCGCCCACGCCCGGCCGCCCGCCTCGGCCTAGCGCCGGCGTCCCCCGCCCCCGGCTCGGCCGCCTCGCCCGCTCGGCCCAGCCCCGGCCGTTCGGCTCGGCCGCCCGGCGAGCCCCATCCCGCGAGCTCGGCCGCCCCCCCCCCCCCCCCCCCCCCCCCCCCCCCCCCCCCCCCCCCCCGTTCAACCGCCCCCCCCCCCCCCCCCCCCGGTTCGGCCGCCCCGTGCCCCGGCTCGGTCGCTCCTGTCGCGCCCCGGCCTGGTCGCCCCGCCCCCGCGCCCGGCCTCGCCCGACCGTGTCCTCGCCCCGTCCGTGCCTCGCTCGCAATGGTCCGTGGCGTCCTTGCTCACCCGTGCTCGCTTGCCCTGGCATGTTTGCCCGCTCGCCCCGCCGTGCCTTGCTCGCGTCGTGCCGGCCCTCGGCGCGGCCTCGAGCTCGGCCAGCGCACGGCCCCGACGCGTGCGCGACTCGTTCGCGGCACGTTAAGTGTGGCTTTGTGCGTGCGCGTGTTCGCGCAGCGTTCTGGCGTAGCTCGTCGTGCTCGCGACGCGATGCATAGCGCCCTGTCGCGCTCGCGACATGATCGTCTACCCCCTAGCCCCGTCTACCCCCCCCCCCGTATCCTATATGCGCTAATCACGTTGTTTATATTAATAAGATAGGAGTCTCAATTTGGAAATTGGTTACGTTAGTTAAATTGTATAGCTAATCGTCTATCTTATTCAATGTTAATCTACTAAAAATGGTCACGTTTACATTAGTGCATGTAGCTAATTCTTATCATTGAAGCTAAGTAGAGCTAGAGCACGTAACGTCTAGCTATTCATCAACCCGTAGTGCCTCTCGGGCATAAGCTTTAACTCTCGCGAGACCTTTCTCCGCCTCTTTCTAACCATGGTAAATTCATCATCGTATGTGATATTCTATGCATATTTACTTTATTTGTTCTCTTGTATGGTGTACTGTTTGTTTCCTAATTTGAATGGATGGATGTATGTATGCTTGCAATCGCATAGAGAACGATCCGGTTGAAGAGCCCGAGGAACTCGCAGGAGAAGCCCCTGAGCAGCAGTCGGTTGGTGGAGGCAAGTGTCCTTTGACCTATCTCTGTCCCAATCATTCTTTAATTCACCTCCCGCATTACACATTTATACTTAAGGATTGACTAGCTTTTGTTATCCATGTCCTTGTTTACCTATTTGGGTTGGATTATTATTGTTTAGCTTCATGCTATTGCTCAACTCTAATCAATGAACATGATGAGATTATATATGATACGCTGTTTTCCCTTCTCTTATGATGATGTTGTACTTGTGGCCTTTAAGGGGGCTCGAGCGGTTTCTTGAGTGCCTCTCCGTAAGGACCTGTTCTATGGATGACCGCCCGGGAAAACAGTGCAACCATGAGGGTGGAGTGGGACGCCCTTAGCTGAATAATTAGAGGATCCGGGGTGTAGTTCGCTTCGCCGTCGTGCCGTCAATGGGGCTCGGTGTATGCGGCTCGCTCTGCCAAGGTTGATTTGTCCCTTGGGGAGGAGTGCGGTACATTTAGGAAACCTAACGGGCGGCTACAGCCCCGGGGAATCTTTGTAAAGGCTACGTAGTGAAACCCTGCCTATTCACCTTGGTAGTGTTTAAGGGTTTGATCGGCCCGAGGCAAGAGGGAATCACGGCTTGTGGGTAAAGTGCACAACCTCTGCAGAGTGTTTGAAAACTGATATATCAGTCGTGCTCGTGGTTATGAGCGGCCAAGGGAGCTCCAATGATTAGTGGTACTTGATCAGAGACATTTTGGTTTACAGGTGGCAATGAGACTGATGGTTTTGGTTACGTCTATGGTGTTGGTAAGTGGTATTCTTTCCGTTTGGAAAGGGTACATCGGGCTAATAACTTGGGTTAATGTTAAAACCTGGCTTTCTACTGGTAAATAATAATCTGACCAACTAAAAGCAACTGCTTGACTTACCCCCACATAAAGCTAGTCCACTACAGCCAAACAGGATACTTGCTGAGTATGTTGATGTGTACTCACTCTTGCTCTACACACCAAACCCCCCCAGGTTGTCAGCATTGCAACCACTGCTCAGGCGAAGATGAAGCTGTGGAAGGAGACTTCCAGGAGTTTCAAGACTACGACGAGTTCTAGGTGTGGGTTAGCGGCAACCCCCAGTCGGCTGCCTGTGAAGGCCGCGGTTATCTACGTTTTGTTTTTGCACTTTGATTATTGTAAGGACTATGTGGACGTCTCAGACGTATGATGTAATCGACTATTTTCCCCTTTTAATGCTATTTTGAGCACTGTGTGATGATGTCCATGTTATGTAACTGCTGTGTACGTGAATAACTGATCCTGGCACGTACATGGTTCGCATTCGGTTTGCCTTCTGAAACCGGGTGTGACATAGCTGGTATCAAAGCCGTGCTGACTGTAGGACCGCTAACCTAGGGTAGAATGGTCGTTCTAAGGATTATAGACCTCTGTCCCTGCCTTGATTTTGGTACCCCTTCAAAAGTTGGTCATATCGACCAAACCTATGTTCTACTATATATTATACCTTGCTGAAAATTATGTTTTATTCTAATCCTTCATTTATTTATGATTCATTATTTGCTGAGCGTCCGCTTCGCCGTCCCGTGGCCGGTCAGTCCAGCCACTTGGAGAGACTGCACCACCGCCTGCATGAGGAGCAGGAACGTCGACGACAGGAGCAGCAGGGCTCTTCTTTCTCGCTCCAGCAGGAGATAGAGTCTGTGAGGAGCTGCTCCCCTGTGCTTCCCCTGGAGGCGCCCCCTGCACCACCACTGGGCGCCCCAGCCCCTGGAGTAGCTGCTGGAGGAGACCCAGACGACGGAGGTGGCGACGACAGCCCGAGCCACGACGCCGACTTCCCTGCTAACCAGGAGCCAGAAGGATGGGTTGCTCGACCCATCACTCGCGATGCTGCTCGCGGGTGTCACTTCCATGATGCGCTCGACACCCTGCTACGTCGGGCACTTGACCGGCGTACTTGGTCCATCGAGTATCGCTGTGTGGTCTACCAGCATAGTCACGGGGTCTACCCGGACCGCTGGGAGGCGACCTGCTTGGTGCGCCGTCCGGAGAACAGTCTCCAGGGTGCGGAGGCCTGCTCAGAGCACTATTCTATCTCTGAGCGAGACTCAGCTGAGGCAGCCATGCAAGATGCCGCACGGCGTGCGCTTTCGCACTACTGCTCGATTCTCGGTGGGGTAGCTGACGGTCTCGACCTAAAGTATTACCCCCGCCGTCCATCTGGCAGCACAGGAGGCGTGATTGTTTCACCTGCTGGTGAGGACAATCCTAGGTTGAGCAGCACAGTCAACCTAGCCGCCGTGCTAAACACGGAGCTGGACCATGCATTAGACGAGCTGAGTAGGGCTCGTGCTGAGATCGCCCTGCTGCGGGCTAAGCGCGCGGAACGTCGTCACCTGGATGATGGTTCCCCCGCTCCCGTCGGGACTCAGCACCCGTACCGCTCACCTCGGCGTGTTCGCCAGTCTTATGGCAATCCCGACTGCAAGACCAAGATAAATCTAGAACCATAGATCGTTAGGGTTGGATCTTGTAATTAATACGAAATATATACGTAGAAGCTACAGTCTTAGCGTTGGTCTCGCTTTTAGTTAGTCTTAGTTAGACAGGGTAGTTTGCTATATCCTGTGCATTTATGTTTGTCATGATGAACTATGTTTGGTTTGGATCTTTGTAATGACTGTCACCAGAGTGTGGGTATCCCCTACATTATGGTTTACCTGTTATATGTTAATGGAGTTAGTTATATAGTTGGGAAACCTTTTATTCCACTTTCCTCTTTATCTGAGAAGCTATGTGGTCTGTGTTGGAGATCAGTGAAGATGCTCATCTGTTCAGTGCTGTTGAAGAATTCTATACTCTTTTCTTATGCTGCAAGATTTGCAAGATCAGTTCTGATGTGTGGTTGCATTCTGCAGATGTCAGAGAACAGGCGCAGAGGAGGAAGGCGTGCTCAGCAGGAGCGAGCCGCTCCGCAGGATGAGGTGCCCCAGCAGCAGCACCTGCCGCCCCCGCCCCCGATGTCTATCGAACAAATGTTTCTGATGCAGACTCAAGCAGTTCAAGCCATCGGTCAGACTCTGGCTGCCATTCAGCAGCAGCAGCAGCAACAGCAGCAAGCACCACCTTAGCCTCAGATGCCTCAGATGCCCAGAGACAAGCGTGCTGAATTCATGAGAGGTCATCCACCAACATTTGCTCACTCTTCTGACCCCATGGATGCTGAAGATTGGCTGCGCACTGTGGAGTGGGAGTTGCATACCGCTCAGTGTGATGATAGGGAGAAAGTCCTGTATGGTCCCCGTCTGTTGAGAGGAGCAGCTCAGTCATGGTGGGAGTCTTATCTCGCCACCCATGCCAACCCCGACGCCATCACTTGGGAAGAGTTCAGAGGTAGCTTTCGTCAGTACCATGTGCCTGCAGGTCTGATGACAGTGAAGAAGGAGGAGTTCTTGGCCCTCAAGCAAGGGTCATCGTCTGTCAGCGAGTACCGGGATAGGTTTCTGCAGTTGTCCCGCTATGCTCCTGAAGATGTCAACACCAACGCCAAGCGACAGTACCGTTTCTTGAGAGGCTTGGTTGACCCTCTGCACTATCAGCTGATGAATCACACCTTCCCGACATTCTAGCACTTGATTGACAGAGCAATCATGACAGAAAGAAAGCGTAAGGAGATGGAGGATCGTAAGCGCAAGATCAGTGGACCCCAGCCTAGAAGTAGCAGCCGTCCTCGTTTCTCAGGCAATCAACCTCAGCAGTTCAGGCAGAACCAGCGTCCACCTCAGCAGCATCAACAGTTCCAAAGGCAGTACCCTCAGCACCAGTATCAGAACCATCAGAGCAATCAGTCAGGAGGTCAGATTCAGAGGCAGAATCAGCAGACACCTCGTCTTCCTGCCCCAGCAAGCCAGCAGAACAATCAGGCAGCACCAGCTCAGGTTGGAAACAGGGCATGTTTCCACTGTGGAGAGCAAGGCCACTGGGTGATGCAATGTCCGAAGAAGGCAGCCCAGCAGCAGTCAGGTCCCAATGCCCCGGCAAAGCAAAACGTGCCTCAGCCTGGAGCAGGCAACCGCTCTCAGCCGCGCTACAATCATGGAAGACTAAACCACTTGGAGGCTGAAGCAGTTCAGGAGACCCCCGGCATGATAGTAGGTATGTTCCCAGTCGACTCCCATATTGCAGAAGTGTTATTTGATACTGGAGCAACGCATTCTTTCATTACTGCATCATGGGTAGAAGCACATAATCTTCCAATTACTACCATGTCAATCCACATTCAAATTGACTCAGCCGGTGGTAGAATTCGAGCTGATAGCATCTGTTTGAACGTAAGTGTGGAAATAAGGGGGATAGCGTTTCCCGCTAACCTTATAGTAATGGGTACTCAGGGAATAGATGTCATCCTAGGGATGAATTGGCTAGATAAGTATCAGGCAGTTATCAGTTGTGATAAGAGGACAATCAAGATGGTGTCCCCCCTAGGAGAGGAAGTGGTGACCGAGTTAGTCCCGCCTGAGCCAGAGAAAGGAAGTTGCTATCAAATGGCCGTTGATAGTAGTGAAGCAGACCCAATTGAGAGTATTAAGGTTGTGTCTGAGTTCCCAGATGTGTTTCCGAAGGACTTACCGGGTATGCCACCAAAGCGGAAAGTTGAGTTTGCCATAGAGCTTCTTCCTGGAACCGCCCCTATCTTTAAAAGAGCTTACCGAATATCTGGACCAGAGTTGGTTGAGCTTAAGAAGCAGATCGATGAGCTGTCAGAGAAAGGTTACATCCGGCCAAGCACCTCGCCTTGGGCCGCCCCTGTCCTGTTTGTGGAAAAGAAAGATGGCGCCAAAAGGATGTGTATCGATTATCGAGCTTTGAATGAAGTCACGATCAAGAACAAGTACCCTTTGCCCAGAATAGAA
The DNA here is from genome assembly GCF_902167145.1 of Zea mays. Classification (NCBI taxonomy): domain Eukaryota; kingdom Viridiplantae; phylum Streptophyta; class Magnoliopsida; order Poales; family Poaceae; genus Zea; species Zea mays. The sequence continues at coordinate 237,069,175 of NC_050097.1, read as the reverse complement.
GATCTGTTCGACCAGTTGAGAGGAGCCAGTGTGTTCTCCAAGATTGATCTAAGGTCGGGTTATCATCAGCTCAGGATCCGACCTTCGGACATTCCGAAGACGGCATTCATTACCAAGTATGGGTTGTATGAGTTCACCGTGATGTCTTTTGGTTTGACCAATGCGCCAGCCTTCTTCATGAATCTGATGAACAGTGTATTCATGGATTACCTTGATAAGTTTGTGGTGGTATTCATTGATGACATTCTGATTTATTCTCAAAGCGAAGAAGAGCATGCAGATCATTTGAGGATGGTATTGCAGAGATTGCGAGAGCACCAGTTGTATGCAAAGTTGAGCAAGTGTGAATTCTGGATCAATGAAGTCCTGTTCTTGGGTCACATAATCAACAAAGAAGGATTGGCTGTGGATCCGAAGAAAGTGGCAGACATTCTGAACTGGAAAGCGCCAACGGATGCTCGAGGAATCAAGAGTTTCATTGGAATGGCCGGATATTATCGGCGATTCATTGAAGGGTTTTCGAAGATTGCGAAACCAATGATAGCGTTGCTAGGCAACAAAGTTGAGTTCAAGTGGACCCAGAAATGTCAAGAGGCTTTCGAAGCGCTGAAAGAGAAGTTGACAACAGCGCCTGTCCTAGTCTTGCCTGATGTGCACAAGCCCTTCTCTATGTACTGTGATGCTTGTTACACAGGTTTGGGATGCGTATTGATGCAAGAGGGAAGAGTTGTGGCTTACTCATCCCGACAGCTGAAGGTTCATGAGAAGAATTACCCAATCCATGACCTAGAGTTGGCAGCAGTGGTTCACGCACTGAAGACATGGAGGCACTATCTGTATGGACAGAAATGCGATGTTTACACAGACCACAAGAGTCTGAAGTACATATTCACTCAGTCAGAATTGAATATGAGGCAGCGAAGATGGTTAGAGCTGATCAAAGACTATGAGTGTCACACCCGGTTTAGAAGGCAAACCGAATGCGAACCATGTACGTGCCAGGATCAGTTATTCACGTACACAGCAGTTACATAATATGGACATCATCACACAGTGCTCAAAATAGTATTAATAAGGGAAATAGTCGATTACATCATACGTCTGAGACGTCCATATAGTTCTTACAATAAATCAAAGTGCGGAAAAGAAACGTAGATAACGCGGCCTTCACAGGCAGCCGACTGGGGGTTGCCGCTAACCCACACCTAGAACTCGTCGTAGTCTTGGAACTCCTGGAAGTCTCCTTCCACAGCTTCATCTTCGCCTGAGCAGTGGTTGCAATGCTGACAACCTGGGGGGGGTTTGGTGTGTAGAGCAAGGGTGAGTACACATCAACATACTCAGCAAGTATCCTGTTTGGCTGTAGTGGACTAGCTTTATGTGGGGATAAGTCAAGCAGTTGCTTTTAGTTGGTCAGGTTATTACTTACTAGTAGAAAGCCAGGTTTTAACATTAACCCAAGTTATTAGCCCAATGTATCCTTTCCAAACGGAAAGAATACCACTTACCAATACCATAATCGTAATCAGAACCATCAATCTCATTGTCACCTGTACCAAAGTATCTCTGATCAAGTATCACTAATCTCTGGAGCTCCCTTGGCCGCTCATAACCGCGAGCACGGCTGATATATCAGTTTCATAACACTCTGCAGAGGTTGTGCACTTTACCCACAAGTCGTGATTCCCTCTCTGGCCCGGGCTTGCAAGACCCTTATTCACTCCCGAGGTGAATGGCCAAGGATTCACTACGAAGCCTTTACAAAGATTCCCCGGGGCTGTAGCCACCCGTTAGGTTTCCTAAATGTACCGCACTCCTCCCCAAGGGACAAATCAACCTTGGCAGAGCGAGCCGCATACACCGAGCCCCATTGACGGCACGACGGCGAAGCGAACTACACCTCGGATCCTCTAATTATTCAGCTAAGGGCACCCCATTCCACCCTCATGGTTGCACTGTTTTCCCGGGCGGTCATCCATTGAACAGGTCCTTACGGAGAGGCACTCGAGAAACCGCTCGAGTCCCCTTAAATGCCACAAGTATAATCATAAATAAGAACGGGAAAACAGCGTATCATAGATAACCACATCATGTTCATTGATTAAAGTTGAGCAATAGCATCAAACTAAGCAGTAATAATCCGACCCAAATAGGTAAACAAGGACATGGATAACAAAAAGCTAGTCAATCCTTAGGTATAAAGGTGTAATGCGGGAGGTGAATTAAATAATGAATAGGACAGAGATAGGTCAAAGGACACTTGCCTCCACCAACCGACTGCTGCTCAGGGGCTTCTCCTGCGAATTCCTCGGGCTCTTCGACCGGATCGTTCTCTATGCGATTGCAAACATACATACATCCATCCACATTTAATACAAAAGAACAGCACACCATACAAGGGAACAAATAAAGCGAATATGCATCAAGTATGACATTCGATATCGCATTTGTTATGGTTAGAAAGAAACGGGAAAGGGTCTCGCAGGGGGTTAAATCTTATGCACTAACGATCAATTACAATTGGTTCTTAACAAAAGAATTCTGTTATATGCACTAGTGGGAACCTAATCATTTTAAGTTGATTAACATTGCACGAGGTAAACAATTAACTACATGAATCAACTAGCATAACGGAATGTTAAATTAAACTTCCTATTTCAATGGCATATGAACAACGATTAGCCTACCTAAAATAAAATAGCTATGATCACAGAAAGTAAATAAAATAAAATAAAAAAAATAAAAAAACAGAGGGGGGGCGGTTGAACCGGCCCTAGGGGCGGTTGAACCGGCCGGCTGGGCGGCCGAGCACGCAGGGGCGGGGGCGCGGCCGGGCGGGCGGCCAGGGCGCGGCCAGGCGCGGCTGGGGGCGGCCAGGGGCGGCTGGGGGCGCGGCCGGGGCTGGCCAGGGCGTGGCCGGGGGCTGGCCGAGCCGGCCATGGCGGCGGCCATGGCGCCGAGCGGCGAGGGGAAAGGGGAGGGGGAATGGGGGAGGGAGGAGAGGGGGAGGGGGCCTCACCGGGGACGGGGACGGGGCGGGGCGGCCGAGCGGGGCGGCCGATCGGCGACGGGGCAGGGGCGGCGCTAGGGCAGGGGGCGGCGCTAGGGCAGGGGGTAGGGGCGGCGGCGGCTTAGGGTGAGGGAGAGAAAATGAGAGAAAATGAGAGGGAGGGAGAAAGAATTGGGGGAAAAAGGGGAGGTGGGGGGCGGTTGGGCCTTTTTGGGCCCAAGAGGGGGCGCCAGGGGCGGCTGGGCCGGCCGGGGTCGGCCCACGGCGCGGGAGAGAGAGAAAAAGAGGAGAGAGAAAGAGAGAGAAAAAGAAAGAAAAGATCTTCTCCTCATTTTCGAAATCCGATCTTTCTACATGAATGCATTTGCACTTTCAAAGCAATCAAAAGAAATGCAAGGTTCGGCATGGTGCATCAAACAACATAAAGTATTTAGGGTTTTTCTTACACGGGAAATCCAAACCGAATCCCGCTAGTACTTTGGAAAAGGTCAAGGTTTAGCGAAGGGAAAAAGAAAAAGAAAAGGTAACGCCCGAATTTTGGCGAGTAAAGAAAAGAAAAAATTCAACTGCAAAATTCGGGGCGTTACAAACCTATCCCCCTTAAAAGAATCTCGCCCTCGAGATTCAGGGCTGGCTAGCAAAGAGCTCTGGGTACTTGGCCATCAGATCATCTTCACGCTCCCAGGTTGCTTCTTCCTCAGAGTGGTGATTCCATCTGACCTTGCACATTCTGATGGTCTTCCTCCGGGTGACTCTATCTGCAATCTCAAGGATCTGAGCTGGCTTCTCAACATAGGTCAAGTCCTCCTGGACTTCCAGACCTTCCACTGGCAACTGCTCTTCTGGCACACGCAAGCACTTCCTCAACTGAGACACATGAAAGACATTATGCACAGCAGACAAATTCTCGGGCAAACTGAGCTGATAGGCCACTTCTCCTCGTCTTGCAAGAATCTGATACGGACCAATGTAGAGGGGTGCTAGCTTGCCTTTCACTCCGAATCTCCTGACTCCTCTGATCGGTGACACTTTCAGATAGACAAAGTCTCCGACTTCGAAACTCAGCTCTCTTCTTCTTGTGTCTGCATAGCTTCGCTGCCTCGATTGCGCTATCTTCAGATTCTCTCGAACCATCTTGATGTTCTCTTCGGCTTCAAGCAAAATGTCTGGCCCAAACACTTGCTTTTCTCCAGGCTGATCCCATTGCAACGGAGTTCTGCAACTCCTTCCATAGAGCGCCTGAAATGGTGACATCTTCAAACTGGCCTGGTAACTGTTGTTATAGGAAAACTCTGCATAAGGCAATCGCTTGTCCCATCCGGACTGATCTTGTAACGCACAGGCTCTCAACATATCTTCGAGAATTTGATTGGTTCTTTCGGTCTGGCCATCTGTCTGCGGGTGATAAGCTGAACTGAAATTCAGATGCGTGCCCAAGGCTTCATGCAACTGCTGCCAGAAATGAGAGGTGAACTGCGTTCCTCTGTCTGACACTATCTTCTTTGGCACACCATGAAGACAAACGATCCGAGACATGTACAACTCTGCCAATACTGCACTGTTGTAGCTGGTCTTGACAGGTATGAAGTGGGCTGACTTGGTCAAACGGTCCACTACTACCCAAATGGAATCGTAGCCGGCTCGAGTGCGAGGCAATCCGACTATGAAATCCATACCAATTTCATCCCATTTCCACTGAGGGATCTGCAACGGTTGCAACAATCCAGCTGGTCTCTGGTGCTCTGCCTTAATTCTTCGACAACTATCGCACTTAGCCACATGCTCTGCGATTTCCCTCTTCATTCCGTACCACCAGAATTTCTTCTTCAGATCCTGATACATCTTCTCACTGCCAGGGTGAATCGAATAGGCTGTCTCATGAGCTTCCTTGAGGATCAACTCTCGAATAGACTGGACATTGGGAACACATAAGCGGTCTTTGAACCATATCACGCCTTCAGCATCTTCTCGAAAATCTTTGCCTTTGCCATCTAGAATCAATCGCCGGATCTCACTGATTTTCTCATCATTCTTCTGCGCTTCTTTGATTTCGCGCTCCAGGGTAGGTTCCAACTCAACCGTGACTCCTCGCGAATTGTTCAGAAATCCGAGACTCAACCTGTCAAACTCTTTGGCCAACTCATAAGGCATCGGACGAGCGACCATCAGATTGACTTGACTCTTTCTGCTCAAAGCATCTGCCACTACGTTTGCTTTGCCTGGATGGTAATGAATCTCCAACTCATAGTCTTTGATCAGCTCTAACCATCTTCGTTGCCTCATGTTCAGCTCTGTCTGAGTGAATATGTACTTCAGACTCTTGTGATCTGTGTAAACATCGCATTTCTGTCCATACAGATAGTGCCTCCATGTCTTCAGTGCGTGAACCACTGCTGCCAACTCTAGATCATGGATTGGGTAATTCTTCTCATGAACCTTCAACTGTCGGGACGAGTAAGCCACAACTCTTCCCTCTTGCATCAACACACATCCCAAACCTGTGTAACAAGCATCGCAATACACCGAGAAGGGCTTGTGCACATCGGGCAAGACTAGGACAGGCGCTGTAGTCAACTTCTCTTTCAGCGCTTCAAAGGCCTCTTGACATTTCTGGGTCCACTTGAACTCAACTTTGTTGCCTAGCAACGCTGTCATTGGTTTCGCAATCTTCGAAAACCCTTCAATGAATCGCCGATAATATCCGGCCATTCCAATGAAACTCTTGATTCCTCTAGCATCTGTTGGCGCTTTCCAGTTCAAAATGTCTGCCACTTTCTTCGGATCCACAGCCAATCCTTCTTTGTTGATTATGTGACCCAAGAACAGGACTTCACTGATCCAGAACTCACATTTACTCAACTTTGCATACAACTGGTGCTCTCGCAATCTCTGCAACACCATCCTCAAATGATCTGCATGCTCTTCTTCGCTTTGAGAATAAACCAGAATATCATCAATGAATACCACCACAAACTTATCAAGGTAATCCATGAATACACTATTCATCAAGTTCATAAAGAATGTTGGCGCGTTGGTCAAACCAAAAGACATCACGGTGAACTCATACAACCCATACTTGGAAATGAATGCCGTCTTCGGAATGTCCGAAGGTCGGATCCTGAGCTGATGATAACCTGACCTCAGATCAATCTTGGAGAACACACTGGCTCCTCTCAACTGGTCGAACAGATCTTCTATTCTGGGCAAAGGATACTTGTTCTTGATCGTGACCTCATTCAAAGCTCGGTAGTCAATACACATCCTCTTGGTGCCATCCTTCTTCTCCACAAATAGGACAGGGGCGGCCCAAGGCGAGGTGCTTGGCCGAATGTAACCTTTCTCTGACAGCTCATCAATTTGCTTCTTAAGTTCATCCAACTCTGGTCCGGATATTCTGTAAGCTCTCTTAAAGATAGGGGCGGTTCCAGGAAGAAGCTCTATAGCAAACTCAACTTTCCGCTCTGGTGGCATACCCGGTAAATCCTTTGGAAACACATCTGGGAATTCAGACACAACCTTGATACTCTCAATTGGATCTGCTTCACTGCTATCGACAGCCATCTGATAACAACTTCCTTTCTTTGGCTCAGGCGGGACTAACTCGGTCACCACTTCCTTTCCTAGTGGGGACACCAACTTGATTGTCCTTTTATCACAACTGATAACTGCCTGATACTTATCTAACCAATTCATCCCTAGGATGACATCTATTCCCTGAGTACCCATTACTATAAGGTTGGCGGGAAACGCTATCCCCCTTATTTTCACACTTATATTCAAACAAATGCTATCAGCTCGAATTCTACCACCGGCTGAGTCAATTTGAATGGGGTTTGACATGGTAGTAATTGGAAGATTATGTGCTTCTACCCATGATGCAGTAATGAAAGAATGTGTTGCTCCAGTATCAAATAACACTTCTGCAATATGGGAGTCGACTGGGAACATACCTACTATCATGCCGGGGGTCTCCTGAACTGCTTCAGCCTCCAAGTGATTCAGTCTCCCATGATTATAGCGCTGCTGAGAGCGATTGCCTGATCCAGGCTGAGGCACATTCTGCTTTGCTGGGGCATTGGGGCCTGACTGCTGCTGGGCTGCCTTCTTCGGACATTGCATCACCCAATGGCCCTGCTCTCCACAGTGGAAACATGCCCTGTTTCCAACCTGAGCTGGTGCTGCCTGACTGTTCTGCTGGTTTGCTGGGGCAGGAAGACGAGGTGCTTGCTGATTCTGCCTTTGAAACTGACCTCCTGACTGATTGCTCTGACGGTTCTGGTACTGGTTCTGAGGATACTGCCTTTGGAACTGCTGATGCTGAGGTGGACGCTGGTTTTGCCTGAACTGCTGAGGTTGATTGCCTGAGAAACGAGGACGATTGCTGCTTCCAGGTTGGGGTCCACTAATCTTGCGCTTACGATCTTCCATCTCCTTACGCTTCCTTTCTGTCATGATCGCTCTATCAATTAGGTGCTGGAATGTCGGGAAGGTGTGATTCATCAGTTGATACTGCAGGGGGTCGACCAAGCCTCTCAGAAAACGGTATTGTCGCTTGGCGTCAGTGTTGACATCCTCAGGAGCATAGCGAGACAATTGCAGAAACCTGTCTCGATACTCACTGACAGATGATGACCCTTGCTTGAGAGCCAGGAACTCCTCCTTCTTCACTGTCATCAGACCTGCAGGCACGTGGTACTGACGAAAGCTACCTCTGAATTCTTCCCAGGTGATGGTGTCGGGGTTGGCATGGGTGGCGAGGTAAGACTCCCACCATGATTGGGCTGCTCCTCTCAACAGACGGGGACCATACAAAACTTTCTCCCTGTCATCGCACTGAGCGGTATGCAACTCCCGCTCCACAGTGCGCAGCCAATCTTCAGCATCCATAGGGTCAGAAGAATGAGCAAACGTTGGTGGATGACCTCTCATGAATTCAGCACGCTTGTCTCTGGGCATCTGAGGCATCTGAGGCTGAGGTGGTGCTTGCTGCTGCTGCTGCTGCTGCTGCTGAATGGCGGCCAAAGTCTGACCGATGGCCTGAACTGCCTGAGTCTGCATCAGAAACATCTGCTCGATCGACATCGGGGGCGGGGGCGGCAGGTGCTGCTGGGGCGCCTCATCTCGTTGACCGGCTTGCTCCTGCTGAGCACGCCTTCCTCCTCTGCGCCTGTTCTCTGACATCTGCAGAATGCAACCACACATCAGAACTGATCTGGCAAATCTTGCAGCATAAGAAAAGAGTATAGAATTCTTCAACAGCACTGAGCAGGTGAGCATCTTCACTGATCTCCAACACAGACCACACAGCTTCTCAGATAAAGAGGAAAGTGGAATAAAAGGTTTCCCAACTATATAACTAACTCTATTAACATAATAGGTAAACCAAAATGCAGGGGATACCCACACTCTAGTGACAGTCATTACAAAGATCCAAACCAAACATAGTTCATCATGACAAACATAAATGCACAGGATATAGCAAACTACCCTGTCTAACTAAGACTAACTAAGACTGAGACTAACGCTAAGACTGAAGCTTCTACGTATATATTTCGTATTAATTACAAGATCCAACTCTAACGATCTATGGTTCTAGAGTTATCTTGGTCTTGCAGTCGGGGTTGCCATAAGACTGGTGTCCACGCTGAGGTGAGCGGTACGGGTGCTGAGTCCCGACGGGAGCGGGGGAACCACCATCCAGGTGACGACGTTCCGCACGCTCAGCCCGCAGCAGGGCGATCTCAGCACGAGCCCTACTCAGCTCATCTAGTGCATGGTCCAGCTCCGTGTTTAGCACGGCGGCTAGGTTGACTGTGCTGCTCAACCTAGGATTGCCCTCACCGACGGGTGAGACAATCACGCCTCCTGTGCTGCCAGATGGACGGCGGGGGTAATACTTCAGGTCAAGACCGTCAGCTACCCCACCGAAAACCGAGCAGTAGTGCGAAAGCGCACGCCGTGCAGCATCTTGCATGGCTGCCTCAGCTGAGTCCCGCTCAGAGATAGAATAGTGCTCTGAGCAGACCTCAGCACCCTGGAGACTGTTCTCCGGGCAGCGCACCAAGCAGGTTGCCTCCCAGCGGTCCGGGTAAACCCCGCGACTATGCTGGTAGACCACACAGCGATACTCGACGGACCAAGTATGCCGGTCAAATGCCCGACGTAGCAGGGTGTCGAGCGCATCGTGGAAGTGACACCCGCGAGCAGCGTCGCGAGTGATGGGTCGAGCAACCCATCCTTCCGGCTCAGGGTTAGCAGAGGAGTCGGTGTCGTGGCTCGAGCTGTCGTCGCCATCTCCGTCGTCTAGGTCTCCTCCAGCAGCTACTCCAGAAGCTGGGGCGCCCAGTGGTGGTGCAGGGGGCGCCTCCAGAGGAAGCACAGGAGAGCAGCTCCTCACAGACTCTATCTCCTGGTGGAGCGAGAAAGAAGAGCCCTGCTGCTCCTGTCGTCGACGTTCCTGCTCCTCACGCAGGCGGTGGTGTAGTCTCTCCAAGTGGCTGGACTGTCCGGCCACGGGACGGCGAAGCGGACGCTCAGCAAGGCGGGAGGGTAAGAAGGGGATGACGGACTTTCGTGCAGTGTGTCTAAGTCGAGCCATCTACAAAAGACATCGCAAGCAAAAGGGTGAGAACAGAATTAATATGACCAGCAAATAATGAATCATAAGTAAATGAAGGATTGGAATAAAACATGATTTTCAGCAAGGTATTATATATAGTAGAACATAGGTTTGGTCGGTATGACCAACTTTTGAAGGGATATCAAAGTCAAGGCAGAGACAGAGGTCTATAGTCCTTAGAACGACCATTCTACTCTAGGTTAGCGGTCCTACAGTCAGCACGGCTCTGATACCACTTATGTCACACCCGGTTTTAGAAGGCAAACCGAATGCGAACCATGTACGTGCCAGGATCAGTTATTCACGTACACAGCAGTTACATAATATGGACATCATCACACAGTGCTCAAAATAGTATTAATAAGGGAAATAGTCGATTACATCATACGTCTGAGACGTCCATATAGTTCTTACAATAAATCAAAGTGCGGAAAAGAAACGTAGATAACGCGGCCTTCACAGGCAGCCGACTGGGGGTTGCCGCTAACCCACACCTAGAACTCGTCGTAGTCTTGGAACTCCTGGAAGTCTCCTTCCACAGCTTCATCTTCGCCTGAGCAGTGGTTGCAATGCTGACAACCTGGGGGGGTTGGTGTGTAGAGCAAGGGTGAGTACACATCAACATACTCAGCAAGTATCCTGTTTGGCTGTAGTGGACTAGCTTTATGTGGGGATAAGTCAAGCAGTTGCTTTTAGTTGGTCAGGTTATTACTTACTAGTAGAAAGCCAGGTTTTAACATTAACCCAAGTTATTAGCCCAATGTATCCTTTCCAAACGGAAAGAATACCACTTACCAATACCATAATCGTAATCAGAACCATCAATCTCATTGTCACCTGTACCAAAGTATCTCTGATCAAGTATCACTAATCTCTGGAGCTCCCTTGGCCGCTCATAACCGCGAGCACGGCTGATATATCAGTTTCATAACACTCTGCAGAGGTTGTGCACTTTACCCACAAGCCGTGATTCCCTCTCTGGCCCGGGCTTGCAAGACCCTTATTCACTCCCGAGGTGAATGGCCAAGGATTCACTACGAAGCCTTTACAAAGATTCCCCGGGGCTGTAGCCACCCGTTAGGTTTCCTAAATGTACCGCACTCCTCCCCAAGGGACAAATCAACCTTGGCAGAGCGAGCCGCATACACCGAGCCCCATTGACGGCACGACGGCGAAGCGAACTACACCCCGGATCCTCTAATTATTCAGCTAAGGGCACCCCATTCCACCCTCATGGTTGCACTGTTTTCCCGGGCGGTCATCCATTGAACAGGTCCTTACGGAGAGGCACTCGAGAAACCGCTCGAGTCCCCTTAAATGCCACAAGTATAATCATAAATAAGAACGGGAAAACAGCGTATCATAGATAACCACATCATGTTCATTGATTAAAGTTGAGCAATAGCATCAAACTAAGCAGTAATAATCCGACCCAAATAGGTAAACAAGGACATGGATAACAAAAAGCTAGTCAATCCTTAGGTATAAAGGTGTAATGCGGGAGGTGAATTAAATAATGAATAGGACAGAGATAGGTCAAAGGACACTTGCCTCCACCAACCGACTGCTGCTCAGGGGCTTCTCCTGCGAATTCCTCGGGCTCTTCGACCGGATCGTTCTCTATGCGATTGCAAACATACATACATCCATCCACATTTAATACAAAAGAACAGCACACCATACAAGGGAACAAATAAAGCGAATATGCATCAAGTATGACATTCGATATCGCATTTGTTATGGTTAGAAAGAAACGGGAAAGGGTCTCGCAGGGGGTTAAATCTTATGCACTAACGATCAATTACAATTGGTTCTTAACAAAAGAATTCTGTTATATGCACTAGTGGGAACCTAATCATTTTAAGTTGATTAACATTGCACGAGGTAAACAATTAACTACATGAATCAACTAGCATAACGGAATGTTAAATTAAACTTCCTATTTCAATGGCATATGAACAACGATTAGCCTACCTAAAATAAAATAGCTATGATCACAGAAAGTAAATAAAATAAAATAAAAAAAATAAAAAAACAGAGGGGGCGGTTGAACCGGCCCTAGGGGCGGTTGAACCGGCCGGCTGGGCGGCCGAGCACGCAGGGGCGGGGGCGCGGCCGGGCGGGCGGCCAGGGCGCGGCCAAGCGCGGCTGGGGGCGGCCAGGGGCAGCTGGGGGCGCGGCCGGGGCTGGCCAGGGCGCGGCCGGGGGCTGGCCGAGCCGGCCATGGCGGCGGCCATGGCGCCGAGCGGCGAGGGGAAAGGGGAGGGGGAATGGGGGAGGGAGGAGAGGGGGAGGGGGCCTCACCGGGGACGGGGACGGGGCGGGGCGGCCGAGCGGGGCGGCCGATCGGCGACGGGGCAGGGGCGGCGCTAGGGCAGGGGGCGGCGCTAGGGCAGGGGGTAGGGGCGGCGGCGGCTTAGGGTGAGGGAGAGAAAATGAGAGAAAATGAGAGGGAGGGAGAAAGAATTGGGGGAAAAAGGGGAGGTGGGGGGGCGGTTGGGCCTTTTTGGGCCCAAGAGGGGGCGCCAGGGGCGGCTGGGCCGGCCGGGGTCGGCCCACGGCGCGGGAGAGAGAGAAAAAGAGGAGAGAGAAAGAGAGAGAAAAAGAAAGAAAAGATCTTCTCCTCATTTTCGAAATCCGATCTTTCTACATGAATGCATTTGCACTTTCAAAGCAATCAAAAGAAATGCAAGGTTCGGCATGGTGCATCAAACAACATAAAGTATTTAGGGTTTTTCTTACACGGGAAATCCAAACCGAATCCCGCTAGAACTTTGGAAAAGGTCAAGGTTTAGCGAAGGGAAAAAGAAAAAGAAAAGGTAACGCCCGAATTTTGGCGAGTAAAGAAAAGAAAAAATTCAACTGCAAAATTCGGGGCGTTACAATGAGTTGGAGATTCACTACCATCCAGGCAAAGCGAACGTAGTGGCAGATGCTTTGAGCAGGAAGAGTCAAGTCAATCTGATGGTCGCTCGTCCGATGCCTTATGAGTTGGCCAAGGAGTTTGATAGGTTAAGTCTCGGATTTCTGAACAATTCGCGAGGAGTTACAGTTGAGTTGGAACCTACCTTAGAGCAGGAAATCAATGAAGCGCAGAAGAATGATGAGAAGATCAGTGAGATTCGGCGACTGATTCTAGATGGCAGAGGCAAAGATTTTCGAGAAGATGCAGGAGGTGTGGTATGGTTCAAGGATCGTTTATGTGTTCCCAATGTCCAGTCTATTCGAGAGTTGATCCTCAAGGAAGCTCATGAGACAGCCTATTCGATTCACCCTGGCAGTGAGAAGATGTATCAAGATCTGAAGAAGAAATTCTGGTGGTACGGAATGAAGAGGGAAATCGTAGAGCATGTGGCTATGTGCGATAGTTGTCGAAGAATTAAGGCAGAGCACCAGAGACCAGCTGGATTGTTGCAACCGTTGCAAATTCCTCAGTGGAAATGGGATGAAATCGGTATGGATTTCATAGTCGGATTGCCTCGTACTCGAGCCGGCTACGATTCCATTTGGGTAGTAGTGGACCGTTTGACCAAATCCGCCCACTTCATACCTGTCAAGACCAACTACAGCAGTGCAGTGTTGGCAGAATTGTATATGTCTCGGATCGTTTGTCTTCATGGTGTGCCAAAGAAGATAGTGTCAGACAGAGGAACGCAGTTCACCTCTCATTTCTGGCAGCAGTTGCATGAGGCTTTGGGCACACATCTGAATTTCAGTTCAGCTTATCATCCGCAGACAGATGGTCAGACTAAAAGGACCAATCAAATTCTTGAAGATATGTTGAGAGCCTGTGCGCTGCAAGATCAGTCCGGATGGGACAAGAGATTGCCTTATGCAGAGTTTTCCTATAACAACAGTTACCAGGCCAGTTTGAAGATGTCACCATTTCAAGCGCTCTATGGGAGGAGTTGTAGAACTCCGTTGCAATGGGATCAGCCTGGGGAAAAGCAAGTGTTCGGGCCAGACATTTTGCTTGAAGCCGAAGAGAACATCAAGATGGTTCGAGAGAGCTGAGTTTCGAAGTCGGAGACTTTGTCTATCTGAAAGTGTCACCGATCAGAGGAGTCAGAAGGTTCGGAGTCAAAGGCAAGCTAGCACCCCGCTACATTGGTCCGTACCAGATTCTCGCAAAGCATGGAGAAGTGGCCTATCAGCTCAGTCTGCCAGAGAATTTGTCCGCAGTGCATGATGTCTTTCATGTGTCTCAGTTGAAGAAGTGCTTGCGTGTGCCAGAAGAGCAGTTGCCAGTGGAAGGTCTTGAAGTCCAGGAGGACTTGACCTACGTTGAGAAGCCAGTGCAAATCCTTGAGGCTACAGACAAAGTCACCCGAAGGAAGACCACCAGAATGTGCAAAGTCAGGTGGAATCACCATTCAGAGGAAGAAGCAACCTGGGAGCGTGAAGATGATCTGTTGGCCAAATATCCTGAGCTCTTTGCTAGCCAACCCTGAATCTCGGGGGCGAGATTCTTTTAAGGGGGATAGGTTTGTAATGCCCTGAATTTGGGGGTAGAATTTTTTCTTCTTTTCTCTCACCAAATTCAGGTGTTACCCTTTTCTTTTCCTTTTTCCCATCGCTAAACCTTGATCTTTTCCAAAGTCATAGCGGGTTTTGGCTTTAGACCTCGTGTAAAGCAAAACCTTAAAGTACTTTATTTTGTGTGATGCACCATGCCGAACCATGTGTAAGGAAAATGGACCCCGGGCCATTTGGCTAATTGAGTTTTGGTGTTTGATGAACAACACAATCCGTGAACTAATAAGTTTTCTAGTGTTTGTGTTTGTAGTTCACAGGATGCGAAGAGAATTGGACCAAGGCAATGAGGATGCAACACCTCAAAAGAAGACATAAAAAGATGCATAGGAGTCCAATACTCAAGAACAAAGAAGCCCGAAGAAATCAGCGAAGAAATTCAAGACAAGGGCTGTCAGCTAGCGCCAGGTGGCGCACCGGACATCGGTGTCCGGTGTGCACCGGACTGTCCGGTGAGGCACCGGACAGTCTGCGCAGAGAGGCCGCAGAAAGGCGCTCTCTGGCTGTAGCACCGGACTGTCCGGTGTGCACCGGACTGTCCGGTGTGCCAACGGGCAGAAGGCAACGGTCGGATCCAACGGTCGACTGCTACAGGCGCCAACGGTCGGCTGACGTGGCGTGCACCGGACATCTACTGTTCAGTGTCCGGTGGTGCACCGGACTGTCCGGTGCACCCGACGACAGAAAGCTGCTGCTTTCTGTTCAACGGCTAGTTGGGGGTGTGGAGGCTATAAATACCACCCCAACCGGCCATTCTCTAAGGTGAGAGCCCAAGCAACATTCCAATACACATAGTGCATATCTCCAAGTGCTCAAACACCCAAGTGCTTAATAGAATCACTCGGTGATTAGCGTAGGTGCTTTGCGAAGTGCTTAGGTTAGTTAGACCGCTTTAGCGCTTGCTCTAGGTGAATCCTAGTTAGTTGAGTGAGTTTAGATAAACCTCACAACCCCTCGGCTCTTGCGCGAGCCGTTGTAATTGTACCGAGTGGGGCGAGAGTCTTGCGAGACCGTGACAACCGCGTTTGTGTCACGGCCGCCACCGTGTACCGGAGGGAACGAGGCCCGCGGCGTTTCGGCCGGAAGCTCGATAGTGGAGACGGCGGGGAGCGTCCGAGAGGAGCCGGAAGCGGAGCACCACTTGCGCGTGGAGAAGGCCCGCGGCTCTCTACGGAGTTACTCGACCGTGGTGCTTGGCCCTCGCGTGGGCTTCCCTTTGCGTAGGGGCACCAACGAGGATTAGTCGGGACCTTGCGCGGTTCTGGATACCTCGGTAAAAATACCGTCGTCATCCACGAGAGTTTGCTTCTCTACTTAGCTCTTTACATTCCGCATTTATATTAAGTATTTAAGTTTCAATCTTGTAGTCATACTTATTTAGTGTAGATTGAAACTTAGCCTTTTGCGGTAGAGATAGCAACACTTAGACAAAACCTAGTTTGCACATTCTAGTTTTGATTACTTGCATAGGTTTTGCTCTAGGGATTTAATTTTGGCCAAGTTTAGTAAAAGTTTTAGAAGTCCTAATTCACCCCCCCCCTCTTAGGCGTCACCCGTTTCCTACAATTGGTATCAAAGCCCGGTTTGGCTCATTTGAAACGCTTTAGCTTCACCGCTAAAAGGAGCCGACGCTTTTTAGAGGAAGGGATGGATACCCATAGGCCACCACACTTTGACGGCACTAACTTCCCATATTATAGTGCTAGAATGGCTTGTTACCTAGAGGCCGTTGATCTAGGTGTTTGGAGAGTCACTCGTGACGGGATGAAACCTCTCAAGAATCCCGAGAAACCCACCACGAGTGAGGAAAAAGAAATTCATTTAAATGCTAGAGCCAAAAATTGCTTGTATGAATCTCTTAGCATGGATATTTTCAATCAAGTATTTACCCTGAAAACTGCTAATGAGATTTGGCTAAAATTGCATGAGCTCCATGACGGCACATCCAATGTCCGTGAGCAAAAACATTGCCTAGTCTTAAATGAGTATAATTCTTTTGCTATGAAAGATGATGAGCTTGTTAGAGACATGTATTCTCGCTTGAATCTAATAATCAATGAGCTCAACTCTATTGGCATTAATAAGCTAGGTGATGCGGACATTGTGAGGAAGATTATCTCCCTGCTACCACAACAAAAATATGGGAGCATCATCACCATCCTTCACAACATGGAGGACTTGAGCAACATGACCCCGACTATTGTGATTGGGAAAATCGCGGCCTTTGAGATGTCGCGAAAAATGAGTCGGGGAGAGGAGCCAACTTCCTCAAGACCATATGCTTTTGCATGTGATGAAAGGAAGGGCAAAAAGAAGGCTCCCACTCCAAGTTCCTCAAGCGAAGAAGAGGAAGAAGAAGAAGAAAGTGATGATGATGAAGATAATCAACCATGCACATCATCCTCCGAGGACGAAGAAACAATCCGACGCGTCGGAAAGGTAATGAGGATGATCCGCAAGATTAATCTAATGGGTGTGCCCCTGCAGGTCGAGGATCTTCTCTTTAACATTGACAGGAAAAAGCAAAGGAAGAGAGGATGCTTCGCATGTGGGGAGAAGGGCCACTTCAGGGACAACTGTCCAAATATGGCCAAACCCAAAAAGGAGAGGAGCAAAGGCAAGGCGCTCACAAGTGTTAGAACTTGGGATGACTCTTCAAGTGAAGATGAGCCTCCAAGGACGCGCAGCCACCGATCCTCGTCACGATCATCACGGTCATCACACAAATGCCTTATGGCAAGAGGTAACAAAAGCATTCCATCCTCTAGTGATGAAAGTAGTAGTGATGATGAAGGTGAGGGAAAGGCCTCTCTAGAAGAACTTGCGGAAGCCGTAAATTTTTTCCAGGATGTTTGCACTAAGCAAAAAGCTCAACTTAAAACTTTGAAAAATAAGTTGGTTAGCTCTCAAAATGATTACAAAAGTTTGCTAGAAAAATTTGAAACTTTTGCAAACTTAAATAGTGAGCTATCAACTAAAATTGAGCTATTAGAGTCTAGTGCTCCATCCACTGCTACCGATGATAGCCTTATTAAAAAGAATGAAAAACTTAAGGCTAAGTTAGCTAGCTCCCAAGAAGCTATTGAAAATTTGCTAGAGAAAATGGAAATTCTTAGTGTTGGGGACCTTCGGCGTCCGAAGGTCCTCAAAAACAGGATTTAACAGTATTTCTGTAGTACAATGTGTGAACAGGTACCCTCGGACTAAAGTCTGCATTGCAGTAAACCGGAGTAATACGAAGGTTGATCAAAGCCGAAGGTACGAGCAGAAAAGCTTCGGCGTAACAGCAAAGAGTGGAACCGACTTAAAGATGAAAAGGCTATTCAGACCTCGATAGACTACTATATAGTTATTATCAAATGTAAAGGGCATGAATGTAATTTTGCAAGGGCTGTGTCCCGTGTCTATAAATAGGTGAACAGTGCTCCCGTACTGTTCACGCTGACTTGGCATTCGCTTTTTGCGTCACACTTGTACTATCATTTCCTTCCAATTGAAGGTACACTTGTAATTCAATAATATTTTTGTTTATGCTCAATAATAATAAATGATTGTTCATGTTTACTTTTACATTCTTTATATTTCATCCTTCGTCATTGTTTGATGAATTTATGAAGGTATGACCTTCATCACCTTCGTCCGTAAGTCATTATATCCTAAGGGAAATAATGCTTCGGAGGACGAAGGATATTAACGATTAACATTTTCTATGTTGCCTTGTTCTTAACTCTTAGCATTTGAGAACAAGTCCCCAACATTGGCGCCCACCTCCGGTGAACTCACTTCCATTTTTTGAGCTTTTCAACACCTTCGGCAAGCATCACCTTCGTCATGCCGCCGAAGAAGACTTCAGCACCAGGGGCTGGCACGCTGCAGTCGCTGGACCCCAATCAAGACGTCCTTTCTCTTAGAGAGGCACGAAGCCAGAAGAGGAAGGCTACCAGTCCAACACCTCCGGAGGATGATCTAGATCAGGAGATTCAAAATCTGGAAATCCTTCAGCAGCAGGTTCAACGCAAGAAGGAGAAGATGGCTAGGCTAGCTGAACTGCAGAGGCAGATAGACGAAGCCTCTGAAGAAGTTCGCCATCTTGCTCAGGATGAGCAACACCGAAGGCCTCAGCATCAAGATCTTCATCAGGAGGGTTTTCCCAACGAAGATGACTGGTATGACAATTTCCATCATGGGAATTTTGTTTTTGATGATGCTTCTCCCCTGTCCGCTGAGCTGCAGGCTACACCTTGGCCCCCGTCCTACAAGCCGCCTCAGCTCCCCGTATTTGATGGCCACTCAGACCCGAAGCAATTTTTGATGAGCTACGAAGCAACAGTGTCTTCGTACGGTGGCAATGCTTCAGTCATGGCCAAATCTTTCGTTATGGCTGTCAGAAGCGTTGCTCAAACCTGGTATTCCTCCCTTCGACCAGGAACGATCACCTCATGGCAGAAGCTGAAGGACTTGCTGTTAACTAGCTTTCAAGGGTTTCAGACGAAGCCGGTCACTGCTCAGGCTCTCTTCCAATGCACTCAGGACCATGAAGAGTACCTTCAGGCATATGTCCGAAGGTTTCTACGATTGAGGGCACAGGCGCCAACAGTGCCCAATGAGATTGTCATTGAAGCTATGATCAAGGGGCTTCGGCCAGGGCCGTCAGCACAGTATTTTGCCAGGAAGCCACCACAAACGCTGGAAAAGCTGCTCCAGAAGATGGACGAATACATTCGAGCTGACAATGATTTTCGTCAAAGAAGGGAGGAGGCTTTCAGGTTTTCTGAAATGACCAGGGGCTTCGGAGGAAGGTTTTACCCGAGGCATGTCAGGTCAATTCACAATTCTACTCAGAATGATGATAAAGGGAGTCAGCAACAAAGGCCACAATACTCCTCACAGGCTTCAGGGCAACAACAAAGTTCCTTCCGACCTCCAGCTCCAAGAGGCAGAGGCGCCAGGGGCTTCGGAGGAAGATTTGGCGATCAACCGAGAAGAATCTTTTGCTTATTCTGCGGTGAGAACAAAGGCCATACTACCAGGATGTGCCATGTCACTATTCAGAAGCAAAAGGAAATAGCTGAAGCAGCAGCACAACAAGCTCAGCCGAAGCAGGTCATGCATACAGCTTCGTATCATTCGCCCTACATCCCAGAATATGTGGGCAACCATCCTGCAGTCTCTGTTGCTTCGGCGAGTCAGCCTCAAGCTTCGTGGCAACAGCCTCCGCCTCCACCTCCGTTGCAGCAAGGCCAGCAGCCAGAAGGGAGCCAATATGCTCCGCATCAAAGGGACTTCAGAGAACAGTCCGAAGCTCGCACGGTCAACAGCACTGTGCCAGAATCAAAGCACATCTATTGACAAATATCCTACCTTAATAGCAATCTTTTTCATTCAGTTTTATTTTCTGTAATAAAGGACATTGATTAGGTTTCATGTAATTAGTTTCGTTGATCCCTACAAGAAAAATATGTTTTCTTCACAGGCTTGTGATAATAAAAAGGACCTTCGGACCATCGAAAATTCTTCGAAGCAACAAAAAGTCGTTCTAAGGAACGCAGAGTAAGTTTGATGAAGTCACAAAAAGTCGTTCCGAAGGGAGCGCAGTGTAAGTTTTCTGCTCCAAAGTCGTTCCAAAAGGAATGCAGAGCATACAGCGAAAAGTCAACGCTGATACCGCCTAAGTAAAAGGCGAAGAAGCTCCAAAGACGTTCCTAAGGGAATGCAGAGCTTACAGCGAAAAGTCAACGCTGATTCCGCTGAAGTAAAAGGCGAAGAAGCTCCTAAGGGAGGCTTATAGCGAAAAGTTAACGTTGGTTCGCAAAAAGATTGTGTTTTACCGCGCAGATATGCGTGTACCTTCGGAATATCACCTTACATAGCATAACATCATCACATCATTTTGCATAACATAAGCATCATACATCATACTGCATGTGGCATAAGAAAGAGATATGATATCAATCTTCGGGAAAACGCTTTGAAAAAGGGGCAAGTCATGCCAAGCCACAAGGAGAAACAATATTGATCTCTGAAGTATAGCCTTGAGGAATGTTTCTACGAAGCTTCAACACTTTTCGGGATACTTCGGATATTGTTGTGATAAATGGTAATTTTTCTTCACGAAGCATGAAAAGAAGGGAAGGTGTTTTTTCGCCAGACTCAAAAACGGTACGTATGTAAAGTTTCATGCATCGTAAAGAATTGAACCATAAAGAAAAATAAGACAAATATATTACATACAGGATTACAAGATATTACACATGTTACATTTAAAATGTTTTTACAATAGCATTTAGTCCTCCCTAAGTACCACTTCCGCGGCTTCGTTCAACAGTCGATCGACAACTTCATCCATAATAGATTCAGCCATCTTTTTAATTTCATCATCACCCCTAGGCCGAGCACCCGGAGATACTTCAGTAGAATCTGAGGAAGGACAGGACACGGCTACATTGCTATTACAAAATCGCAAACAAATCTTAAAGCCTAAAGGTTATAACACGATAAAAACTATTATTTAGTACCTAATGGACCTTCGGCCTCTGCGCTCTTGTCAGCAGCCTCGGCTATTTCTCTAGCATCGTGAATGCCCTTCTCACTTCTTCGAATAATTTCTCCGGCCATTTCTCGGCCACCATTATCCCAGATATCGGTAAAAAAATTTCCACCAATTATACTAGCTTCGGCCGAAGGATCTTTTGTATCTTCAAAGGACAAAGCAGCTTCGGACTGTGCTAAAATTTTTACATGTTCACAGCCCTTCTTCTCTAAGATGGTGGCAATCCCTCTGGCGCCAGAGAAGGCACATATATCTCCTCGGCTATTTAAAATTTCTTCGAAGGCTTCAGCTTCGTGGTCAATCCATTCAATAACACCTTCGGGATTGCCTCTCGAAAAGTTTTCCTCACTTGAGAATGCGCCGACCTTGGCGAAGCTAGCCTTTAATTTCTTAACGCAATCTATAGATTTGTTGTAGCATCTCTTTTTGGACGAACGAAGCTCTTCAACAGTCACTTCTAGGTGATCTGCCCATTGATCGCTCAGTTCACGCTTTGTCTCTTCAAGTACGCGTTCTTCCTTGGCTCTGGCCAGTTGTTTCCGAAGGTCTTCAATTTCACGCTTCTGAGCTTCAGCTTGACTTTTAAAAGCAGCTTCGTCTTCCTTTATTTTATTTATCAATGAGTATAATATTTTATCTTTTTCAAGACCTTCGTTCCTCAGTTCAATTACTTCGGAACGAAGGTTGCTCAGGGCTATAGTACATCCTTCGTCTTCAGCATCTTTCTGTGCCCTGAGGGCATTGCTGAGTATCAGGCCCTGCAAACAGGAATATGTCTGTGTCAATAGTTTTAAACAAACGAAAAATTTTTGAACTCAACAAAAAATACAAGAATTCCATTTGTCGCACTTTTAAACTGTTGTAAGCTAGGCTGTCAGCCAGATCATTCTTTGACAGCACCGAAAGACCGTCTTCTAAAGTTGGGAATCCGAAGCTTCTGCTCATCTCCCGACAGACAGAAATTTCCTTGCTGTCGGGGAGACAATACAAGAAATCTTCTTCTCCACTGCCATTAAATATCAACACCCCCTTTGGATATTTCAACTTTTGGGCATAATGCTGGGCCTCTTGTTCTTCTTTTTCTGATAATTTTTTCCCCGAAGCATGACGAAAAATATAATCACGAATTTTGGGGGATGCTTCGGGGGTAACAACACCAGTTTCTTCAACAAAAGTTGGCTTTGTTATTTTTTCTGCCTCACTTTCCAAGGTTTTTGCCTTTGCGGGCTCTGAGGGCCCAGCTTCGGCTTCAATTTCTTGCTCTGGAGCTGTAGAACCAGAAATTTCAGCTGTTGTTTCAGAAGTAACAGCAGCCTTCTTCGGAGGTGTGCTCGAAGATATGATCGTTTCCAGTACATCTAGCACATTAGCCATTCTTTTTCTCTTCGGAGTTACGGCTGGCACTTTTTCATTTTTTGCTGTCCCAATAATTGCTGTAGGACTCAAAACTTCTGATGTTTTGGAGCCCTCAGTTGCTTCCTTTACCTCTTCCATTTTTTCTGTGAATGGCGCTTCGGCCTTCTCTTTCGTTTCTGGTAACAAAATCTTTGATTGCTCCAATTTTGTCTTTGTTGGCACTTCGGCCGTTTTTGCGACTTCTGGCAGCAAAGTTGGCTCGGCTGGTTTTTTAGCTTCGGTGGCCGAAGAAGTTTCTCCGGTAAACTCAGGCACCGAAGCTGGTTCAATATAGCGCGGCCGATGCGTGAGAACCTTTATTTTCTTCCTTTTCGGTTCTGGCTCGCTAGGAGCAGCTGCAGTTTCTTCTTTTGCAGAGGTTGTGTTTTTTCTTTTCTGCCTTCGGGTGGGATAGCAATAGTCAGGGTAGACAAACCCAATAGCATCAAATACCCGATTCAGCCTCTTCTTTCTTCGGCCTCCGAAGGCTGCTGACATTGCAGTATCTTCGGCCTTCGAGTAGGTCCCAAGCAGCTCATCACTTAAATTGTCAATGCTTTTCAACCACTCATCATCTGGCTCAATAAATTTATCTCCAAATTTAAAAGTGTACTTAAATCTGATAAGTCCACCTTCGTTGGCCCCTTTAATGGTTTCTTGTGGCATTTCCCATTTCTCCGCAAGCGGCCACACCCTGAAGGCGATATGCTCTTGTACTAAGTCCCTTGTTCCTATAAAAGAGCAGACAACGCCGAAGGCTCTCTGGCATTCTTCGGCAGCCTCGTTTATTTCAACCTTCGGCCTGCGAAGGCCGAAGCTTTGCCAAATAGGACGCATAATTATACCTTTGATGTCTTCTCGTGCTTTCAGATCATTTTTTACATAGAACCATTCTGTCATCCAGCCGCTGGGCCATCTTTTCCGAAAAGTTGGCACGGGGCAGCTTGACCCAGACCGAGAAACAAAATTGTAGCAGCCGAAGTTATTGTGATATTGTTCCTCACCCCAAGGTATTGTTTCGTATGATAATTCGTGCATATTGCAGAAACTTTTTGCATCAGGCTCCAGACCTTGGCTTCGCACGGCCCACACGAAGATGTTCAGCCTTATGATTGCCTCGGGGGTAAGTTGGTGAAGATAGACTTCAAAAATCTTCAGCACCTCCACGACGAAGCTGCTCAAGGGCAATCGCAGTCCAGCCTTCAAAAAGCTTCGGAACACTACGACTTCATTCTCTTTAGGGTGTGGACAAGTCTTCTCCCCTTCGTCGGCCCTCACAACGGACAGATCCCGGAAATACCTTCCTCTCATGTTAACAAGATGATTCTCTTTGATAGTTGATCTACCATAAACTGAATGGCTTGGTCGCCAGGGACGATCTTCGGAGTCTTCGCCACCGCTGTCCACATCATAACTTTCACTTTCACCAGTATCTTCAGACAGACCTTCCAAAATCTCCTTGGTGATTTTTTCTGTGTTGGTTTTCGACATCGCTATAAGAAACCCCAAGTTCTTCTCTTCATCAAGACTCAGCTTCATCTCAGCAGCAGCCTTCTTAGCAGCTTCAGACATCTTCGGAAACGCTAAAAAACTGTTTTCAAATCCGAAGCTTCAAAGCTAAAAGCTTAGCAAATCACAGTGCACAAGAGCTAAAAATTGAGTAAGCGGGAGTGGTTGGCCAGAAAGCGTGCAAAATGAGTTTGCGGTATGGCCGTATTTATATGCTCGGTGCATTGAAAGCTGAAAGACCCCACCTGTCATCGAATGTTGCTATTCTAGCAAAGGGAAGGTGTTTTTTCGGACCTTCGGCGTAAAGCCTTCGTCCATATCGCAATCTAAATTTATTATTTCAAACAAATTAATATTGTGAGGGGCTACTGTTGGGGACCTTCGGCGTCCGAAGGTCCTCAAAAACAGGATTTAACAGTATTTCTGTAGTACAATGTGTGAACAGGTACCCTCGGACTAAAGTCTGCATTGCAGTAAACCGGAGTAATACGAAGGTTGATCAAAGCCGAAGGTATGAGCAGAAAAGCTTCGGCGTAACAGCAAAGAGTGGAACCGACTTAAAGATGAAAAGGCTATTCAGACCTCGATAGACTACTATATAGTTATTATCAAATGTAAAGGGCATGAATGTAATTTTGCAAGGGCTGTGTCCCGTGTCTATAAATAGGTGAACAGTGCTCCCGTACTGTTCACGCTGACTTGGCATTCGCTTTTTGCGTCACACTTGTACTATCATTTCCTTCCAATTGAAGGTACACTTGTAATTCAATAATATTTTTGTTTATGCTCAATAATAATAAATGATTGTTCATGTTTACTTTTACATTCTTTATATTTCATCCTTCGTCATTGTTTGATGAATTTATGAAGGTATGACCTTCATCACCTTCGTCCGTAAGTCATTATATCCTAAGGGAAATAATGCTTCGGAGGACGAAGGATATTAACGATTAACATTTTCTATGTTGCCTTGTTCTTAACTCTTAGCATTTGAGAACAAGTCCCCAACACTTAGCATACACAATAATGAGCTAACTACTAAGCTAGAAAACATTGGTAGCACCCCAACAGCATCTTTAGTTGAAATACCTGAAATAATTAAGAAAGATGCTTCTACTTCCTGCTTTGATTTAATTGATGATTCTAACCCCTGCAACCAAGTTGTTGTTGAGAATATTGTTATAGAGACATGTTCGGATGAGGTTGCAAAGGAAAATGAACAATTAAAGCAAGAAGTGGCTCGTCTTGGCAAGGCTTTGTATGACAAGAAAGGCAAAGCCAAACAAATCCGACCTCCACAGGATAACACCACTGCGGGAGTGAACAAGCCTGTAGAGGAAGAAACTGTGATTTGTAGGCTGTGCCACAAGGAAGGCCACAAGTCTTTCCAATGCAAGGCGATGACCGGGGATAAACAAAGGCAAAAGCTCAAGCAAAAGCCATCAAGCGAAATCTCCAACACCTACATCAAAAAGGTGAACAAAAAGGATGCTACACCATATTTGATCAAGAAGAAAAAGAACGGAAAGGTGATAGCAATCAAGGCCAACAAGCAAGCCAACAAAGGAAAGGGGGCCAAACGCATCTGGGTGCCAAAGGAAATAATTTCAACCATGAAAAGCACCAAGAAGGTTTGGATCCCGAAAGGGAAGTAAGTAGACCGAAGGTCCTCGGGAAATTTGGAGACTTGGCAAAATTGGGATGTATATCATGGGATACATCATATTGGATCAAGTTTATTGCCAAGTGGGTTAGTGAAAAATTTGGACCCAAATTTCCCACCCATGACTAAGGTAACTAGTTTATTGTATTTCTTGTTTTTAGATATGCGTATCTATTTTATCTTGTATCTAGTTTACCTTTCTTGCCTAGTATTACATTTTGTTATGTACTTTTGTTTAAAATCATGCATACTAGGTAAATCATATGGTAGGATTGCTTGTTTTTAATTCATATACTTAAGCAAACCTACATGGCTTAAAATGATTATTTAAGCACGGCACATAGCTTTTATATCACTCCATAGTAAATGATGCATCAATTGAAAATTTTGATTTCTACAAGTGTATCATTTAACTTATATGTGCCAAAGTTTGGATTATGGATAATTTGCCCCTTTTTATATCAAATCAAAGTGCATGTCTCCTACAAGTATTCAAAACTTGTATGCACACCTTTAGGGGGAGGTTACTCTATAATCTAACACTTTGAGACTAACATCTTTTCAAGTCTATTTCATGTGATAGTCTCATTGTAAGGAAAATAAGGTCCCCGGAGAAAGACAACAATCTTCCACTGCAAAATCTCAAAGAACTCTCATGTCTCTCAAGCTCGCCATTGATCTTCAATTGGTATCTTTTGAGACTACATTCAGTATCATTTACATGTCTTC
Source organism: Zea mays (assembly GCF_902167145.1). Classification (NCBI taxonomy): domain Eukaryota; kingdom Viridiplantae; phylum Streptophyta; class Magnoliopsida; order Poales; family Poaceae; genus Zea; species Zea mays. The sequence continues at coordinate 237,043,167 of NC_050097.1, read as the reverse complement.
TCCAATATTTGATTAGACTATATTTCATATCATATACTTCCTTGTTGCTAAAAATGCATAAGTGGTTAACTCATATTCTGTTACCTATGCATAAGGGAAGTTAGTCTTTTCAAATCATGTCTTGCACCTCTAATTTTCACATGCTTTTTCCTAAGTAGAGGATCTCTGTCAGGGGGAGTATTTCTTCATCTCTAAAGGGGGAGAAAAACTCTTTCTAAAGGAGAATACTCATTTAGGGGGAGTAATCTTTTGAGGAACTCCTACACGTGGTATCTTTCATGATCTACAAGTGGTATCTTTCATGGCTTAATTTAATATCCTTCTAGTGATATCATTTGATACAATTCTTGTTGAGGGCAAGCTTTTATTTACTTCCTACATGCTTTTAATGTCTTCCTTTTCGGTGGTTGATGCCAAAGGGGGAGAAGTTTAGGGGCCAAAGCAATGAAAACTTTATCAAACACCAAACACCACCAATTTAAAATTTTTATATCTACAAATGACTTTTCAAGTGGTTTTGGTTATTTGGTCCAAAAATAGGAAGTAAGTGAATTATGGAGTTAGGGGGAGGCTTAAGTCCATAATATCACATTGTGGGGACAATCATGCATCTTAGCAAGTAAATTGCATATTTTCATTCAAATACTTGTATTATTTGCTTGCTTTGGTTGTGTTGTCATCAATCACCAAAAAGGGGGAGATTGTAAGGAAAATGGACCTCGGGCCATTTGGCTAATTGAGTTTTGGTGTTTGATGAACAACACAATCCGTGAACTAATAAGTTTTCTAGTGTTTGTGTTTGTAGTTCACAGGATGCGAAGAGAATTGGACCAAGGCAATGAGGATGCAACACCTCAAAAGAAGACATAAAAAGATGCATAGGAGTCCAATACTCAAGAACAAAGAAGCCCGAAGAAATCAGCGAAGAAATTCAAGACAAGGGCTGTCAGCCAGCACCAGGTGGCGCACCGGACATCGGTGTCCGGTGTGCACCGGACTGTCCGGTGAGGCACCGGACAGTCTGCGCAGAGAGGCCGCAGAAAGGCGCTCTCTGGCTGTAGCACCGGACTGTCCGGTGTGCACCGGACTGTCCGGTGTGCCAACGGGCAGAAGGCAACGGTCGGATCCAACGGTCGACTGCTACAGGCGCCAACGGTCGGCTGACGTGGCGTGCACCGGACATCTACTGTTCAGTGTCCGGTGGTGCACCGGACTGTCCGGTGCACCCGACGACAGAAAGCTGCTGCTTTCTGTTCAACGGCTAGTTGGGGGTGTGGAGGCTATAAATACCACCCCAACCGGCCATTCTCTAAGGTGAGAGCCCAAGCAACATTCCAATACACATAGTGCATATCTCCAAGTGCTCAAACACCCAAGTGCTTAATAGAATCACTCGGTGATTAGCGTAGGTGCTTTGCGAAGTGCTTAGGTTAGTTAGACCGCTTTAGCGCTTGCTCTAGGTGAATCCTAGTTAGTTGAGTGAGTTTAGATAAACCTCACAACCCCTCGGCTCTTGCGCGAGCCGTTGTAATTGTACCGAGTGGGGCGAGAGTCTTGCGAGACCGTGACAACCGCGTTTGTGTCACGGCCGCCACCGTGTACCGGAGGGAACGAGGCCCGCGGCGTTTCGGCCGGAAGCTCGATAGTGGAGACGGCGGGGAGCGTCCGAGAGGAGCCGGAAGCGGAGCACCACTTGCGCGTGGAGAAGGCCCGCGGCTCTCTACGGAGTTACTCGACCGTGGTGCTTGGCCCTCGCGTGGGCTTCCCTTTGCGTAGGGGCACCAACGAGGATTAGTCGGGACCTTGCGCGGTTCCGGATACCTCGGTAAAAATACCGTCGTCATCCACGAGAGTTTGCTTCTCTACTTAGCTCTTTACATTCCGCATTTATATTAAGTATTTAAGTTTCAATCTTGTAGTCATACTTATTTAGTGTAGATTGAAACTTAGCCTTTTGCGGTAGAGATAGCAACACTTAGACAAAACCTAGTTTGCACATTCTAGTTTTGATTACTTGCATAGGTTTTGCTCTAGGGATTTAATTTTGGCCAAGTTTAGTAAAAGTTTTAGAAGTCCTAATTCACCCCCCCCCCTCTTAGGCGTCACCCGTTTCCTACACCATGCATACTTTTTGATTGATTAAAAATGTGAATGCTTTCATCTAGAGGAAATTAGATTTTAGAAAAAAAAGAAAACCTTTTTCTCCTCCCCTCCCCCCTCCTTCCCCATTTCGGCCCAGCCGCCCCCTCCCCCTCCCCCGCCGTGGGCCGGCCTGGCGGCCCAGCCGTGCCCCCTCCCTCTTTGGGCCCAGTCGACCCAACCGTCCCCCCTCTCTTTTTTTTTCTTTTTCTCTTTTTCCAAAAATCCCCTCCCTCTCCCTGTCTCCCTCTCTCTCTCCCTCACCCTCACCCTAACCCTAGCCGCCGCCACCCCTCACCCGCGCCGCCGTCCCGCGCCCGCCCCCCTCCGGTGAGGCCCTCCCTCCTCTCTCCCTCCTCCCTCCCTCCTCCCTCTCCTCCCTCCGGCGCTCTTCCCCCCGCGCCCCGCGCCGCCCGCCTCGGCCCCCGGCTCGGCCGCTCCGGCGAGCTCGGCTCGGCCCCAGCCCCGGCCGCCCCGGCCGCCCGCGCCCCGACCCCGCCCGGCCCCGGCCGCCCGCGCCGCCTCTCCCCCGACCCCGGCCCCGCCCGCGCCCGGCCGCCTCTGCGCCCGGCCGCCCCTCGCCGCGGCCCGGCCGCCCGCCTTGGCCTAGCGCCGGCGTCCCCCGCCCCAGCCGTTCGGCTCGGCCGCCCCGGCGAGCCCCGTCCCGCGCCCGCCCCCTCCGGCGAGCTCGGCCCCCCCCCCGGTTCAACCCCCCCCGGTTCAACCGCCCCGACCCCGGTTCGGCCGCCCCGTGCCCCGGCTCAGCCGCTCCCGTCGCGCCCCGGCCCGGTCGCCCCGCCCCCGTGCCCGGCCTCGCCCGACCGTGTCCTCGCCCCGTCCGTGCCTCGCTCGAGTGGTCCGCGGCGTCCTTGCTCACCCGTGCTCGCTTGCCCTGGCATGTTTGCCCGCTCGCCCCGTCGTGCCTTGCTCGCGTCATGCCGGCCCTCGGCGCGGCCTCGAGCTCGGCCAGCGCACGGCCCCGACGCGTGCGCGACTCGTTCGCGGCACGTTAAGTGTGGCTTTGCGCGTGCGCGTGTTCGCGCAGCGTTCTGGCGTAGCTCGTCGTGCTCGCGACGCGACGCATAGCGCCCTGTCGCGCTCGCGACACGATCGTCTACCCCCTAGCCCCGTCTACCCCCCCCCCCCCCCCCGCGTATCCTATATGCGCTAATCACGTTGTTTATATTAATAAGATAGGAGTCTCAATTTGGAAATTGGTTACGTTAGTTAAATTGTATAGCTAATCGTCTATCTTATTCAATGTTAATCTACTAAAAATGGTCACGTTTACATTAGTGCATGTAGCTAATTCTTATCATTGAAGCTAAGTAGAGCTAGAGCACGTAACGTCTAGCTATTCATCAACCCGTAGTGCGTCTCGGGCATAAGCTTTAACTCTCGCGAGACCTTTCTCCGCCTCTTTCTAACCATGGTAAATTCATCATCGTATGTGATATTCTATGCATATTTACTTTATTTGTTCTCTTGTATGGTGTACTGTTTGTTTCCTAATTTGAATGGATGGATGTATGTATGCTTGCAATCGCATAGAGAACGATCCGGTTGAAGAGCCCGAGGAACTCGCAGGAGAAGCCCCTGAGCAGCAGTCGGTTGGTGGAGGCAAGTGTCCTTTGACCTATCTCTGTCCCAATCATTCTTTAATTCACCTCCTGTATTACACATTTATACTTAAGGATTGACTAGCTTTTGTTATCCATGTCCTTGTTTACCTATTTGGGTTGGATTATTATTGTTTAGCTTCATGCTATTGCTCAACTCTAATCAATGAACATGATGAGATTATATATGATACGATGTTTTCCCTTCTCTTATGATGATGTTGTACTTGTGGCCTTTAAGGGGGCTCGAGCAGTTTCTTGAGTGCCTCTCCGTAAGGACCTGTTCTATGGATGACCGCCCGAGAAAACAGTGCAACCATGAGGGTGGAGTGGGACGCCCTTAGCTGAATAATTAGAGGATCCGGGGTGTAGTTCGCTTCGCCGTCGTGCCGTCAATGGGGCTCGGTGTATGCGGCTCGCTCTGCCAAGGTTGATTTGTCCCTTGGGGAGGAGTGCGGTACATTTAGGAAACCTAACGGGCGGCTACAGCCCCGGGGAATCTTTGTAAAGGCTACGTAGTGAAACCCTGCCTATTCACCTTGGTAGTGTTTAAGGGTTTGAGCGGCCCGAGGCAAGAGGGAATCACGGCTTGTGGGTAAAGTGCACAACCTCTGCAGAGTGTTTGAAAACTGATATATCAGTCGTGCTCGTGGTTATGAGCGGCCAAGGGAGCTCCAATGATTAGTGGTACTTGATCAGAGACATTTTGGTTTACAGGTGGCAATGAGACTGATGGTTTTGGTTACGTCTATGGTGTTGGTAAGTGGTATTCTTTCCGTTTGGAAAGGGTACATCGGGCTAATAACTTGGGTTAATGTTAAAACCTGGCTTTCTACTGGTAAATAATAATCTGACCAACTAAAAGCAACTGCTTGACTTACCCCCACATAAAGCTAGTCTACTACAGCCAAACAGGATACTTGCTGAGTATGTTGATGTGTACTCACTCTTGCTCTACACACCAAACCCCCCCCCAGGTTGTCAGCATTGCAACCACTGCTCAGGCGAAGATGAAGCTGTGGAAGGAGACTTCCAGGAGTTTCAAGACTACGACGAGTTCTAGGTGTGGGTTAGCGGCAACCCCCAGTCGGCTGCCTGTGAAGGCCGCGGTTATCTACGTTTCGTTTTCGCACTTTGATTATTGTAAGGACTATGTGGACGTCTCAGACGTATGATGTAATCGACTATTTTCCCTTTTTAATGCTATTTTGAGCACTGTGTGATGATGTCCATGTTATGTAACTGCTGTGTACGTGAATAACTGATCCTGGCACGTACATGGTTCGCATTCGGTTTGCCTTCTGAAACCGGGTGTGACAATGCTTATGCTCAGGAAATAGAGAAAAATGAAAAGTTGACTAAGGAGCTTAGCATTTGCCATGACACTATCTCTAACCTTAGAACTGAGAATGCTAGTTTGTTTGCTAAGGTTGAAAAATTAAATGCTTGTGATGATTCAATTGCCAATCTTAGAAATGAAAATGCCAGTTTAGTTGCTAAGATTGATAAATTGAATGAATCTATTTCTAGCCTTAAGATTGAGAATGATAAATTAATTTCTAAGGCTAAAGATTTAACTGTTTGCAATGATGCCATTTCCAATCTTAGAAATGAGAATGTTATTTTACATGCTAAGATTGATGAATTAAATGCTTGCAAACCCTCTACATCTTCTGTTGATCATGTCACTATTTGTACTAGATGTAGAGATATTAATGTTGATGCTATCCATGATCACCTAGCTTTAATTAAACAACAAAATGATCACATAGCTCAACTTACTGCTAAAATGAATGAGCATGAGATAGAAAATGAAAAAATCAAATTTGCTAGGAGCATGCTCTATAGTGGGAGACACCCTGGCATTAAGGACGGCATTGGTTTCCAACAGGGAACCAATGTCAAGCTTAGTGCCCCTAAAAATTATCTAATTTTGTTAAGGGCAAGGCTCCCATGGCTCAAGATAACGAGGATTACATTTTATATCCTGCGGGTTACCCTGAGCACAAGATTAGGAGAATTCATGCTAAGAAATCTCATTCTAGTTCTCATCATGCTTTTATGTATAAGAATGAGACTTCTAGCTCTAGGCAATCAACACATGTTAAATTGCCTAAAAAGAAAACTCCTACTGCATCAAATGATCATAACATTTCATTTAAGACTCTTGATGCTTCATATGTTTTAACTAACAAATCAGGCAAAATAGTTGCCAAATATGTTGGGGGCAAACACAAGGGCTCCAAGACTTGTGTTTGGGTACCCAAGGTACTTGTTTCTAACGTGAAAGGACCCAAGACTGTTTGGGTACCTAAGAACAAGGTCTAAAACTGTTTTGCAGGTTTATGCATCCGGGGGCTCAAGTTGGATCATTGATAGCGGGTGCACAAACCACATGACTGGGGAGAAAAGGATGTTCTCCTCCTACGAGAAAAACCAAGATTCCCAAAGAGCTATCACATTCGGGGATGGAAATCAAGGTTTGGTCAAAGGACTTGGTAAAATTGCTATATCACCCGACCATTCTATTTCCAATGTTTTTCTTGTAGATTCTTTAGATTACAATTTGCTTTCTGTATCACAATTATGCAAAATGGGTTACAACTGTCTTTTTAGTGATACTGGTGTTACTGTCTTTAGAAGAAGTGATGATTCAGTAGCATTTAAGGGAGTGTTGGAGGGTCAGCTATACTTAGTTGATTTTAATAGAGCTGAACTTGACACTTGCTTAATTGCTAAGACTAATATGGGTTGGCTCTGGCATCGCCGACTAGCCCATGTTGGAATGAAGAATCTTCACAAGCTTCTAAAGGGAGAGCACATTTTAGGACTAACCAATGTTCATTTTGAGAAAGACAGGGTTTGTAGCGTATGCCAAGTAGGAAAGCAAGTTGGCGCTCATCATCCACACAAGAACATCATGACAACGGATAGGCCACTGGAGCTACTCCACATGGATTTATTTGGCTCGATCGCTTACATAAGCATCGGCGAGAGTAAGTACTGTCTAGTTATTGTGGATGACTATTCTCGCTTCACTTGGGTGTTCTTTTTGCAGGACAAATTACAAACCCAAGAGACCTTAAAGGGATTCTTGAGATGAGCTCAAAATGAGTTCGGCTTAAGGATCAAAAAGATAAGAAGCGATAATGGGACAGAGTTCAAGAATTCACAAATTGAAGGCTTCCTTGAGGAGGAAGGCATCAAGCATGAGTTCTCTTCTCCCTACACACCTCAACAAAATGGTGTAGTGGAGAGGAAGAATAGAACTCTACTTGACATGGCAAGGACCATGCTTGATGAGTACAAGACACCGGACCGGTTTTGGGCCGAGGCGATTAACACCGCCTGCTACTCCATCAACCGGTTATATCTTCACTGAATCCTCAAGAAGACATACTACAAACTCCTCACCGGTAAAAAGCCCAATATTTCATATTTTAGAGTCTTTGGTAGCAAATGTTTTATTCTTGTTAAAAGAGGTAGAAAATCTAAATTTGCTCCTAAGGCTGTAGAAGGCTTTTTACTAGGATATGACTCAAACACAAGGGCGTATAGAGTCTTCAACAAATCCACTGGATTAGTTGAGGTTTCTTGTGACATTGTGTTTGATGAGACTAACGGTTCTCAAGTAGAGCAAGTTGATCTTGATGAATTAGATGATGAAGAGGCTCCATGCGTCGCACTAAGGAACATGTCCATTGGAGATGTGTGTCCTAAGGAATCCAAAGAGCCTCCACAAGCACAAGATCAACCATCATCTTCTATACAAGCATCTCCACCAACCCAAGATGAGGATCAGGCTCAGGACAATGAAATTGAAGATCAAGAGGATGAGCCACCTCAAGAGGAGGACAATGATCAAGGGGGCACTACTATAGATCCTATTATATGAGACGGTTAATTTTCACTTATTAAGACGTTTCTCAAGTGTCCAAATTTGATGGAGTCGCAAAAGATGTCCCACATTTAAGATGGTTGCAAACCGTCTTAAAAAGATATTACATAAGACATTGTTAGTTTATAACCGTCCAGAAAAGGTATTTGTTTAAGTCATTTTGTCCAATAACCTGTCTTAAATTATGTTTATTTAAGACAGTTTTTCAAAACAACCGTCGAGTATATGAACATTTTAAGTCACAAGTTATTTAGTAAACTGTCTAAAATGTTCTATATTAATAAACGCTTGCAATATAAAAACCGTCTTATTTAGGTGACTGATATTGGACGTTTTGGAAATCGTCTTATTTAGAAGACCGATATTGGACATTTTTAGAACCGTCTTAATAAGATTTAAACAAATTGACTTAAATAACAATATATTCTTCAATTTATATTCATTTGAGATACCACATTATAATAATTTGAAAGAGAAATACACACACATATATTTAATAATAATATAATTAATATAATACAGATGAGTACCAATCAATATTTCATACATAAGTGTACTCTAAATCCAAAACAAAACACCGAGATAATCTTGTAATTAGCCAAATAATCTGTGCAAGTGCGGAATACAGTGTACAGCAGATTGATTTGCATCATGTCAAAACCAGATTGTCCAAGGGATACATCGGTTGCCGCTGCCGCACCCCTCCTGCCGATTTTCCATGACTCCATTCTTGCTGGCCACTTTGTCCCAAGCATGCATTTCACCAAATAGTTAGGCCTCATTTGGGAGCTAGGTAACAGCGCATCCCGGTCAGACACCACAGGTGGGGCATTACATGCAGTGTCTATCACCTGTGTGGTGCTGCCCGGCGGGGCTCCTTTACCCTGTGGCCGTTTGGGTACCCGGTAGTGGAACGAACTGCAACCTGGCCTCCCTGCTGAGAATTTGCTCAGATTAGACAGCAGGATGACAGCTTAACTTAAGGCAAGTCTGCGAAGATCAGTAGGGTCAACAGGATGAATACGCATGTTCTGCTCTTTTTGTTCATGTGCTCAAAATACATGAGCAAAGTTAGAATATGCAAATTTGGGCAATATTAGAACAATATTCAGCACAGGACAATATCAGAACAAATAAAACAATATTAATATGTTTTAGTTTGCTACACTGGATTAATTGAATAAAACATTAAGGACATTTTAACTACAGTATAAAACATATTGCCCGATTTTCTGCAAGGAATAAAACAAGAAACTTAGAACTTTTCTTAACATTAAGGACATTTTATCAATATGTTTTAGTTTGCTATACTAGATCAATTGAAGTCAAACTAGCTATCTTCTAGGAAAGAAAGATAGAATGTATAATGTAGTTATTCGATTGAATACCTTCAGATTTTGAGAGGGTTTCTTAGTTGTTATACCATGTTCCTTCAGCCTCTCAATTGATATATCCAGACTACACATAAATAAAAAAAACATTAGCAGCAAGGTACTTCCAAAATAAAAATCAAATAAAATAATATTAATTGTTTCTCTAAAAATATATGATGTGAAGTAGATATACCTCTCATGGGGAATGATTAACTTGTCTCCCTTATAGAAGGAAGAGTTGTTGATGACAAATAGTGGTTTCTAGCCCATCTAACGGCCTTATCCACTTCTGTAATAAACAGCAAACACATTGAACTTGCCGATTCACATCCGAGGAAAACTAAAACATCGAGACGTCATTGGCAAATGTGTTCCATTTGTACGTGTTTGGTATGTGCAAGCTTATCATTGCTAGTAAATCCTTCTAAATACAAACGAGTTGAATAAATATACTAGTCTCCAAATTAAATGGCGTTATCAAATTTTGCAGCTAGACAGAACTATTTTGGCTAAAACCAGTGCAAGAGCGTGGAGTTTTGGTTTGCTCTAATGCATTGAGTTCACAAAGCTAACCAGAATCGCAATCAAAGGAAGTGGTGCCATAAACGGTAGGAGCCAAGAATGGTTGACATATTCAGATCTAAATGACGATGATGACAGCAGCGGCGCGGTAAGACAGACCTTGCCATCTAATTACATCCTAGCTACTTAGACACAGGTGAAAAACAATTCTAGTTGCTCACCTAGCTGGGTGCTTCTAGCAGTACTATGTGAAGCTAGATAGGACGATGCTGCCACAGACTAAACCACTGGGTATACAGATTCTACCTTGAGATAAGCCAAAGTATCAACGAGTAATTCCAGTAGTACATTTATGTGGCACTTAGAGATAACACAAATGATACTGATGAACATGAAGAGACAATTTCAGTAAATGAGGGTAAGAAATAACATGTTACGGAGTACGAACATTATTCTATTACATAATTCTATTTTAGCTACCTTCTTTCTTACTATCATAGACCTAGGTTTTGTAGAAAACAGTAAGAATAAATGGAGGATGTTTTTTAACAAGTAATGTTATTCTAGCATAATTCCATTTTCAGGTTGTTTTCTTGTATTCATGAACTGATTACTTGGGAGAAAAAAGTGCATACCTCCATATCCTTTATTGTAGCTCCATTTCTCAGTATCACCTCCTCATCCTAGAGAGACATGTCCAGAGTATCCCCAGTCGACAACTTGCCAACCTGAAATTAAGTACTCGGTAAGAGAACAAAACCTATTTAGATTTGCCCATACATTTCTACAAGTTCAAAAGTTTGACCATAGAACTAAATATTTATCACAACTTCATCTCTTTTTCCTTAGTTGTTGTTAGTTTCTTTTCTTTTTTAACCCACGTGCCAAACCACTGCAAGGAAACGACACAGTTTCATCTCTTTTTAATCATTGTTTATGTACTCATAACAGGTATGTTTACCTAACATATTCATGTTGCATTCTTAACATCGAAGTTTAATAGTGCTATACTCGCATAGGTACTATGTACTAACCATATGAAGTCAGCTTCTGTTAGTGTTGTTTGTTGCAAAAGATACTATATTCAGTAATAACAACCAATGGTTATTTAGGTTGCCAGGTTAACCACTCACACTGATCTAATTTAGTAGCAAACTGGTTCCAAATGGTGCTGTTTAAAACTGATGGAGAAGAACTTTAAAGCAAATTGTTCTTGCGCGTGTGCCCATGTCTTCACTGTATTCATTTTTCCCATAATTTCTGACATAATTAGTGTCCACCTATTAATCTAATTCCTAACTGATTCTGGAAGCCAGACCATCGAGTTGAACGAGCTCAACTCCAATTTCTAGCAATTGCGACTCCGAGGACAACAGGTACATTGACTTATTTCCTTGCTGTCGACATGTGGTACATGATCTTGTCCACAAAACTGACCTTTGACCTAAAAGTTAATATCGAAAGACACCCATGTCTGTTGTCTATGAACTCAGAATAATGCATAGATAAACTGCTAATCAGTAATCTAAACATTTGGGTCATGATTACACAAGAAAGAAAATTGCCAAGATAGGACAAATATTTTGTAGTAACGCTCTTATTCAGTCTCATAAATAAACTAGCAATTGCAAATGTGAGAATCACAAAGTTATTATCATGTCTTCACATGATAGGTCATTAACAGCTATAAGGGATGACTTTGCAGATAATGAATGAAACTATTCTTGTGGAATGTCCTTGGACATTAAATAGACAATATCACAACACTACATGGATGGAGCATACCTTCTCACCACAAGATATATTGGAAATGTTTTTCCAACTTTTCTTTGTAGGCCTCACACTGAAAACAACACCTTCTGAAAATGGGTCCATGTAATCAACAAGTCCAGTTCAGAAGAACCTCCAAGAGTAATCATCTGAAACCATATCGTTTGTTAATACAAAAACCCATTTGAACAAGTGCAACCTGCCTCATGAAACAAGAATTTTACCAGCACATAGTTCTAATTCATTGAGGATCTAATTATATCAGTAGTGATTAATTTTTAGGGTCAGTGACACCACATCTCATTACTGATCCAATCCAACACCACCAGTCGCTCAGACAGACATCAGATAATACAGTTTTGAAGTAGAGCTCAGAGAAACACCTCCCTGACTTTGGTGCCTAGACTAGAGTTTCAGGCGCAAGTAGGTACCAATTACCAAAAAACACATGTCTCCTAATTCCTATGCATCTCAATTCGAAGCATGTAAAATGTACTGACAAGTACTAAGCCTGTCGCTAAAAACAACTACTGAAACTCCATTAAGACCAACAATGCTCAGCATCAATCAGTTGAGCACAAATCGGATCACGGAGACAGCACCTAACAAGTAGTAGGAACCCAAAAGCCTAGCCCAGCCCAGTAGTGACCAACTCACTACGACGGTTCTGGAGGAGGAGTCGCTGTTGCCGGGGTCGACAAGGTAGGTGACGGAGTCCCCTGCATCCCGACGACGCGCTTGACGAGCCACTTACGCGGGTCCTCGGGGGAGATCATCAGCACGATGTCCCTCGGCGTGACCTGGCCGAACCTCACGCTGACCCTGTCCACCACCACCACATCGCCCGCCAGGTTCAGGGCTGGCAGCATGCTGGCGCCCCGCACTAAGGCGACCGAGCAGAGGTGCTCGTTGACGACTTGGATCACGCAGTAGGCCTTCGCCACCAGGAACACGCGGGAGAGGCCTTGCCTCGCGATGCTCCGCCATGGGATGCCCGCGAGACGCTGAGCGAAGCCCAGCACGGTGGCGGCGGCGGATGACGAGGGAAGACACCAGATGCTTCGCTCAGTTACCTCTCTTGGTCGGTGGGCTTGGGCCTCTTCCTTTCTTTCGGCCCACAAATCACACATGCTGGGGCCGATTTTTTTACAATTTAACCCTTTCTAAAAAAATCACGTATAGACCTCTGAATAATTTAATATCGTTTTTAGACCTCTGAATAATTTTGAAGTCCTTGCTTGTTGAATGAAACAGGACAGACCTTACCGGAGTGCACATGAGACAATATGACCGTGAAATAGGATTAAGTCTCTTAGAAAGGTAAAATATTTTTCGCAATCGCTAGTATATTTTAGATCTAAAAGGGAGAACACATGCCCTCAAGAGCAAGGTGTGATTTGTTTACATTAATGACTGAATCGCATGTGAGTCCATTTTACCATCTATATCAAGTTGCAGAGATAAGTTACATTTTATATCATATATACCATCAAACTAAGTCAAATTCACTATTACTATGATTTTCACAGTACGCCTTATCAGAAATATCATACAAAGACAGTTTCATATTTAGAAGTGTCTAGTATACTCACTAACATCTAAGACAGTCTTTATAGTCTAGGCGACTCTAATAATATCTTTATTTGAGATGGTTTCATATACAGAAGTGTCTAATTTACTAACCAAAATCTAAGACAATTCTTAAGATCTTAATGACTCAAAAAGGTATATTTATTTGAGACAGTTTTCAATAATAATCCGTCTTAAATCAATATAAGACATTTCTTATGATGTAACTGCCTCAAAACATTGTTTTATTAAAGACGGATCCTCAACGAACCGTCTTACCTCACTCATCATTATATGATAAAAGACGCTTCTATAAAATGCACTGATATCTGTCTTAAATTGTGCGTCTTAAATAAGCATATCTCTAGTAGTGGGGAGATGACAATGATCAAGACAAGGAAGATGAACAGGGTCAAAGACCGCCTCACCCAAGAGTCCACCAAGCGATTCAAAGAGATCACCCCGTGAACACCATCCTCAGCGATATTCATAAGGGGGTAACCACTCGATCTCGAGTCACTCATTTCTGTGAACATTACTCTTTTGTCTCCTCTATTGAGCCATACAGGGTAGAGGATGCACTAAGAGATTCTGATTGGGTGTTGGCAATGCAAGAGGAGCTCAACAACTTCACAAGGAATGAGGTATGGCATTTGGTTCCACGTCCAAATCAAAATGTTGTAGGTACCAAGTGGGTATTCCGCAACAAGCAAGATGAGCATGGTGTGGTGATGAAGAACATGGCCAGACTTGTCGCCAAAGGTTATTCACAAGTCGAAGGTTTGGACTTTGGTGAAACTTATGCACCCGTAGCTAGGCTTGAGTCAATTCGCATATTACTTGCCTATGCTACTTACCATGGCTTCAAGCTCTATCAAATGGATGTGAAGAGTGCCTTCCTCAATGGACCTATCAAGAAAGAGGTCTATGTTGAGCAACCTCCTGGCTTTGAAGATAGTGAGTACCCTGACCTTGTTTATAAACTCTTAAAGGCGCTTTATGGGCTCAAGCAAGCCCCAAGAGCATGGTATGAATGCCTTCGAGATTTTCTAATCACTAATGGCTTCAAAGTCGGAAAGGCCGATCCTACTCTCTTTACTAAAACTATTGCAAATGATTTGTTTGTATGCCAAATATATGTTGATGATATCATATTTGGGTCTACTAACAAATCTACTTGTGAAGAGTTTAGTAGGATCATGGTTCAAAAATTCGAGATGTCTATGATGGGGGAGTTGAAGTATTTCTTAGGATTTCAAGTCAAGCAACTCCAAGAGGGCACCTTCATCATCCAAACAAAATACACCTAGACATTCTTAACAAGTTTGGAATGAAGGATGCCAAGCCCATCAAGACACCCATGGGAAACAATGGGCATCTCGACCTCGACACGGGAGGTAAATCCGTAGATCAAAAGGTATACCGGTCGATGATAGGATCTTTACTCTATTTATGTGCATCTCGACCGGATATTATGCTTTCCGTATGCATGTGTGCAAGGTTCCAAGCCGACCCTAAGGAAGTTCACCTTAGGGCCGTGAAGCGAATCATGAGATATTTAGTTTACACTCCTAAGTTTGGGCTTTGGTACCCTAGGGGATCAACCTTTGATTTGATAGGATATTCCGATGCCGATTGGGCAGGGTATAAAATTGATAGGAAAAGCACATCAGGGACTTGTCAGCTTCTAGGAAGATCCCTGGTGTCTTGGGCTTCAAACAAACAAAATTCAGTGGCCCTATCAACCGCCAAAGTCGAGTATATTACCGTAGGACATTGTTGTGCGCAATTACTTTGGATGAGGCAAACCCTCAGGGACTATGGCTACAAATTGAGCAAAGTCCCTCTCATATGTGACAATGAGAGTGCAATCCGTATAGCGGATAATCCCGTTGACCACAACTGCACTAAGCACATAGACATTCAGCATCACTTTCTGAGAGATCACCAACAAAGGGGGGATATCGAGATTGCTTATATAAACACCAAAGATCAATTAGCCGATATCTTTACCAAGCCATTAGATGAGAAAACCTTTTGCAAACTTAGGAATGAGCTAAATATACTTGATTCTCGGAATTTTGATTAAAACATTGCACATATTGCTCATTTATATACCTTTGATCATATCTCTTTCGTTTGCTACGACTAATGTGTTGTCAAGTATATTTCTATGATAAGTCGTAGATTGAAAGGGAAATGGAGTACTCGACGAAGAGAAGGCTTCCACTGCACTCTATCGGTATCATCGTTCGTCGCTACTCCACATCACTCTTCGATTGGTATAATCTTTTCACTCATATTTACTTGTACCAATGGGGGAGAAAGTAAAGGGCTCTCAAATGTCTCCGTTTTTGGCGATTAATGCCAAAGGGGGAGAGAGTATTAGCCCAAAGTAAAAGGATCACACCACCACCCTATTTTAAAAAGAAGTTTTCAAATTGATATCTTAATGTGTTTTCAAAAGGGGGAGTACTAGTATTTTCAAAAATTGGCAAAACCCTCTTGAACACTAAGGGGAGAACTTCATTCAGGGGGAGTTTTGTTTAGTCAAAGAAAAAGCATTTGAAACATGGGGAGAACTTTCAAAACTTGAAAATGCTTCTTACAATCTCATTCATATACCTTTGACTATTTGCAAAAGAATTTTGAAAAGAATTCTTAAAATAATTTGCAAAACAAAACAAGTGGTGCAAGCGTGGTCCGAGATGTTAAATAAAAAGAAAGCAACCATGCATATCTATTGAAATTATAAATTGGTTTAATTCTAAAGCAACCTATGCACTTAGATTGTGCAAACTAGTTCAATTCTGCACTTATATATTTGCTTTGGTTTGTGTTGGCATCAAACACCAAAAAGGGGGAGATTGAAAGGAAAATAGGGTCAAACCTTTTCCTAAATGATTTTGGTGGTTGAATTGTCCAACACAAATAATTGGACTAACTAGTTTGCTCCAGATTATATGTTCTATAGGTGCATAAAGGTTCAACACAAACCAATAAAAGATAAAAGATAGGGTTCAAAAAAGAAAGGAGCAAAAGAAACTGAAGGCTCCCCTAGTCTGGCACACCGGACTGTCCGGTGTGCCACCGGACTGTGTCCGGTGCACCAGGGGCGAGCGACCTCAAACTCTTCACCTTCGGGTTTTTGGGACCGTGCTCCGCTATAATTCACCGGACGGTGCACCAAGCAGAGCAATGGTCGACTGCACAGTGTCCTGACAAAGCTACAGTTCGCGGCAGAAGTTAGAGCAGGTGCTAGAGGCACACTGGACAGTGCACAGTACCTGTCCGGTGTGGCATCGGACTATCCGGTGCCCCAAGAAGTCAGAGCTCCAACGGTCGAAACCATCAGAACCCTAACGGTTGGGTGACGTGGCTGGCGCACCGGACTGTCCGGTGTGCCCATCGACAGACAGCCTCCCCAACGGTTGAATTGGTGGTTGGGGGCTATAAATACCCCACAACCACCTCCACACCAATCATCCAAGCATTCACTACTTCACATTCAATACAAGAGCAATAGACACCACTCCAAAGACACAATTCAAGTGATCGATCTACTCAAAGTCTCCAATTCAACTCTAGCGCATTTAGACTTGTGAGAGGATCATTTGTGTTTCTTAGTTTCTCTTGTTGCTTGGTTGGCTTTATTCTTCCTCTTTCTTGTTCTCAAGATACTTGTAATCAAAGCAAGAGACACCAAGTGTGTGGTGGTCCTTGTGAGGGTCTAAGTGACCCAATTGATTAAGGAGAAAGCTCACTCGGTCTAAGTGACCGTTTGAGAGAGGGAAAGGGTTGAAAGAGACCCGGTCTCTATGACCACCTCAACAGGGAGTAGATTTTCAAGAACCGAACCTCGTTAAAACAAAGCACCATGTCATCCACTTTATTTCTTGGTTGATTTGTTTTTGCCCTCTCTTTCGGACTCGAAGTTTAATTCTAACGCTAACCCCGGCTTGTAGTTATGCTTTAAGTTTATAATTTTCAGATTCCGCCTATTCACCCCCTCTAGGCGACTTCCAATAGGAATGGTCAATACAATCTGATATGCAATACAAATATTTGGACAAAAATCTACAACTATAATGAACCGAAGAATCTCAGTTACTAACATCAAAGCACCCGATAAAGTTACTTGCAAGACTTAAAACTCATTAATAAAATCATTAGTATCAACATTTTGAGAAAAAAATCTAAAAATGTTGTGTAACACTTCTGCAGATCATGATTATCCAAAAACTTGTGAGAAATATATATTTTTTGGTCCCCTTGGTGCTTGGGCCCTAGGCAGTCGCCCCTCCCACCTAGCCCTAGAACCGTCTTTGTATGAGTATAATCTTGTGAACTAAAATTTGCTTTCGACGGGACCTAGTGGGGTATTTTATATGGTGTTTATTAGTGATGACCTTCTAGTGAATCATAAGATGCCCAACAATTGCTATCGGGTCTTGGTATGAATATGAAAGGGGAGTGAGCTGGGTATTTTAGGTGACGTCTATTAAGTGATGTCCTTCTAGCGAATAATAAGATGCCCAACATGTGCCAGTAAGAAAATGTTTTTGGGTCTTGGTATCAATATGAAAAGATTTATATGTACCAGCATAATTGCATGCAAAAAAAGAAGTGCCAGAAACATGGACATTCCAAGTTTGTTAGAGGTTGTTAAGGCCCCCTTTGGCAGAGCCCCGGTTCCTCTGAAAACAGTTCTAGCTCTGACTTCTCTAGCTCTTTGGCTTCTCTGGAAGAGCTAGAGCCATTTTACAACTCATTTGGTAAAACAGTTTCTCTTGTGTTTATTTCGAACTATGTTTTGGGAAACGAAGGAGCTGGTAGAAGCCATGTTTTGGTGCTCTGGCTCCCAACATAAAAACGGCTCTAACTCCTCAAGAGCTTTCGATGAGAAGTCGTTTTTTGTGACAGTTTAATTGGTAGAACTTCACGATGAGCCAGAGGTAGAGCCGTACAAAGAGCTATACCAAAGGGGCCCTAACTAAGATGGCAAAAAGATAGCAGTGAAAATTGTATATAAGCAACTTTGTTACGTGCATCTTACACTACCGGAATCAAGCGCTTTACCGAGTGACTCGGCAAAGCCTGAAAAACACTTGGCAAAGTCTTTGCCGAGTGTGGCACTTGGCAAAGAGAGCTCGGCGAACAGTACATCGGCAACGGCTTCTTTGCTGAGTACTTTTTATCGGGCACTCGGCAAAGACTTTGTCGAGTGCCAATCAGTACTCAGCAAAGAAAAGTGGCAGTCACAGCGCCTGGTGACGGAGACGGCGCCTTTGCCAGGTGTCACCGTGTCACCTAAAACACTCGACAAAGAGATTACCTCTTTGCCGAGTGTTTACTAGCTTGCACTCAACAAAGGGTCTATCAGCGGGGCCCTTTGTCAGCTTCTTTGCCGAGTGCTCTAAGAGACACTTGGCAAAGCTTGCTTCTTTGCCGAGTGTCAGGGCCACAACACTCAGCAAAGAAGCTTTACTGGTGCCCAGGTGTTGCTTCTTTGCCGAGTGTTATGGCCCTGACACTCGGCAAAGAGGTCCTTTGCCGAGTGTTATACTCAGCAAAGTGACCAGTATACACCTTTTTATTTGTTTTTTCTATTCCATCCAAACAAACAAAAGATATCACATATACATCACATGTATCACATAATCATCACAGATATCACATATACATCACATATCTCACAAAGACCATAAATCAAACAAGTTCTCACAGCATTACCAACATGTTCGAACACAAATATAAGTATCCAACACTCAAGAACATAAGTCGCAAGTATCTCACAAAGCATTACCAACACTAAGAACATAAGTCTCAAGTCTCAAGTATCTCATAAGTCTCAACACTAAGAAAGATAATATCTCATCGAGGTGGGCGGCTGGATTGGTGCGGCGATGGGCTGGGCAATCCATGAGGGTTTTTGGATGCCGCCCTAGATTGTCCCTGTACAGAGAAGAGATTGCATGTATTATACCAGATGCATTACCAACATCTAACTAGAAATTTGATACTCACAGGACTATGGAACAGAGCAGGGTCAACTGTAGGGAACAATGGAGGTGGTGGAGCGAAACCCTTTGCGGCGCCAAGGCTCTGCATGTACTGGAACATCTTGAGTGCACGAAGGAGTTTATGTGCCTCGTACATGCTCTTTGGCAGAACGTGATCCTCCGGAAGCAGGCTGCCAATAACCGTCAACAAGCCATCGAATGCGTCTCGACTCATGTTGTACTGCAACTTGAACGCCATTACACGCCCAATGACATCTAGTTGAGAAACCATTGTTTGGCCGTGAAGGGGCTTCTGTGTCGCGTCAAACATGTCGTAGAACGCCTTTGCAGTCGGCTCTGGCTCGTCATCCGTATATCCTCTGGCGTACTGTGCCTCGTGATAGTCGTTCAACATATCCGCTACCCACGCATCAGCATCATAATGCTCGACGCGTTGTCTCAGCACCTCCCCTCTCGTACGATGCGCTTCACCATGAAAGATCCACCGAGTATAGCCCGACGTAAATCCATTCTTCCAAATATGTTCTACCATGGACTTCTTTGATTTTCTTTTCCGGTTGGCACATTTGCTGCACGGGTATGGGACTAGACTCGCTCCTTTAGCAGCTTCGTCATATGCCCGTTCCACGAAATCATCAGTCTTTCTAATCCATTAAGGGGTGACATCATTCCTTCCTACACGACCCGTGTACATCCACTCATGGTCCTCTATCCTCTAACAGAAGCCTAGCAATAGAAAATTTTGGTAGCACCTCCCCTACACGGGGAAGTTTCTAAAACCTACAAATAAAAGTATCAGCACGATGACCGACACAGATATACAAATGACACGATGGTCGTGAATCACATCTAATCGGCATTCAATCATCATTACCACTATATTTTACTAAACATATCCACCATCACATTATATGATTTTATTCACAGTAATGGTAATCATTTCAATCCAACAAATTCTTACCACTATATTTTACCACTATAACAAATTTAGAGAACATAACAAATTTTACCACTTTATTTACCCAGGTCGGGGCGACGGTGGTGGCGGCCGGGGCGCCGGTGGTGGGCGCGGTGGTGGGCGCAGTGGTGGGCTCGGGGAGGCAGGCCGCGACGGTGGCGGCTGGTGGTGGTGTTGCGGGGAGGCGAGGCGTGGGGAGACGGGCGCCGACGGCGGCGGCGGGCACGGTCGCGGGGAGGCGCCGAGCGGGGAGGCGACGGGTCGACGACGGCGGGGAGGTGGCGGGGAATGAAGCCGAGCGCGGGCATAAGTGAGAAGCCGAGCACGGGCATAAGTTAAGTTTAACGTCTTTACCGAGTGCCCGCGATATGTCACTCAGAAAAGGTTGTTTTTTAATTTAAAAATATACTTTTCAGAGTGCCCTAGATCCGGCACTCAGCAAAGTCCTCTTTGTCGAGTGTCCACTAACAAGCACTCGACAAAGACCTCTTTGCCGAGTACCCACTGACAAGCACTCGGTAAAGATTGCTTCAATATTTTAAAATGCACTTTGCCGAGTGCCCACTGACAAGCACTCGGTAGAGACCACTTTGCTGAGTGCCCCCCGTTGAACACTCGGCAGAGCAAGCTTTGCCGAGTGCCTTCCTTGGACACTCGGCAAACTATATTTTTATTTTTATTTATTTTGCCAACCAAACTTTTTGTGGTATGTTCTACACTGTGTAGACCTACATGTACCATTTTGGCACAACTATAAAAGTGTTTCTATATCTATTAGATTTAGTTTGTTTATTTGAATTTCTTTGGAGAATTCACATTTGAACTGCAAGTCACTCGAAACATAGAAAACCGTGCAAGCAAAAATGATATGCATATTATTTAGCATAAGTTATGACCGATTTCAGGAGCAGACTGGAATCTTCGAGCACCATGCTCACTAAACATGGCCGTGAACTTGCCATCCAGTTGTTTAAAAATTGTATAAAACACAAACAAAGTCGAAAATTCATGAAACTTGTCCACGTGTCAAGATATCATATGAAGAGGCTGTGATAAAAGTTTGAGAATGTTTCGAGAAAGTTGTGAGGCAGTATGTGTAGAAACCTAAGTGAACTACACTGAAACTCTATGATTTCATGTGTAGGTCACTTAAGTTTCTACACATAGTGTGTCACAACTTTCATGAAACATTCTCAAATTTTTATCACAGCCTCTACATATGATATCATGACATGTGGACAAGTTTCATTAACACCGATGGTCCCGCATTAGCTCCGAAAAGTACGATGAAGTCATCTCATTGTCGTCTCCCTACACGCTCCATGTCAAATCATTGACACCGATGTACATCCAAGCAACATGGACATGGTGGCGGAGTGGGAGCAGACGCCTGTTGAGGAAGTCAGCAAGCACCATCGTCATCTTCACCCCTACAGTCGCCAGCTCCCTGATGCTCGTTAATACTAGGGCGAACGTCGGGTCTAGCTTCGGCAGCACCTCCTAGGTCCTAGAGTTGGAGACTGGTGGATTAGTGGTGAGGACGAAGCGCTCTTGGTCGTCTGTCTGGGGATAGAACTAGGAGTTCTTCCACTTCTCCTTGTGTCCTGATGTACCTTTAGGGTCGCCGATGCGCCCCTAGAAGTAGCAGCCACCATAGATGGCTCCCCCTCCAGTCTATCGGAGGACGAAGAAGTGGTGCCACAGTGCCAAAGTCACGTGCAACTCGACAAACATCTAGTAGAGGTGGACGAAGGTCGACAGCATCATGATGGAGTTGGGGAGAGGTGAGTCAATTGGATGTTATAGAACTCCAGCAGCATGACCAGAAAGGGCGAGGCTAGAAACCCCTACCCCACCAGCATGTATGTGCCGAAGACAACAAACTTCCCCGACTCCATCGTCGTCTGCATTGGCCAGGTGGTTGGCGACACCTTGCCATGCTCCTTCGAGCTCGTCCACCTTAGCAGTGTCCGATACATCCTAGGGTGTTCTCGTTGGTCACCCTCGATCGCTAGAGTGTAAGCTTTTTTGTTGATGGCACCATCACCATCGCCGGAGAAGGTAGTCATCACATGGGGGTGAAGTGCTTGGATGAAGAAGAATTTTTGGAAGGCTGAAGGCTCGATTGCATGGAGAGTGCAAGTGCTCAGACGCTTGTTGGTACTCTCGTATGGTCACTTCGACGCCGCATTTATGCTCCACTCGCTGCACGGGACTCGAGGGCACCATATGTGCTAATACTATCTTCAACAGACTCCCTATCGCACTTCCTATTTCAAACTACACTTACAACCATTGCAATCTACAGTGTAAAATAGTATTTTACAACGACGTTTACATGGCCTGCTGGACATAGCCTAAAGATTGCGGAAAGATGAAGGGACTGTAAAGACGACGATTTTATTCATTATGAGAATTAAATGGGAGGACAAATGGATTTGAAGTACATCTTGTTGCCAAACTTTGAAACATCGAAATTTCGCAAATAAAAAGAGAAATGGAAACACACGTTACGTGGCTCACTGACAGCCACACTATTTATTCAGGAAACAACGGGGCATGAATGGAAGTCGCCCAGGGTGTGTGAAGTTGCCGCTAATGAGCCCCAACAGAACCGTTGGCGGCCACACTTCTAAAGACCGAACTTGCCATTGAGGACGATGTTTTGGCCATTGATGTTCTTGCCAGCGTCGGACGCCAGGTACACCGCCGCGTTGGCCACGTCGTCCTCGGTCACCGTGTAGGTGCCGTAGCTGCTGATCATAGTATCCAGCTGCTGGTCAGTCGCGTGAGGGAAGATGTGCCTCAGCACGCCCTTGTCAAACCTGGCGGCGACGCCGTACGGCGAGATGGCATTGACCCTGACGCCGTGTCCCCCCAGCTCGGCCGCGGCGGCGCGCACGACGCCCACGACCGCGGCCTTGGAGATGCTGTACGCCGAGGGCACCACGTCGCCGAGCGAGCCCACGGGACTGCCCGTGCACAGGATGCACCCGCCGCCGATCTTGTTGCTGCGCATCACGGCGCCGGCGTGGTTGATGCTGGCTATGACGGACTCGACGTTGACGGCCATGGTGTTCCTGAAGCTCATCATGTCGATGGAGGAGGCCGGGGAGGAGACGTTGCTGACCCCCGCGTTGTTGTAGAAGATGTCGACGTCTTGCTTGTAGACCTTCTTTGCCTCCTCGACGGTGGCGAGGATACTGTCGGGTTCGCTGACGTCGATGCGCATCGCGTGAGCCACCGCGGGGCCGTGGTTGGTCTTGTTGAGAGCCGCTACTATGTTCTCGCAGGAGTGGCGGTTGATGTCGGCGAGGATGACCTTGGCGCCGTTGTCGACGAACTTCCTGGCGATGGCCTCGCCCAGTTTGCTGGCGGCGCCCGTGACGATCGCCACCTTTCCGAAGAGCCTGCATTGCATCAAAACATCCCATATGCATGGAGAAGACTTGAAATAATATTCAGTTGTCCAAAATGCATGCATGCATATAGGTAGATATGAAGCTTACTTTGCCATGGAAAATATATGAAGCTTACTTTGCACTCCCCTTTCTGCATGCAATCACAACAAAAACACCAAGCATATCGTTAGCTTGCTATGGATACAATTTGATCAAGCTAGGAGCAGGCATGCATACCTTACGGCTGCTGCTGCTCCACACACTCGGAAAGGCTCCTGCTTGCGGCTGCTTCTCTGCAAAGCTGAGTTGATGGATCCTCTGCTCGTCCTAATAAATAGTTAGAAACCGCGATGAAGCGGCACAGGAAGTCAAATTAACTAACGAGGTCTCCATTTTTATTCTGAGATCCGTTCGATCGAGATCTCGAGAAATCTCAACTCGTCGTGATCGAGTTTGAATTAGGAGTACTTCTCGTGGTACACATGGAGCAGGAGCGAGCATTTCTTATCTGCATGAATTTTATATCTCTGACATGCATTCGGATGATGGCATCTCATGGCTGTGTCCAAGCTCACACTGGATGTGTGGATTGGATCTAAGATCTCTATTGATTGCTGATCGCGTTGCACAATAAGTCTCTCACTGCTCCGATCCATCAGTTTGCTATTCAACCGAACGTGCACCATGTATTATCAGCTGGATGCATGTTAGGATGTTCTACTACAGCATGTAATGAGCAATAATGACCTCAGCTAAGTATTCTCCGATGACGCACGCACTGCATATATCTCGTTGCTGACCTACCATCATGAAGAAAGTAGTTGTGAAAGCGATATAGCTGACTTGATTAATTAGTTGGTGCCGCTCAGTGCCTCGCGACGTTGTCGGTGGTTTAAATAATTTGCACAGGACCAGTAAATATAAGGATATAATATAAGGGTTGTTTGTTTCAGCTTATAGATTATATAATCTTATACATAAGATTAAATAATCTGGATTATATTATTTAGGTTAAATAATCTGAACGTAGCTGTTTGTCAACCCAGCTTATTGTAATATAATTTTGATTATTGATTTTTGTCATGTGTTACGTAACGGGAGCAAAGAAAAATATATGATTTTTTTGTAAAGAGTGGCAATTGTTGGTAATTTCTCGTGAAGTTGTCACGAATAGTGAGTCTTTTAACAAAACTAGTGTATAGTCCGTGCTAACGTCTATGATCTCTTTTAGAGATCGACGACGACAGCACGAGGAGAATGGTTGACAATAGCAGCGGTGATAGCGCGAGTGAGGGGGAGGACGCGGGGTAGGCTCGAGGCGGGGGGGGCGCGGGGGAGGGGGACGCTCGGGACGGTGGGGGAAGGAATGAGGAGTCATTGATGATCCAAATAATATTGTCCATTGGTTTTTAGTGAGTAAGGGAGAGGAGTTATCTAACGATCTGAACCATTGGTTTTACTGGTATGTTAAGTCTGAGTGCGATCTGTTTGATGGATTTAGTGGAGGTTATGCGTGTGAGAGTGTTTTTGTTAGGTGGGTTGTATAGAATAATCTCTAAATGCACCTCTTGAGTAGATTTCGCTATCATATTAAAACACCAATTCCACGGTTTCCGTCGTTATCGTGCTCCCTCACATTTAAATAGTAAAAATGCTAAAATTATGCATAAATAGAGATTCAAACCATGGTTGTTGGCTCTAAACCTACATTCACACTCACCTAGTCAACAAACCACCTATATTTTTATGTTTTATATTCTATACTTAAGTATAAATGGAAATTGTGGCAACGTACTGGCACTTTGCTAGTATGATATTATGATAATCTGACCCCCCCCCCTAAATTATATAAGCTGACATAATAATTTGTCTGTTTGTTTCTTATCTAGATTATTTAAGTTGGATTATATAATTTGGACATGTTATCATGTGAAATAAACAGGCTCTAAGTCAAGCTCAAAGCTAGACTTACACATAGTCAAGTACTCCCAGCATACTAAATTATAAGTTATGCTAGCCTTTTTAAGATACATCCTAAAAGCTATGTGAATATCTAACACCTTAGTTGCGTAAACTTGCGAATTAGTACCATAAGAGTAACTCCAAAAGCATGCTAAAAAGTTTCCCTAAAAAAGATTATTGGGACAGGCTAAAAATATTTAAGGGTGCTCTTAAACAAATGCTGAAAATTGAAAAAATAGCCCAATTAAAAAATAGCCCAAAACCTACGTTCGTATATGGGCCACAAGCCTGTAAGTCATGCACGCAAAAGCTCCAGCAACTCCAGGAACGCACGGCGGCAAAAACAATCGCGGGATACAAGCACACCCAAATTGGGGAAGCACCCCTCACACGAAAAAACGAGGAAAGGGAGGTCACACGACGTGGAGCTTTTGGGGGAAGAAAGAGGGAGTTGTTGAAACGATGGAAATGTGATTGCTCCCTAATATTGTTTTTCAGGTCAAATTAGGGCTTCTTTTGGGGTTATTCTAATAGCATAATTAACCCTCTTTCTTATTCCCTTAGAGTTGATTTGGTGATCCGGGATCCCGGGAGGATTGGAGGGGATTGAGGGGGAAATTAGTTTATTTCCCCCTCAATCCCCTCCAATCCTCCCGTGATCCCCTTGTCACCAAATCAACCCTTAGTGAGATATGGCCCCAGAGCTGACACCTATCACACACACCTAGAGGCTAACCAAAGCCTCTAGGTGAACAAAGTTGGTTTGGGACAGGTCTAGACCTAGGTAGGCCCTCATCGTCCGAGGAGGCAATCAGAAGTTGGTTTGGGACAGGTCTAGACCTAGGTAGGCCCTCATCGTCCGAGGAGGCAATCAGCCAAAGAAGGCTCGACGAGCTAGCTCGGCAAATGCCTTGGAGCTCTCGAAATGATCGAGCCTGTCCCAACAGTAGGAGCTTAACACTAGTATAAAGAAGCTCTATAGTGATGGTTCTAAGTCTATTAGCACTAGCGTTTTTTCAGTGCTAGGGGCTAGTGAAAATGCTATATCCACTGACGGTTTCTTAAGGCAACCGTCAGTGAAGCGGTTTGCTTAATAAAACCACCAATAGAAATGCACTTACAACTGATGGTTTTCTTTATTAAGCCGCTAGTGGTAGTTTTAATGCCTTTTTCAAATTTTCACTTGGTGCCAATGGCTCAAAGCCGAAGACGACGAGGCTAAAAATTCCCTAATCAAGGCCACCTAAGGTTGTTCATGGATCCCCTCCAATTCTCTGGTCATTAGATCAGCCCTTAGAGTTGCTTTGGTGATAAGAAAATTGGAGGGGATTTAATAGCAAAGGATTTTCTCTATCTTAAATCCCCTCTCATTTCCTTGCCATCAAACTAGCCCTTAGGGAAAACCTCAACCGCCCAACTTTGTTTACCCTTTGGCTAGGTTCGTTGGGTGCTCAGCGCAAATAGGCGACAACACAAAGCCCCAAATCCACTATCGGACTCGTCTTTTTTGTCTAGTGTCCCAGACACTCGGCAGATTAAAAATCGTATAAACAACAAAAAAATCATTAGGGGAACAACCCCTCATACAGTGCCATTGCCCAACCCATCGCCCTATCATTTTCACCATTTTTAGTGGAATTCATGTGTTTAGTGGCCGATGAGATTCAAGCTCGCAACCTCTCTCTCAGTTGTAGCCTCCTCTACCACACCATTCCTATCTCATTTGTGTATATATTACATTTCCTTCCCCACATATTATAACAAATCAAGATTAAATTGATTATTTGAGGCACTAAATGACTTCAAAAAAGTTGTTAACTACAAATTGCATAACTCTTTGAGACCTACAACTATTATTTTGGTGGTTTTCCCATTCGAGGTCGTTTCACAAATTCAAATTTAAAAATGTTTAAATTCAGACATAGTTTCCATTGACAAGATGATCTCAAATAAAAAGGTTGCAAACTACAAAACTCTATAACTTCTTAAGATCTACAGAACTTATTTTGATTGTTTGATTATTTATTCATCCAACATGGGGGTTCTAATATTGTTCACAAATCTTATACATCTCTCTCGTAGTTTCATAAACTACAAGAGAGAGATATATTTTGTAAATAAATTTACTTTAACTTTATCATATGAAGAAATAGACAAAATAAATTTTGTACATCTTGATGAGTTATAAAGCTTTGTAGTTCAAAACATTTTCGTTTGAATTAATTTACTGCTTTAAATTTTGATTGACAAATTGTTTTTGCCTAGTGTCGAAAAAACACTCGGTAGAGAAGCTATTTGTCTACTGTCGAAAAACAATACTTGGCAAAGAAACTCTTTGCCTAGTGTCAGACAAAAACACTCGGCAAAGAAGATCTTTGCCGAGTGTCGAAAAAAACACTCGACCACTCGACAAAGAAGCTTTTTGCCGAGTGTTTTTCTTCGAGCACTCGGCAAGCCGAGTGCTCGAAGAAAAACACTCGGCAAAAAGCTTCTTTGTCGAGTGCTCGAAGAAAAACACTCGGCAAATCACTTAACACTCGGTAAAGAGCCGGATTCCGGTAGTGATTACTGGGTTTTCTAGATATAAATAATGCAACATAACCATGCAGGAGGTCGTTTGAATATTATTTGTCACAAGGATAAATTTAGATGCATCTCATATGTACGTCATGTTTAATTTTACATATATACGATGACTCATTATATAGAAACCAGTGTCACAAAGTTTACTATATAAATAAAATGTCTTCACAAAAAATAACTAAATAAAAGAAACTAAACGACGACCACTATCCATAAAGACTACACAGGCTGGTTTACTAGGGCGATGAAGGCCTAGAACTCCTCAAATTTTTTATAATAGTCCTTCGTATGAACAACAAATTCATCAAAAATTAGTACGTTTATAGTTAGTGCTCAACAAGTGTGTAAGAAAAGGTGTAGTGTAAGGTTTACTAAGGATAAAACTGAGGCTTATATAGTTAACTAGATATGTACCCGTGCATTGGCACGGGAGTTAAAAATCCGTATAAAACATAGATATAGAACGACAACCATCACTATGATATGCAAAATCCATATAGCAAAATATCACCTTAACACTAATATTATACTCTAAGTATAGAATAAATGCTCTGGTATCTATTCAGAGTCGAAGATTTAACTGGGAAAACTTGATTAATCATTCACTGAACACAACAAGAACCTAATTTAGAAGGACAAGAAAGAACTAAATGCGCACGGTTCAACTCATCCTTTCGGATTGAATATTCATCAAAGCTAGCATAGCATAGCTACATGTATTGATAAGTAGGTTAAAATAGCTCAAGCAACTTGGGAGATAAATAATGTACTCCTGTGAGTAGCTAACACAACATTTGGTATAAGTTTCATATCCTTATTTTTCACATATGAGCATTCATATCTGCTAGTTATAAGCAGCATGTTGTAAAAGTGTTGTGGAAATGATTGAGTAGATTTGACGGTAATTGATAGTTAGTCATCATTTTCTATGTATTGTGCACAAAGAGAAGTATGCCTAAGAAACTGTGTATATCTATTAAAAAAACTTGACCAAGGTTTTTAATTAAGAACACGTGCAAAAAATTGCCTCGACAAGGACTTGGACTTGAGGGGTCTCCAAATTTCCATTTTCTAGGAGTATATATGCAAAAATGCGTGCGTTAATGTTTGGAGGAAGGGATTCCTAGAATCGCTTCATTAAATCAAATGACCTCCACACAATCCATGTTTCATAAATATTAATGTCAGCAAAAAATAGTTAAATTTCTAACATGTCTTGTGTTGCACAAGCTGAAGCACGTATTCAAGCCGAACAAGCAAATAGACGCAAAAGTGTGAAGGACGCAAGACGAGAGTCGACGGCGGGTGGTCAGAATTTGTCGGAAGGAGTTGGTAGATCAGATGTGACGGTACAATATTTACGCCACTCGATCAGGGATCGGTGGCACTGACTGATCCGGTCAGGTCTAGATCTCTCCCAAACCTAACAGCGGAGCGAGTCGCCTCACCGGCCCTCTCGCCAACCAACGTCCCGAGGGGATGGGGGCGTCAGGCGGGGACGATGGGGCGGGAACGGGGGCGAGCGTTATGCGGCGGCATGGTATCACGGTGTCCATTTGTTAGTGAAGCGCTTGGCGCGTTGCATGTCCTTCTAGAACGCGCGCGTGATGCGAGCCAGTTTGCTCACACGCCATGGAGAAGAGACGAGTCGTATGGCCTTATGACGCGTGGTCCCAGGATGTGACTGGGTTCACACGTCATTAGGCATAGCGTTCCTTAGTGCATAGTGGCTGATAGCAGTTGTTGGATAAGTCGGCTTTGATGCTTGCATGCAGCGTGAGTGGAGGGAGCCACGAGGATCGACTTCGGCGGCTTGCATGTAGCATGAGTGGATGAGGGGGCACGTCGTTAGTTGGCTAAGATAAGTGTCTTGCGCTGTAGCCAGTGATGTGTGGCTAAACAACCGAGAGAGAGGAGGAGGAGGAGACGCTCTGGATCGAGTTTAGTTTGTATTGCTTGTTTGGTACTCTAATGCCAAAACATTAGTGTTGTTTCATCTCGACATCATCTGACTTTGTCGAGTGTGAACAAATCACTTGAAAACAACGTATACGTGGTATGGTTTAATATATAAGAGCCGTGGGCTGAGGTTGCCTGCTCTGCATGCGGATTACGATGTCTAATTATATATACCCGCCTTCATCTCTTACCGATGTGTCGTCAGAGAGAGGATGGCGTGTATTGGCGTAGCACACTCCCTTAGCTAGTCAGACCAAGACTAATCAAACCTCCAACTAGCTATGGACAAATGGACAAATAAATTTCTCGCCCGGGAAGCCGGGAGTAGGAGGCCGGGAGTAGGAGGGCCTAGGGGCTGGGGCTGGCTGCTGCTGATACTCTCGTATCAGACAAGTTGACGTCGTGCGCATTCTCACATGCGTCGGCTACGCCAATACCAACATCTACATACGCAGTCTACAGTCGTGCTCATGCGTTATGAAGGATGACAATATGGCTTGCATGTAGCGTGAGTGGGAGGGCAGCTGCATGCCTGCATGCAGGGCGCCATAAGGGGAGGCGGGGACACTTTGTGGTCTACATTAGCTTTTTAATAGTTAGTAGAGATTTTCGATGGATCGAGTTGATGACCACAAATAAGATACTTTTTCGACAATTGACATGTGGCCATTGAAAATAACTTATTTACTTTCGACGATCATAAGTCAGCCAAAAAAATAAGTTACTTTCCAATGGTCAAAAGTTCATTGATTACTTATAATATAATCATGACTAGTAAACTTCACTTCTATAACCATAGCAACTGAATGTGCTCAGGAAAATGAAACGATCTTAATTAGATGAAGGAATGCCGACAAGGACAGGGCGCTGTTATCTCCCGCTCTCTCACTGCTTAATCGCGGATTTTGGAGTGGGCTTAAAATGCCAGTTATGGGCCTGGGACTGCTCGATTCTTTCTTTGGGCTTTCTAGTGAGCTTCTGGCTTTATGTTTAGTCTTTTTTGTTTCTCTCTCAACATGCATATATTCTACAAGGGCATGGTTCAGTATACATCTTCATACTTATATTTAAATTCTAAAACAGTATAATCTATAGTGCAAAATAGTATTTTGGGTGACCATATAGATAAATTGTTGAATATGGTCTTAACGCGTACTCCTCTCTCTATCTAGCACATGCAGAGTCGGACGATGTATGCAATCATAAACTTTTACACGCTGCAACTTTTACACACTGTTTCTCTCTCCAGATGACGGGTCCTACCATTAGTAAAAAAGCTCTATATCGGTGATGAGTTCTAAGGCTGTCTCCAGCAGCGTCCCCTAAATTTCATCCTCTAAAAGAATATTCTCTGTCCTTTACAGAACACTCTAAAAGATTCTGTCCTCTATATATTCTCAGTTTCCAGCAGCGTCCCCTAAATTCGGTCCCCTAAAGCTACAGTGTTAACAGATTCCCTTTTTCCATTTCTTTTTTTGTTTTCTATGTTTTCTTCCCAATTCACGCTATACAAATGATGTGCAAAATTGTGTACTTATTAATTTTTTGAATTAATAAATTCGAATTGTCAACATTAATTACCATTGCCTGTTATGTTGTGTGTAATTGTTGTCCATAAAAAATCGCATAAAGATTCACCCTCCTCCAATTCCACACGGCAAATTACGCATCTATCAACAATAATGATACATCAGAACTTTATATACAGAACCTAGATCATTACAAAACTATAAAACTTCAATTATTTGCACATACTGCTCCGTGTTGCCATCCTGAACATGTTGCAGCTTGTATGTTACTGAAGGTAAAGAAGCAAGTGTATCGGCAGAGAGACCTCTGTTTTCTGTGCCAACTACTTCACCCAATGCGACTAGCTCCTGATATCAACATAAGAACCATTAAAACATGGCATATTGGCATATTGATGTATGAAGCTTCAAATGAGGGGCTTGGAGAAGTAAGGATAAGACAACAAGCAATGTAACTTGCCTCATAAGAGTATTCATCTGGATCAACCTCTTGCCATGCCTCCTGGGTTTTCATAAAAGCATATAGAAGTTTAGGTTGTTCATCATTCGTTATAGTTTGACTGATTATAAACAAGTACGAAAGAAACTATGCCCAATATGTGAACAATGACATAAACTTCGCCAACATAGAAACAGTAGGAATAATTGGGAAATATGTCAATCATCCCTAGAGGACTGAGAACAGTAGTAGTATGTGACTAGTAATCTCAAAATTATAGGTGCTATATGTTGCTTCAGGATTTTATTGCTAGAAGAGAAGATAATTAGTGCACATATAGACAGCACTTGAAATGGCCGACATATAAAGACTACACATGTCCCCAGGACCACTTCCAAAGAGGCATTAGTCTAGTGTGGTTTTATTTACAATCAACATTTAAGCCAACACTCACACTGCAACGTCATTTCATTTTAAGTCAAATACAGGTAAAAAAGACAATGCAGAGCCATAGAGTCTATACAATCAAAATACATCAGTTTAGAAAGAAAAAAGGTAGATGTGTTCCAGGTAGGAAATAACGTCAAGAATCTATCAAAGGAAAGTATTGTGGTATCAATAACCAACAAGTCAAAATTATTTTAGCTGAACCAATAAACCATGGCACAAACCATACTGACTGTTATGAAACATCATGCATATTCCCTTGATCAAAGAACAACTCCACTAGTTTGCGTGCACAGAAATTAACAAAGAGCATACCAGGGCATTTTGTTTCTTATGAGGTCATTAATTGCAAACTCGAGTGATCTTCCCTAGCAACAAAGGTAAAATTCATCAACTAGATGCAATAAATCACAACCTATGGATCATTCGCATGATCCTCCTCGTGCTCCACCTCCACTGTTCGCCCTGCAGGAGAAAACCAAAATTACAAACCAACAACCAACTAAATTGTGAATTGAGCTGGGGTTGGGGGCAATGAATCGTAGGTGCTCACAATCGCTGAGACCAGTGAGAGCTCCAGTTCGTCTTCGTAGTCCTCCTCTCCCTGCTGAGACCACCGCCCCCGTTCATCCGAAGCAACATGTACGCCCGCTCCTGCACCGATCCGCATCACGGATTAATCGCGGGAGCAAGGAACCCTAGGAGTGGCCCCGAGGCTGCGAGATCTCGTCGTCGCTTACCTGCTCCTGCAGGACGCGGGCGAGGGCGAGGTCAGCTTCCTCTTGGCTGAGGGCCGTGAAGGGCCGCCTGGCCGCCTCGGCCGCAGCCGCGGCCGCACCGTCATCTGTGGCTTCGACAGCCACCGCGGTAGGTTGGGGCGGGTCAAGGCTAGGGTTCGAATCGAGGGCTCGACCGGCGGCGAAGCACGCCGGATCGAGGGCTCGGCCCCGGGAGATGCAGTCGCTAGCGCGCGGTAGGAGGAGGCGGAAGTTTCCTCGCGACGGCTGGTGGATCCGTCGAGCGGATAGCGCACGCTGTAATGCCTCCACGTTTAGGGTATCTGGCACATCCTCTATAATTTAGGGGACGCTTTAGAGGACCTTGTTGGAGGTATAGAGGACCTGACCGTCCCCTACGTTTAGCGGACAGGAGCCTTTAGCGGCTCTTGTTGGAGAGAGCCTAATTTCTATAGACGATTTCAGTTATCGAATCGTTGAAAACAAAATGGTCGGCCCGACCCAAAAACTGCCAATAGAAATAGCTTTACACCGGCGGATTTTTGAAAAAAAGTCAGTGAAAATCGTACATTTCTCTTGACGATTTTTCTTGAGTAACCGCCAGTAGAATTCAATTTTATCTTGGATGTTCAAATGACCTCATATAAAAAATCACTAAAATAAAAGTTATAGATGTTATGAAACTTTGTGGTTGACAAAGTTTTCATTTGAAATCATTTGGTCTCTCAAAATTGCATCTGAATTTATCAAAATTAAAATGCAAATTTTGCAAATGATCCCAGATGAAAAGGTACCAAAATAAAAGTTATAAAACTTAGAAAGTTATTCAACTTTGTAGTTCACAATTTTTTTGTTTGAACTTGTTTACGACCTTAGACAATTAATTTACACTTAGATTGTTATAATATATGAGCAACAAAACTACAATTTAGACACAAATTAAGTGATAAGTAGGGTAATAGTGGAGGCTATGAGCAAGGGTGAGGTTCAATTCAAGGCTCAATTGCCAATAATTGCTTAGCACGTGAATTTTGTGCCACAAAATGTTTATATTTTATTTTGCTGTTTTTAAAATCTAGTTTATATTTTTTTAAAAAATGTTTTACTAGTGGTTCTAAAAAAACACTAATAAAAATAGGTTAAGAACCGTGTCCACTATACGAGACCGTATCTAAGTATCTAAGGGGGTGTTTGGTTCTAGGGACTAATGTTTAGTCCCTTCATTTTGTTCCATTTTAGTATATAAATTGACAAATATAGAAACTAAAATAGAGTTTTAGTTTCTATATTTGATAATTTTGTAACTAAAGTGGAATAAAATGTAGGGACTAAAAATTAGTCCCTAGAAACCAAACACCTCATAACGCAGGATTTCCAGAAGGGAAGAGAGAGAAAATTCATATGGCTAGTCTACCTATTTCTGTACGGGTTCACATGGAGATAGTGGCAACTATTCTATTACACTAGAAGGAGACACTTCTCCCGAAGAAGCCCTAAAGTTATTTTAGTTCTTTCACCACGCATCTCTCTATGCATACAAAGGGGTCTTCTAATTGATACGTATAATATACTACGTGCATAAATACACATTTTATAGTGTCCATCATGCCAAAGCATGTTTTATGATGTGATGTTCATAAAACCAAGTTTTCTTGACGCGCTCGATACAAAAAAAAAAAATCCCATACTCAATATACGTTTCGACCCACTAGAGGGTGGTTGTGCTACTATTACGTGTCTATGGAGGGCTGATGTGCAAAAAAGACACTACTGTCCAAGTGTCCAGAAGCTGAAGCACAAGTGCAATCCAGAGGGTCGTTGACCTTTCAATATTCAGGTACTGCCGCGACCGCGAGGGGTGAAAAGTGAAAAGACGTCTCCAGGTGTTTGTACATCCACAAGATGGATATTTATTGCATCCCACCTATCAGTTGTCATCATCTCTTCATCGGGGGTACCCATGTGAGTGAGTGCAACGGATTAGAACATGGGTTATATCCTAAAATGTACTTTACCCATGAGGGTGAGTAGATGTTCCTCGAAATTTCAAGCATAGAATTGTAATAGACCATTAATAAGATTGTAGATTATCTACGCACTGCATGGATTATCCACATTCTATGGATATTCAAGCATATTTTCCTCACTTTTATGGACATTCAGACTGTCCTCGCTTTGGCATATACTCAAGCAGTTTAACCACACTTTTATGGATACTAGTACAATGGATACTAGTACAATGATCGGACGCTGCGACGACACACAATCATACTTAATATTCATAAAAATAAATATAATGTCAAAGTGAATATATAATCCATATATCAAATATTAAACCGATAAGAACAAATATTACACTTGTCTTATTTGTCATTTGTATTTGCTTGCATTGTCATTTCTTCAGTTATGCACTATTTATTCGTCATTCAATATTGACCAATACCAATAAAATTTAACCTTTTTAATTCATGCAAACAAGTCACCATTGAGACTAATTAAAATCTGTTGTAACCTTGCCCCTTTTGCCATTTTATTTTGCTCACTTCAATTTGAGAAATGGCAGGGGTTTGATACGATTATTCTCAATGAAACATATCCAAGGCGTATCAAACTCATTAGTCATTTAACCACTGTGTCATTCAACCACCAAAACCTACTAGAAAATTATAAGCACTCTCACTATCTTCGGATCAAAAGTAGAGATCATCCCATTGGAAAATGACTCATGTAGAGTTTGTTCTATTTGCATATATGGTTGAAAGAACGTTCCATCAATATAATGTGTAACATGAATCTATGTTGTCTATAGAGAAAGTGTAACACGAACACAATTCCGTTCTTTCACTACGTTATGCAGGTAGACGCATTGATGTTCATCCATTAGTATGTCATGTGAGCATCTAATGTTAAAAGGGAATATGGAGTTTGTTCATTTCAAAAGTCTCCCGCGAAGACTCTTCCATTGCTATCTCCTATATGTATAAGTTTTAAAACAACGAGTGTCATATGTAGATGTTGTATTCCATTTCACAAACCAAACAAAAAAAGGAGTGAGAAGATGATAGTCTAGCTTATCCCTCAAACCAAACACTCTAAGGGCTTGTTCGGTTATTCCCAAAACACATGGATTGGATGGGATTGGAAAAAAATGAGAAGAGGTTTGACTTGTTTGGGTTTCAAACCCATCCAATCCCACTCAATCCACATGGATTGAGAGCTAACCGAACAAGCCCTAATAGTGATTTGGTCGGTCGTAGGTGAGGCGTGAACATTCCATTGTTGCATCCATTGGTGTGTGCATTATGTAGAGTTTTTTTTCAATATGCGCCATGCAATGTGGAAATTATTCTGATTCGCATTCACTCCCTTAGTAACATGAGCACATGGATATACTATGTGAGAGTCATGGTGATCAATCCACTATTATGTGTCTTATGGAGTTAGGGGTGAAAACGGGTAGGGTACCCGAAACGGGTACCGGATACGGATACTGATTCGGGACCATTTTTCGGATTAGGATACGGGTATTTTTTAGATTCGGGACGGATACGGGTAATACCCGAATAGTATGGCTTCGGATTCGGGTCGGATACGGAGCGAGTACTACCCGGTAAATACCCGGATATTCGGGTCGGATACGGGTACCCGGAATTCGGGTACCCGTTTTTCTTTTTCTGCAAAATAATATAGTTATAAAATCATAACTTTTACATATGAAATCGGATGAAGATAAAGTTTATATGAAAATTTTAGAGCTCGAAGAGATCTATAACTTTGTAGTACATCACATTTTTGTTTAAACATATCTTTAGGCCAAAATCATTAAAATAATGTCTAAATTTATATCAAAATAATAGACTTTATCATTTTCATGTGGGGACTTAAGATTATATCCATGTGGGAACTTAGGATTATCTTTTTATAAACTATTTATTAATATTGGTAACTTATTTGCAATTTTCGGTCGACGCTACAATATTTTTATGAATTTAATTGTATTTTGATGATTTTCTACAACAAGAAATTAATAATACACCAAATAGCCTAAAAAATTTATGAATTTTTACGGGGACACAACATATATCCACATATAGTTCTCAAAAACATTTGGACTATAAAATCCACAAGATGTTGGTGTTTCTTCCATTCTACTCCCACTTATTGCGTGAGTTACATGTGAAATCATTTTATATATCGAAGTTTCAACATAATTAATATTTCACTTATCATTTTCATGTGGCAACTTGAGGTTTTATTTGAATAGAATGTTTATTTGTTTTGGTAAGCTTTTTGCAATTTTGGATCAAAGCTAGTGTATTTATGAATTTTAATTATACTTTGATGATTTATGTAGAAAGAAATTAATAATGTATAAATAGCCTCAGAAATCTATGAAATTATACGAAGGTACAACATATGGCCACATATAGTCATAAAAAATAATGGGACCATAAAATCCACAGGATGTCAACGTTTCTTCTATTTTATTTCCACTTATTGCGTGAGTTACACGTGAAATCACTCTAAGTATCCAAGTTTCAACATAATCAATACTTCACTTTACCATTTTTACGTGGGAACTTGAGATTATCTTCTATTAAATGCTTATTAGTATTAATTTACTTGCAATTTCGTGGTCGAACAAGAATATTTTTTGATAACCAATTAATGCATTATCCGACAAGTATCCGATATCCGATCAAATAATATCCGTATCCGTCACTTATCCGCCCGGATAAATATCTGGTCCCTGTATCCGTATCCGTCCCGTTTCTAACTATCCGTATCCGATCCCGAATCCGTTTTAAATACATTAGGGTAGGATACAGGATGAGCTAATATCCGTCCGTATCCGCCCGTTTTCACCCCTATATGGAGTTGATCAATCTACGCAACGTTTCTTTGTCAGTAGATTGTATACAATTTGTTCTATCATCATTTCTCGCATGAGGATCATTTTGTCTTTAAACGTTGTACATATTGACTTATTCAATAAACGTGCATGGTTAGAGATCTTATCGGTATGTACAATACGGCACTTAAGAATTGGTTCATCCGATAAACGTGCATGATTAGAGATCTTATCGGTATGTACAATACCACACTTAAGAATTGGTTCGTCCGATAAACGTGCATGGTTAGAGATCCATTAGTTATCAATATATACAATATAACACTTAACAACTGGTTCATTGTATATATTCTTTTACAGTTGTATCCAATTAAAAATTGAAATTAAGGGTTAAGCGTTCTCGAAAGCACAGAGCTAAATTTGTGATAGTTAGATCGAATAAAAAATTGAAACGTAACGAAAGACGCTTGTAAAACCCCAAAGATACAATCATATCTTAACTACGAGTCTTAGGGCCTGTTTGTTTATCCCCAGATTATATAATCTGAATTAAATAATCCTAAGAGGCAAACAAACAGTCCAGCTTATTTGCCCAGATTATATAATCTAACCCTTGGATTATGATAATCCATAAGCAAGTGAGGAGGTGCTTATTTCAGATTATTTTTTCCCACTTCCCCACTACCCTTTCAAGTTTCATAGAAATTACTCACCATTGCCATTATAATCTACCGAATCCCGCTACTCTATATTTGCCAATGTCAATTGAATTATTTTTTTTCAAATTATCTATGTAATAAATTATGAATACTCAGAAACGTTTGTTACATTGTTCATCTCATATATGAGTTTCAACCTAGTACAAATATAGAGGGCATTCTTGTCTTCCTCGTACAAAAGAATCCTACTAACAACTCAAATAATCTGGGTAAACAAACATGACTACTCAGATTATATAATCCAAATTATATAATCCAGATTATATAATCCTCTAAAAATAATCCAGATTATATAATCCATGGGGGTAAACAAACATGCCCTTAATCACAGAGATATTCAAATTTATGCACAATCTTATGTACACTCTCCCTCATAAATTACAAAATGTTTTACTTTTTCTAGATATATTATTTATATTATAAACCTAGATATATTGTCTATCTAAATATACAGTAATGCAGAAAAGTTAAAAAATACATCATAGTTATTCCACATTAACAAATTTCCGAAAAAGCCAAACAAAAGTACAAACCATTTCCGGACGACGACCCGCCCCCTCCCCCCTCCCCACCCCAACCCAAACCAACCAAGCCGAAAGAACTCTCGCTCGAGGGGTGGAAAAGAAGCGGAAGGAGAGACGAGACGAGAGGAAACCCTCGCCTCCGCCACACGCCATGGTGGAGACTCGCCGGAGCTCGGCCGCTGCGAAGCGCCCGTCCCCGTCGCCGTCCTCTTCGTCCGTACCTCCCCCGAAGCGGCCCAAGGCGAGACCCCCCTCCCCCGGCGGATCGAAGAATATCGCGTCGCGGCCTGCCGATTTGACCTGTCGGCTAACCGATCTGAACTGTGGCCATGACCAGGCGGAGTCTCCGGGGTCACCGACGGCCTCCGCGCCCGCGAGAGCGGAGGAGGATTCCGTGGCGGGAGCGGCACCCGCGAGGAGCGACGGCTCGGCCGACGACGCGGCGGCGGCGGTTGCACAGAAAGGTGGGTGCGTTTTGGGATTCTAAGGTTTGGTGGGGGCGGGTTTGGAATCGTGTTCATGGGGTTTTGATGCTTTGATGCAGATCAAGGAGCGGATAAGCCTTCTTCCGCCGCGGCCGAGAGTTCAAAGAGGAGAAAGGAGCCGGAGCAACAGCAACCCGCAGCGCCATGGGCAAAGCTGCTCTCGCAGTGCTCACAGGTACGGTGAACTGACGGCTACCTGGTAGCAGCCGATTACTGGATAATCTTGGTGTATATGCTGTAGGAATCGAAGTTAAGGTTGGCAATTTTTATGCTGGACACCATAAAGATTCAACTTTTAGGATGTTAGGGGTGAATTTCTGGTCTTCCGATAGCATCTTGCTGTTTGGCTAGATTATTTAGCATGGAATATAATTAGTAATGCTGTTTAGTGCTTGGTTCAGACTACAGCTAGACATTGTTCTAAAACTTTGGGAGGAATGGAACAGGATAACAGTCGGCTGACTAGGTTGGCATATTAACTACTGTACATACTGTTTGTTTGTGCTCTTTCAGCCAGCATATTCTCATTAGAAACAGGGGCCAAGCAATACTAGTTCCTGGTAGTATTTGTTATGCCTAGGTTTTTGATTTATGGAATTTGCAATTCATGGTTCTAGATTGCCTGGTTTGATGCTTAGCTCCATCCAGGGCTTACTTTTAGCTGTTAAATGGACATCTGATTTGGGCTACATTGGTATTTTTTTTTCTGTTCTCTAGCTTGTAGGGAACTTGTCCAACATATGTTCAAGGTTTTGTCATCAGTTAATAAATAGTCACATGCATTGTAGACATGTATGTTTAAGGTTACATTACATAGTATGTTAAATCCGATCTGTTTGATATCATCATTGTTTGTCTTTGTTGACATTGTGTCTGGATGAAATACTCTTAGGGTGATAAGTCACTCGGCTCGGCTCCTTCAAATTTTGTAGCGAGCCGGGCCAACATTCTAGCTCGGTTCTCTAATGAGCTAGCTCGCGAGCTACGCGAGCCAAGCCAAGCCACAACACAATTTTCTTTGATCGTCGGCATTAGAGATGGCAATGGGTGAAGACCCGTCGGGTTTTACGATCTCAGACCTGGCCCCGTTAGACTAAAAACTCCCGCTTCAATACCTGTACCCGTGCGCGGGTACAATTCCACACCCATACCCAAACCCGTCTAGAGTGGTTGAGTTGCGCTTGTCTGTCCAACTTAGTTTAGGTAGTGTTTGGTTCTAGAGCCTATTTGGACGAAATGGCTCTGTTCCAGATTCTAAGTATGGAATGGCTCCATTTTGTGTTTGGCAGTCAGAACAAAGCCGTTCTGTTTTTCTGTTTCGTTCTAGAGTGAAGCAGAACGAATCTACTCTATCCTACGTTTGGCATATTCATACAACCATATTATATATATATATATAGATCAAATATAATTATATTAAATATAACCATATATATATATTACGTTTAGCACCATGCGTCCTTATCAAATATTAAATATACTATCTCACACACACGCGCACACACACAAATATAAC
The DNA here is from genome assembly GCF_902167145.1 of Zea mays. Lineage (NCBI taxonomy): Eukaryota > Viridiplantae > Streptophyta > Magnoliopsida > Poales > Poaceae > Zea > Zea mays. Next base: position 237,002,143 of record NC_050097.1, on the reverse strand, counting down.
ACGGGAGGCACAGGAAGCGCGACATATAACACGGGAGGTACATGAAGTCGCGTCGGGCGATCGCGGAGCTCTCGGGTCCGGTTGATTTTTCGGAGCCCAGGAATCCAACATCTTGAGAGAATATTCCTATATTAGAGCGGCTCCGTTCCACTTTGATTCGAACCAAACAGTCTCAGTACTAGAACAGAGTGGTTCCATTCTATTATACTCTGGAACCAAACACTACCTTAGGGAGAATGGTGAGCGCCGAGGCACCGAGCGGCTCTGTCTTCTAGGTGCGGGCATGCCGCGTGCCTGTGTGCAGCTTGGTCGCTTGGATTGCACATTAACGAAGAGTCGCATCTCAGAAGCTTAAAGCCTTGGACATGGTTTACTGTTTTGTCTGGTTGTTTGTCTACTGTTGCCATGTGTCCCAAGACCTATGTAGCGTGTACCGTGTAGTTGTACTCAGGAGCCAGGAGCACAAGCCCAAGACAAATCATTGAGCTAGGCCAAAATTTTATAGAATTGTTGGCTATATTCCATGTATTTTATACCCATGAGTACATGGGTACGGGTTTAACGAGTACGTACCCGTACCCGTTGTACCCGTTGGGTCCTCCTTTTCTCCCTTTAATAGACCCGCGGGTATATAATTGCGACCAAACCCGCCCCCTAATGGAAGAATTACCCACCGGGTAGTAGGTAACGGGTCCCTGTTGCCATCTTTAGTCGGCATTGTCTCGTCTCTCGTAGTCTTGCTCTCTTGTAGTCTCGCTTGACTCCTCATCTCCTCCCCTAGCGATGGTGTTGCCCCTGTCCACACACCCACGTGGCCACGCCCCCACCCCATCCACCTTTGATTTCTTCAACCGGTTGGCTGCCACTACCCATCCCAGCACACCTCTTCTGGTCTCCCTTGCTGCGAGTGGTGCATGTGCGCAACATGCCAGTGGAGCAGCGCGGGAGCTAGGGCATGGAGGACGAAGTCCGCGATAAACAACTCCAAGCCCCAACAAGTCATAGATCAAGGATCAATCATGTTGGTTGTGGTTGCTAGCAGCATACGACATTAGTGTTGTGCAATGAAATGTTTCATATTTGTGGAATGGATGATGGATTGATCTACAGTGATGTTGGTTGCTATCTTGTTATGATAAGGATTTGTAAATCTGTAAGTCTAATTCATATTTGGTTGTTTGATTTAATATTGAAACTTAGAACCTAGGATAATAGTTTGACAGTAATGCTATAATGGTTTTGGATTTGTAGTGTTAAACACTTAAACTATGAATATGTTTTTTGTTATATATATATATATATATATATTTCTTTACATGAATCTTTTTGTTTAGTTCGTGTGGCTTGCGAGTCTATCGAGCTGGCTCGATGTGGTATCCTAGTCCAGTGGATGGTGATATCCTGGTCCAAGGCTTAATAGAATTAATAGAGTACTCATACCAACAAGGTGAATCTTCTTTTTCGGAAGCCTACCTCGAAAGAACCTCCAGGTTAAGCGTTCTTGGCCTAGAGAAATCTTGGGATGGGTCAAATGGCAACGGGGAATTCTCCGTCGGGGAATAGCTCCCCAACCCCATCCTTGCGAAGAAAAAATTTCCCCACGGGAATCCCCACGAACGCTCGCAGGGGACATTTCTTCCCCATCTCCGTTCCCCTCGGGGATAAATCCCCGACGGGGATCCCCGTCCCCGCTTAAATTATAATTAGAACATATGTCCTTTGTTATTAATATAAAACATTATCACTTATACATATTGTCATATATATAAAAAATCATTATGTGTACATCAAAATGAACACATTTGTAACAATGTGTGATCTCTTGACAAGATAATTATTTATTTTATCATTAACTAGTACACTAAAACAATATCACGTCAAAAGTCTAACGGGTCCCCGCGCATGTTTACCCGTCGGGGGAAGAATTTTCCCCGTTTACATCCTCGTGGGGAAAGAAACTTTCCCATCCCCGTCCCCTAATAGAGGAATTCTCTGCGGGGAATCGGGGATCGGGGCCACATTGCCATCTCTAGATGGGTGATCGACCCGGAAGTCTTTGCGGATGCACACGAGTGAGGACAAAGTGCGCACAAAAGACTTGTGTTGGTTTATGGGGATGGTCTATGGTCCTAGAGGGCTGCTAGGAGTAAGTATTGCCGGTCCGGGAGTGGACAAGGTGTTACACTCGAGCTCTCTAACAAGCTGAGCCAGATGTTTAACTCGTTAGTATAACGAGTCGAGCCGAGTTGGCTCTTTACAGTAATGAGCCGAGCTATATTGAGCCACGCTGGCTCGATATCCACCCCTAGTCGACATGTCTTTCTGTAGTGTTGATATCCCGAGCTTTTGGAAATCAATATCTACTTGATGGGATGCACCTTTTGATTCAATATAAAAGATGGATCGCAAACAAGATATTAGGAAGACACTTGGATTGGCTACCGGCCGCTAAAAATCGATACTCCAGTTTATATAATATAGCGTGTCATCGTCACATAACAGTAAAAAAGGTTATGATAGCATCTCCTCCCCATATCTCTTTCAGACATGCCATAGCACAAGATAATTTAGAAAGATGGTATGGGCTTTTAGCTAAGATTAGCTTTGTTAGTCTTTCTCAAGAGAGAGATATGTTCATATGAAGCCTTTCTAACAATGGACAATTTTACCGTCCGTTCTTTCTATCGTCATATGATGAATCAAAATATTCCATTCACCAATAGATTAATATGGAGATTGAGAATCCCACTAAAAATTAATATTTTCCTTTGGTATCTTTAGCTAGGGTAACCCCTACAAAGGATAATTTAGCAAAGCAAAACTGGAAGGACAGTAAAAAATGTTGCTTTTGCAATGGCAACGAAACACTTAAGCACCTCTTTTTTGATTGTCATCATGCTAAATCGATTTGGAGAGTTGTTTTTACAACTATTGGGTTAAGACAACCAACTTCAATTTCCCATATGTTAGGAAATTGGCCTTTTAGGATGAATCTTAAACTAAGGAAAGTTATTCTCGTAGGCACAGCTGCCATATGTTGGGCTATCTGGCTCTCTCGGAATGATATTCAGTTTGACAAAGCAAAATATGTATATTTTATGCAGCCTGTTTTCAGATGAACGTACTGGTTGCGGTTCTAGGCTATGTTGCAGCCTGATGAGACAAAAAGAGCTATTTGGAGAACATGTTTGTTCATGGAGATAGTAGTCATGATGGTTTACGCAGGATACAGATGGAAATTAAATTATAGACTTTGTCTTTAATGATTTATTTTGCTTTGTTTTATATATGATCAGCTACGAGGTTGATAATCTGTAATGATTGAATGTTGTATGCGGAAATGTAGAGGCAGGAATTATATTCCTTTATCTAAAAGATTTTGGGTGCTACTTTAACTATTTAGTAGTTGGTCAAGGCCTCACATTTAAAGCAGCTAGTAGGTTATCTTTGTTGGTTGTTTTTGTTAGCATATATGTTTTTTCTGTAGATGTTTGTGATTCCAATTTATAATGATGTAGAATAATGCATGAAAACATTCTATTTGTAAATACTGATAGAAAACATATCTATACTACAGACTCCTCACTATCCCATCATTGCCGCTCAGTTTTCTGTTGGTCAAAGCAAAAACTGTAATTTGTGGCTGAAAGACCAGCCTGTTAGCAAGGTGCTTTGCAAGCTGCGGCGCCTTGAGGTATGTTCTTGTTTTTATGGTTCATATTCATTATCTGAGGAGTGCATGAACATCCTCAAGTGTTAGTCTGCAACCATTTCATTGGTTTTGATGTTTAATTTTCAGCATGGAGGTCCATGTGAGTTAGAAGTTCTTGGAAAGAAGGGTATGGTCCAATTAAATGGAAGGTCCATAAGTTCAGGCACAAAAGTTCCCCTTACAGGAGGGGATGAAGTCATATTCAATTCATGCGGCAAGCATGCTTATGTATCCTATTATCATCTCTGGTTCATTCAGTCATACAATTTCTCTGAAGTTACATCTCTTTCTTCATGACTGTAGTGATAATGGAGAACTGTATGATATGTGTTACCTGTTTTTCCTTTACCGACTCACAGATTTTTCAGCATCCTTTGAGTGACAAAGCTCCTAAAACGGTGCCATCATCTGCTGTTAGTCTTATAGAACCTCCGGTTGCTAGCGTAAAGCGCATCCGTACAGATAAGAGAACAGGAGACACTTCTGCTATTGCTGGTACAGAGATGTTGCCATCTACATCTAATCAGGCAAAGGATGTAGCAGCAGCACCTCCCGCGTTCGCCGGAGAGAACAGCCAAAGAGTAATGCTGCCAATGGCATCATCTGCGTCTGATAAATCAAAAGGGCACACTGTGAGCCCTGATAAGGAATTTGAGAATGGGGAAAATGCTAATGAGGTTAATTCTAACATTGAAGACTCTCCAATGGATGCTGCTGCAGCCCCCATATCTCCTGATGCTGCTGCGAACGATGCATGTCAACAAAATGGCTTTTTGCCTGATGCTCATCTTGGTGCGGAAATCGGTAAGATTGCAACCTATAAGATAAGGCCAGTTCTGAGGATGATTACAGGATCAACTATATCCGAGTTCGATTTGACTGGTGATCTTTTTAAAGCTCTTGAAGATCAGAGGGATCTCATCAGGGATCTTAACGCTTCAGCCAGTGTGCCTCCGAGTAGATGTCAAGCCTTTAAGGATGGGATGAAACAAGGAATTATTAATCCAAGTGATATTGATGTTACCTTTGAGGATTTTCCTTATTATGTCAGGTGATATGCTTTGGATTCATGTTCCCTCGCTGCTTTGAAATTATTCTGTTTTTGCAAGATTCTTATCATGCTATCTATTTGAAGTTTTGCATATGCATCTGTTATTTATACACTACATAAAAATCTAATGCAACTTGTCTATTCTTCTTCGGTTAGTTTTGAGGTTGCCAACAATGGTGTATGCTTAGTTCTTAGATTATAGAAATTGGTTGGTTAAGTTTTTCTTAATTCTATGTAAGGGGCTGTCTGCAGTCCAACCTTGGAATGCAACTTGATATTTCTTTTTAGTTTCATGTCCATATCTTTGTATTTTATCAGTTCTCATCTGATGCAGTGAGAACACAAAGAATGTGCTCTTGTCATGTGCATTCATACACTTGGAAAAGAAGGAGTTCATCAAGCAGTTTGCTGAGATTTCATCAATAAACCAACGAATTTTGTTATCCGGTCCCGCAGGTACTTACTTTGTCTCTGTTTGGAGACATGTACTTCCTTTGTTATTTACCTTTTCCCGTTGATTTGTAATGCCAGTGGCCATACCTGTTTGATAATTATCCAACTTCATGTGCTTCTGTATTTCTCTAATTTTTTGCGGCAATGCATTTAGGTTCTGAGATTTATCAGGAAACATTGGTAAAGGCACTTGCGAAACATTTTGGTGCTAGACTTCTTGTCGTGGATTCACTTTTGCTACCTGGGGTAAGCTCATCATGTATATTTATTTATCTGTTCATGAATATTCAGAAGCTAAGAAACTTTGAATTATTGCACGTTCTATTACAATTTTTCTATACTGAACAAGAAATTCATGTAGGCACCTTTGAAGGATGCAGAGTCCCAGAAAGATGTTGGGAAGGGTGATAAATCAGGGGATAAGGGAACTGCTGAGAAGTTTGCAATATATCAGAAGCATCGTTCTTCGTTGGCAGACACTGTTCAGTTCAGGAGGCCAGCTGCTCCAACTTCCAGTGTGAATGCTGATATTGTGGGAACATCCACTCTGCAGTCTGCATCTCTACCGAAACAAGAATCCTCAACAGCTACATCCAAGAGCTATACTTTCAGAGAAGGTTTTGTTAGCTTTTCTTTATTACTCAATCTATTGAGTTATGTTTTTCTAAACACGATTTCGCTTCCACATCTTCTGTAGGTGATAGGGTGCGTTACGTTGGTCCAGCTCAGCTATCCTCATTGTCACAAAGGTACTTTAATTGCAAATATTATTCTTGTCTTCAGATTTATCCAATGCTTGTTCCTTAGGTATCAACATTGTTATCATCAGAATTTAGGTATCATGTTTTATAGTAAGAGGAATAACCAGTTTATGAGACTTCTCATAGGCAACCCAGTTATGAGCTTGCTTTTGTATCGACTATCCTGTGAAATCAGATATTCTTTCCCCATATCACATTTTTTCTAGCACCATATTATATTAGTCCAATACATATATTTGTTTATATAAATTGCTTGCTTGATCTCCAGGGGACCAAGTTATGGTTATCGAGGCAGAGTGATGCTTGCTTTTGAAGATAATGGATCCTCAAAAATTGGAGTCCGATTTGACAAGCAGATCCCTGATGGTAATGATCTTGGTGGTTTGTGCGAGGAAGATCATGGCTTCTTCTGCTCTGGTTAGCTCAAACTTCCGAATTCTCAACTTCTTTGGCAGTTATTTTAACTTTTTTATTTGTTGCTGAGGCTGCTATATTTCCACAGCTGAATCACTTCGCCCAGACTTTTCTGCTGGTGAAGAAGTTGAGAGGCTAGCTATGACCGAGTTAATAGAGGTACTGCTGCTTTTTAGGACAAGGAATCCTGTTGAATATGAAGTTATCACTCTGTATGATAGTATGATTTTCATTTTCTGTCAGGTCATTTCAGAAGAGAACAAATCTGGACCTCTGATTGTGTTACTTAAGGATGTAGAGAAATCATTCACTGGAGTTACCGAGTCACTTTCATCTTTGCGGAGCAAATTTGAATCGCTTCCATCTGGTGTTCTTATTATAGGATCCCACACTCAGATGGACAGCCGCAAAGAAAAGGTACATGCATTATTACTGAGAATCTAGACAAATTTGGACTGTGCGAGTTTCAAGTCCTGATGGTATTGTGGCATATTGGTTCCTGCATGCATTTTGCAAATGAACAAGGCTAAGAGTTATTTTATACCTTGCATTGCTGTAATTTTTTACTTCTCCCCACCAGGGACAGGGGTTCTTGTTGAGATATCCTGTTAACCCTTTATTTTTGATCAGTTATCTCTCTTCAAGTTTATCTGTTGGGGCCTAACCTTCTTAGCGACGCGTCATATTAGAACCCGGGTGTTGTGTTAAATAGGTAATAACCCCTTGGTGACACACCGTATTGTGATTTGGACACGATATTAAGTGAACAAGGATTGGGTCACCGCTAATTTAGTGGTACCACGGTGACCTTGAGAGGCACTAGCACACAATGGGATTCTAAGGCACGACACTAATGGGAAGAGAGGCGAGGGAAGGCCAAAGTTGACATGGTAAGAGACAATAAAAGGAGACTTAATATCGGATTCTAGTCGCCAGAATCGGCTTTTGGTCGCCAAATGGGCCTATTTGGTTCGGCTTCTGATCAGATTCTGGTCGCCAGAATCGGCTTTTGGTCGCCAAATGCTTTGCTTCTTAGGCCGCTTCTGTGAGAATCGCTTCTGTGAAAATTGCCCAAATCAACATGGATGTACAATTGACTGAGTTGTCGTGACGAGTGGAATCTGCCGCTTCCGCTTCCCAAAACATTATGGACCTCTCCATCTTCCTCCGCATGCAAGCCCCACGATATCCAGGTTCTCGTGACAGCTAGATTATGCAGGAATCCAGATTCTCAGAAAAGCTTTTCAGAAAAAAGTTGTACCAAACTTGCCATTAAAAAGACGGAATATACCCGAAGATTTAGCCTTGAATAGGAGCTAATGGAAAACAGCTACCCACATGCATGAACCTTGATTTGTGGCTTTTGTTGGGTTTTAACTTTAGGCTACCCCAACTGGCTTGGGACTAAAAGGCTTTGTTGATGTTGTACCTCTCTTCAAGTTCTAGCAAAAGTTTGCTAAGATGGTGAAGTGATTTTTTTGCAGGCGCATCCTGGAGGTTTTCTTTTCACAAAGTTTGCCAGTAGCAGCCAGACACTTTTTGACCTTTTCCCGGTAACTTTTCTTTATCTTACTTTTTTATTCTTCTTGAAATTTTTATATGTACATACATGATTAAATTTGGTAATCTCGTGAACCATGATATTGATGTTATGTTCCTGATTTGCATTATTTTAATTTAATATGATTTTAAAAATGCAGGATAGCTTTGGTAGCAGGTGGTTGCATGAAAGAAGCAAAGAAAGTCCAAAGGCAATGAAACATCTGAATAAGCTTTTCCCAAACAAGATTTCGATTCAGCTTCCGCAGGTGATTACATCTCTTGTCATACTCATTTAGTTGTTATTAAATATGTTTTTTGATCTAAATAATTAAATTTACAGGATGAAGCTCTACTTACAGATTGGAAGCAGCAGTTGGATCGTGATGTTGAAACCCTTAAAGCCAAATCAAACATTGGTAGCATTCGCACGGTAAGCTGCAGAATTGAAGACAGAGTTATATGGGTTTCTTGGAACTTAATATATCCCACTGTCAACTGTGCATCTTTCTTTAAACTGGTGGGCCTGTGATGCCTGATCTAATATGGCCTGGGTGTATTATTAACAAATGACCATTTGCATGTGTTTGATAGTATTTCTTCTGTTTGATACTTTGTTGCCTTTTTCTGTATGAATGTATATTTTGACCATTTGTATGATTATGCAATTATTTTATGTCTATGTATGCTTTTGGTGTTAATGTGGTTGTTGAAAGCATCAAATATCCTCATAGAAGTAACTTTTTGATGTAGCTATTTAACCAAAATGTCTGCGTTGAGCCTTTCATGTTTACTTGAAGCATTTAATTTTTGTGGTTAGTTTTGATTAGTGAATCGGACATTATATGGTTCTTCAATTTCACTGTAATGCAGTTTCTGAGTCGCAATGGAATTGAATGCAATGATATTGAAGAATTATTCATCAAAGACCAATCACTGAGTAATGAAAGTAAGTAATTTTGTTTTGGTTTGTTTATATTTCATCTAAAAATTTCAATTTAAACTTTTTTACTCCAACCTTTCTTAGATGTGGACAAGATTGTTGGATACGCAGTGAGTTATCACCTTAAGCACAATAAAATTGAAACCTCCAACTCGAAGGATAATAAACTTGTACTCACAAGTGAAAGGTATTTTTTTTTGTTGACAACTATTTTTCCTATGTTTCTTTTCAAATCAATTCTCAGTGGAATTTTGAATTATTTACTTGACAGCCTTAAGCATGGGCTCAACATGCTGCAAAGCATGCAAAGTGATAACAAGAGCTCGAAAAAATCACTGAAGGTACAATCCCCTACATATTGCCGTGCTTTTTGGTGATTCCTCGAGTTATTTACTGAACACTCTACTTACAAGTCCTTTTTCTCAGGATGTTGTCACAGAGAATGAATTTGAGAAAAGGCTTTTGGTGGATGTTATACCACCTAATGACATTGGAGTTACCTTTGATGATATTGGAGCCTTGGAGAATGTAAAGGACACATTAAAGGAGCTGGTGATGCTCCCTTTACAAAGACCTGAATTGTTCTGCAAAGGGCAGCTAACAAAGGTAGCATCATAATGCCTAATTATGTTTGAAATCGGTTCATTACATGAGGTGTCAGAGTTTTCTTTCAACCGTAGGTTGACCATATGGTTGATATTTTTCTCAAGCGTTGATTCCACGGTCTAAGAACCATTTAATATATTTTGTTTTGAGCTGAGCTAAGATACACACATGACTTTTTTCCATTTCATAGTATTGCTTGAATATTTGCTAAAGAATTTGCATGAATGCCAAAATAAAATATCCAGGAGCATCAGTTTTATTCGGTCTTCCAGAGTTATCTGAATACACCAGTCCTCTTGTTAATTTGGCAGCATTGTTTCTGTAAGGTTTTTCAATTTTCTAAAGAGTGGGAAAATACTATCGGATACTAAGATTTAGAGCATGTTTGGTTGACCGCCGCCCACACGCGCCACAGATTTTGTGCCGCAGTTGTGGCGGCCAAATCGAGCGCCGCGGCTTAGGCGCGGTGCGGCGGTTTCAGCGTCACACCAAACAGGCCTTTAGCCTTATGGATTAGTTGGTCTGGCCTGAATTTACATGAATTCTTGGCTTCCGGTGATCCCTTACCCACAAGGACAGAGGCAGTGAAGAGGGACCTGAAGGAGTGGAATATTGATAAAGAGCTCGCCGTGGATAGGAAGGGGTGGAAGTGTGCAATTCACGTGCCAGAACCTTGATTTATAGTTCCGCTTTTCCTCCTTAATCGTTTGACCTTTTCTTGTGCCCATTTAGACCTTGCTGGTTCTTGTGGGTTTTATCTCTTTTATGTGTTCCCCCGTTTCGTCGTTTTCGGTTCTCCTTTGCCTTTGTTTCCCCTTTTTTCTTTGGGGGTTGAGCTCTGAGGTTTTCATACGGGGTTTCATCTCTAGCCTACCCCAACGTGCTTGGGACAAAAGGCTTTGTTGTTGTTGTTGTTGTTGTTGTTGTTGATTTTATAATGTGTTAGTACTTTGTATATTAGTAGTGTTAGATATGTTGGGCGTTTGAAAACTTCAATTGTAGATTATTTTGATGTACTATGGTCATGATCCCCAATTTATTCTTTGCAGCCTTGCAAGGGAATATTGCTTTTCGGACCTCCTGGCACTGGGAAAACTATGCTTGCCAAAGCAGTAGCAACTGAAGCAGGTGCTAATTTCATCAATATATCAATGTCGAGCATTACGTCGAAGGTATTATTTGACCTAGCGGGCAACTGATGAGATTCACTTGTGTCTCAAGCCTAACCAGTGGTTCGTTTACTTTCAGTGGTTTGGTGAAGGGGAGAAGTATGTAAAGGCTGTTTTCTCACTAGCAAGTAAAATAGCCCCCAGTGTTATATTTATCGATGAGGTATGCAAGCAGACAGGTTACATTAGTAAACACTGTTGGTACAGTGTACACCAACTGTCTTTGACTTTCTGCAGGTCGATAGTATGCTAGGAAGGAGAGAAAATCCAGGGGAGCATGAAGCGATGCGCAAGATGAAGAATGAATTTATGGTAAATTGGGATGGACTGCGCACTAAAGATAAGGAGCGTGTGCTTGTTCTTGGTGCTACAAATAGACCTTTTGACCTGGACGAGGCTGTGATTAGGAGGTTCCCCCGCAGGTGAATATAATTTTATTCAATGGTGTGGGATGACCCGGTTGGGTATCTGTTCAGTGGCCCATGGTTCTCTAATTGTTGCTGTTGGGTAGCAATAGTTTTGTTTGGTGGGGTGGAATTATCAAATTGCTGCTGCTGGTTTCTGTGTCGCCATTTTTATTTACAATAATAATAAAGCCTTTTAGTTCTAAGTAAGTTGTGGTAGGCTAGATTTGAAACCCAATCGAAACCACAAGTCAAAGCTGATGCACATGCATAGCTGTTTTTCATGCACTCCTATTCAATACTAAACCTTTGTTATATTCCATCCTTTGAAGTCTCTTTTTACTGTTCCCATGTTAACTTCGGCCTTCCCTTGCCTATGTTCCCATTGCTATTTTGCCTTAGGATCCCATTATGCACTGGTACCTCTAGAGATCTTTGTTGGACATGTCCAAACCATCTCAATCAGTACTGGATAAGTTTTTCTTTAATTGGTGCTATCCCTAGCCTATCACATATATCATCGTTTCAGACTCGATCTCTTCTTGTATGGCCACAAATCCAACACAACATATGCATTTTCACTACACTTATTTGTTGAGCATGTTGTCTTTTTGTAGGCCAACATTTTGCACCATACAAGTATACAACATAACCGGTCTAATTGTCATTCTATAAAACTTATCTTTTAGCTTATGTGCTACCCCCTCTTTCATATAGAACATCAGATGCTTGACGTCACTTTTTTTTTTCTCGAAAACACGCAGGAGAACTGCGCCCCTTTATAAATTAAGAAGATAGAATAAAGAGGTCTAAAATAGACCATACATCAGCAGGCCTCCTTACGGGGGCCATAAGATAGCATACAAAAAAGTATTCATCATGTGAAAGAAAAAAATCAACACACCACCCTAGGGAGCAGCTGCATAGGCAGCCAGAGAACATAGGCCCTTCTCCCCAACTGCTTCCCAATGACTTATCTCCTCATCTGCCAAAGCAAGGATATAGGTGAAATGTATCCACCATGCTTTGATTCTATGGCTAACATCATCAATATCTCCGTATCTTTGCAATGTTGTTCCTAAATAGTGAAATGTATCCTTTCTGGGTACTACTTGACCTTTCAAACTAACATCTACTTCCTCATGTGTAGTATTCATATATTTGGTTGTAGTTCTACTGAGCTTAGATCCTTTGTACTCTAGAGTCTCTCGCCACAACTCTAGCTTCTTATCTACTCTTGCCCAACTTTCATCAACTAGCACTATATTATCCGCAAAAGCATGCACCAAGGGATTTCCCCTTGTATGTCCCTTGTGACATTATCCATCACCAATGCAAAAAGGTAAGCAAAAAGGTAAGGGCCCAGCTGATCCTTGATGTAGTCCTATTCTAATCGGGAAGTCATTTGTATCTTCATTACCTGTTCGAACACTAGTCACAACATCATTGTAGATATCCTTAATGAGTCCAACATACTTCGTTGGTCTTCGTTGCTACCTTGTACTTTTCTTTTTTGTTCACACCCTGTCATGCTACGAACGTCTAGAACTTCTTTCTTCTCTTTAATAACTTTCTTGTTCCACTACCAAGTGTCTTTATCTTCACCTCCTTTTGTTGCTCCACGCACCACCTTCTGGATGCAGTTTGATATCATCTCCAGTAACGACTGCTGTCCAAGCAAGCCTTAGGTGCAAGCGAGCCTTCTGGGCCTTTAGATCTCCTTTACTAGGGCTTAGGACCTACCTGATGTGGTGAGGCAACATAGGCGGATTTAATCACCATTTTTTACTTACTATTATTTCAGGTTAATGGTAAACTTGCCTGATGCATCAAATAGAGAGAAAATTCTGAAAGTAATTTTGGCAAAAGAAGAGCTGGGATCGGATGTTGATCTCGACTCACTTGCCAATATGACTGATGGTTATTCAGGAAGCGACCTGAAGGTACGCTTGCTTTTACGCATGCAATTGCTAGAAACGCTTTGCATTGTTTTCACTGACTTTGTGCCTTCAGAATCTGTGTGTGACCGCAGCGCATTACCCCATTCGAGAAATCCTAGAGAAGGAAAAGAAGGTACACAATGTTGTCTCTGCTTTTGATTATCCTTCGCAGCAGGGAGCAGTGATATGTTTTTCTGTGAAATGATGCCTACATTGGGTCGCTGAATTCCATTGTGTGCAGGAGAAGAGTTTGGCTAAAACAGAAGGTAGGCCAGAGCCCGCATTGTATGGAAGCGAGCACATCCGTCCTCTTAGCATAGACGACTTCAAATCCGCCCATGAGCAGGTGAGAACACCACCAAGTTTGCCGAGTCTACAAACATCAACCTGCATATCGTATCTACTCCCGACCTTCTCTACGATCTACATTCTTGTTTCTAGAGCATCAACCTACTACAAGTCTACAAACATACATTCTTGTTTAAGTCTACAAACATACATTCTTGTTTCTGGAGCAGCATCTTGATCTCTTCCTTTACCCGCTGCAGGTTTGCGCGAGCGTTTCATCCGACTCGGCAAACATGAACGAGCTTCTCCAATGGAACGACCTGTACGGTGAAGGCGGGTCGAGGAAGAGGAAAGCGCTGAGCTACTTCATGTGACGGCGAGAGACATAAAACCAGAAGGATCACAACCGCGCCATAAAGCCAGAAGGTATCGCAGTTGCGCCATATTGTACAGCCGCCATAGTACTTCCCCCCTCCCTGGCCCTAAATCCAGCCAGGGTTTTCCTCCTCCCTCCTGGGTAGCCGTGGCCGCCTGTAGTCCCTCCCTCGTGTAATTAGAACCGTGTACCGAGTCGAGTTCATTTACCCACTGTTTGAGGTTCCAGAGAGTTGAGATTTAAATTTTAAGTGGCGCCATTGCCCTTCCTTTCTTCCTCCCCTCCTAAGTATTAACTTTGTTGCGGCCATTGTTGTCGTGACTCTGGCCATAGATCCTTTTATGTACATGCGAAATGTAACCAAGGGATATGGAATAAGAACATGTTCATCCTGTTGTAGACAGCATGGTGGTACAGGAATTCTTTTTATTTTTCATAGTTGATTGGTGATGAACTGGATCGGTGCCAGCATAAGAATTATGATAAGGTACCTTTTCTGCCGCTGAATTTTTTGGTGTATGTCGATTTGTCGAGTGGATTTAGTATTGAGATGAATGATATGACATCACATGGATTTTTATGCGTCTCATGTTGTTAATTGTCTTCTAATTGCGAAATGCGCATGATGCAGAGCTGAATTTTGTCTATTTACTTTTTACAACAAAATACGAGGCAGAGCTGAATTTCCAGTGAACTGGTCACTGGTGGTTCTCTTGAATGGTGCGCCTCTTTTTTCTTCTTCTTTGCACTTGTAGGCCTGGTCGGCAGGCCTTGGCCTTCCAAAATAGATCTGGCTTAGACTCATGTAATTTCTAATGGAGGTAGAGGTGTTTTATGATAAAACAGCTGGTGCTAGTTTTACAATAATTTGTATTAGCTGGTGTTAGTTTTATAATAATTTGTATTAGCTGGTGTTTTATAATAATTTGTATCAGAAAAAGTTATAGGAAATGCTTGGCTCCCAAATAAATGAATAATTGAGCTGACCAAGACACGGTCATCAGAAAGTTACAGGACTTGAGTAGCTAACACGCCTACGCCGCGACAATACATACGACTACTAGTCATACGATGCAATAAATGAAACGCGTATCCAATTTTTCTTTTGTCGTCGATCTAGTTTTTTTTTACAGGAAAACAAGTCAGCCACAAGATACAAGAACTCTATACAATACACTATTTGGTGATCAGGGATCTCGAGAGGATCTATGAGAGAAAAATTAACTTGTTATTCAAATTTGAATAATAAGGGGATTATCCTCATGGATCCTGATCACCAAATCAGCCCTAGAAGTTCTACAATTCCACTCATGTGATAACCTACAAGTTTTGCTTGGTTCATATACTTATAAGATCCACGTGCATCTCTACCCTTTAAACCAACAAGTTCAAACTAATTTAACTCCACCTCGTAAATCTTTCCACGCACTCATGCCTCTACTAAACCCACCCGTAACCTGGGATTTCAATCTTTCCACGCACTCATGCCTCTACTAAACCCACCCGTAACCCGAGACAAATCACACTATAAAAAAGAAACGTTTATTTTTTTTGCCTACTTTCTCTTACTTAAACACATCTGACAATCATTATTTATTGGATCATACTCAACGCTACTCGTGCGTCTCTGCCTCGTCCGATTTTTTCCCCGACTGTGTCGCCCCGCGTGCGCTCGCTCGAATTTTTGCAGCAATTGCTCGTCGCATCCTTGGCTCTCATATGTGGAACCAACCGCGACCGCATCCTCCGATCCCCATGCATTTGTTGTCCATCTCCCGTCTGCCGCAAGATAGTCGTGCCCTGATCCCGATTTGTTGTCGACAGCATGGTGGTACAGCTTTTTCTTCCGGCCATGAATTGGATCGGTGCCAACATAAGAATTATGGAAGGTGTCTTTCCGGCTGCCGCTGAAGTTTTTTTTTGGGTGTTGTTTTGTGAGATGAATGACATGACAGCACATGGATTTTTATGTGATTGCGAAAATGCACATGAAGAATGTACCGTCATTTTGTCTATTTTACGATTTTGATTTGTTGCGACAAAATAGGAGGCAGAGTCATATGGATGGTAGCTTAGCTATGACAATCAGCATTAGCACTAGAGGAGTGACTCATAAGTCGATTGACACCAGCTGAAACAGCAAAATTACAACAAGCTCCCACCCACGTATAGAGCAGTTGAGCACGTTTATTATGTTGTATCCAAATATATATAGTTCGAAGCTGCATCATCATCATCAAACATTACTGGAACTGAGTCTGAAAATACACCAAGCACACGGCTGCCCTCCCTGGACAACCCAGTAGCAGTAGGTAGCTAATCAAGTCGAACCGCATCACTAGGAATCGTCGGCGACCTTAAGGAAGTCGAGCTGGAAGTGGCACGCCTCGGTGAGACGCGCGGAGCCGACGAGGACGCCTGCCCTGGTGATGCGGCAGCCGCCGGGGCCGAGGGTGACGGCGCAGCCCTGCCTGGCGAGCTGGCCGGTGGACACCAGGTTGGAGTCCAGCCCGGGGACGTACCACACGTCGTCGAGGGCGATGCTCTCCGTGCGCACCGACCCGCTGCGCAGCAGCCTCTGGTTGCCCGTCATATGATGCATGGCGCCGCTAGCGAGGCGCCAGGTCGCCTCATGCCCACTGCCGCGTCTGATCCATCTGTTTGCAAGTCGGTAGTATAATATGCTGGTTATGAATTTGGTGCACACTTGCCTGCATCGTCTTCCAGTAGTACTAGCATTCCCAAGACTGTCCAGGATCGTCCTCGAGATCATCACGAGGAGACGCTTGCTTCTCGCTCCTAATTTGTGTGCAGTTAAACAAGTCTTGGCAAGAAACACTGAACCGACCCTGACGCTGACCGGAACCTGGAGCGCCATGCAGACTTGAGCTGCCAAGAGCAAGATGAAGACGTTCCAGGGGCCGACGGCAGCGAATTCCTCAAGCGCAAATAACTGGGAAGACATGTATGGATGTTCATGCGCTTGCCGCAAGCTGTCTGCTGCTGCCTTATCCTCCTTTTCCCAGAAAATGATCGCCAGAGATGAGCCCAAGGCAGTTCCGTTGTAGTACTGGAAATCCATGATGAACAGCAGAGATGAGCCAAATGCAGTTCCGTTGTAGATCTGGAAATCCATGCGGCGACCTCGGTGCTGTACTGATGACGCTGATAACCGGGAAGACATGTACGGATGTTCATACGCTTGCCACAAGCTGTCTGCTGCTGCCTTATCCTCCTTGTCCCAGAAGCCTGCCTGGTAGGTTAGGCTGGCTACAAGAATTGCAAGGAGCAGCAGAAGCTTGCGCCCCTTCTCCTGCTTGCATAAGACGGAGGAAGTTGCATTGAAGAAAAACAAATCCTTGCACAAGAGAGACTTCATTGCGTCTCCTTCATCCTCCTCCTGCTCATTGGTGCTGCTCATTCAAGCAAATGGATTCGTCTAGCGTTAGAAAACCAACGCGCGCGTTAAAACGCTGAAATTTCTTTGAGCTGAGCTGTCCCATGCGTATATTCACCTGTTCCGTTGGGCGATAATAATATATATAGACTGCAGAAACTCCATGGAGTAGCTCATACTCCTGCAACAAGGGAAAACGTTTTGGATTGGATGACCAGGCATTATTCCAGCCCGGCCGGTGATCAAGAAAAAAAAAGTTTCTCTAGCCTATATGCAATGCAACTACTAGTTTGGATGTTTTATGTTCTATTTTTTTTAGTATGCACCAAAAAAATTGCTATGTAGGACAGGAAGGCACCGATTTCTAGTACTCTACTTATATGCACACAATCATCATTCTTCTAATTTGGAGACACCTGCATATTATTAATCAATACACCCAAAAAGCGCAATCTCTCTCTCTCTCTCTCTCTCTCTCTTGTCAGTTTGGTTTTGCTTGCATGCCTATGTCTTCAACCATCCATCCGTACCAAAAAGCAGCGAAAAACACCGCTAACCGTAAAGAAGATCAACAAAGAACATTAGGTTACGATATGCATGCTTACATAGCCTAATTAATCGAAGATCAATGGTGCGCACGCATGAAGGTTACGAGATGCCTTTGTTAATGTGGCGAAGATTAAGGATTCGTGTTCTAACCTCAAAAAAAACTTCCAAAGAAGACAGTGAATAGCAGCTTCGTCCATGGGCGCAACGAGCGTGGGACAGAGGAGGCAGATGATGGGCTGAAATGAAGAGGATGACAGGGCAGCTAGGCTACGGTGGACAAGTCCTACCACGGGACGAGATTGTAGCAGTAGTTTCACATTAGCCGCTAATAATTTCCTTAATCACGTTCATGTCCTTGCCCACAATCATATTGTCTCTGTCTGTTTGCTTTACTTCGGGATGCACGCCGTTTCGATTAAACATCTCATCAGATTGTCGTAATGGAACTACTTTAACTTGGGAGTTTTGTAGCGTAGCAGGTGAGTTGAGAATCTTTATTATTGTTGTTATTATTGTCATTATTACTACTATGAAGGCCGGCCGGCCGGTACAAACAAAGACATTAACATAGACTTACCCATACAAGGGATGAAGGGAACATATTGTAAGGAAAATGTACCCCGGTCCATTTGGCTAATTGAGTTTTAGTGTTTGATAATTAACATAATAATCTGTGAACTAATAAGTTTCCTAGTGTTTGTGTTTGTAGTTCACAGGATGTCAAAGTTACTTGGACTAAGGAATTGAGAAAAGCAACACCTCAGAAGAAGACATTAAGAAGATCCAAGAAAAGCCTAAGAATGAAGATGTGTGTTGCCTGCGGACTGTCTGTGTGTGGAGCACCGGACTGTCTGGTGCCCACACGCCGGACTATTCGGTGCACCAGGAACTGCAGCCCCAACGGCTAGTTCCAGGTGGCACTCGGAGGGAATACCACCGGACTGTCCGGTGTGAAGTCCGGACTGTCCGATGTGAAAAGCCTGCGGCGTCAACGGTCATCTGCTCTGACAAGGCAACAGCTAGGCGCAACGGACAAGAAACAGTGCGCTGTCCGGTGTGACCGCAAAAAGCAGCAGCTTTCCTCCAATGGCTACAATTGTGTTAGGGGCTATAAATACACCCCAACTGGCCATTCTCAAGTGTGGGAGCCCAAGAGACATACCAAGGCATATAGTAGACATTAAGTGCTCTTACACCCAAGTGCTTAATAGAATCACTCGGTGATTAGCGTAGGTGTTTTGCGAAGTGCTTAGGTTAGTTAGACCACTTTAGCGCTTGCTCTAAGTGAACCCTAGTTAGTTGAGTGAGTTTTATAAAACCACACAACCCCTCGGCTCTTGCGCGAGCCGTTGTAATTGTACCGAGTGGGACGAGAGTCTTGCGAGACCGTGACAAACGCGTTTGTGTCATGGCCGCCACCGTGTACCGGAGGGAACGAGGCCCGCGGCGTTTTCGGCAGGAAGCTCGATAGTGGAGACGGCGGGGAGCGTCCGAGAGGAGCCGGAAGCGGAGCACCACTTGCGCGTGGAGAAGGCCCGCGACTCTCTGAAAGGGAAATGTGCCCTTGGGCCATTTCTAAGTATTTTGGTGATTGAGTGTCAACACAAGGGCTTAAATGTGAATCAATGCCCATGGATGAACAAAGTGAAAATCTACAAACAAAGGTATGTTTCTAAGTCTTAGTACATTGGTTTTGTGTACTAATATATTTGTCTAAGTGTAAGAAACAGGAAGAAGAAGAGAAGAGAAGACTTGGCTGTGTACAACCAAGGGGCTGTTTCGGTCTGGGGCACCGGACTGTCCGGTGGTGCACCGGACAGTGTCCGGTGCGCCAGGCTGCCTCGGCCGAAGAGGCCGCTCTCGGGTTTTTCTCCGGCGACTTCGGCTAAAATTCACCGGACTGTCCGGTGTGCACCGGACTGTCCGGTGAGCCAACGGTCGACCGGGCCAACGGTCGGGCGCGCGATCGGCGCGCGACACGTGGCTGAGCCAACGGTCGGAAGGAAGCACCGGACTGTCCGGTGTGCACCGGACTGTCCGGTGTGCCAGATCTGCAACGGTCGGCAACGGTCGGCTGCGCCTATTAAGGAAAGAAATCGGGCACCGGACAGTGTCCGGTGTGCACCGGACTGTCCGGTGCGCCCGACGACAGAAGGCAAGAATGGCCTTCCAGATTTGTTCTCAACGGCTCCTAGCTGCCTTGGGGCTATAAAAGGGACCCCTAGGCGCATGGAGGAGAAAACCAAGCATTCCTTGAGCACTCTTGATCACTCACACATCAATCTTGCGCACTTGTTCTTCATTCTAGTGATTTGAGCTCCGTTCTAGTGTGCTAGTCTCTTGAGCTCAAGTCTGGGTCTTGTGTGCGCGTATTCGCTGTGATCTTTGTGTTGTGTGAGTTGCTAATCCCTTCCTTACTCCATGATTCCCTGTGAACATCTTTTGTAAGGGCGAGAGGCTCCAAGTTGTGGAGATTCCTCGCAAACGGGATTGAAGAAAGAAAAGCAAGAACACCGTGGTATTCAAGTTGATCATTGGATCACTTGAGAGGAGTTGAGTGCAACTCTCGTCCGTTGGGACGCCACAACGTGGAGTAGGCAAGTTTTGTACTTGGCCGAACCACGGGATAACCACCGTGTCATCTCTGTGATTGATTTCTTGTGGTTATTGTGTTTTGACTCCTCTCTAGCCACTTGGCCATAATTGTGCTAACACTTAACAAGTTTTTGTGGCTTAAGTTTTGAGGTTTTACAGGATCACCTATTCACCCCCCCTCTAGGTGCTCTCAATTGGTATCGGAGCCGTTCTCTTCACAAAGGGACTTACCGCCCGAAGAGATGGATCCTAAGGGGAAGGGAATCGTGATCAACGACAAAGAGAAGGAATCCTTCGTCAACGAGCCGAAGGACGACAAGCCTACCGACTCCGGCTCGGGGCAAAGGCAGAAGGAAGGGAAGAAGAAGAAGACAAGGCGCATCAAGGAGATCATCTACTACGACGATAGTGATGAATCTACTTCTTCCCAAAAGGATGATGACAACGACTACAAAAAGACGGTCAATTCGAACTTTTCATTTGATTATTCTCGTATTCAACAAAGTTCGAATTCGCATTTGCTTTCCATTCCTCTTGGCAAACCCCCACACTTTGATGGGGAGGACTACGGATTTTGGAGTCACAAAATGCGTAGTCACTTATTCTCTCTCCATCCAAGCATATGGGAGATTGTGGAGAATGGAATGAAATTTGATAGCTCGGATAGTCCTATGCTTATAAATGAACAAATTCATAGAAATGCACAAGCTACTACTGTTCTCTTAGCATCTTTGTGCAGGGAAGAGTACAATAAGGTGAGCGGCTTGGACAATGCCAAGCAGATATGGGACACCCTCAAGATCTCTCACGAGGGGAACGACATCACCATGCTCACCAAGATGGAGTTGGTGGAGGGCGAGCTTGGACGATTCGCCATGATAAGGGGAGAGGAGCCAACTCAAACTTACAACCGGCTCAAGACACTTATCAACAAAATAAGGAGCTACGGAAGCACGCGTTGGACGGACCACGACGTCGTCCGCCTACTACTCAGGTCCTTTACCGTTCTTGATCCTCATCTCGTGAACAATATTCGTGAGAATCCCAGGTACACGATGATGACGCCCGAGGAAGTACTTGGAAAATTCGTGAGCGGGCGAATGATGATCAAGGAGGCAAGGTACGTCGATGACGCGTTGAACGGTCCAATCCACGAGCCTCAACCCATTGCTCTCAAGGCATCGAGAAGCAAGGAGGCACTACCAAGCAAGGTGGCGCAAATTGAGGCGGCCGGGCTTAATGATGAAGAAATGGCTCTCATCATTAAGCGCTTCAAGACGGCGTTAAGGGGTCGCAAGGAGCATCCCAACAAGACCAAGACGAAGGGGAAGCGCTCATGTTTCAAGTGTGGTAAGATTGGTCACTTTATCGCTAATTGTCCCGATAATGATAGTGACCAGGAAAAGAAGAGTGGAAAATGGGAAAAGAAGAAGAATTACAAGAAGGCAAAGGGCGAGGCTCATATTGGAAAGGAGTGGGATTCGGATTGCTCCTCGTCCGACTCCGACAACGAAGGACTCGCCGCCACCGCCTTCAACAAGTCATCCCTCTTCCCCAACGAGCATCACACGTGCCTCATGGCTAAGGAGAAGAAAGTAAGTACTCGAAACTCTACTTATGCTTCTTCTAGTGAGGATGAGTCTAGTGATGATGAAATAGACTATTCATGTTTATTTAAAGGCTTAGATAGATCTAAGATTGACAAAATTAATGAATTGATTGATGCCTTGAATGATAAGAACATACTTGTAGAAAAGCAAGAGGATTTGTTGTATGAAGAACATGATAAATTTGTTAGTGCACAAAATTCTCTTGCTCTAGAAATTAAAAGAAATGAAATGCTTTCTTGTGAATTATCTTCTTGCCATGAGACAATTTCTAAATTAAGAAGCATTAATGATGAATTGACTGCTAAACTAGAAGTAGCAAGTAACTCTTGTGTTGAAAATATTACAATTTGCACTATGTGTAAGGATTCTGATGTTAATGCTTGTAGTGAACACTTAGTTTCAATTTCAAAACTAAATGATGAAGTGGCTAGTCTTAATGCTCAACTTAAGACTAGCAAAAGTGATTTTGAAAAGCTAAAATTTGCTAGGGATGCCTACACGGTTGGTAGACACCCCTCAATTAAGGATGGACTTGGCTTCAAGAAGGAAGCCAAGAACTTAACAAGCCATAAGGCTCCCATTCCCGCCAAGGAGAAAGGGAAGGCCCCTATGGCTACTAGTGCTAAAAGGAACCATGCCTTTTTGTATCATGATAAAAGACAAACTAGAAATAGAAGTTATGATGCTTTTGATTCATATGTTTATGATTCTCATGCCATGTTTGCTCCTAGTTCTTCTTATGTGTATGATAGAAATGTTACTAGGAAAAATGTTGTTCCTAAAAAGAATGTTATTCATGCTCCTAGGAAAGTAGCAAATGAACCTTCTACCATTTATTATACTTGCAATGCTCCCTTTGCTATTTGTAGAAAGGGCAAGAAGGTAATTGCTAGGAAGTTAGGGACAAGATGCAAGGGAGATAAAACTTGCATTTGGGTCCCTAAGAATATATGTGCTAACCTTGTAGGACCCAACATGAGTTGGGTACCTAAGACCCAAGCCTAAATTTGCCTTGCAGGTTTATGCATCCGGGGGTTCAAGCTGGATTATCGACAGTGGATGCACAAACCATATGACGGGGGAGAAGAAGATGTTCACCTCCTACGTCAAGAATAAAGATTCCCAAGATTCAATTGTATTCGGTGATGGGAATCAAGGCAAGGTAAAAGGGTTAGGTAAAATTGCAATTTCAAATGAGCACTCAATTTCTAATGTGTTTTTAGTAGAGTCTCTTGGTTATAATCTGCTATCTGTTAGTCAATTATGCAACATGGGGTATAACTGTCTATTTACAAATGTAGATGTGTCTGTTTTTAGAAGAAGTGATGGTTCACTAGCTTTTAAGGGTGTGTTAGATGGCAAACTTTATTTAGTTGATTTTGCAAAAGAAGAGGCCGGTCTAGATGCATGCTTAATAGCTAAGACTAGCATGGGCTGGCTGTGGCATCGCCGCTTAGCACATGTAGGGATGAAGAACCTTCACAAGCTTCTAAAGGGAGAACACGTGATAGGTCTAACTAATGTTCAATTCGAAAAAGACAGACCTTGTGCAGCTTGTCAAGCAGGGAAACAGGTGGGAGGCTCTCATCACACCAAAAATGTGATGACGACATCAAGACCCTTGGAGATGCTGCATATGGACCTCTTCGGACCCGTCGCCTATCTGAGCATAGGAGGGAGTAAGTATGGTTTAGTTATTGTTGATGACTTTTCCCGCTTCACTTGGGTGTTCTTTTTGCAGGATAAGTCTGAAACCCAAGGGACCCTCAAGCGCTTCCTCAGGAGAGCTCAAAATGAGTTTGAGCTCAAGGTGAAGAAGATAAGGAGCGACAACGGGTCCGAGTTCAAGAACCTTCAAGTGGAGGAGTTCCTTGAGGAGGAAGGGATCAAGCACGAGTTCTCCGCTCCCTACACACCACAGCAAAATGGTGTGGTAGAGAGGAAGAACAGGACGCTAATCGATATGGCGAGGACAATGCTTGGAGAATTCAAGACCCCCGAGTGTTTTTGGTCGGAAGCCGTGAACACGGCTTGCCACGCCATCAACAGGGTCTATCTTCATCGCCTCCTCAAGAAGACTTCGTATGAGCTACTAACCGGTAACAAACCCAATGTATCTTACTTTCGTGTATTTGGGAGCAAGTGCTACATTCTAGTGAAGAAAGGTAGAAATTCTAAGTTTGCTCCCAAAGCTGTAGAAGGGTTTTTGTTAGGTTATGACTCAAATACAAAGGCATACAGAGTCTTCAACAAATCATCGGGTTTGGTTGAAGTCTCTAGCGACGTTGTATTTGATGAGACTAATGGCTCTCCAAGAGAGCAAGTTGTTGATTATGATGATGTAGATGAAGAAGATGTTCCAACGGCCGCTATACGAACCATGGCGATTGGAGAAGTGCGGCCACAGGAAAAAGATGAACAACCTTCTTCCTCAACTATGGTGCATCCCCCAACCGAAGATGACGAACAGGTACCTCAAGTGGAGGCGCTTGATCAAGGGGGAGCACAAGATGATCAAGTGATGGAGGAAGAAGCGCAACCGGCACCTCCAACCCAAGTTCGAACGATGATTCAAAGGGATCATCCCGTCGATCAAATTCTGGGTGACATTAGCAAGGGAGTAACTACTCGATCTCGATTAGTTAATTTTTGTGAGCATTACTCCTTTGTCTCTTCTATTGAGCCTTTCAGGGTAGAGGAGGCCTTGCTAGATCCGGACTGGGTGTTGGCCATGCAGGAGGAGCTCAACAACTTCAAGCGCAATGAAGTTTGGACACTGGTGCCTCGTCCGAAGCAAAATGTTGTGGGAACCAAGTGGGTGTTTCGCAACAAACAAGACGAGCACGGGGTGGTGACGAGGAACAAGGCTCGACTTGTGGCAAAAGGTTATGCCCAAGTCGCAGGTTTGGACTTTGAGGAGACTTTCGCTCCTGTGGCTAGGCTAGAGTCCATTCGTATCTTGCTAGCATATGCCGCTCACCATTCTTTCAGGTTGTACCAAATGGATGTGAAGAGCGCCTTCCTCAACGGGCCAATCAAGGAGGAGGTGTACGTGGAGCAACCCCCTGGCTTCGAGGATGAACGGTACCCCGACCACGTGTGTAAGCTCTCTAAGGCGCTCTATGGACTTAAGCAAGCCCCAAGAGCATGGTATGAATGCCTTAGAGACTTTTTAATTGCTAATGCTTTCAAGGTTGGGAAAGCCGATCCAACTCTCTTTACAAAGACATGTGATGGTGATTTGTTTGTGTGCCAAATTTATGTCGATGACATAATATTTGGTTCTACTAACCAAAAGTCATGTGAAGAGTTTAGCAGGGTGATGACGCAGAAGTTCGAGATGTCGATGATGGGCGAGTTGAACTACTTCCTTGGGTTCCAAGTGAAGCAACTCAAGGACGGCACCTTCATCTCCCAAACGAAGTACACGCAAGATCTGCTAAAGCGGTTTGGGATGAAGGACGCCAAGCCCGCAAAGACTCCGATGGGGACCGACGGACACACCGACCTCAACAAAGGAGGTAAGTCCGTTGATCAAAAAGCATACCGGTCAATGATAGGTTCTTTGCTTTACTTATGTGCGAGTAGACCGGATATTATGCTTAGCGTATGCATGTGTGCTAGATTTCAATCCGATCCTAAGGAGTGTCACTTAGTGGCGGTGAAGCGGATTCTTAGATATTTGGTTGCTACGCCTTGCTTCGGGCTCTGGTATCCAAAGGGGTCTACCTTTGACTTGGTTGGATACTCAGACTCCGACTATGCTGGATGTAAGGTCGATAGGAAGAGTACATCGGGGACGTGCCAATTCTTAGGAAGGTCCCTGGTGTCATGGAACTCTAAGAAACAAACATCCGTTGCCCTATCCACCGCTGAGGCCGAGTATGTTGCCGCAGGTCAGTGTTGCGCGCAACTACTTTGGATGAGGCAAACCCTTCGGGACTTTGGCTACAATCTGAGCAAAGTCCCACTCCTATGTGATAATGAGAGTGCTATCCGCATGGCGGAGAATCCTGTTGAGCACAGCCGCACAAAGCACATAGACATCCGGCATCACTTTTTGAGAGACCACCAGCAAAAGGGAGATATCGAAGTGTTTCATGTTAGCACCGAGAACCAGCTAGCCGATATCTTCACTAAGCCTCTAGATGAGAAGACCTTTTGCAGGTTGCGTAGTGAGCTAAATGTCTTAGATTCGCGGAACCTGGATTGAATTGTAGCATACATGTATTTATGCTTTTGATCATGTTCCTTTTTGCATTTTGTTGCTTATTATGGTGCTCAAGTTGTACAAACACTCCCTGGACCTCACAAGTCCGTTGCAAAGTGTTGCACATGTTTAGGGGGAGATGTGTTACAACTTGACCCTTTGAGACTAACCATGTGTTTGAGTTTGATGATTTAGTCTCAAAGGAGGATTGAACGGGAAAAGGTGGACTTGGACCATGAAAGACTTCCACTGCACTCCGATGAGAGGGTAACTTATTCCAAGTCCATCTCATGAACTCTTATTGCCATTTGCTCTTAATTGAAGATTTTGGTGAGGCAATGGGGTTAAAAGGCCAAGATTGATCCCGTTTTGGTGCTTGATGCCAAAGGGGGAGAAAATAAAGGCCAAAGTGATAAATGGATCAGCTACCACTTGAGAGATTTTGAAAATAGTAGAATAGAGTTTTTGTTTTGTCAAAAGCTTTTGTCTCTTATTGTCTCTATTGTCAAAAGTTGGTTTCTTGTGGGGAGTTTTTGAAATCTTTGATCAATCTCGTTTGGAATGACTCTCTTTATGCCTCAACATGTGTGGTTGACATAGAAATAGAGATTTGAGTTTGATTTGCAAAAACAAACCAAGTGGTGGCAAAGGATGATCCATATATGCCAAAATTGAATCAAAACCAATTTGAGTTTTATTTGAAGTGATTTTGCACTTGTCCTAGTTGCTTTATGTTGTGTTGGCATAAATCACCAAAAAGGGGGAGATTGAAAGGGAAATGTGCCCTTGGGCCATTTCTAAGTATTTTGGTGATTGAGTGTCAACACAAGGGCTTAAATGTGAATCAATGCCCATGGATGAACAAAGTGAAAATCTACAAACAAAGGTATGTTTCTAAGTCTTAGTACATTGGTTTTGTGTACTAATATATTTGTCTAAGTGTAAGAAACAGGAAGAAGAAGAGAAGAGAAGACTTGGCTGTGTACAGCCAAGGGGCTGTTTCGGTCTGGGGCACCGGACTGTCCGGTGGTGCACCGGACAGTGTCCGGTGCGCCAGGCTGCCTCGGCCGAAGAGGCCGCTCTCGGGTTTTTCTCCGGCGACTTCGGCTAAAATTCACCGGACTGTCCGGTGTGCACCGGACTGTCCGGTGAGCCAACGGTCGGCCGGGCCAACGGTCGGGCGCGCGATCGGCGCGCGACACGTGGCTGAGCCAACGGTCGGAAGGAAGCACCGGACTGTCCGGTGTGCACCGGACTGTCCGGTGTGCCAGATCTGCAACGGTCGGCAACGGTCGGCTGCGCCTATTAAGGAAAGAAATCGGGCACCGGACAGTGTCCGGTGTGCACCGGACTGTCCGGTGCGCCCGACGACAGAAGGCAAGAATGGCCTTCCAGATTTGTTCTCAACGGCTCCTAGCTGCCTTGGGGCTATAAAAGGGACCCCTAGGCGCATGGAGGAGAAAACCAAGCATTCCTTGAGCACTCTTGATCACTCACACATCAATCTTGCGCACTTGTTCTTCATTCTAGTGATTTGAGCTCCGTTCTAGTGTGCTAGTCTCTTGAGCTCAAGTCTGGGTCTTGTGTGTGCGTATTCGCTGTGATCTTTGTGTTGTGTGAGTTGCTAATCCCTTCCTTACTCCGTGATTCTCTGTGAACATCTTTTGTAAGGGCGAGAGGCTCCAAGTTGTGGAGATTCCTCGCAAACGGGATTGAAGAAAGAAAAGCAAGAACACCGTGGTATTCAAGTTGATCATTGGATCACTTGAGAGGAGTTGAGTGCAACTCTCGTCCGTTGGGACGCCACAACGTGGAGTAGGCAAGTTTTGTACTTGGCCGAACCACGGGATAACCACCGTGTCATCTCTGTGATTGATTTCTTGTGGTTATTGTGTTTTGACTCCTCTCTAGCCACTTGGCCATAATTGTGCTAACACTTAACAAGTTTTTGTGGCTTAAGTTTTGAGGTTTTACAGGATCACCTATTCACCCCCCCCTCTAGGTGCTCTCACTCTCTACGGAGTTACTCGACTGAGGTGCTTGGCCCTCGCGTGGGCTTCCCTTTGCGTAGGGGCACCAATGAGGATTATTCGGGACCTTGCGTGGTTCCGGATATCTCGGTAAAAATATCGGCGTCATTCACGAGAGTTTGCATCTCTACCCTGCTCATTAAGTTTCCGCATTTATCTTAAGCTTTTAAGTTTCAATCTTGTCTTTCATACTTATATAGTATAGATTGAAACTTAGCCATTGCGGTAGAGATAGCAACACTTAGACAAAACCTAGTTTGCACATTCTAGTTTGATTATTTGCATAGGTTTTGCTCTAGGGATTTATTTGTGGCCTAGTTTAGCGAAAGTTTTTAGAAGTCCTAATTCACCCCCTCTTAGGCGTCACACGTTCCCTACAAGTGGTATCGGAGCCTGGTTTGGCTTATTTGAAACGCTTTAGCTTCACCGCTAAAAGAGCCGACACTTTTTAGAGAAAGGGATGGATACCCATAGGCCACCACACTTCGACGACACTAACTTCCCATATTATAGTGCTAGAATGGCTTGTTACCTAGAGGCCGTTGATCTAGGTGTTTGGGGAGTCACTCGTGACGAGATGAACCCCCCAAGAATCCCGAAAAAGCCACCACGAGTGAGGAAAAAGAAATCCATTTAAATGCTAGAGCCAAAAATTGCTTGTATGAATCTCTTAGCATAGATATTTTTAATCAAGTATTCACCTTGAAAACTGCTAATGAGATTTGGCTAAAATTGCATGAGCTCCATGATGGCACATCAAATGTCCGTGAGCAAAAACATTGCCTAGTATTAAATGAGTATAATTCTTTTGCTATGAAAGATGATGAGCTTGTTAGAGACATGTATTCTCGTTTGAATCTAATCATCAATGAGCTCAATTCTATTGGCATTAATAAGCTAGGTGATGCGGACATTGTGAGGAAGATTATCTCCCTGCTACCACAACGAAGATATGGGAGCATCATCACCATCCTTCATAACATGGAGGACTTGAGTACCATGACCCTGACCATTGTGATTGGGAAAATCGCGGCTTTTGACATGTCGCGAAAAATGTGTCGGGGAGAGGAACCAACTTTTTCAAGGCCATATGCTTTTGCATGTGATGAAAGGAAGGGTAAAAAGAAGGCTCCCACTCCAAGTTCCTCAAGTGAAGAAGAGGAAGAAGAAGAAAGTGATGATGATGAAGATAATCAACTATGCACATCATCCTCCAAGGACGAATAAATAATCCGACGCGTCGGAAAGGTAATGTGGATGATCCACAAGATTAATCTAATGGGTGTGCCCTTGCAGGTAGAGGATCTTCTCTTTAACATTGACAGGAAAAAGCAAAGGAAGAGAGGATGCTTCGCATGCGGGGAGAAGGGCCACTTCAGAGACAACTGTCCAACTATGGCCGAACCCAAAAAGGGGAGGAGCAAAGGCAAGGCGCTAATAAGTGTCAAAACTTGGGACGATTCTTCAAGCGAAGATGAACCTCCAAGGACGCGCAGCCACATATCCTCATCACGTTTATCACGACCATCACACAAGTGCCTTATAGCAAGAGGTAAAACAAGTATTCCATCATCTAGTGATGATAGCAGTAGTGATGATGAAGGTGAGGGAAAGCCCTCCATAGATGAGCTTGCAGAAGCAGTTAAAATTTTTCAGGATGTTTGCACTAAGCAAAAGGCTCAACTTAAAACCTTGAAAAGTAAGTTGATTAGCTTCCAAAATGATTATAAAAGTTTGACAGAAAAATTTGAAACTTTTGCAAACTTAAATAGTGAGCTGTCAACTAAAATTGAGCAATTAGAATCTAGTGCTCCATCCACAGCTACCAATGATAGCCTTATTAAAAAGAATGAAAAACTTAAGGCTAAGTTAGCTAGATCCCAAGAAGCTATTGAAAATTTGCTAAAGAAAATGGAAATTCTTAGCATACACAATAATGAGCTAACTACTAAGCTAGAAAACATCGGTAGCACCCCAACGACATCTTTAGTTAAAATACCTGAAATAATTAAGAAAGATGCTTCTACTTCCTGCTTTGATTTAATTGATGATTCTAACTCCTGCAACCAAGTTTTTGTTGAGAATATTATTGTACAAACATGTTCGGATGAGGTTGCAAATAAAAATAAACAATTAAAGCAAGAAGTGACTCGCCTTAGCAAGGCTTTGTATGACAAGAAAGGCAAAGCCAAACAAATCCGACTTCCACAGGATAACACCACTGCGGGAGTGAACAAGCCTATTGAGGGTGAAACTATGATTTGTAGGGTATGCCACAAAGAAGGCCACAAGTCCTTCCAATGCAAGGCGATGACCGGGGATAAGCAAAGGCAAAAGCTCAAGCAAAAGCCAACAAGCAAAATCTCCAACACCTACATCAAAAGGGTGGACAAAAAGGCTGCTACACCATATTTGATCAAGAAGAAAAAGAATAGAAAGGTGATAGCAATGAAGGCTAACAAGCAAGCCAACAAAGGTAAGGGGGCCAAACGCATCTGGGTGCCAAAGGAAATAATTTCAATCATGAAAAGCACCAAGAAGGTTTGGATCCCAAAAGAGAAGTGAGTGGACCGAAGGTCAACGAGAAATTTGGAGACTTGACAAAGTTGGGATGTATATCATGGGATACATCATAATGAATCAAGTTTATTGCCAAGTAAGTTAGTGAAAAAGTTTGGACCCAAATCTCCCACCCATGACTAAGGTACCTAGATTTACTATATTTCTTATTTTTAGATATGCATATCTATTTTTCATGTATCTAGTTTCACCTTTCATGCCTAGTATTACATTTGGTATTTACTTTTGTTTAAATGCATACATACTAGGTAAATCACATGGTAGGATTGCTTGCCTTCAATTCATACACTATGAGCAAACCTACATGGTTTAAAATGTTTATTTAAGCATGGCACATAGCTTCTTTATCACTCCATAGTAAATGATACATCAATTGGTAAATGCTACAAGTGGTAAAACACTCATATTCTACAATTTGTATCATTTAACTTATATATGCCAAAGTTCAGATTATAGATAATCTGCCCGTCTTGATATCAAATCAAAGTGCATGTCTCCTACAAGTATTCGAAACTTGTATGCACATTTTCAGGGGGAGATTACTCTACAATCTAAGACTTTGAGACTAATATCTTTTTCTAGTCTATTTCATGTGATAGTCTCATTGTAAGGAAAATAAAGTCCCCGGAGAAAGACAACAAACTTCCACTGCAAAATCTCCAAGAACTTTCATGTCTCACAAGTCTGCCATTAGTCTTCAATTAGTCTGCCATTGACTTTCAGTCGGTATCCTTGAGACTACATTTAATATCATTTACATGTCTTCTCCAATATTTGGTTAGACTATATTTCATATCATATACTTCCATGTTGCTAAAAATGCATAAGTGGTTAAATCATATTATGTTACCTATGCATAAGGAAGTTAGTCTAATCAAATCATGTCTTGCACCTCTATTTTCACATGCTTTTTCCTAAATTGAAGATATCTATCAGGGGAGTATTTCTTCGTCTCTAAAGGGGGAGAAAATTCTTTCTAAAGAGAACACTCATTTAGGGGGAGTTTCTATTTGATGGTTCAACTGGTACCCAACATGTGGTTTAATTTAGTATCCTACAATTGGTATCAATTGACAAATCCTTTATGAGGGCAAGTCTTATTTACTTCCTACATGCTTTTAATGTCTTCCTTTTCGGTGGTTGATGCCAAAGGGGGAGAAGTTTAGGGAACAAAGCAATGAAAAATGTATCAAACACCAAACACCACCAATTTAAAATTTTATTTCTTCAAGTGGTTTTGGTTCTTTGGTCCAAAATAGAAAGTAAGTGAATTATGAAGTTAGGGGGAGGCTTAAGTCCATAATATCACATTGTGGGGACAAACATGCATCCTAGCAAGTAGATTGCATATTTTCATTCAAATATTTGTATTATTTGTTTGCTTTGGTTGTGTTGTCATCAATCACCAAAAAGGGGGAGATTGTAAGGAAAATGGACCCCGGGCCATTTGGCTAATTGAGTTTTGGTGTTTGATGATTAACACAATCTGTGAACTAATACGTTTCCTAGTGTTTGTGTTTGTAGTTCACAAGATGTCAAAGTTACTTGGACTAAGGAATTGAGAAAAGCAACACCTCAAAAGAAGACATTAAGAAGATCCAAGAAAAGTCCAAGAATGAAGATGTGTGTTGCCTGCGGACTGTCTGTACGTGGAGCACCGGACTGTCCGATGCCCACACGCCGGACTATCCGATGCACCAGGAACTGCAACCCCAACGGCTAGTTCCAGGTGGCACTCGGAGGGAAGACCACCGGACTGTCCGGTGTGAAGTCCGGACTGTCCAGTGTGAAGTCCGGACTGTCTGGTGTGAAAAGCCTGCAGCGCCAACGGTCATCTGCTCTGACAAGGCAACGGCTAGGTGCACCGGACAAGGAACATCGCGCTGTTCGGTGCAACACCGGACTGTCCGGTGTGACCGCAGAAAGTAGCAACTTTCCTTCAACGGCTACAATTGTGTTGGGGGCTATAAATACACCCCAACTGGCCATTCTCAAGTGTGGGAGCCCAAGAGACATACCAAGGCATATAGTAGACATTCCCAAGTGCTCTTACACCCAAGTGCTTAATAGAATCACTCAGTGATTAGCGTAGGTGCTTTGCAAAGTGCTTAGGTTAGTTAGACTACTTTAGCGCTTGCTCTAGGTGAACCCTAGTTAGTTGAGTGAGTTTTGTAAAACCACACAACCCCTCGGCTCTTGCTCTAGCCGTTGTAATTGTACCGAGTGGGGCGAGAGTCTTGCGAGACCATGACAACCACGTTTGTGTCACGACCGCCACCGTGTACCGGAGGGAACGAGGCCCGCAACGTTTTTGGCCGGAAGCTCGATAGTGGAGACGGCGGGGAGCGTCCGAGAGGAGCCGGAAGCGGAGCACCACTTGCGCGTGGAGAAGGCCCACGACTCTCTGCGGGGTTACTCGACCGAGGTGCTTGGCCCTCGCGTGAGTTTCCCTTTGCGTAGGGGCACCAACGAGGATTAGTCGGGACCTTGCATGGTTCCGGATACCTCAGTAAAAATACCGGCGTCATCCACGAGAGTTTGCATCTCTACCTTGATCATTAAGTTTCCACATTTATCTTAAGCATTTACGTTTCAATCTTGTCTTTCATACTTATATAGTATAGATTAAAACTTAGCCATTGCGGTAGAGATAGCAACACTTAGATAAAACCTAGTTTGCACATTCTAGTTTGATTATTTTCATAGGTTTTGCTCTAGGGATTTATTTGTGGCCTAGTTTAGCGAAAGTTTTAGAAGTCCTAACTCACCCCACATCTTAGGCGTCACCCGTTCCCTACACATATCTGCTGTACATGAGCCCTTTTGTACATATAAGTTGTATATGAACTAACAAAGTTTTAAAAAAATCAAAACAAATTTATACATATTCTTTCCACCCTACTTCAATTATATACAAAATTTCATTTAAATTCGTTATACTTTAGCTATAAGAAAAAAGAACGTTTTAGCCGATTTTCTAATTTAAACTTATCAGAAATTTTTATCTTTTTATTACTCTTTATATAATATGAATTTGAACTTAAAATTTTGTATATAATTAGAGTAGGGTGGAAATAATATGTATGATTTTTTTTACATTTTTTGTAACTTTGTTAGTTAACCTATGTCAACAAGATATGTTCTCCCTACAAACACAATTTTTTTTTATCATCCATACACAGACAGTTTGTTTACCACTCCAAGCGACTCAGTCCGAGCTAGACCAACAAATCTTGATATTGACGAAGACACCATTAACACCTAGATATTGCTGGTTCTATTAATGTAGTAGTGATCTTCGTCAAACTTGATATGCAGTATTATTTGAATCCCCAAACTTAGAAAACCAGCAAAATGTGTCATGTAACTTGGTTGGCCCATGCAAAATCATCTAAAACCGGGTTCGTTTAAACTAGGTGCCAACGTAGCATGCCACGTTAGAGTACACTAATGAAAGTTAGGGAGCCAAGTAATACAATATGCCAAGTTGACACAACATACGAAGTTCAGGAACCCAAGTGACTCCAACGTGACACACCACGTTACCATCCGGTTTGAGCAAACATGATTTTAGACAGTTTTAGATGAGTCGTCAATCTCCTACACTTTTTTCTGGTTTTCTGAGTTTAGGGACCCAAGTGACACAACAAATCTAGTAAATACAACTTGAACCTAAATGTGTAATTAAATCTCACAAGGAGCTAGCCTCACTAAGTTTCAAAGGTGAGCTGTGTATGTTAGTCGACTATAATCTATGTATTAGATTCGAAGGTAGAAACTGACCAAGTTCCACATTTCAGCTCTTAGATTTAATATAGACATTACCTACATTTTATCAAATTAAATTAAATAAATACTAGGTATACATTAAATGTGTTTGCGGTGCATCGTGGCCTTTCGGGACCCTCCAAAATTGACTGGGCCATCCAATATGTTTCTCGGCTCTCTACGCCTCTAAATGGTCGGTTGGGGTATAATTCAAAGAAAAAATATGTGAACAAAATAAGTAAACATACCGCTAAGTTCTGATATTTGAACCGAAGTCGTGTGTACCTTACCGAATACCGATCTCCTTGAAGAGCGGGAGGTTAGAAAAGGGGTGGGGGTCATGTGACGTCTCTAGCGAGTTAGGGTTCGTTGGTTCGCCAATTTCGCTGGCGCATGGGGATGGGTCACATCGTTACGACAAGCGAGATCCGACTTGTCAGACTGTCCGATGTCACGATGACGATGGAGTGGGGGACAGAGGCGCCATGAAGGGACATGGTCAAGCGGCCTCATGTTGGGAAGGGGTTGGCGACAGAAACAAGGCATCAGGGCAGACTGATTTGGGTGGTGTTAGAAAGAATAGGGTCAAACAGATAGATATGAGTACTAGACTAAAGAAGAGGACGAGAGTCAGGAGGACTAGGCCGATCCGCCAAGGAGGCTCATGATAGGGTTGTTTAGGCCCTGCTCCAAACCTCTAGAGCTAATTGTTAGCCACCATCTAACAAGTTGTTAGCTAGTTTTAGCTAGTTGAGATAGCTAACAACTAATGGTTATTCGAGGGCTATAGCTAACAATTAGTTGGTCAATTAGTGATATGTTTTAAACCTTTCAACTACTTTAGCCGCTAGCTATTAGTTTTAGATGTTTGGAATATGGTCTTAGCCTGTCTAATACTTGATTTTTTTCTATAATTAACAATAAATAATCATTAGGTATAAGAGATTGTACAAAATTGAGGGGGCTATGACCCACTTTATCCCCCTTTGGCTCTGCCCGTGTATGGAGTTATAGGATGTCACTATTTGTCACATAAAGTGAAGTTTCATCTGGACAAGTCTTGCTCCCCATCTCGACGCACGCACGATCAGGTCGCTCCCTGTGCATAACCAAACGTTTCGTCAGTAATAAATAAACGTTGCGTCAGTAATTAACGATAATTTCGTCAGTAATTACCAAGCATTTCGTCAGTAATTACAAAATATTTCTTCACTGTCGAAGTGATAAATTACTGAATGTTTTGTTAGTAATTTTTCTTTTTGCACTAATATGTGCTTACAAATAATTACTAATTACTGATATTGAGCGATGAATGACTAAAAAATTATAACGCCAGTAAAGTTTTCGTCAGTAATTACTAAGCATCACATCAATAATTACTAACAGTTATTAGTGAGTGAATCCTGTAAAATTACTGACCGGTGGCTAGAGATTTTACTGAGCGATTACTATAAAATTACTGCATAAGCGAAGTTATTTCATTGTGAAATGCTATAAATTATAGATATAATAATTACTGAGTGATTAGTGTAAAGCTACTCATTGATTTCTTTAAAATTACTACAATTGGGAAGTACTAGAAGTCACTGGCAGACTGCTATATATATTTTAATGATAGAATTATTACTCTGAGTGAATGCTGTAAAATTACTGAATGATGACTACAATAGTACTATATTACTAAGCCATTACTATAAAATTAGGAGTGTATGTGTATACGTACAAAAATAGGAAGAAGCGACATGCGTGTATAAAAAAAAAATGAAAAATGTGGTGCGCCGACAATGGGGCAAAAGAAAGAAAATGATAGGGCCATGGGATAGTCAGTCCCCCACTCCCCCGCATACGGGCAATGCACACCCTCCCCCGCATGCAGGTAGTGCGCACGAGCATGGTTGAGCCTGCCTCCGTCGTTTTGTGTTCAGAAAACAAATTTTTTTAGAAACCAAATTTCTGAAGGAAACGGAAACGCTAGAACCAGAAACAGAAACGTTCACGTCATGGAATAAGAAAAATGTCGATGTCAGATAATAAGGTATAGTAATGTTTTTATTGAATGTTTGATTAAGTCTCCATTCGACAATCATCGAATTGTTTCTTTTGTTTTGTCTAGTACTAGACCGAGTGCGGCTCGGCCTCGGCCTCGACCTCGCCGACAGACAAAGTATTTACAAAGAGAACCCGGCGTTTTACATTACATTACCGCCGTCTGTACTTAAATGTAATATAGCTATTGGCTATACATTTTTGTGCCCAATTCACATAGTTACCAGTACTACTCATCACTTGCCTGAAGTTGTGCAGTGGGAGGCGAATAGCATGGGTACCAGGTGCAGCAGCATGTACATGGATGGCAGATTCAGGTTAGTATATTATCAGTCTGATGGTGCACTATCTCGATTAGTTATGATCAGTTCCTTCTGAGCATACATATAGTAGATTCCTGCACAACTATTTAGGGGAAATGCGACAGATTACTTTCTTTGCATAATTAAGGCGATGTCTTGTTCTCTTAATTATGATCGTATCTGACTCGAATCCATTTTCCCCTCCATCTAGTCAAGTAGCTGGTGTACAAGAATACTATACGATGATTGCACAGCTGCTGCTGCTAGTGGTGGTTTTGAAGCTTTGCTTTGGCAGGTCTGTGTTTTTCAACACCATCTTTTTTTTTGTTCAGTAAAGATTCATTATTACACAATATAACACATGTATATATAGCAACATTAGGGCTGATTAACCCAACCTTTTCAGGTTCATTTCCCGAACGATTAAAGCCACCTGTCCTATGATGATAAATAATGGCTTGCTCCAAGGAGAACCGGAGGTAGCAGAAACCATTCACCAGTAAGGACAGTCTTCTCAAAACAGCCGTTTAATTATCTCCTTATCAAATGCAAGTCAAATATTTTTTTGTTGGCTTTGGCAAGTAATAGAAAAATGCTATGTAGCTTAGCAATATTATTAATTTGATTCATCATATAACAAATATTTCTAGTATGTCGGTGTCTCTGGGTACTAGTACCTAGATGTTACAAGCATAACTAGGCATGCACAAAGAGGACAGTCTATGGGCCTGTTTGGTTCAGCTTTTTTCTGACCAGTTTTTCTGAAAATCTGGCTGTGGAGAGAATCTGAGTATCATTACGATTACGTGTGGAGGAAGATAAAGTTGTTCATAGGGCTCAAGATCTAGAAAGTGACGGATTCCTACTATTACAACGACTCAACCGATTATGTGTTTATGTTAATTTTGGATGGTTTTTGCCCCAACAAATTTTTATAGAAGCTGGCTGAAAAGCTGAGCGTTTGGCAATCCGTAGCAGCTTTTGGTGGCCAGAAGCTGTCAGAAGCCGAAACAAACAGGGCCTATGAGCCTTAACTTCAAGATGGGTGAGGACGACAAGATCACTATAGAGAGACAAAAGGGCTTGTTTGGTTGCGTGCGTGACAAAGTTGCCATCAATCCCAGGCCATCGATTTTGAGTGCCTGGGGGCCAAGATTTCTTGCTTGTCAGCCATATGCCTGGGAGGCCTCCAACCAAACAAGCCCTCCGTGTCTAGAACCCTGCCACATGGCATCACGAGGAGGTCCCTTGCCACACAAGCCTTCATCAGGCTCTCTTCTGCAAACGTCCTCACCAACCTGTTAGCGGGATCCAGTTACACCACGTGGCATTACAAGCACAAAAAGTGTCATTTTCTCTTTGTTATAAAAATAATTATATATATATATATGTGTGTGTGTGAAAGTCGCCTAGAGGGGGAGGGTGAATAGGCGAAATCTAAAAATTATAAACTTAAGCACACACTACAAGCCAGGGTTAGCGTTAGAACGAATATTAAGTCTGGGAGAGAAGGGAAAACAAATCAACCAAGAAATAATGCGGATGAACATGGTGATTTGTTTTACCGAGGTTCGGTTCTAATGAACCTAGTCCCCGTTGAGGTGGTCACAAAGACCAGGTCTCTTTCAACCCTTTCCCTCTCTTAAACGGTCACTTAGACCGAGTGAGACTTCTTCCTTAATCTCATGGGTCACTTAGACCCCGCAAGGACCACCACACAATTGGTGTCTCTTGGCTCGCTTACAAAGCTTGAGAGTAAGAAGTGAGAAAGAAAAGAAAGCCAACCAAGCAAACAAGAGCAACAAGAAACACAAGTGATCCTCTCCCAAGCCCTAAAGCGCTAGAATTGAATTCGGGACTTTGAGTGCATCGATCACTTGATTTGTGTCTTGGAGTGAAGTCTATTGCTCTTGTATTGAATGCAATGTATGGAATGCTTGGATGGTTGGAGTGGAGGTGGTTGAGGGGTATTTATAGCCCTCAACCACCAAACAACCGTTGGAGAGGGGCTGCTGTCGATGGGCGCACCGGACAGTCCGGTGCGCCAGCCACGTCACCCAACCGTTAGGGTTCGGACGCAGACGACCGTTAGAGGCTTTGTCTTCTAGTGGCACCGGACAGTCCAGTGTCGCACCGGACAGGTACTGTTTACTGTCCGGTGCGCCTCTGACGGCTGCTCTGACTTCTGTGCGCACCGTAGCGTTTGCAGGTGTTCGTTGCGGTCGATCGTTGCGCTGGTAGCCGTTGCTCCGCTGGTGCACCGGACAGTCCGATGAATTATAGCGGAGTGGTGCTGGAAAAATCCGAGGGTGGCGAGTTTGGACTTGTACGGTCCTGGTGCACCGGACACTGTCCGGTGGCACACCGGACAGTCCGGTACGCCAGACCAGGGCACCCTCGATTCCTTTGCTCATTTGCATTTGATCCCTAACTTTGATCTTTTATTGGTTTGTGTTGAACCTTTATGCACCTGTAGAATATATAATCTAGAGCAAACTAGTTAGTCCATTATTTGTGTTGGGCATTCAACCACCAAAATTATTTATAGGAAAAGGTTAAACCCTATTTCCCTTTCAATCTCCCCCTTTTTGGTGATTGATGCCAACACAAACCAAAGCAAGTATATAAGTGCAGAATTGAACTAGTTTGCATAATGTAAGTGCATAGGTTACTTGGAATTAAACCAATTTATACTTTCACTAGATATGCATGGATTGCTTTCTTTCTTTTAACATTTTGGACCACATTTGCACCACTTGTTTTGTTTTTGCAAATCCTTTTGGAAAATCTTTTTCAAAATCTTTTTGCAAATAGTGAAAGGTATATGAATAAGATTTCGAGAAGCATTTTCAAGATTTGAAATTTTCTCCCCCTATTTCAAATGCTTTTCCTTTGACTTAACAAAATCTCACCTGAATAAAATTCTCCTCTTAGTTTTCAAGAGGGTTTTAATAGATACCAATTGGAAGTATATTTAGATGATAGTTTTGAAAGTATATTTAGATGATAGTTTTGAAAATATACCAATTGAAAACAAACATACCAATTTGAAATATACCATGTAAAAATCTTCGAAAGGTGGTGGCGCGGTCCTTTTGTTTTGGGCTAATACTTTCTTCCCCTTTGACATTAATCGCCAAAAACGGAGACATTGAGAGCCCTTGATTATTTTCTCCCCCATTGGTACAAGGAAATATGAGTGAAGGATTATACCAATTTGGAGAGTGATGCGGAGGGACGACGAAGGGTACACTACAACACCTATGACCTTCTGTGACGTTCTATTAATGTCACCAAACCTTGAATTTATGTCACGTTTTAAAATTTATGACATCTCCGTGACGAAAATCACTTCGTCACCTATCATACGTGGCATTACATGATCTATGACGTTTCATGTTTTTTCGTCATAAATTTAGTGACGTGTTATATGTCGTCATAGTTTTGTGACACGTTATTTTCGTCACTAACAATTTCCAAAAAATGCCACATCATGCTTCCACGTAGGATAGAAAATGTCATAAAATTAAACATGTGCATGACATGTCATGACTGAGATCTTACGTAGCATCTATGCTTATGACATTTTTATTCGTCACAAAATATTTGGCCACAAACCAAAATTTTCACCATATTTTTGTTTTTATTTTTTAAAATTTGGTAGCTTAGCGCAGATGCAAGACAACCAGTTTATTTTACCATATTTTTTGCCTTTTTTATTTTTGAATTTGTAACCACCAGCACAGAAACAGTTGACTCCCTGCTGCAGGAACCAACACTGGGTTGCAGCAGAACCCAACCAATTTGTTCCACAATGTACCATAAGCAAAATCCTTTGTAATTAAACAACAACCATTGGTCATCACATATATTTAGCAACATATATCATAGATACCATTTATCAAGAACAAAATCCTTCAAAATTTTCAAAACTAGCATCATGTTTCATCACACCAACATCAAGTAGAGTGCTAAGGACAGTACCAAAAAGGATATAACGAAATGAAAACTGGCAGCATGTTTTCAACACACCAGCATCAAGTAGAGTGCAAAGGACAACAAAATCTGGGCCATAGAGCAGCAATATGAGATACAAGAGCCACACTAAAATGAATCGATCAACTACTTATTCATGCTAAAGAGACGCCAAAGGAGAATTGGTCTCATATGCTCCTTTTTGCAGATCATCGATCTTTTCTAACTCCTTAGCCCTCACTTCTTCTGATTCTTCTACCTTCTTCTTGATGGCATCCAACTGTGAGCTCTAACTTCTAATGAGTTTTGCTTCTCTGATTCAAGTTCTGCCACACATGTAGGATCACCATTGCCACTTTTCTTTGTGGCAGGTACAAGACCAATATTTTGAAGAAATTTTGATGAAGCTAACACTTGAGCAACTGCTTCGGTAGGGGTTTTAGATTCTTTCCCTTCTTTGGGCTCAGCCACAAGTGCTTTCATTGTGTCCTGTGAATGGGAAGGTGTAAAAATAAGACAAGAGGTATGGATAAAATAAAACCAATATCATATCGGAATAAAGTCATTTACACTATACAAACAATTCTACACTTCATACCAGTAAGTCAATCTGAAAAGAATGAACTTAACAACCACCTAATGTATTTTATAACAAGAAAAAGCAGCACCTATAGCTAAAGCTGAATTTATACGTGCACGCAAAAGAAAAAGAACTCAGGATTGATTTATATACACTACTGTTTATATACACTACTAGTTATAAACCTACAAACAACTAGTCCCTTGGATTAGTACTCTTTTTATGCAACGAAGATAATGGATCGCATTTTGCAGTCCTAAAAACATAGTCAAGGAAGAATCGGTATATATGTTTGAATATCAATTGGATCAACCAAGATAAAAACAGGTATAACATATTCTGAGACACTAGCTATGTTTACATATTTCTAAATCGTCCATGTTATTTGCATTGTAAAACTTTTCCATTAGTGACATTATGCACGCACATCTTGATATATAATTGGTGCGGAGTCATTGAGATTATACTAGTATTTTTGGAAGGCACTAGCTATGTTCATGAATATGGATTGACATAGGTTCTGGTGAAGATCAACCACTTGGATTCTAGGAATTGGGAGCTAAATTTTTTTTGCTATCCTTATTATAACATTTTTTATTAGGGTCAGTTTTCACTTGATTCACAAACAAAATCAGTCCACCAGATAATCAAAGCATAAAACAAACACAAGAAAAGGCAGCACCATATAGCTATAGCTGAATTTATATGTGCACACAAAAGAAAAGAACTCTGGATTGATTTATATACACTACTGTTTATAAGTTGTAAATACTGAAGCAACTGCTAATTGTAGCATGCCGCGTGAAGCTGATCGAAGAATAAGGGACATTGTGGCAAGTTGGCTCAGTCAAGTGATACGCCAAACCTACAAACTATTAGTCTCTTGGATTAGTAATCTCTTTGTGCAACGAGGATAACAGATAGCAATTTGAAGTCCTAAAAACAAAGACAAGGAAAAATCAGTATATATGTTTGAAGATCAATTGGATCAACCAAGATAAAACAAGTACAGACGGTAGAATCCACTCTCTTCACCTGTTGTGACAAATAAAATATTCCCAAATTTTTTTCCCTAGAAGCAAATGGAATGGGTATTTCTTAGGCTCTTGTTCGCTTATTCTCATCCCATATGGATTGTAGTGGATTGAAAAAATTAAGAAAGTTTTTAACTAGCTGGTGATTTGAACCCACTCAATCCCCTCCAATCCATATGGATTGGGATTAACGAATAGACCCTTAGTTGGCTTTTAGTTTTTAGGAAGAAAAATCACAGGAAGCCAAAGGTTTGTGGACATTGTTTCCGAGTGCTGATCTAGTCCATAACCACCAAGCTAACATGATAAGATATATACACACACATGAAACATAGGTCCATGCATGATGCATGACCAAGACACAAATACATGCTTTCCGTCCATTCCTTGCTTACCTAACACAACCCACAATAGAAGGTAAACTATATATCATATTCAGATAGGGACAGCACATACAATTTCAATTCAATATTTAATAATAGGTTCCTATGTACATTGAATGAAGAAACAGAAAGCACAGAGACGAATAGTGGTGCGGTCTCTGAATTTGTTCTAGTTGTACAAATCCCAAAACAGATGCAATTCTATGCAGCAAATCAGTAAATGTGTGAAGAACTTAAGTCACTTACCGCCCAGATCTGTGCGCGTCCTTGGCCTAGCCATCCTTCTAAGGAACATCTTGATCACGGCAAGGCAGCAAGGAGCAGACCGCCGAGGAAGACGATGGGGCGGAGGCGCCGAGGCGGATGGCTGGGGCTGCGGTGACGAGGCGGACGGCTGGGGCGGCGGCAGCGAGGTGGATGGTAGGGGCGTTGGTGATTAGGAGGACGGTTGTGGCGGCTGTTGAAGAGAAAGTTAGGTTTAGGGTTATGGAATATATAGTCATATGGAAAATTCTTGGAAGATGGCAGGCTATGTGAAATTTTTGCTAGGAAAGGTAGCGGGTTGTGGGTTCTGGTGGGATTATTCCTAGCCGGCCGCCAGCAGTCATGAAAAAATTAGATACTCCCTCCGTTTCTTTTTATTTGTCGCTGTATAGTGCAATTTTACACTATCCAGCGACAAATAAAAAGAAACGGAGGGAGTATCAATAATAATGATCAGATGCCCTTAGCTAGCTTTGTGGTGACGAACAGTGCCTTTGTACTCTGAGATCAAGTGTCAAAATGTCCATTCTAGTTATTAATAAAAACAATATACATGTTAAAAATGGCTATGATTAAACTTTTTCTCTCATTGAAATGGTGATGTATGGTCGACAGTTAAAAATCATAGCTATTTTTTAACATGTATATTGTTTTTTATTAATAACAAGAATGGACATTTTTAAATCATTACTTATTTTTAATATCTTATGATGAAATAGAATTGTCATATACTTATGAAATTTATAGCTAGTATCTTAGGATAACAAGAGTTCGTCACAATATGGCAATTGACTATTGTTATGACGTTTTTTCAATGCTATCAGTGATGCTTTCCTGAATTCGTCATAAACTTGCCTTGCCACAAAAAATACGTCATAAAACAAAATAACCAATGACAAAAATATTCATTGTCATGAGATATTCGTCATAAAAGGCTATATATGTTGTAGTGGTAAATGATACGGTTAGGGTGGAGTGGAAGCCTTATCTTCGCCGAAGACTCCATTTCCC
This sequence comes from Zea mays, assembly GCF_902167145.1. NCBI lineage: Eukaryota > Viridiplantae > Streptophyta > Magnoliopsida > Poales > Poaceae > Zea > Zea mays. The sequence continues at coordinate 236,958,153 of NC_050097.1, read as the reverse complement.
TTTCAATCTACGACTTAGCATAGAAATACACTTGAAAACACATTAGTCGTAGACATAAAAGAGATATGATCAAAGGTATATATATGAGCGATGTGTGCAATGTTTCAATCAAAATTCCGAGAATCAAGAATGTTTAGCTCATTCCTAAGTTTGGTAAAGGTTTTCTCATCTAATGGCTTGGTGAAGATATCGACTAATTGTTCTTTGGTGGTAACATAAGCTATCTCAATATCCCCCTTTGCTGGTGATCCCTCAAAAAGTGATACCGAATGTCTATGTGCTTAGTGCGGTTGTGTTCAACGGGATTATCCGCCATGCGGATTGCACTCTCATTGTCACATAGGAGAGGGACTTTGCTCAATTTGTAGCCATAGTCCCTGAGGGTTTGTCTCATCCAAAGTAATTGCGCACAACAATGGCCTGCGACAATATACTTAGCTTCGGTGGTAGAAAGAGCTACTGAGTTTTGTTTCTTTGAAGCCCAAGACACCAGGGATCTCCCAGAAACTGACAAGTTCCTGATGTGCTCTTCCTATCAATTTTACACCCTGCCCAATCGACATCGGAATATCCTATTAAATCAAAGGTGGATCCGTTGGGGTACCAAAGTCTAAACTTAGGAGTATAAAGTAAATATCTCATGATTCTTTTCACGGCCCTAAGGTGAACTTCCTTAGGATCGACTTGGAACCTTGCACACATGCCTACGGAAAGCATAATATCCGGTCGAGATGCACATAAATAGAGTAAAGATCCTATCATCAACCAGTATACCTTTTGATCTACGGACTTACCTCCCGTGTCGAGGTCGAGATGCCCATTTGTTCCCATGGGTGTCTTGATGGGCTTGGCATCCTTCATTCCAAACTTGTTAAGTATATCTTGGATGTACTTTGTTTGATTGATGAAGGTGCCATCTTGGAGTTGCTTGAATTGAAATCCTAGAAAATACTTCAGCTCCCCCATCATCGACATCTCGAATTTTTGAATCATAATCCTACTAAAATCTTCACAAGTAGATTTGTTAGTAGACCCAAAATATGATGTCATCAACGTAAATTTGGCATACAAACAAATCTTTTGTAATAGTTTTAGTAAAGAGTGTAGGATCGGCTTTGCCGACTTTGAAGCCATTAGTGATAAGGAAATCTCGCAGGCATTCATACCATGCTCTTGGGGCTTGTTTAAGCCCATAAAGCACCTTTGAGAGTTTATAAACATGGTTAGGATACTCACTATCTTCAAAGCCGGGAGGTTGCTCAACATAGACCTCTTCCTTGATTGGTCCATTGAGGAAGGCACTTTTAACATCCATTTGGTAAAGCTTAAAGCCATGGTAAGTAGCATAGGAAAGTAATATGTGAATTGACTCAAGCCTAGCTATGGGTGCATAAGTTTCATCGAAATCCAAACCTTCGACTTGTGAATAACCTTTGGCCACAAGTCGGGCTTTGTTCCTTGTCACCACACCATGCTCATCTTGCTTGTTGCGGAATACCCATTTGGTACCTACAACATTTTGGTTAGGACGTGGAACTAAATGCCATACCTCATTCCTCATGAAGTTGTTGAGCTCCTCTTGCATTGCCAACACCCAATCTGAGTCTCTTAGTGCATCCTCCACCCTGTATGGCTCAATAGAGGATACAAAAGAGTAATGTTCACAAAAGTGAGCAACTCGAGATCTAGTGGTTACCCCCTTATAAATGTCACCGAGAATGGAGTTCACGGGGTGATCTCTTTGAATTGCTTGGTGGACTCTTGGGTGTGGCGGTCTTTGACCCTGAATCTCTTGATCATCTTTCTTGTCTTCATTATCTTGATCTCCCCATTGATCATTGTCCTCCTCTTGAGGCGACTCATCTTCTTGATCTTCATCACTTTGAGCCTGATCCTCATCTTGAGTTGGTGGAGATCCTTGCAAGGAAGATGATGGTTGATCTTGTGCTTGTGGAGGCTCTTCGGATTCCTTAGGACACACATCTCCAATGGACATGTTCCTTAGCGCGACGCTCGGAGCCTCTTCATCATCTAGTTCATCAAGATCAACTTGCTCCACTTGGGAGCCATTAGTCTCATCAAACACAATGTCACAAGAAACCTCAACTAATCCTGTGGATTTGTTGAAGACTCTATATGCCCTTGTGTTTGAGTCGTAACCAAGTAAAAAGCCTTCTACAGCCTTAGGAGCAAATTTAGATTTTCTACCTCTTTTAATAAGAATAAAACATTTGCTACCAAAGACTCTAAAATATGAAACATTGGGCTTTTTTCTGGTTAGGAGTTCATAGGATGTCTTCTTGAGGATTCAGTGAAGATAGAGCCGGTTGATGGAGTAGCAGGCGGTGTTAATCGCCTCAGCCCAGAACCAGTCTGGAGTCTTGTACTCATCAAGCATGGTCCTTGCCATGTCCAGTAGAGTTCTATTCTTCCTCTCCACTACACCATTTTTTGAGGTGTGTAGGGAGAAGAGAACTCATGTTTGATTCCCTCATCCTCAAGAAAGCCTTCGATTTGAGGGTTCTTGAACTCCGTCCCATTATCGCTTCTTATCTTCTTGATTCTCAATCCGAACTCATTTTGAGCCCTTCTCAAGAATCCCTTTAAAGTCTCTTGGGTTTGTGATTTTTCCTGCAAAAAGAACACCCAAGTGAAGTGAGAATAGTCATCCACAATTACTAGACAATACTTACTCCCGCCGATGCTTATGTAAGCTATCTGGCCGAATAGATCTATGTGGAGTAACTCCAGTGGCCTGTCCGTTGTCATTATGTTTTTGTGTGGATGATGGGTGCCAACTTGCTTTCCTGCTTGACATGCGCTAAAAACCCTGTCTTTCTCAAAATGAACATTTGTTAGTCCTAAATTGTGCTCTCCCTTTAGAAGCTTGTGAAGATTCTTCATCCCAACATGGGCTAGTCGGCGATGCCAGAGCCAACCCATATTAGTCTTGACAATTAAGCAAGTATCGAGCTCAGCTTTGTTAAAATCAACTAAGTATAGCTGACCCTCTAATACTCCCTTAAAAACTACTGAATCATCACTTCTTCTAAAGACAGTAACACCTACATCTGTAAATAGACAGTTGTAGCCCATTTTGCATAATTGAGAAACTGAAAGCAAGTTGTAATCTAAAGAATCTACAAGAAAAATATTGGAAATAGAATGGTCAGATGATATAGCAATTTTACCAAGCTCTTTGACCAAACCTTGATTTCCATCCCCGAATGTGATCGCTCTTTGGGGATCTTCGTTTTTCTCATAGGAAGAGAACATTCTTTTCTCCCCTATCATGTGGTTTGTGCATCCGCTATCAATTATCCAACTTGAGCCCCTAGATGCATAAACCTGCAAAACAATTTAGGCCTTGTTCTTAGGGACCCAAACAGTCTTGGGTCCATTCACGTTAGAAACAAGCACCTTGGGTACCCAAACACAAGTCTTGGAGCCCTTGTGTTTGCCCCCAACATATTTGGCAACTACTTTGCCTGATTTGTTAGTTAAAACATAAGATGCATCAAAAGTCTTAAATGAAATGTTAGACTCATTTGATGCAGTAGGAGTTTTCTTTTTAGGCAATTTAACATGGGTTGATTGCCTAGAGCTAGAAGCCTCATTCTTATACATAAATGCATGGTGAGAAACAGAATGAGTTTTCTTAGCATGAATTCTCCTAATTTTGTGCTCAGGATAATTAGCAGGATACAAAATGTAACCTTCATTATCCTGAACCATAGGAACTTTGCCCTTAACAAAGTTAGACAATTTTTTAGGGGCATTAAGCTTGACATTGCTTCCCTGTTGGAAACCAATGTCATCCTTAATGCCACGGTGTCTCCCATTATAGAGCATGCTTCTAGCAAATTTAAAATTTTCATTCTCAATTTCATGCTCATTTATTTTAGCAGTTAGTTGAGCTATATGATCATTTTGTTATTTAATTAAAGCAAGGTGATAATGAATACCATCAACATTAATGTCTCTACATCTAGTACAAATAGTAACATGATCAACAGTAGATATAGATGGTTTGCAAACATTTAATTCATCTATCTTAGCATGTAATATTGCAATCTCATCTCTAAGACAGGAAATAGAATTATTGCAAACATTCAAGTCTTTAGCCTTGGAAATTAAACTAGCATTTTCAGTTTTAAGGATAGAAATTGATTCATTCAATTTATCAATCTTAGCAATTAAACTAGCATTTTCATTTTTAAGATTGGTAATTGAATCATTACAAGCATTTAATTTCTCAACCTTAGCATTTAAACTAGTATTCTCAGTTCTAAGGTTAGAAATAGTGTCATGGCAAATGCTAAGCTCCTTGGTCAAGTTTTCATTTTTCTCTACTTCCTGAGCATAAGCATTTTTTGTTTTAACATGCTTTTTATTTTCCTTAATAAGGAATTTCTCTTGGCTGTCCAAGAGTTCATCCTTCTCATAAATAGCACCTATTAATTCATTTAATTTTTTCCTTTTGTTGCATGTTAAGGTTGACAAAAAGAGTAAGTAAATTATCTTCATCATCACTAGAACTACCCTCATCACTAGATGTAGTATATTTGGGGGTGGTTCTAGATTGTACCTTCTTCTTTTTGCTGTCTTTTGCCATGAGGCACTTGTGGCCGACGTTGGAGAAGAGGAGGCCTTTGTTGACGGCGATGTTGGTGGCATCCTCGTCGGAGGAGGAGTCGGTGGAGCTCTCGTCGGAGTCCCATTCCCGACACACGTGGGCATCGCCGCCCTTCCTCTTGTAGTACCTTTTCTTCTCCTTCTTCTTCTCCCTCTTGTCATTGTCCTTGTCACTATCACTAGACATAGGGCATTTAGCGATAAAATGACCGGGCTTACCACATTTGTAGCACACCTTCTTGGAGCAGGGTTTGTAGTCTTTCCCCCTCCTTTGCTTGAGGATTTGGCGGAAGCTCTTGATGATGAGCGCCATCTCCTCATTGTCGAGCTTGGAGGCGTCGATGGGGGGCCTACTTGATGTAGACTCTTCTTTCTTTTCTTCAGTCGCTTTGAATGCGACGGGTTGCACCTCGGGTGTGGAGGTGCCGCCTTGCTCCAAGTCGACAATATGTTTGGAGCCTTTGATCATCAACTCAAAGCTCACAAACTTTCCTATTACTTCCTCGGGAGACATTAGCTTGTATCTAGGATCACCACATATTAATTGAACTTGAGTAGGATTACGAAATACGAGGGATCTTAGAATAACCTTGACCATCTCATGGTTATCCCATTTTGTGCTCCCGAGGTTGCGCACTTGATTCACCAAAGTTTTGAGCCGGTTGTACATTGCTTGTGGCTCCTCTCCTTGGTGGAGGACGAATCGACCGAGCTCCCCCTCGATCGTCTCCCGGTTGGTGATCTTAGTCACCTTATCTCCTTCGTGCGCGGTCTTTAGGACATCTCAAATATCCTTGGCACTTTTTAGCCCTTGCACCTTATTATACTCCTCTCGACATAGAGAGGCGAGGGGTATAGTAGTTGCTTGGGAGTTAAAGTGTCGGATTTTGGCAACCTCGTCCGAGTCGTAGCCCTCGTTCCCTATGGTAGGTACCTGCGCTCCAAACTCAACAATGTCCCATATGCTTGCGTAGAGTGAGGTTAGGTGATGCCTCATTTTATCACTCCACATACAATAATCTTCACCATCAAAATATGGTGGTTTGCCTAATGGAACGGAAAGTAAAGGAGCACATTTAGAAATGCTGGGATAGTGTAGGGGAATCTTACTAAACTTCTTGCGCTCATGGCGCTTAGAAGTGACAGACGCAGCGTCGGAGCCGGATGTGGAGGGCGACGAAGAATCGGTCTCGTAGTAGACCACTTTCTTCATCTTCTTCTTCTTGTCGCCACTCCAATGCGACTTAACACGGGGAGGTGATTCCTCCCTTCCTTTGGTGTCGGACTCTCTTGATGGAGCCTTCCCGTGGCTTGTGGCCTTCTCGCCAGTTTCCATCTCCCTCTTGGCGGATCCTCCTGACATCACTTCGAGTGGTTAAACTCTAAATGAAGTACCAGGCTCTGATACCAATTGAAAGTCGCCTAGAGGGGGGGGGGTGAATAGGTGAAATCTGAAAATTATAAACTTAAGCACACACTTCAAACCGCGGTTAGCGGTAGAACGAATATTAAGTTCGGGAGAGAAGGGAAAACAAATCAACCAAGAAATAATGCGGATGAACACGGTGATTTGTTTTACCGAGGTTTGGTTCTAATGAACCTAGTCTCTGTTGAGGTGGTCACAAAGACCGGGTCTCTTTCAACCCTTTCCCTCTCTCAAACGGTCACTTAGACCGAGTGAGGCTTCTTCCTTAATCTCACGGGTCACTTAGACCCCGCAAGGACCACCACACAATTGGTGTCTCTTGCCTTGCTTACAAAGCTTGAGAGTAAGAAGTGAGAAAGAAAAGTAAGCCAACCAAGCAAACAAGAGCAACAAGAAACACAAGTGATCCTCTCCCAAGCCCTAATGCGCTAGAATTGAATTCAGGACTTTGAGTGGATCGATCGCTTGATTTGTGTCTTGGAGTGAAGTCTATTGCTCTTGTATTGAATGCAATGTATGGAATGCTTGGATGGTTGGAGTGGAGGTGGTTTATAGCCCTCAACCACCAAACAACCGTTGGGGAGGGGCTGTTGTCGATGGGCGCATCGGACAGTCCGGTGCGCCACCAGACGCTGTCCGATGCGCCAGCCACGTCACCCAACCGTTAGGGTTCGGGCGCAGACGACCATTGGAGGTTTTGTTTTCTAGTGGCACCGAACAGTCCGGTGCCGCACCGGACAAGTACTGTTCACTGCCCGATGCGCCTCTGATGGCTGCGCGCACTGTGCACGCACTGTAGCGTTTGCAGGTGTCCGTTGCGTTCGACCGTTGCACTGGTAGTCGTTGCTCCGCTGGTGCACTGGACAGTCCGGTGAATTATAGCGGTGCGGCGCTGGAAAAACCCGAGGGTGGCAAGTTTGGACTTGTACGGTCCTGGTGCACCGGACACTGTCCGGTGGCACACCAGACAGTCCGGTGCGCCAGACTAGGGCACCCTCGATTCTTTTGCTCCTTTGCATTTGATCCCTAACTTTGATCTTTTATTGGTTTGTGTTGAACCTTTATGCACATGTAGAATATATAATCTAGAGCAAACTAGTTAGTCCAATATTTGTGTTGGGCATTCAACCACCAAAATTATTTATAGGAAAATATTAAACCCTGTTTCCCTTTCAATATGCCTTGATGCATGGAAATCGAAAGAGACTAGTTTATTACTTAGCCGAGAGAAACAAACTCTAGGGACATGTTTTAATCTATATATTGCATTATCAAGTTTGCAAACATACTCAGGTTTTAGCATACCTTCATAGCCGAGAGATTGCTCCATGTAGACTTCTTCTAGATTTCCATGCATGAACGCACTCTGTACATCAAGTTGACACAATGTTCAACCTCTAGATACATCAGTAGATAGAATAATATGAATAATAACCATTTTCAAAACTAGATAGAATATACCATCATAATCATTGCCATATCTCTGTTTATAATCATTTGTCACTAGTCTAGCTTTATATCAATCTTCACCGCTATCTTGCTCGAGTTAAGTTTTATAAATCCACTTGCATCCTACAACATTATGACATTTTATAGGAGAGATTAAATGCCATATCTTATTTTCAACAAGAGCATCAAATTCTAAATCTATTGCAGCTTCATAATTTTCATTTGCTAATGCTTCATCAACTGATGAATTAGGTTCACCAAATGTAGTTAAAATAGTTTTAGGATTGTAAACCTTATAGCCATCTTTTGTAGATCTTGGGTTGCACAATATACCACCATATTGGGCCCTATGATAGGACATTGAGCATCATTAACTCTGATGTTCGCACTAGATATTGCAGAATCTAAAGACATAGAAGATCCACTGCTAGATTTAAATTTGTAGTAGCCATTCTGGTATCCATATATATTAGATGGTGCCACACAAGACCCTACTATTAATTATTACGCGCGCATAGGCAACAATGACAAGCCGCACACGCATGTCATTTGCTTTATAAGGTCCGCCACTAGTGACCTTATAAGTCAAACTTATCGTTATCGATTTTCATGTTTATTACAAAGAGCATTATCGGATCGATCGATCATCGCATCAAATCAAATCAAGTGAGCAGCAGCTAGCTAGCCGTCTTCTTGGATGGCGAAAAAGAAAAGGCGAAAAGTTCCCTAGGTCGGGGCTCCGTCTTCTCCGCGCGTCCCTGTTCCGGTTGCGCATGGAGCGTCCCATGGTGTCTCCGTTGGGCCGACGTCTGCTGCTCGCTTTGAGGCCCAAGGTAAGTGCACGCCTGCTTGTTTCGCGTCTTCGGCTTCTTGGACTGGTTGGAGTCAAGGGATTACGCCGCTTGTCTCAACCCTAGCCCATTCGTCGTGGGTTCTTCCTCCTGCCGCGTCTCCTGGCTCTGCGATTCCCAAGTCGAGGTTAGGGTTTCCTCCCGACTTTGTGGGTTCGCACTCTTTCCCTCACTGCACCGCCTTCCTCTCGCGTCTTTGGTCGCTCCCTGTCTCCACTCGATCTGGTTTTCATGGTGGTTGGTGCGTAACTTCCCTGCACCCACCGGTGTCTGAAGAAGAGTGGCCTCGGTTGGGGTCAGGAGCTGTTCGAAGTAGCAAGAATCTCGACGGAATGGATCCGAAGAACAAGAACATCCCCAATCCCTCTTGGGATCGTTGGGGACAAAAGAATTCTGCCCAAGGTTCCCAATCTTGGAACCGTAACCGCAACATGAGTTGGAGATTGAAGCCGCAGGCTGGAAAATCTGACCCTCAGGATGGATTGATGTCTTCTTCATCTGGAGATGGCATTCAATCAGGTAATCCCATCTTATCTCCATCTTCTTTGAAGAAAGAAATTGATCCGGCTCGTCCCGCTTTTTGCCAAAAATGTGGGGTTGAAGGGCATCATGCTAGAAATTGTTTCAATACTTTATGGTGTGATATTTGTCGCAAGGATACTCATGTCACAGCAAGATGTGTGCTACCAAAACAGAGCAAACCGAATATGCCCATAGTAGGCATGGCAGCTGATGGTCTGGGGTTCTATCTCTCTCACTTTGCTAAACCTATTTCCAAAAAACCAAAGAGGGTTTTCATTGGATTGGTTAAGGTGATTGAGGGTTTAGTATCTGCTGATGATTTGGTGAAAGACTTCGGTTTCCATTTTCCCTGGGGTAAATCTTGGAAGGCGACAAAGTGCCACTCTGGTTTCTTAATGCAATTCCCCTCTCAAGAACGTCTTGATGAGATGATAAGCTTTCCTGAACTTAAGATGAAGATGTCTGGTGCTAAGATTGTAGTTGTCCCATGGAGTTCTCGTGCTAAACCTAAATCTAGGTTACATACTGCATGGATAGTTGCTGAGAATGTCCCTGAAGAATTACAAAATTACCAGTCAATTTGTGAAATTGGTTCCATGATTGGTGCTGTTGAGGAAGTTGATCTTTTGTCTTTGGATTTCGTGGATATTGTGCGCTTTAAAGTCCATATTAAGAGTGTCTATGATCCCGCCAGTTGTTGAAGTGGCTGTGAAACCTTTTCTATATGACATATATTTCAGAATTGAATCCATTAGCGATGAAGGATGGAATGATGATACAATTAATCTGGGTAAGAGAGCCTCTGTTGATATCCATGGGATAAATGATCCGGTGTTTGACAAATCTGGGAAAAAACCTAGAAATGATGATGAAGGCTGTGATGAAGACCCAATACCTAATCTTAAGGTGGGAGAGACCTCCTCCAAAGGCAAAGAATATCTTAAAAAATCTGAAGCTTTCATGGAAAGCCCTAAAGATATTTCAGGTGATGCTATGAGATTGGAAGATCTTAGTGATGAGAAAGTTGATTTTGACCCTAATGAAGATGACCTGTTAAGTTCTCAAGAACTTGAAGAATTTGCTAAAGATATGGAGGAAATGCATACTGACTTCCAAGCTAAAGTGGGTGAGGTGCTTTCAATTCCCTTATCTAAGGAAGAAAAGCAGGATCCGGTGGGAAAAAAATCAAGTGAGATCCTGGTGGCTACCTCCGAAGGTATAAGAAAGAGTTCAAGACTTGAGAAGAATGAAGACATTAAGGTGGCAGACAAGGCTATTTCTAGAGCTGAAGCTAAAGATGCCTTCCTCAATAAAGGTATGAACAATAATCCCTTCTCTTTACTTAATGCTAGTAATGAAAATTTGTTTGATATTTCTAATAGAATTAGAGTCTGTTTGGCTCCTTCTGTTTCCTCTGCCATTGCTAATATTGATCTGATAAGAGATTTAGAAATGTCCAGAAAGATTCTGGCTATTCAGTCATGTGGAAGTAAAAAGATTGAGGAACCAGTTGATGACGATATAGATGAAGTGGATAGTAATGTCCATGTTGATTCTGAGAAAGATATTGATTATGATCTCTTGGATGTTATGGTCCTTAGAAAAGGAAGAAAAATCAAACATCATAAAAAACAGCAAAAAAAAGCTTCCCCCAAAATTAGGTATACACCTAATAAAAAGTGGGAAGCAGAGAATTTTGGTCTCCCCCCTGACCCTTTCTGATGATAGGTCTCATTTGGAATTGTCAGGGTTTAGGGAATAGTTCTAAAGCTCAGTTTCTGAAAGAACTCATTAGAGATGAGAAAATTGACTTTATTGGTCTGCAAGAAACCCAAAAGAGTCATTTTAGTGATTCCTGGCTGGCTTCGCTAGCTGGCAGCAAGCCTTTTGCTTGGTTTTTTGCCCCGCCTAATGGCAGATCTGGTGGTATTGGTAGGTTTTAATACTAATGTGTTTGATGTGCGTGAAAACGAAATTGGTGAATTCATGATTCGTACTTTGATCTTTCATAGAGAGAAAAATCTTATCTGAAACTTTGTCAACGTGTATGGTGCTGCTCAGAAGGAGAACAAATGCAAATTCTTGTGTGAGTTTTCGTCCTTTTGCTCGAGAAGTCGTGCTCCTTTGCTTGTTGGAGGTGATTTTAATATTATTAGAAAAGCAAACGAGAAAAACAAACCGGGTGGTGTTAATAAGTGGAGCTTCCTTTTTAACAGTATCATTGAGCAAAATGGTCTTGTGGAGTTTGACTTGAACAACAGATTGTTCACTTGGTCTAATAATAGGATGGACCCTACTTTTGAAAAGTTGGATAGATTCCTGGCTAGTCCTGAGTGGGATCTTGCTTACAATAATATTAATGTCCGAGGTTTGAATAGATCCTTTTCTGACCATGTTCCTTTGTGCATCCAAGCGGATGTTGTCTCGACTGGTAGCAGAGTTTTCAAATATGAATTATGTTGGAAGACTAGGCCAGATTTTCACAAAAAAGTGATAGACAATTGGTCTATTTTAGTGAAAGCTAAAAGTAGTATTGACATTTGGAAAACGAAAATTAAACGTTTGAAGCAAATGCTCAAAGGTTGGAATATTAATATTGAAGGGCAATACAAAAAAATGAAACGAGAAATGTTGGATAAAATAGATATGTTTGACAAAATCAGTGAAGTGATTGGCTTGTCGGAGAATGACAGGATGGAGAAGCTTGACCTGGAATTGACTCTTAAGAAATTAGTTGATGAGTAGGGAATCAAGCTCAAACAGAGAGCTCGTGATAAATTCATTTTGGATGGCGACGAAAATTCTAGATATTTTCATTTACTTGCCAAGTGTAAGAGAAGGAAGCTTAAAATTGTGACTCTTACTCATGAAGACAGAATTGCTCAGGATGATGATGAAATAAATCATTTGGCGACTTCTTTTTACCAAAATCTGTTTGGTCATTCTCAAGAATCTAGTATGAATCTGAGTCATTTGGATACGAAAATGTTGGATGATACTGACAAAGAATACCTGACCAGACCGTTTGACATGAAGGAAATTAGAGAGGTGGTGTTTTCTATGAAACATAATAGAGCTCCTGGGCCTGATAGCATCCCTGCTGAATTTTTTCAGGAGTTTTGGGACACGATTAAAAATGATCTGTTTAACCTCTTTCAAGATTTTCATGCTGGCACTCTTAACATTGAGAGACTTAATTTTAGAATGGTGACCCTTATTCCCAAAGTTCCTAATGCTATTGACATTAATGTGTGTTACAAGATTATTAACAAAGTTTTGACCAACAGATTGGCCAGCTGTATCAATAAGGTGATTAGTGATTTTCAGTATGGTTTTATCAAGGGTAAATATATCATGGATGGAGTGGTCTCTCTCCATGAGATTATTCATGAGGTGAAAAAAAGGAAGCAGAGTGGGATAATTTTTAAGGTAGATTTTGAGAAAGCGTATGACAAGGTGAATTGGAATTTTCTTCATCATATGATGATGAAAAAAGGTTTTGGTGATAAATGGTGTGATTGGGTTATGAGAACTGTTAGGGGTGGTAAAGTGGCCATCAAGACCAATGACAGAGTGGGTCCCTATTTTACCACTCACAAAGGTGTCAGACAAGGTGACCCTTTCTCTCCCTTGCTTTTTAATATTGTTGTTGATGGGCTTGCTTGTATGGTTCAAAGGGCCAAGGATGAAGGTGTTATCAGTGGGCTCATTCCTCATATAATTCCTAATGGCTGTTGTTGTTTGCAGTATGCTGATGATACCATTTTTTGCTCCAAGATGATCTGGAGGGAGCCAGAAATCTTAAGTTTATTCTCTGTTTATTTGAACAGATGTCTGGTCTCAAAATCAATTTTCATAAAAGTGAAATTTTCTGTTTAGGTGAAGCTGTTGATAAGGAATTCTGGTATGCTGACATTTTTACTTGCCCTTCTAATTGTCTTCCAATGAAATATTTGGGAGTTCCGATTGATGATAAGAAACTTTGCAAGTCTTTGTGGTTACCCACAGTATAGAAGGTTGGAAAAAAAATGGGGGCTTGGCAAGGAAAATTCCTTAGTTTGGGTGGTCGGTTAGTCTTGATTAATAGCAGCCTTACCAATGTCCCTTTATACATGTTATCGATGTATAAAGCTCCCAAGTACATAGTGAAGAAAATGGATCTCTTTAGAAAAAGGCTTCTTTGGCAAGGTGGTCATACTATAAGGAAATACCACCTTGCTGATTGGAATATGGTGTGTTCTCCGAGAGGTCAGGGTGGACTTGGAGTCTTGGATCTTCACAAGATGAATGAGGCGCTTCTAGCTAAATGGCTTTGGAAGTTGGAAAATACAAATGGGCTGTGGCAGACTATTATCAGACATAAATATGTCAAAGGAAGACCTATTATTTCACTGAAAAAAAGACAAAGTGACTCTCACTTCTGGAAAGGTATTCTGGATACTAGGGATAATTTTTACAAGTATTGTAAAAAAAAGGTAGGTAATGGCAGTAATACCAGCTTCTGGCACAATATTTGGTGTGATCTAGAGCCTTTGTCTTCTAAATATGCTAGTTTGTATGATATTGCTTATGATAAAGATATCACAGTGAAAAAAGCTTTTTCTTCTGATTTTAGAGCTGTGAATTTCAGAAGAAGGATTTATGGTGCCTTGGAAGTTGATTATAACAATCTTATTACACAGTGTAATAATACCAATATTTCTGAGGAAGAGGATAAATCAGTCTGGCTTCTGGGTAACAAAGGTTATTCTGTTAATTCTTTTTATAAAGAAATCAAGTGCTCTCAGATTCCTTTGTCTTCTAGTTTCCTGTGGAAGACTAGTCTCCCACATAAGATCAAAGCTTTTCTGTGGCTTGTTATGCATAAAAAGATTTTAACCAAGGAATCTGTTCAAGAAGAATTGGAAGGGTAATCTGGAATGTACCTTTTGTGGATTTTCAGAATCCATAGACCATTTGTTTTTTCAATGTCCGGTTGCTAGATTTACTTGGAGAATAGTCTACTCAGCTCTTGGCCTAATTTCTATTCCTGATAATGTAGATGATCTGTTTGGTACTTGGATTAACAGTTTTAACAAGACTGAAAAAAATCTGGTACTGTTCGGCTGTGGAGCTGTCATTTGGGCGATCTGGCGTTGTCGCAATAATTGTTGCTTTGGAACTGACCGAATTGATGATCTGACTAATGTGATTTTCTCTTGTTGTTATTGGCTTGATACTTGGGCTATTCGTCAAAAAAAGAAGGCAAGAAAACTGGTGGAGCTCGGAAGTCTCAAAATCAAAAAGATGGCGTGTGAGATCTACAGCAAGACTCGTGGTTGGAGGCTAGTTGACAGACGAATCCAATGAAGAAATCTGTTTTGTTATCTGACTATTTTGGTTCATCAACTTTGTGGTCGTTCTACTTCCCCTCCCCGGTAGCGCCAGGCTACAGAAAAAACTACGGGATAGAATGTTGCTTGCTGTTTTGGTTTGATCTGTGTGAACTTTGTTTCTGGTCAGCTATGGGCTGTTATATGTGATGCTACTAGTAGTTTGGTTCGGTCAGGTTATGGTCCTTCGTAGCTGATAGTTGTGCGCTTTGTCGGCTTTAAATTTCTGGGTGTTCCTATGGTATTGTAAGAACTTATGTCTCTTTCTATTTCGTAATGAAATAGGGGGTTATCCCCTCTGTCAAAAAAACAAAGAGCATTACGGAGGAATCATTTTTGTGCTCGCTCCGGCGACTCGATCGTTAGTTTATTATATATAATCAGCTGCGTGCCTGCATGATCTGACAGAACTTCTCTTTCTCTCTCTCTGCCAGTCCGTGGGTTGCAGCAACTAGTCAGACGAGCATTACTGATGATGAGTGGGTGCTGGACTCTGGCGCCAGCCATTGCGTGACGGGCAACCCCAACATGCTCCAGGGATTACATCACTCTGAAGACACAGTCATCGCCACTGTCGCCAATGGCGAGGCCATGTGGTCCACCTTGTGCGGACGCGCCGTGGGCAGAGTCAACCTTTCTGGTATAAGGTGCTTCGACAACGCATGCATGAACCTCATCTCTGCAGGGTTCCTCGTTCGCCGCGGCTGCGAGATCAGGCAGAATTTACAGGGCGTCGAGATCTGGAGGGGCGACGTTCTCGTCGGCGGGGGGCGCCTGCTTCCCAACAACCTGTGGTCGGTGGATTTCCTGGACGACATCCATCTGGGCGAGCCGCCGGCATGCACGGGTTGCCCGAGCCCGCACTGGATGCTCATTGATTGATGATAGATCAGGACATGTATGATCCGTTCTCTTGTCGTTTTTGTTTTTCCAGCTGCAATACTCCAGTCCGCTCCCGGGTCTTGATCGATCGAGTCAGGGTTTTAGTTTCTGCTCATCCAGTGAGCACTTGTCGTCGAGGAGCCATGGTAATGGTATTATTAGCAAGTATGCTATGCAGAAGCGGGCAATGGAAGTATATATTTGGTTTCGGAACGACCTGGGTCGGGGCCGGAGCCGGCCCATTTTTCTGGGTTGGGTTGAACCTGTTTTTTGTTTAGTTTCATTGACAGGTTGAACATAGTTTCTTATTTGATTACTGAGTTAAAGTGGGTTGGAGCTACATCATCTCTTGTTTGTTTCATGACGAGGGATGAACTAAATATAGTCATCTTACTGGTTATATTACCACTAAGGATGATATATATATTCAATTCAATAACATGACAACATTCAAAATAAATAAAACTGACATTATTTTAATATTTGAGGAATCTTAGATTGATGCATATCAAGGAACGCTGGCAACTCTTGCCGCGCGCTAGCTAACAGTACTACTAAAATACTCACTTCGTTTCTTTTTATTTGTCGTTAGATAGTGTAATTTTGCACTATCCAGCGACAAATAAAAAGAAACGGAGGAAGTATGTTTTTTCTTTCTCGTCAACAAACCGTCAAAATAAAACTACATCACATAGTCCAGATCGTTGAAATATCACATAATCCACATACATAGTCCAAATGACACAAACCACAGCTACATCACGTCGTAGTCCAACTCCAAATAACAAAGCTCATATCTCAATGAATAACTCAGTACTGTTTAGCGTTGTTTGAGCTATGAGTACTACCTCCTAAGCTAGCCAAGAAAACACCATCTTCAGGCTTTCTATCATTTTGAAAATATCATTTTAAGTTAGCTGCTGCGTAGCGATCAGGGAATTTCAGACCCTTCAACCATTTGAAAATATGCTTTCTATCTTCAGGCTTAGGGCAATAATCAGATCTAATCCTTGTCTCACGTCCTTTCTGATTTACAAAGGTCAGCTAATAAGTATTTTCTTGCCTTCACATTATCTTTCAATTTGTCAGTTATATTGAAGCACGTGTTTACGATGTTGTCCACAAAATTATACTCTTTAGTGCATCAAATCGATATTATGTTAGACAGCCACTCTTAGTAGGCTATCAGCTGTTATGGAAACCCATCCCAGGATATCAATCCTGTGGTTGTTTGCCCGATTACCCAGATCCTATTTCTATAAGCTGGGTATATCTGTGGCTATATATTGTAACATGTACTGCTGATCTTAATCAAGCCGTGTACTCAACCAAACTCTCACGTCTTCATGGTATCAAAGAAGGCTACGTTCCTAGCCTAGCCCACCCTCCGCTTCCCTCTTCCAGCCATGGCCGCCGACGCTCCCAGCGACGCCGACATCGTCGCTCGTCGCGCCGCCAACGCCCGACGTTCTGCTGACGACCTCCGTGCCGCCGAGGACCGCCGACTCCAGCAGGAGGCTAACGACGTCGCCCAGCGTCGATCTGCTGAAACAGCCGCCGCACTCCAAGCATGCGCAGACGCCGCGGCCGCTGCCGCTGCCGAGCGTCGCCGACTTGCTGTCGATGTCACCCGCCACGAGCAGGCCCTCGTCGCGGCTCGCCAACGCCTTGAGACCGCATGCGCAGCCGACGACGGCGAGATTGAGCACGACGAAGTCCCAGCCGCCGACGCGCCGGGTAGGGACGCGCGTCGCGACGGTTCCGACCCTGATCCTGTCGCTGCGCTCCATGCTCAGGCTCTCGGCATCCTCAACATCCGCGGCCTCGTTCCCGTCGTCCTCGACCTTGCGACGCCATCCTTCTCCAAGTGGCGCCGCCTCTTCCTCCTCGTCCTCGGCAAGTACGCCCTTGCCGACCACGTGTTGTGCGATGCCTGCTTCCCCGACGTCGCTCACTGGGTCCGGATGGAACTCCATGTCCTCTCCTGGCTCTACGGCTCCATCTCGCTCGAGCTCTACGAGATTGTCACCACCGCCGCCCCCACAGCCCGTACGACGTGGTTGGCTCTCGAGGAGCAGTTTGTGGGCAATCGGGAGACCCGCATCGTCCTCGTCGACACCTAGTTCCGCACCCTGTGCCAAGGCGCCCTCTCTGTCTCCGACTACTGCCGGCGGATGAAGACCCTTGCCGACTCCCTGGTCGAGCTCGGTGAGCCCATCTCCGACCGGCTGCTCACCATCAACCTTCTGCGCGGCCTCAACGACCGCTTCGCTCATCTGCGCTTGTACCTGAAGCGCCAGCGCCCCTTCCCGTCATTCGTCGAGGTCCGCTCTGAGCTCCTTCTAGAAGAGCTCTCCATGGGACCGGGCGCCACATCTGCGGCTCCATCCGCTCTCGTCGCCTCTGCACCAACCTCCGCGCCCGGCACCGCTACTGCTCTCGCCTCGGGACCTCCTCCTCCCCAAGCAAATGGAGGCTACAGCCTCCGCCGCTGGAAAGGAAAGACCAGCGGCGGATCTGGTCCTCCCAACCCTGGAGGCGCTCGCGGTGCCCCTGGTGGCGCCCGTGGTCAGGCCACGCCTCCTCCGGGCAGCTGGCCCAACCTCTACAACCCCTGGACCGGCAGCATTCAGATGTGGCCCGGCCCAGTCCAGGGGCATCGGCACCCCACCTCCCACCAAGCGCTCGTGGGTGGGCCTCCTAGCGCGCTTGGGCCTCCCCCGCCCACTCCCACCGGTTGGGCCCCGTTCTCCTGGCCCACGGCCAACACGCCCGCCTGGCCTACTCCAGTCCCGGCTGCACCTTGGGCCGTCCAGCAGGCCTCGCCGACCCAGCAGCAGGTTGCTCCAGGTCCTTTTGGCCCATGGGACCAACACGCTTTAGCAGGTGCTTTCAACACCATGACACTCACCCCACCAACCGGTGAATGGTACATGGACTCCGGCGCCACCGCTCATATGGCCTCCACCTCCGGTATCCTGACTTATTGCCACCCCCTTCCTCTTCCACTCCTTCTTCAATTATTGTCGGCAATGGGACCTCCTTGCCCGTTGTCTCCACGGGATCCACACTTATGGGTCCTATCCACCTTAATAATGTGCTTGTCTCACCATCTATTATCAAAAACCTTGTCTCTGTTTGTCAATTCACAATTGATAATAATTGCTCTGTTGAATTTGACCCCGCTGGTTTTTCTGTGAAGGACCTCAGGACACGGAGCGTGATCGCCAGGTGCAATAGCTCAGACGACCTCTATCCACTCTCCATCCCGTTGTCCTCCACCACTACCCCCAAGTCCTCCTCACCAGCACATCTTCACAGCTGTGGCATCGCCGTCTTGGTCACATCAGCCACGACGCCCTTCGTCATTTAACTAGTTCATCCTCTATTTCATGTAATAAAGGCTCTACTGCCCCCGACATCTGTCACACATGTCAACTTGGTCGTCATGTCCGTCTTCCTTTTTCCTTTTCCCAGTCTCGTGCTCTGCGTCACTTTGATCTCGTCCACTGTGATCTGTGGACTTCTCCAATACCCAGTATTTCTGGTTATAAGTACTATCTCGCCATCCTTGATGACTGCTCCCACTTCTTGTGGACCTTTCCTCTCCGCCTCAAATCCGACACATTTCCCACTATTGCTAATTTTTTCTCTTTTATTGCCACTCAATTTGGCACCACCATAAAAAACTTGCAATGCGACAATGGTCGTGAGTTTGACAACTCCCACGCACGAGCTTTCTTCCTATCCCACGGTGTCCACCTTCGTATGTCGTGTCCCTATACCTCCCAGCAGAATGGTAGAGCAGAACGTGTCCTCCGCACTGTTAACAACATCGTCCGTTCCTTACTCTTTCAAGCTCACCTTCCTGCTCCCTATTGGGTTGAGGCTCTTCACACCGCCACATACCTTCTCAATCTCCACCCCACCAGCACCCTCAATTACTCCACTCCCCATCTTGCACTCTTTGGTCGCCCCCCATCTTATGACCATCTCCGTGTCTTTGGCTATAAGTGCTATCCCAACATCTCTGCCACTGCCGCCCATAAACTTGCTCCCCGCTCCACCATGTGTGTCTTCCTTGGTTACTCGTCTGAACACAAAGGCTATCGCTGTCTTGATATCTCCACCAATCGTATCATCATCTCCCGCCACGTTGTGTTCGACGAATCCTCCTTTCCGTTCGCCGAGACCCCTCCCAGCTCGGCTCTTCCCACTAACCTTGATTTTTTGGATTTCTTTTCTGAACAGGTCCCGGTTCCATCAATTAGCGCATTGCCCTCGTCCACTGCTGGGCAGCGCACCAGCGCCATACCACCTGGACCGCTCCAGCAGGCTGCCCAACCGGCCGCCCGGGCAACTGTCTCGCCTGGCCCACTCGACGGACCGCCGCAGCCTCCACCTGGGCCGCTTCAGCAGGCTGCCCATCCGGCCACCCGGGCACCTGTCTTGCCTAGCCCCCTCAACGGACAGCCGCAGCCTCCACCTGGGCCTCCCGCGCCTAGGCCGCCAACTTCCCCGAGGCCGTCGTCTGGGCCTATCGTGCCTGGGCTACCGCCTTCACCTGGGACGTGCGCGGCCGCCCAGCTGCATCCTGCGGGCACGAGCGACAGCCTTCCTTGGCGTTGGGGCACTACCGACAGGCACCGATCTGCTCGTCATCTGGCTGCTACGATATCATCTGTACCTGTGGGCTCCGTTCCAGCTCTTCCCGTGGTCAACAGCCACGGCATGTGCACTCGCGCGAAAAGCGGTTTTCGCCAGCCGCGCCTCAACCTGCAAGCTACGACTACTGCTGTCTCCCCTGTACCATCGATGTACCGTCGCGCCCTCGACGACCCCCTCTGGCGGCGTGCGATGGAGGACGAGTTCCAAGCCCTCATCACCAACAACACTTGGACTCTCGTTCCACGCCCGCCTCATGCCAACGTCGTCTAAGGCAAGTGGATATTCAAACACAAGTTTCACTCTGATGGTTCCCTTGAGCGCTACAAAGCGTGTTGGGTCCTTCGTGGATTTACTCAGCGCCCTGGCGTCGATTTCGACGAGACTTTTAGTCCCGTTGTGAAGCCCGCCACCATCTGCACCGTCCTCAGCTTGGCACTTCATCAGGACTGGCCGATTCATCAGTTGGATGTCAACAATGCGTTCCTCCATGGTATCCTGACTGAGACAGTCTATTGCACCCAACCAGCTGGTTTTATTGACCCTCAACATCCAGATCACGTATGTTGCCTCAACAAATCACTCTACGGATTGAAGCAGGCTCCTCGAGCATGGTACAGTTGTTTTGCGTCTCACATCCGGTCTCTGGGGTTCATTGAGGCCAAGACAGATACTTCGCTCTTCATCTACCGGCATGGTACTGCCAGTGCCTATTTGCTTCTCTACGTAGATGACATCATCCTGACGGCCTCCACATCAGCTCTGCTTCGCCAGATCATCAGTTCACTACAGCAGTCCTTTCCGATGAAAGACCTTGGTCCACTTTAGCATTTTCTGGGGATTACCGTGACTCGTTCCGCCACCGGCATGTTGCTCTCTCAGCGCCAGTACACGCTTGAGATATTGGGGCGCGCCAGCATGACTGGCTGCAAGACCTGTGCCACCCCAGCAGATACTCAATCCAAGCTGTCTTCTTCTGGTGAACCCGTGTCTGACCCTACCCTCTACCGCAGTCTGGTTGGCGCCCTTCAATACTTGACTTTCACTCGTCCTGATATCACCTACGCTGTTCAGCAGGTGTGCCTCCACATGCATGATCCTCGGGAACCACATCTTGCTGCCGCGAAGCGCATCCTTCGCTATCTCCAGGGGACGCCTGACCTCGGGCTATTCATCGACCGCGCCTCCTCACCGACCACACTCACCATCTACACTGACGCCGACTGGGCTGGTTGTCCTGAGACTCGTCGCTCCACCTCCGGCTTTGCTGTGTTTCTCGGCACCAGTCTTGTTTCTTGGTCCAGCAAGCGTCAGCATACCGTGTCACGTTCTAGTGCTGAGGCTGAATATTTTCACTTTGTTCATGAGTGTGTGGCCGCCGGCGCAGTTCATGTTCTACATGTCCCGACATCCTCCCAGTTCGCCGATATTTTCACCAAGGGACTTCCCTCTACAGTCTTTGTTGAGTTTCGATCTAGTATGAATGTCTGGCCAGCCGACGTTCCTACTGCGGGGGGGGGGGGGGGGGTGTTAGACAGCCACTCTTAGTAGGCTATCAGCTGTTATGGAAACCCATCCCAGGATATCAATCCTGTGGTTGTTTGCCCGATTACCCAGATTCTATTTCTATAAGCTGGGTATATCTGTGGCTATATATTGTAACATGTACTGCTGATCTTAATCAAGCCATGTACTCAACCAAACTCTCACGTCTTCATATTATTGTGTGGTAACATCAAAGATTCTACATAAGGCAACTCCCAAAGAGAACTGATGAGTCTAGTTCACTAGTTGTGCTCACAAAACAAGACCTACGCAGGCAAGACCAACCCACGGCCGGCGTGCTCATCCTGGCCACCTACCCGACCCTCCCCCAGGCCCAGTGGCGGCGGATCAACCTGAGTGGCGTGGCCATCGGCAACGGGCTGGTGCACCTCGTGGCGCAGGTGGCCACACACGTGTCAGGATCGACGAGTGAACGCCCACGACGAACACAATCGAAGATGAACACAGACAAACTCGAGTACAGTGGATTTGGTGCTGCCTGAAAACACAACTTTTCTGTTCTTTCTATCTCCCTTTTATTCCCTGTTATCTGAAACAAAACGAACGACCAGAGTGCTTCACATCGCGCACAAGATCGTGGAGATATTGGCAATTTTGACATTATGATTTGTGGGCTTCGCCAGTATACCATCGGGCCCACAAATCATAGACACAGATATTCCCACCAGTCATAGATACAGGATGGCATAATAACAGACAACCAAAATTGAGAGTGGCAAGATCACAAATTTCTCCAAGATCGCGTCCATCCCCACGACCGCGTGACGTGCGCGTTACTCCGAGCGTTCAACGCACAACGAGCTATTCTCGGCATGCTCTTTCCTAAGCGCACAGCCACCACAAATCGGCGCATGCAGACCAACGACTGGAAGATAAAATGCAGCTAAGTAACTAACAGACCGACTAAAATGCAGGACTTAACAACTGATAAAAATTCTCCCCCTTAAGTCTTGCACAGCAGCCTTGTGTCGACGATCCCAAGCCTGGAACGTAGATAGATGAACCGACCACGCCCCAATGCCTTCATCAGTATGTCAGCCAATTGATTATTAGTGTCAATCAACTCAATCCTCATCCTGTTTTCCTCAACACACTCCCTGATATAATGGTACCTTGTATCAATGTGTTTACTTCGCTCATGAAACACAGGATTCTTGGACAACTCTATTGCCGATCTGTTGTCGATGAAGAGCATCACCGATTCAGCTTCTTCTCCTCGCAGCTCAGCAAGCAACCGTGCCAACCAAACACCCTAACAAGAGGCGACAGCTGCTGCAATATACTCAGCTTCGCAGCTTGACAAGGCCACTATTTTCTGTTTCTGTGATTGCTAAGTAATGAGACTGTCACCAAGGAAGAAGACCACCCCTGTCGTGCTCTTGCGAGTATCAACATCACCCGCATGGTCACTGTCACTGTACCCGGTCAAGCCTGCTGGTTTCTTCCTTCTCTGATAGTAGCAGCCATAGTCCGAAGTACCTGCTATGTATCTCAGCACTCGCTTTACAGCAAGCAAATGCTCGGTAGTAGGCTTCTCCATGAAACGTGAAACAAATCCCACAGCAAAGGCTATGTCCGGTCTTGTGTTCACTAGGTATCGAAGTGCACCAACTATGTGCCGGTATGCAGTAGAATCAATAGTAGGACAGGTACTCGACTTACTTAGTAGTAAGTCCTAGGCGTGTCTCCATGGGCGTGGCACTCGGATTACAATTCTTCAGGCCTGCTTCTTCAACAATCTTCCGAGCGAACGCCCCTTGGCTGATGGCGATCCCGCCCTTGCCTTGCTTTACTTCCAGCCCGAGGTAGTAACTGAGCAATCCCAGGTCGCTCATTTGAAATGTGCTCTTCATCTCCCGCTTGAAGTGCTTGATCATGGCCACATCTCCACCAGTGATGACAAGATCATCAACATATACACCGACGATCAGTCGGTGTTGGTCTTTCCCTCGAGTGTACACAACATGTTCGTTAATGCTGCACCAAAAGCCAAGAGATGCCAGAGAAGCATCCAGCTTGGCGTACCACGCGCGTGGTGCCTGACGGAGACCGTAGAGCGCCTTGACAAGGCGCAGAACCTTCCCTTCTTTGCCGGAGACGACGAACCCGGAGGCTGAGCGACGTACACCTCTTCCTTCAGCACACCGTTGAGAAAGGCTGACTTTACATCCATATGGTGGACAGTCCATCCTTCGCTCACCGCCAGCGCTAACAAGAGTCTTACGGACTCAAGTCACGCCACTGGGGCAAACACATCTTTGAAGTCAATGCCTTGACGCTGCACATACCCCTTCACGACGAGACGAGCCTTGTGCTTCGTGACAATCCCCATGACATTCTTCTTTGCCTTGTACACCCACTTGAGCCCGATCGAACGGTGATGTGGTGGCGGATCCACCAGTTCCCAGGTGCCATTCGCCTCGATGGATGTCATCTCATCTAGCATGGCGAGCCTCCAGCAGTCATGTTGCTGTGCTTGCTCGAAGGTCCTCGGCTTGTCCTCTTCAGCCAGCAGTAGATCCTCGTCTTCATCCAGAAACCGGTGAACAAGCCCTCGAGACGTTGTTGGTCCTGCGATCTTGTCAAGGAGACGGAACCGAAGGGGTACGTCATCTTCATGATCCGCGTCCAAATCCTCCACATCCACGGTTGGCGGTGTAGCATACTCGACCGTCGGTCCTACGGGCGTTGTTGATGTCGAAGCCGCCGTAGAGGATGGAGACGCTATTGCCGAAGACGATGGAGCCGCAGTCACCGGAGGAGATGGAGTCATAGCAGCCATTGGAGAAGTGGGCGACGCCAATGTAGCTGTGTGTCGTGGTCGGAGCGTGGTCACCACCTGACACCGAGGTGTACTGGATCATGAACTCGCCATCATCCTCCTTTTGTTCATTGTCGGACCAGCTCTAGTGCGCCTCCTCATCGAAAACAATGTCCCGACTTAGGTGTACACGACGAGAAGTCGGGTCGTACACCCGATATGCCTTCATGCCAGGTCCGTACCTGACAAAAATCATCGGCTTGCTTTGGTCGTTCAGCTTCTTGATCATGGGGCCTGTGCTCTTGACGTGAGCCACACAACCGAAGGTGCGCAGGTGATGGACCGCCGGCGTCCTCCCATGCCATAGCTCATATGGCGTCTTGCTGCCATTTCCCTTCGTCATGGTCCTGTTCAGCAGGTAGACGGTGGTGGAGACCGCCTCCCCCCAAAACGTGCCGAGGAGGCCGCTGGCCTTGAGCATGCTCCTGGCGGTGCCAACCACCGTTTGGTTCCTACGCTCGACGACACCATTTTGCTGGGGTGTATATGGCGCGGTCAGTTCACGCCTCACGCCGAGCTCGGTGCAATAGTCATTGAAGTGACCCGCCGTGAACTCTCCCCCGCGATCGGTATGTAGGGCACGCAACTTCCTTCCACCGCTGCGCTCGACCACTGCTTGTACACACTTGATGGCACCGGGTGCTGCGTCCTTGGACGCCAGAAGTGTTAGCCACATGTACCTGCTGTAATCATCAACGAGCAAGAGAAAATATCGATTCCTGCTCGGTGTGGTTGGAGTGATTGGACCGCACAGATCACCGTGCAGCAGCTCCAAAGGTTCAGTTGAACGCCGGAGAAGATTGCCGGGAAAGGTGCCCGACGGTGCTTGCCGGCGAGACAGGCTTCACACAGTTGCTCCACTTGCAACAACGCAGGTAACCCCCGCACTAGGCCTTCCTTCTTCATTTTCTTTAGCGCGGTGAAGTTCGCGTGGCCGAATCTGGTGTGCCACCTCCAAGCATCCTCCCCGGCGTGTGCTGCCAGGCACACCGGTCGGGCGATGGTGAGGTCGAGCACGTACAGTCGACTCGGGCCCCTGTCGATTTTGGCGAGGTGACCTCCCTGTCCATCGTGCACCTGCATCACTCTGCCTTTGATCAGGATATCAAAGTCGTTCTCGTCGAGCTGCCCGCAGCTGACGATGTTGGCAGTCAGCCGCGGGATGTAGTACGTGTTAGCGAGCGCATGGTGCTCGCCGTTCTTGCAGTTGAACAGCACAGTGCCGCAGCCTTCGATCTGCACCAGAGAGCTGTCACCGAACCACACTGTGCCGCCACCGATGTGTCCATGTCGGAGAAGACCGCCCGAGCACCCGTCATGTGGTTTGAGGTGCCGGTGTCGAAGATCCACCGACGTGTGTCGCGCTCTGGATTGGAGTCCAGAACGGCAAACACCTTTTCCTCCACCAGTTTGACGTGTCTGTGTGGAGGACTTGATGCCATCATGGTCGCGACACGAGCAGTTGTCGATGTTTCCACAACAGCTGGCTTCTCCCGCGTCTGGAGCTTGATGTCGTCGCTGACCTCGAGAAGGAGCAAGGTGGACTCCTCCTCCTGAGCCACATGAGCCTGCCCTTCTGCCTTCGGCTTGCTGTGACACTCTCGTGCCCAGTGGCCCACTTTGCCACACTTCCTGCACACGTCGTCGCTGCGGCCTGACAAAGATCCCGAGCCATCGCGTGCGCTCGGATTTCCGCCACCGCGAGGCCTCCCCTGGCCACCATGGCATCGCCCACGATACCCGGTGCCACCGGAACCACGCGAACTCGAGCCCTCCTCCTTCCTCTGCTTGTAGCGCTCAAGCCACTGCTCCTCAGTGAGGTAGAGCTTGCCGCCAGCGAGAACGGATGGTGGGGGCTCTGGGTCATCTTCCGAGGCCATAAGACGGCCTGTGATTTCTTCAATAGAGAGCGTCGAGACATCTAGCAGAGTTTCAATTGAAATTACCAACTGCTTGTACCTCGAGCGCGCAATCCGGAGATACTTCTCCATGACCTTGTCGTCGGGCTCTGGATCTCCAAGCGTGGCGAGCTTGTTGACGATGCCCGTGAGCCGGAGCGCGAAATCTTCAATGCTCTCACACTCCCGGAACGCGAGGAGTTCATACTCCCGTCGCACTCGTTGTGCACTCGTCTTCCGGATGCGGTCGTCCCCGACGCGCATTGTGCGAACGGCCTCCCACACGGCCTTCGCCGAGGGCTTGACCGCGAGCACAGGGACCATCTCCTCTGGGACGGCACTGCAGATGGCGTCTAGAGCCATCTGGTCCTCGTGCTCCGGGATGTCTGCTCCTCCTGGGTCAATGGCGCCCCAGATGCAGCGTGACTGCATCTTGATCTTCATGAGCAACGACCAACTGGTGTAGTTCGTCTTGTTGAGCATGGGCTGGTTCGCCGGTCCGCCGCCACCTCCTTCCCTTACGCGGTGTATCACCAGCTCGCGATTGTTCTCGCCGCTACCATCGTCAGTGCGACTGTCGGTACGGAGGCGCGTGGGGGAGCTCGAACGCCGCCGCGGCATGTCGTCTTATACCTTCGCGTTCGTCACTGATGAACGAAGCTCCGGTACCACTTGTCAGGATATCGACGAGTGAATGCCGACGACGAACACAATCGAAGATGAACACACACGCACAGACAAACTCGAGTACAGTGCATTTGGTGCTGCCTGAAAACGCAGCTTTTCTGTTCTTTCTATCTCCCTTTTATTCCCTGTTATCTGAAACAAAACGAACGACCAGAGTGCTTCACATCGCGCACAGGATCGCGTCCATCCCCACGACCGCGCGACTTGCGCGTTACTCCGAGCGTTCAACGCACAATGAGCTATTCTCGGCAAGCTCTTTCCTAAGCGCACAGCCACCACAAATCGGCGCTCCGCGCATGCAGACCAACGACTGGAAGATAAAATGCAGCTAAGTAACTAATAGACCGACTAAAATGCAGAACTTAACAACTGATAACAGCACACCGACACCGTCTACTTCATGGGCCTGATCGACGCGAAGCGGCGGCGCGAGGCCGGGGCGATGCATGCGGAGCACTGGCGCGAGGCGGCAGGCGCGTGCAGTCGTGGCTGCCCGACGCCACGGGGCTCCCGTCGCTCTTCGACATGGCTGTGCACACGCCACTGGAGCTGGAGGCCCTAGCCGCCGGCGCTGCCGAGGAGCTCATGAACAGCGCAGAGGTGAGGGCGGAGCTCGGCGTCTGGGGCGACGCGCCACCGTGGGTGCTCAACAGCCCGGCCGTGGAAGAGGCGCACGATGACGAGATGAAGAGCGCCAAGCCGGACGTGGAGACACTGCTGTGGGGCCGGCGCGCATGCGCTTGCTGCTCTACGAGGGCGTCCTCGACACGTGGGATGGGATGGTGTCTACGGAGGTGTGGCTGCGGGAGATGCACTAGGACGGGCTCACCGCGTTCCAGGACGCCCCCGCACCGTGTGGCGGAGGAGAAGCGGCGCCAGACGGGAGCAGAAGCTCGCTGGGTACGTGCAGAAGCATGGCGCTCTCGTGGACGTGGTGCCGGAGGCGCAGGAGATGATCGAGGTGTTCGACAAGGGCCTGTTCAGTGGCAGCGACACGACAGCCTAAAGCAAGGTGATAGGATGGGCTATTGTGGTGCTAATCTATACTACTTCATAAGACACTAACGTATAAGTCCACAATCACACGGTGCACGGTTCTGCCCGACGGCTGCCCCCCGGTCCGCGCACGCCCCCGATCCACCCCAATCTCGCTCTGTGACCTCGCCCTCGCCACCCCAATCTCGCTCTATGACCCCTCCCCCGTGCGGCGGTCGCGGTCATCTCGCTCAAAACCCTAGCGACCGCGCCTCCACCCCGGTGGCGAGGACACCCGACGTCGATTCGTCCCCGCAGATCGACCGGACAAGCTCCTCCTCGCCATGGGTGACTCCGACCTCGAGGCTACTCCCTATACCAGCTCCCAAATCCCATGCCCGGATCTTCCCTCAGCCTCGGCCTCGACCTCGACCCGGATCTCCCCTCAGCGTCAGGTGAAGGCTGCGGCACGCGTCCCCTCCTCTGCCTCCTATCTCCGCCCATCTCAAAACCCTAGCAACCGCGCCTCCACCCCTATCCGAATTCCAATCAAGGTCTGATCCCCCGGTGGCGAGGACACCCAGTGCCGATTCGTCCCCACAGATCGGCGGGCAGGACAAATTCAGATTAGGGTTCGGGGTCCGCTCGGGTCGCCTCGCCGGGGTCCACCACGACGATCAGGGGGTATGGTGGGTGGCGGGAGGCGGGGCGGAGCGGCGGAGGAGGTCAAGCTCAACACCGGCAACGTGTCCGCGGCGCTCGAGTCCCTCAAGAAGAAGAAGAAGGGCGACAAAGGCAAGGCGGCTGGGAGGAGGACGGCGAGGGGGCCATGCAGCGGCAAGAGCCACCGCAGAAGGAGCAGTTCTGGGCTCCCGTGCCACTTACCACCAAGTCCTGGGCGGACGTCGAGGACGACGACGACTACTTCGCCACCACCGCGTCGCCACGCCCCGTCTGGGGCACTGCCGGTGAGCCCGCCAAGGAAGAGGACGACGTCGATGATGTTGTGCGCGCCGCCCTTCAGGAGGTATATTCTTCCACCTTCTCTATGTGCCTTGTGATTTGTTTGTGAAATGTGCCTATGAAATGTTCTTATACCTTAAGACTGTTCGTTGCTGTTTAATCTTCGTACTGGTTAGTTGATAGTTGGCGTGGCCGCGGAATCCTTGGAGTAAGACCAATTATGCTGTTTTTTGGCTATTGGCGTCGGTAACAGATGCAATTATTCGCCTTGGCCGTGTGTCTTGTGTGCAATATGGCAATCAATTTCTGGTGTAGGTATTGAAACACTAAATTTTAGCTGCAAATCATGTGAAAAGAATTTTGTCCTTTGAATGATAGAAGGGTTGGCCTGCTGTATAGTGTATGCTTAGCTGACAAACTGACACACTACTCTTAAGCATATCTGCTCTTGGATTTTTGAAGCATCTTTAAGTGATTCCAAAAATCCATGGATCTGATCTGAGCACAATTAAAAGGACGAAGGGATGCCACACACGAGTTTACCAAGCGGACACACGCGAGTACATCCGGCGCCCACCATCAGCCATGTAATTCACTACCTTTTCATCCTGCACAATTCTTTCCTGTGTTGAGTATGTTGTTCTTTCTGGAACCTGTTCGGGTTTCGTTGTGGGGGCGTGCATGAGGTTTTAGCATGTTCCTGTTTGTTGATACGTGTGTACTCGATGTGGGGTGGCAGCTTCGAATGCGATGGGTTGGGTTGCCAGGCCTCAGTGATTGTGGATTGGGTGGCTCATTAGTGTTTTGCGTTGTTGATCACTAGGGGTTAGGTTACAAGTTTATTTCTGACATAAGTTTATTTCTGAGACATAGGTTACATGTTTACCGATCCTCTCCATACAACTGGTTTGTTATGTTTCATTCGATTTTCAGTTAAGTCATAGTACTAAACTGCACAGTCTCATTCGATTTTCAGTTGAATCAACCTGTTAATTTGGTATCATAATTTTAAATATGTTCATATTCTCTTGGTGCGTTTAAATATGTTAGTTTTGTACAATTCAAGTTTGTCAAACCAATTTTGCTAGACTATTTAGTAGTACGTATATCTTTAACTTTGTTGCCTGCTCTTTGCTCATGCTCTAGCTAATTTCAGTGGCTGATGCTACTCATAGTACTAAACTGTACATAGTAGACCTTACAACTGGACGTACCTTCCTGTTCATACAATTAGTTAGTTCTTGTTGCTAACTGAAAAATTGTAGCTATGTTTATGTATTACTTCATTCAGTTCTTAATTCACTACTTTTTCATTGTGATAGGTGAAGACAGTTACCTTCCCTTTGCAATCCAACTATATATAGAGATCAACGTCAAAAGGAACCTCAGGCTTTGTAAACGACTAACGCAGGTATCATTTAGTTGCTTCAAAGAGGTGCATCACCGGCCAAGGCTTTTATTGCCGAGGGAAAGTTTGTTGCTGATCCAGTTGATAATCGTTGCCTCCTCTCCTATTGCTTTGCTCTTTCACATTTTGTTGATGGGCTAGCTTTTGTTCATGACAGCGCACAAGAGTTTAAGTATTGTTGTAGGTGTGAATTCGAATTTGGAAGTACATAGTGGGCACCCAATTCTGATATGAGGTTTCAATATGGAATATTCCATAATTTTATTGTGTGTGTTTGGCTGAAGTAGGGCACATGATTGGAATATGAATTGATATACAGTTTTATCAAATATTTTATATGCTGTCGTAACGCATGGACATTGCACTATCGGCTTTAGCTTGACTTCTGCAATCTATACAAGTTCACATATAGGAGTTTCACATGAGGAAAAATTTAGCAGGGTCCAGGAGGTTTGTTGTGTTTGCAAATGGCAAGACCAAATATGGTAAAGCTGCTTGTATTGTGCTCTTAGTTGCCTTGGGGCCATTTTTGATAAATCACCATATATAACTTAGGAATTTGCCAAATCACTCGCTCGAGTTCAGCAATTTTATGAAATGAATTTTGAAGTTGAAAAACAAGTATGCATTTTCTCATCTTTTGCAACATTCAATTTCAGCTATGGTAGTAATTAATCTTGAATTGATTAGGTCACTTTTCTTCATTATAACCTTTACTGCATTATACTCTTTGTTTATAGTATTTATACAGTAATTTATGCTTCACATAGGTTGGGCAACCTGTGCAATCATCCATCTCAGTCCACCAGTCAGCTACCCAACAAACAGTTTTGCCTCAATTTGTTGAGCCGTTGGCACGAAGGATGTGGCCTCTTTGCGGTGATCCCTTGACCATGTCGATTCTGGTGAGCCCTTGACCATGTCGATTCTTCAATAGGACTGTTAATTTTTATTTCGCCTCTAGCACAATGACTATTGGAGTGATCTAACACACCTCTTTTTTGTGCATGTTGACCGTGTGAGGAACACATTGGAGGAATTAAGAAGGAGCTCATGAATCTGACCGTACTGGCCATAGTTAGGCAAGCAATCGACCCTATGGCGAAGTTACTAGAAAGCACATATGTTGGACGCTTATTAGATAAGTTTTCCCTTCCACTGCTCGGCATATGTTTGACACAAGTGTATTGGTTGTCTTCAGTTGTCTCATTTATTCACTCCATGGTACAATGCTTCAATTTATTCATTGCTAAACATATGGAGCAGTGGTTGCCTTGTTATGCGTATTGATTGGATTAAACTTTATAAGATAGTATCTATCAATGATAAATACCTTTATCTGTATGAAACCATGAGCAATCAGATGTTATACAAAATTCTTATGGATTAAAGTGTTAAATGTGAATCTAACATAAAGTGGACACATTACTAAATTACTCTTTTACTGAACTTATTTCGAAGCCAAAATTAGAAATTCAATCTTCCATCACTTGAGTATGTGTGTCCTTAGGTGACAAAGTGAAGCTCCATCCAGTCAGTTGACCAGCTCGACTGCTCTATGTTCCCGGTGCTATTTTTAAAGTTTCTCTAAACTCATTCATGTGTGTTTTTAGGTGAATGATTTCATTCTTATATCAGTGCATACAGTAGGGAGCAGATTCTTTCGACGGAGAAGGGAATTCTGAATAGGCTGGAGTGGGACTTAACTGTTCCTATAGTATACATGTTCTTTGTTCATTTTCTGAAGGTAGGAACCTTGGGCAACAAAGTTGAGAAAGAGGTAAATAAATTTCTTCTTTTATGGTTGTCGTAAACAAATCATAATTCATCAGGCTTTTGCGAGCTTACATTTTCTCTAGTCTTGTGGAATGCAGATGGAGGACATGGCCTTCTTCTTTGCTGAATTGGCGCTGATGCAATACGAATACGGCTTGGTGACACGTCTGCCTTCTCTGGTTGCTGCTTCTGCTGTCTACACGGTCAGGCTCACTGTCAAGAGAGCTCCCTCTGGACCGACACCCTCAAGCACCACACTGTTGTGTACCAGGTGCTCGGAGGAGCGACCCACGAAGGGCAGCGGCAGCTGGTCTTCACCTGTTGGTTTAGTGCCGTCTGGAGGGCAGCCAGGAGCAGGTTAGTATAGCACTATAGCCTACCGTGTAGTTTAATGACACATATTTCTATCCGCCGCTTGAAACATTTTCATCAATTTGATTGCTCTATTCAATTATCCTTGTCTTCGCGCTGTCAGTATTTTGTTTGATAGTTCATCATTTGAATCTGATTTCATAACTACAAAGTGCATATGTAGTTCATAGTTACAGACATGCACTAGGCCAAGAATGCTAGCTAGCCAGACATTAGCGGGCAATGGTGGAGCATTAACTGTTGGTCCAAATGAACAGATGGTTAAAATTAAGTGGCTTAAGTGACTGATATACAAATCCAATGGTCAAAATTTTAGAACTCAACGATAAACTGATAACTCTAAAATAGCAAAAATGTGCAAACACAATAAGTTTACAATAATGGAGTTTGGTCATCAGATATTGGGTGGACATTTATAAATAAGCCAGTGACAGTTAACGCAAGATAATCAAATGAAGTGTATATGTCTAGCTGTAACTAATTTGCATAATTCTATTATGTATTTTAAAAGCTCCCTTTCTTTTCTATTTTGCTTTTACTTTATTTCTTCACTCCTTCCAATAATAGGATGCTAGCTCTTTGATACTTTGTTGGTTACTATAGGAATACTATAGGCATTACATATATTGGCAATGTCACTTGATAATTGCATATTGCTACCTACACTTGTAACTGAGCTAATTTATTTATTCGCCATGAAAGCTAGCATCGGTGGGATCAAAATGAATTGATGAACACATTGTTGCCTATAGGATTGCAAAAAAAAGTAAAATTAAACTAGATCGACCAAATTCTCATTAGCCCTTTAGTCTAACTATTTGAGGAGTCAAGTTTGTTCTCTAGAGAAACCTTCAGTGTCAGTGCTGTTCAGATCCCCATGCATCTAGCCAGCTTAAGATACCAGAAAAAAATACTTATACCTAACATTGATATCTTAAACATGAACACATCTGTCGTGCTCAGCTAGAGTACACACACCAACGATGCATAGTTATCTTTTGGAACTGTGCCCTTTTTCTCATGTTGGGCTTCTCGAGTCTATTATTCAGACAATGGATCCACTACAATTGAAATTGCTCTGAAGATTGCATTTCGTAAATTTTCTCTTGATCATGGAATTATGGCCAGTAGTGAAAATAGTACAAGAAATGAAAGAAACATTAAGTTGAAGGTATGTTATGGCCATACTAAACATCCTTTGTCTTCGTTGCTTAATCATTAGCTGAACTACTAAACAATTCATAGTCAGAGAATGTTTTATGTTTATTCTTCACCACCATCAACCTTGGTTGATCACCATAGCCCTGTGTTTATCTCATTTATTATATTTCATATGTAATTTAGTATTTACAGGGGACAAATTAATATAAATATTGCGTAATTAACTGTAAATGCTCATTTTGTGCATCCTAATATATTCTTAATGATTCCTTTCTAGGTACTTGTTCTAAATGGTTCCTATCATGGTGATACTCTGGGTGCTATGGAAGCTCAAGCTCCATCGTCTTATACATCTTTTTCTTCAGTAGCCATGGTAATGAATTTGAATACTGTAGTTACTATAATCAATGTTTTTTTACTTCTCTACTCTTTTAGTCATCTTTTCTATTACTTCATTGTGTTGATTGTGTTGGTGTTTATACTCTTCTTCAGTGGTTCTCTGTGCCAACTGCAGTCTTTTTTGTACCAGCCTTCTCTTTGGTAGCCTAATAGGATTTTCTTTCTACTTTTTGTGGAGAATTTAGTAAGACTTGGCTGCACTCCTTTTTTACAACCACCTATCTTACTCTTGGTTATCATATCAGTAAGTAAAGTTGAGATCAATATCATGAGGTTTCTTTTATAGATATTTAGGTTAGGTACTTTTTAGATCCTCCAAGCTCCAACTGTGTATATTAAAGGTGATGTCTACAATATTTCTTTGCCCCTATTCCCGAAGAAGAAGCCTATGCCGTCGCACCACGCCCCAATCTTTGCTCCGGCCATGGCCCTCACCATGCCTGCACACGACCCCGAAGACGAGAGGTACATATTATTTATAAGACTTCATCTAATTAAATGGTGTAGTTGTGTGGTTGAAATGCCCAGCAATCTTTTTAGAGATAATTTTATTGATTTGTCTGCGTTCATCAAAATCATACTGTCTGACTATTTTACCATTTCGTCTTGTGCTAATTGGCATTGGTACCTTAAGACATTGCTTTGTTATTGACTTTCTATCAACATGTCATTTTCTCCTCACAGCCAAGATTCAAGCCACAGATGAATCCGACAAGCAAGTATGGAGCGCAGTTAGAATAAAGAACATCAACAATTCCCAACCTTTAAGGTTACAACCAATTGTCTATAAAATTCTAGAGGCACCATAATGTTGATTAACAACACAACACATGGTCATACATATGTTATTATTGCACTATTTTTTCCCGTTGCAACGCACGGGTATTTACCTAGTGTTTATTGAAGTTTATTGTGCTTTGGTTCATGTACTTATAAGATCCACACATGTACGATACGAATAGGTGTGGTGGGTTTGCTTCATGTAGAAAGTGCAAAAGAGGATAAAATTAACTAAAATAGCTCATTCTTATCATTTTTTAAAGGGAAGCATAAGAGGGGGCAAAGGCGATGGACTCGGATGGTATTCAAATAGAGTTGTGGAAATGTTTTAGGGATATTGCTATCGTTTGACTAACCAAGTAGTTTAACCATATTTTTCGATCAAATAAGATGTCCGATGAGTGAAGGAGTACATTAGTACCAATCTTCAAGAATAAGGGATATATTTAAAGTTGTACCAACTATCGAGGTATTAAGCTCATGAGCCACACTATGAAGCTATGGGAGAGAGTTATTAAGCATCGCCTGAGAGGAATGACACATATCACCATGAACCAATTTGGATTCATGACTGGAAGTTCAATCATGGAAGCAATTTTCTTAATAAGAGAGGTCATGAAGCGATATAAGGAGCAGAAGGACTTGCACATTATTTTTATCGATTTGGAAAAGGCCTATGATAAAATACCTAGGAATCTCATATGATGGGCATTGGATAAGCATAAAGTCCCAACAAGGTATGTTACGCTCATCAAGGACATGTATGGCAAGGTTGTGACTAGCGTCCGAACAACTGATGGTGATATAAATATTTTCCCGATTAACATAGGACTATGTTGGGTTTCTTCTTTTTCTTCGCCGAAGGTCCTCAAGATATAAACACCTTCGCCAAAATGCCACAAGAGGTCCGCCCCACTTCTGTCGAAGGTTCTCAAGACGAAGACCTCGGAAAGAAGCAACGATGCAGAACGCCGAAGCTCAGTAGCTTCGGCTCAGATCAAGCAAAGAAGGAAAAGACTAGATAGACCTTATTAGTTTAAGTTGCTTATAAACAAATGTTTAAGGCCATGAATGTAGTTTTACCTAGGCTGTGTCCCGTGCCTATAAATAGATTGAAGCGCCCCAATCCTTTGGGACTCAAATGTGGTACAATTACTAGTCCTAGGAGGCTAGTAAACACATTTATACAACAGATGATTCTAGATCTGCTTAAACGTGACAAACCTATAAAGGTGGCGATCAACTTTAAGAGTTGGTCCATAACTCGGGACATATCATCAGAGTGGGGCTGAAGCAGCCCAATATACGCAGCGAAGCAAATCAGCGGTCCAATAGCCACAGGCAAGGTTGGGAACAGGCGTAACTCTTACCCGATCAGTGATCACCTTCTCTGAAAAACAACAAATAAGCAAGGGTGAGTACAAATGTACTCAACAGCCCACCTTCACCCATAGAATGGGGAAATCAGATATAATGCATGGAATATGTGGAGCTCAGGATATTTTGCAGAAACAACAATATTTTATGCAGGGTTGTTTTGTAAAACATTTTATATTTTTTCAAAGCGCATCCTCTCTCCCAAAGGAGCAGGAAGTTTTTTCAATATAGAATAAAATCCCCTGGACTAAACCATCCAGGTATCTCAGCAGTTTCCTACTAGTTTTCATTTTCAAAAGCAGCTACTGTACTTCCCGTTCACCATAGCTCACGGCTCGACCGCCGGACCTTTTAAAAACCACTTTTCTCAAACGCACCCTTTTTTTTGAAAACAAAACACTAATTGTCGTACCACACCAGACTTGTCCATTCCTGTGGACACAGACTATTCGAATAGGTTTTCAAACTCTGCGCAGAGGGGTACACTTTACCCACTAGTCCGGTTTCTGCGATCTCACCGTCGTGAGACCCGAATGCCGAATCTCTTTCTTTCCTCGCACGTCCTTACCTTAACGGTTATACCGGAAGGAGTCAGGCCACCGCCATGCCCAAACCGAACAAAACATCCCCCCTTCTTATCCTCCTGGTGCTCCCCAGCCTTCATAACCCTGGGGTTTGGACCGTACGAGTTCAGATTGAGTGACTGCCCATACAGTCTCGAGTGGTTGTACTTATCATGAGTACAGGTAGTGAAGGATGACAAACCGGTCCTTATGTGAGGGGACAATCCTTCTGCTCACACCTAAACCAGCTGAGCCATCACCTTAGGCCCTCCCCTAAACCAGGGAGTCCCTGATCATCCCTACTTAAAGGTGATAAGGGTCAAAACCCTTCATCATACACATTTTGAAAAGCATTTTCTTTTGAAAACTCACACCTTTTCTTAAATCATTTGTAACAAATATATCAAGGATTGATTGCGGCAAACGGCTGGGTGGCCATAATAACTTGTCTCAAAATCATATCATGCATAAATAACAGGCTGAGGGTTGTGGTTGAAAAATCATAGGTAATTTATGCATCAAAGGGATCCAGTAAGCTTGCCGTGCTTATTCGGCGAAGGGGGAAGAGGAGCTCGCGGAACTGGCTTGTAGCTCCACTGCCTGGCGTAGACTTTGCAGATCTGGCCTCCACGAGACGACACGAACGCTCCGATAACTATGCAACATGAACAAGCAAACATACAAACCAGCAAGTATACCAACAAATATTTAGTATAGTGGTTAGAATAGCGATATATGGATGGGTAGAGTCTTGAGTAGAATCTGTGTCATGTGGTGTTGAGATACTACTAGTGGTGGAGCGGAGGTGCTTACCAAGAGGGTGGACTGGAGGCGAAGCGACACTATGCGTGTAGCCGGCAGAGCGGAGTAACTGATTAGGTGGGGTGTTTGCCTTGGCTGAGGGTGTTGAGTGTGTGTGGAGAGGGAGAGGATAGCTGGGTGTATGTGGTGTGGCACAGTGAAGTTCACTGTTGGTGAGAATAGTGACGAATGAATCGTCTGACTTAGTATGAACAGGAGAGTTATAGGCAGAATATGGGACAAGAGTATTTTGGGAGTTTTCTGGAATATGAACTATGCTCATGGTTGGATAGGGAATAGTTTGATAAGAATTTAGAAACAAGAATTATTGGAATCGGAGTTTGGAAGCCTGGTTCGAAGGAATCTCAAAGTTAAGCATGCTCAACTTGGAGAAACCTGGGATGGGTAATCAGATGGTAAGTTCCCTACTGGAAGGAAAATCACAGTCACCGGAGTTCGTATGACTGGAATATGGGTCTGCCTGGTCTTAGGTGGACTGGACAACATGATGGATGAGTAGTTGAAACTTGGGGTGATCGGATGATCGATGAATACTAATGATGAATAGTAACGATGAATAGTAACAACGAAAAATAATTATAGATATCATCGATGAATAGTAACGATGATGAATAGTAACAATGAATAGTAACGATGGTGAATAGTTCGTATGAACGAACGATGAACAGTGAATAGAGACTATGAACACGATGAACGATGAATAGAAACTATGAACGAACGAACGAACGATCGGAATTTCGGCAGCATAACGGCAGGACAAAGATTATCTGGAAGGACGATGAATAGGGACTATGAACGAACGATGAACGATGAATAAGAACTATGAACGAACGATGAACGATGAATAGGAACTATGAACGAACGATGAACGATCGAATGATCGAACGAACGAACGATCACAATTTCGGCAGCATAACGGCAGGACAAAGATTATCTGGAAGAACGATGAATAGGGATTATGAATGAACGATGAACGATGAATAGGAACTATGAACGAACGATGAACGATGAATAGGAACTATGAACGAACGATGAACAATCGGATGATCGAACGAACGAACGATCGGAATTTCGGCAGCATAACGGCAGGACAAAGATTATCTGGAAGAACGATGAATTGGGGAACGATGAATAGGAACTATGAACGAATGGACGAACGATCAAATGATCGAACGAACGAACGATCGGAATTTTGGTAGCATAACAGCAGGACAAAGATTATTTGGACGAACGAACAGACGAACAATCGAATGATCGGACGAACGAACGAACAAACTAAGAACAGGGGGACGAACGATCGAAGAACGACCGAACGATCCTTGTGCTAGTGTGTGCTTGTGTGGGAGATGGAGTGGGCGTGTGTGGGGGGTGGAGAGAGTTGCCATGAAATGGCTTGGGGTGGGATGAAAGGAGGCCCTTGCCCCTCTATTTATAGCCATGGTGGGGGGATTAGGGGGAGGGATGAGAGGATTAGTGGGAGGATGAGAGGATTAGTGGGAGATTAGCATGGATTTATCTTGTATAAGTGAGATTAGCTTGTAGAGCTCACCGTATGACACCGGAGGCATACGTATACGTATGAGCATGAGGAAAGTTATGAAGAAAATATTTATAGGGACTTGAAAAATGATTCTGAAGGTATTTCTCAAGAGGAAAATACTTGGAGATATATCGGTGGAATATTTGAGCAGTATTTCTCGAAAGAACTTGAAGGGGATCACTGGGGAAATATCTTGGCAGTATTTCTGGAAAGAATTTGAGGGGGGTCTCTAGGGAAATATCTGGGCAGTATTTCTGGAAAGAATTTGAGGGGGTCACTGGGGAAACATTTGTAGGATATTTTGAGGAGGATTTTAGAGAGAATATAGACCACTATACTTTATTTGCTGATATCAACTTGCAAACAAACATTTTGAAATGAAATTTGAAATTAATTTTGAAATTAGAGCAAGTTTGAGAAAATTTCAAGATTTGAATTTTTGGGATGCTACAGATCTACCCCACTTAAAATGAATCTCGTCCTCGAGATTCGGCTTAGAAGGGTTATGGGTATAGCTTTACTTCAGCTACATATCTTCACTTTGCAGACTCTTCGAGGAGATGGAACTTCAACAAAAGCTGGCCTTTGAGGAGCATCTGGTTGCCGATTGCAAACGCTGATTCTGGCTACTCAAAGATCATCTTCAGGCTTCTAGGTTTCGCTTGGTAGCTAGCTTATTGAGGAAGCAACGATGCCAACACGCAAACCTTTCTCTTGCGAACTCCCACATGGATTCCTTCCTTGATTGGTCTTCTAGTGCTTCATCAACAAAACTTGGGTGACCACTTCTCATCCAGAAACTTATATCCTTCGATGATCTGGTCCTCCACAAGTTTGCTACAAGCCTTCTTTTTTTCTCCATAGCAGGAACCTTACTGGGACACTACCCCACTTAAAAGGAATGAAGGTAGAACTCTTGAATCTCAGGGATTTAAAATCCTTGAAGTACCTCATAACAAGGGTGTTACGGGGCCTTCTCCTGCTGTTGCTGCTTGAGCAGGCTGCGGAGAGATGACTGACACAGAGTTGATTTTGGGAGAACCTTCTTCTTATCTTCTCTTCACTATCTTCTTTTCTCTTCTCACTCTTCACTTTTCACTGCTTCTTTCTTTCTCTTTGTTCTTCCCACTGGAGGATTCTATCAAAGAGTATTACCATCATACAGAGGAGGAAACCGAAGACTATGAACCATGTACAACAGTCTTCAATCCAAGAATCACCAAGCATTGTGATCTCAGGGGCGAGGGAGTGGAAAATGGAGTTGCTTGCGATTTGGCAGAGGGGATTTATCTGGAGTGTGCTTTGCTTTGAGCGAGATGGGAGTTGAGGGAGCTGGTGGGGGGTTTATAGGCAGTGGGGGTGCTCGGGCGCGGAGTGGTGATGATGGAGCAGGTGACATAGGGCAACAAGTGCGATGGAGGGGGGGATGGTGTTGCTGGCGGTAATGGCGGTGGGTGCACTGCAAAGGGGGTGTGGGCGGCGGTAGTGCGCTGCAAAGGGGGAGTGGGTGGCGGTGGTAGTGTGCATGGAAGCGGGCACGCGTGCGGGGGGCGGTACGGGTGAGTGGTGGGGTCAATGACCCTGATGTTTGTGGTCTCTGGTTCCAAGAGTCTTTGCCTTTCTGTATGGTAATAACTCCTTCTGTCCTCTTTTTCCTGTTTACTTTGACTCAGAGATAGTCCTTTGATTCTCATGGTCGGTCCTTTTGACCGAGCGACTAGACATGTTTCTTCTGTAGCTTATTCCAGGCTTCAAAGGTAAGCTTCCCGGTATCTTCTTGGGTAAGGTGCTTTTCTCTTGAGATGGGGTTAAGATGAGAATGGAAGCATAAGGTGAGGATTAGCTCTAATTTGTGATCTATGTTTTTAGAGAAAACCTTTCTTAAAAAGAAGGAAAACACACAAGCTCAACAATGATAAGCACAAACAAATCAAATGTTTTGAATAAGGGAAGAATATAGTTTTTCCAAAGCATGGACTACTCAGGTTCGGGGGCTAAGCATAACTACTATTGCTCGGCTCCTGAATTGAGAACTATGCTAAATGCAACTTATGAGCACTAATGTTAAAGCATCACATATGCACTCAAAAGGGGATAAAACATCAAGCGAAATTCATTTTGAAATGCCCTAGGGGGCCACTCAAATAGAGTTTTTCAAAACACGGGTCTACACGATTACCTCTCATACATGCAGGGCTCTAGCCAAAGTGAAGAAAACTTCACTACCCAATGCATGCAGAAAACTGGGCATAACTAACTCACACCAGGCAGCTTCTCTTCTAGCAAGGCTGGCGCACTTCAATCTGAGACATCTCCTGGATGGGTCAAGAGGGAGCTGATGTTGATGACTTCTTCTGGCGGCGACTGAGATGGCAAGACGGCGTTGAACTCTTCTTCAAGCGAGTCTGGCTCTTGTAGCTCCTTAGAGGGCGGTGGTGCTGGCGGGGTGCTTGCAGCTTCTTCTTTGATCTCACGGGACAGTGCTAGAATTTTCTTCATGGTGAGGGGCTCAAACAACTCTGGCGGTGGATCTTGGGAGGATTCAGGGTGCTCTTGCTTATCCATAGCCTGAGGGGAGACTGGCATACCTTCCAAGACTATAGCTCCTTCTGGGAGTTCCCAAGCCTTCTTTTTTCCTCTAATAGAGACCGGATGACCTTCAAGAATCTAGGGATCTTCAGCTCTCCTGGGTTGAACTAGGTTGGATAAAGTGGGCTCTTGGATCCGCAAGGCTCTACGTTGGTTATGGGTGACCAAGTAGGCCTCCATCAACTTCTGGATGTGCTCATCCTTGGCTTGCTTCAGGGCTTCAACAGCATTGACTTCACGACTTTCCAAGGCAGCTACACTGGCTTGAGCTGAGCTGAGATCCACATGGAGCTTACGGTTGTGCTTCTCTGCATCTTCTGCTCGGGCAATCATCTGACGGTGGTGCCGAGCTAAGAAATCATACTGGGCATCCAGGGTGAGCAGGTATGCAGTGAGGTACACGACTGTGGGATCATCCTCAAGCAGCTGCTGCTCTTCCAATGCATGCATCCTATCCATCCAAACTGGACAGGCTCTCTGAAATGGCGGAAAGAATCTGAGCGGGGTGTCGGCCACTTCTTCTTCATAAAGTTGACACATGGTCCTCAATGCCTTGTGAGCGATGACTTGGCAGGTGTCTTTGAATCTGTGCCCCGCAGCAGTGACACTCCATTCCACATGGTGCGGACTGGATCCAATGTATACAGTCACGACACACTTCTCTGTGCCATGCTCAACAAATTCACGACCATCATACTCTGGCTGGCTCCTGATTCCGAGGCGAACTATGCATGCTCTCAGCAACTTGGGGAAACCATCTTCATTCTGGCAAAAGCTGGTTTGGCAACGGACCTCCATCTGACTTCTGAGAGAAGGAAAGGGGGAAAGCATTTTTGAAATGAAGGGATGAGAGCAAGAATTTTTTTAGAAAATAGTTTTGACTCAAAAACTATTGGATCAGGCTAAGGGTTACGTCCTGCGGCCAACCTAACAGCTCTGATACCACCTGAAGCGCCCCAATCCTTTGGGACTCAAATGTGATACAATTACTAGTCCTAGGAGGCTAGTAAACACATTTATATAACAGATGATTCTAGATCTGCTTAAATGAGACAAACCTATAAAGCTGGCGATCAACTTTAAGAGTTGGTCCATAACTCGGGACATATCATCAGAGTGGGGCTGAAGCAGCCCGATATACGCAGCGAAGCAAATCAGCGGTCCAACAGCCACAGGCAAGGTTGGGAATAGGCGTAACTCTTACCCGATCAGTGATCACCTTCTCTGAAAAATAACAAATAAGCAAGGGTGAGTACAAACGTACTCAGCAGCCCACCTTCACCCAAAGAATGGGGAAATCAGATATAATGCATTGAATATGTGGAGCTCAGGATATTTTGCAGAAACAACAATATTTTATGCAGGGTTGTTTTGTAAAACATTTTATATTTTTTCAAAGCGCATCCTCTCCCAAAGGAGCAGGAAGTTTTTTCAATATAGAATAAAATCCCCTGGACTAAACCATCCAGGTATCTCAGCAGTTTCCTACTGGTTTTCATTTACAAAAGCGGCTACTGGACTTCCCGTCCACCATAGCTCACGCCTCGACCGCTGGACCTTTTAAAAACCACTTTTCTCAAACGCACCCTTTTTTGAAAACAAAACACTAATTGTCGTACCACACCAGACTCGTCCATTCCTGTGGACACAGACTATTCGAATAGGTTTTCAAACTCTGCGCAGAGGGGTACACTTTACCCACTAGTCAGGTTTTTGCGATCTCACCGTCGTGAGACCCGAATGCCGAATCTCTTTCTTTCCTCGCACGTCCTTACCTTAACGGTTATATCGGAAGGAGTCAGGCCACCGCCATGCCCAAACCGAACAAAGCATTCCCCCTCCTTATCCTCCCGTTGCTCCCCAGCCTTCATAACCCTGGGGTTTGGACCGTACGAGTTCAGATTGAGTGACTGCCCATACAGTCTCGAGTGGTTGTACTTATCATGAGTACAGGTAGTGAAGGATGACAAACCGGTCCTTATGTGAGGGGACA
Source organism: Zea mays (assembly GCF_902167145.1). Taxonomy (NCBI): domain Eukaryota; kingdom Viridiplantae; phylum Streptophyta; class Magnoliopsida; order Poales; family Poaceae; genus Zea; species Zea mays. The sequence goes on along the minus strand of NC_050097.1, from coordinate 236,914,661 downwards.
ATCCTTCTGCTCACACCTGAACCAGATGAGCCATCACCTTAGGCCCTCCTCTAAACCAGGGAGTCCCTGATTATCTCTACTCAAAGGTGATAAGGGTAAAAACCCTTCATCATACACATTTTGAAAAGCATTTTCTTTTGAAAACTCACACCTTTTCTCAAATCATTTGTAACAAATATATCAAGGATTGATTGCGGCAAGCGGCTGGGTGGCCATAATAACTTGTCTCAAAATCATATCATGCATAAAATAACAGGCTGAGGGTTGTGGTTGAAAAATCATAGGTAATTTATGCATCAAAGGGATCCAGTGAGCTTGCCGTGCTTATTCGGCGAAGGGGGAAGAGGAGCTCGCGGAACTGGCTTGTAGCTCCACTGCATAAAATAACAGGCTGAGGGTTGTGGTTTAAAAATCATAGGTAATTTATGCATCAAAGGGATCCAGTGAGCTTGTCGTGCTTATTCGGCGATGGGGGAAGAGGAGCTCGCGGAACTGGCTTGTAGCTCCACTCCCTAGCGTAGACTTTGCAGATCTGGCCTCCACGAGACGGCACGAACACTCCGATAACTATGCAACATGAACAAGCAAACATACAAACCAACAAGTATACCAACAAATATTTAGTATAGTGGTCAGAATAGCGATATATGGATGGGTAGAGTCTTGAGTAGAATCTGTGTCATGTGGTGTTGAGATACTACTAGTGGTGGAGCAGAGGTGCTTACCAAGAGGGTGGACTGGAGGCGAAGCGACACTATGCATGTAGCCGGCAGAGCGGAGTAACTGATTGGGTGGGGTGTTTGCCTTAGCTGAGGGTGTTGAGTGTGTGTGGAGAGGGAGAGGGTAGTTGGGTGTATTTATAGTTGGGTGTATGTGGTGTAGCACAATAAAGTTCACTGTTGGTGAGAATAGTGACGAATGAATCGTCTGACTTAGTATGAACAGGAGAGTTATAGGCAGAATATGGGACAAGAGTATTTTGGGAGTTTTCTAGAATATGAACCATGCTCATGGTTGGATAGGGAATAGTTTGATAAGAATTTAGAAACAAGAATTATTGGAATCGGAGTTTGGAAGCCTGGTTCGAAGGAATCTTAAAGTTAAGCGTTCTCAACTTGGAGAAACCTGGGATGGGTAACCAGATGGGAAGTTCCCTACTGGAAGGAAAATCACAGTCACCGGAGTTCGTATGACTGGAATATGGGTCTGGCTGGTCTTAGGTGGACTGGACAGCATGATAGATGAGTAGTTGAAATTTGGGGTGATCGGATGATCGATGAATAGTAATGATGAATAGTAACGATGAATAGTGGCAACGAAAAATAATTATAGATATCGTCGATGAATAGCAACGATGATGAATAGCGGCGGTGAATAGTAATGATGAATAGTAACAATGGTGAATAGTCGTATGAACGAACGATGAACGATGAATAGTGACTATGAACAAACGATGAATGATGAATAGGAACTATGAACGAATGGACGAACGATCGAATGATCGGACGAACGAACGATCGGAATTTCGACAGCATAACGGCAGGACAAAGATTATCTGGAAGAACGATGAATAGGGACTACGAACGAACGATGAACGATGAATAGGAACTATGAACGAACGATGAACGATCGAATGATCGAACGAACGAACGATCGGAATTTCGGCAGCATAACGGCAGGACAAAGATTATCTGGAAGAACGATGAATAGGGATTATGAATGAACGATGAACGATGAATAGGAACTATGAACGAACGATGAACGATGAATAGGAACTATGAACGAACGATGAACGATGAATAGGAACTATGAACGAACGATGAACGATCGAATGATCGAACGAATGAACGATCGGAATTTCGGTAGCATAATGGCAGGACAAAGATTATCTGGAAGAACGATGAATAGGGGCTATGAACGAACGATGAACGATGAATAGAAACTATGAACGAACGGACGAACGATCGAATGATCGAACGAATGAACGATCAGAATTTCGGCAGCATAACGGGAGGACAAAGATTATTTGAATGAACGAACAAACGAACGATCGAACGATCAGACGAACGAACAAACAAACTAAGAACAGGGGGACGAACGATCGAAGAACGACCGAACGATCCTTGTGCTAGTGTGTTCTTGTGTGGGAGATGGAGTGGGTGTGTGTGGGGGGGGCTGGAGAGAGTTGCCATGAAATGTCTTGGGGTGGGATGAGAGGAGGCCCTTGCCCCTCTATTTATAGTCATGGTGGGGGGATTAGGGGGAGGGATGAGAGGATTAGTGGGAGATTAGCATGGATTTGTCTTGTATAAGTGAGATTAGCTTGCAGAGCTCACCGTATGACACCGGAGGCATACATATACGTATGAGCATGAGGAAAGTTATGAAGAAAATATTTGTAGGAACTTGAAAAATGATTCTGATGGTATTTCTCAAGAGGAAAATACTTGGAGATATATCGGTGGAATATTTGAGCAGTATTTCTCGAAAGAACTTGAAGGGGATCACTGGGGAAATATCTGGGCAGTATTTCTGAAAAGAATTTGAGGGGGGCCACTGGGGAAATATCTGGGCAGTATTTCTAGAAAGAATTTGAGGGGGGTCACTGGGGAAACATTTGTAGGATATTTTGAGGAGGATTTTGGAGAGAATATAGACCACTATACTTTATTTGCTGATATCAACTTGCAAACAAACATTTTGAAATGAAATTTGAAATTCATTTTGAATTTAGAGCAAAATTGAGAAAATTTTCAAGATTTGAATTTTTGGGATGCTACATAGATGAACAATAATATTGTACTGTTCACGCTGGATTGTATTCACTTTCTCGCATCCGCACCTTCGAGCAAGCCGAAGGTATCAATGTAATGTTAATTCTGTTGATATTCATACATGTTTTATGGAACACAAATATAAATGAATTAGTAAGACGCAATTATTGCCTCCATCCTTATGCATTCTTATTCGCATCAAAATGGACTTGAAGGAATGGAATATCCGAATGGAGTTGTGTTTGAATAAAGTGAAGAGAGGTAGAGAACGACCAAACTTGACATCGGAGGAGGCAATCAAAATGTACTTGAAGGAATGGAATATCCCAATGGAGTTGTGTTTGGATAGAAGTGTTTGGAAAAAAAAACCTATCCACGTGTCCGAACCGTGATTAGACATTTTTCCTTTTAGTGCTCTCAAAAGCTTTTTTTCTCCCCTTTCTTTTTTTGTGACATCTTGTTGAGTTTTAACTCTAACCAATCAAACTTGCCACTAACTCAACTTGCTTGGGACTAAAAGGCTATATTGTTGTTGTAAACATAGGGGGGTTTGGGGGTTGTAAAAAACACAAGCGCGCGGCATAAATCGTTTAGTTCACGCCTATGCTCAAGGCGGGGCGTGGCAACACGGCGCCTCGATTTCCAATGGCTCATGGGAACAGAACTTATGCACACAGTTACCAAATTTAGATAGTGTTTGGTTCGATGTCAATGAGGGATGGGATGAGATCAACTCTAGACTGAAGCCGTCCCTTATTTTTTAAGGGATGACCTTATCCACTATTTTTGAAGAATATTCCTTGATCCTGACTCTGTACCTCCAAGCCCGATTTTTTTTGTTTTTTAGCCCGTTTTGTGACAAAAATTTATGTTTGGACCCCCAGAAATTTTATTTGCAAGTTTGGACCCGATGCTCGGCGCCATAGGCTGTGGCGCCGAGGTAACACAGCTCGGCGCCACAGCCTATGGCGCCGAGGTCTGACGTGGCAGCTTCGCCTAGGGCTGACCTGGCACCGACGTGGTGGCGACGCGGCCTCGTAGCTCGGCGCCACAGATCTTGGCGCCGAGCTACGGATGCCTATAAAAACGGTCGCGCGGCTGGCCGAGAGCAGCACATTTCCTCTCATTTCCAAACTTCGTCAAAATTTGCTGGATTCAAAGATTTGAGTTGGTTCACTTCGTAGACCAAGGTATGGTGCCCAACTGATTCGTTTTGTATATTGGGTTGTTAGTTTCATAGTTTGTATAAACCTATTATATTATCATTTCGATTATTAGTTTGTGTAAACTTATTATAAAGCATATTAGGTACAAGTGATAGTTATAATCGTTTATTAGATGAAAGACATGTACCGAGAGGCGTTGTGGCAGAAGAGAGGTCGTCCTCGGGAGTTATATCCGGACGTATCTAGTAAGGATGCTCCTGTTCCTCCTGAACTCACCGTGCCTAACTGTGACTGTGGCAGACTGGCTTGGGTACATCAATCACAACATCCAGACACGGTTGCTCGCTGCTACTACCTTTGTGGCGGTTTGGACGTACGTAGCTTATGACTTGTCACTTAATTTTGTTCGCATTCATTATTTTGTAGATGTGTAATAGTGCTTCCTTTCCATAATTTTAGGGGCATCAGAGGTGTTTCTTTTTCCAGTGGATCGACGGTCCTGATAAATTTGACCCTCGATATCTTCTTTTCGTTAATTGGTTGAGTGGAAGGACTAGTCATGAGCGTTTTAAGTGTTGGGTACCTCCTCCCCCGAATCCTCCACCAATGACGGATGCGGAGAAGGAGGTAGCAACAGAAAGACGGATGGACTCACCGCCTCGATGCGATTGTGGAGACCGTGCTGTCATCGATGAAGACTATGAGAAGCAGTTCTGTTGTCCGAACATTGATTATGTGAGCCGATCGATACGCTAAATGTATGAACTAGTTATTATTTACAATAAATTACTAATTTTTTCTCCTGCAGCCATACGGGTGGCGTAAGTGTCGTTTCAGAGAGTGGTTGTACGGTCCTTTGTCCCATTGGCCAGAGCCAGAGGTAAAGGAAAAGAGATACAATCAGTGGGCGGAAGAAGAGGTGAAATTTGATCCAGTACTCTGCAAATGTGGTATTGAAGCTAAGTATGGATTAGTTCCTTCCGAGCTTGGTGTTGGATATTTTTGTGGACATATGGTCGATTACGATGAGGTTGGTATTTATTTATTTTTTTGCACCAGTTGTAATGTTATAGCGGTACTTACTATTTTTTTTGTAGGAGACGAGGAAATGCAGTTGGGAGAGTTACGACGACAAAGGAGAGGTGATGCGCACAATAGAGTCCAAGAGACTAATGGGACAGAAGATGCGTTGTGGATCTCAACTCGTCGATTCGTACATTAACGATCGCATACGCGACATGCGTAGGGAAGCAAAATCTGCCTTTTATGATAGCCCGAAGCGTGCAGAGTATAGGAGGTTGAAGGCGGTAGATGAGAAGAGAGCACAGGATGCAAGAGAATGGGAAGCGGCTCAAGCCGAGAAACAGATGTTGGATAATCTTGCTGATCGCCTCAAGGGTAGTGAGTGAGAAAAATGATACTATAATTATGTTAGTACAATTTATTTATCTTGACTTTGCTAACTTATTTTGCTCATTATATTTGCAGAGATTGGATGTGGCGTAAACTATTTGGCCGATGAGGCGCATGCAAGATATGTTCAGGATAAAATGGCGACGGTTGAGCTGATGGAGGAGGAGGAGGAGGACACATCTAGATTGAGTGAGCTTATCGCTCTCGCAGAGACAGGATTACATGAAGAAGAGGAGGACGACACATCAAGGTTGAGTGAGCTCATCGCACTAGCTGAGGCAGGATTACGTGCTCAAGAGGAAGAGGATGAGTTTATGTCTCAGGCCGCCGAAGAGGTAGAGGCGGTTTATTACAAGAAGAAGTCTGATGAGGCTGAGGCTGAGGATGAGCTATTCTCCCAAGCTGCAGATGAAGCAGAAGCCAATTATTACAAGAGAACTGGTGACAAGTGTGATGCAGGACAATGCAGCAAGTGGAATGAGGTTGTCGTTGAGGATTGCGCGACGGATGACTCCGAAGATGAGTTACTTATAGATTGTGATTCAGACTGAAGAAACTTGTAGCCTGTTATGTAGTATTTTCGTATCCAAAATAATTTAGAACTCTACTTGAATATCTAAACTATTTTAGAACTCTAAAGATGCGTTACTTATTGTTTGTTATGTTTTTTACAGTTCACAAATTTTTTTTGCAAGAGTTCCCCTTGTTTTATTAACAACCACAGTTCAAATAATCACATATTATAAGACATGACCACATTTCAACATATAATACATCACAAAATAACATCTAATATAAAAATATCCACAGAACATAGTTCTTCATACAATGTCCACAAACAAAGTCCAAAATACAATGTCCACAAAACATAGTCCAAAACACATAACATAGTTCACATTACAACGTCTCCAGCATGAGTCCAAATCACAAAGTTTTCAGCATAAGACCAACATCACAAAAGTATTCATTTCCTCCTAGTCTTACCCTTGCCCTTAGCCCCAAGAGCGTCGGTGCCTGGAGTGTAAGGGTCTCGTGGACGCCTTCTACGTGGTGTCAGCTGTGATGGTTGAGTTATAGGAGCATCCTGCAACTGAGATGGTCCAATCTCCTCCTGACCTGCGGCGCCAGCGCCAATGTCGTCGTCGTCGTCGTCGTCCTCGTCGTCGTGGGCCACGTCCTCAAACGTGTCCCGCGTCGATCGCGAGGAGCTCAGTCCTGCTGTAGATGGTCCAACTGTACAAATGGGAGGCTGAACGTCCTGCTGCATACGAGGTACAGGCAGCTGCACGTCAACGCCCGCTAGAGACCGGCATCCACACCGAGCCGCTGCACGACGAAGACGACGTGATACCCTCTGTAATTGAAATATTAGTTACAGACATATGTTACAACATACAAATAAACAAGTTTAAGATATCAACATATTAGAATATAAGTTGTGTACAAAGTGTAACAAAAATATCGACATATTAGAATAAAAGTTGTGTACAATAAAATAACACGACATGTATCCTCGAAGGTCGCACCTCACCGTCGGAAGTTATGACGCCTAGTGTTGTTACCTCGTATTTACCCAACTCCTCATCAAAGCATTGTACCTCATGTCTATGGGCACGTTCCTTTGCATTATTAAGGTGTGATGTTGGTTTAGGTGCCCATCTCTGCCCTCGCGTCTGCATTGTCTTGGCCTGCGCGTGTCTATCATTAAACCAAGCCACAAGCCTATAAAAAGTAAATGTTACTATAGCATTGACTGGCATGCCCCGTATACCCTTGAGCACACTGTTAAATGACTCGGCCATGTTGCTAGTCTGAAACTCGAACCGCCAGCCACCTTCGTCGTAGGCCCTTGTCCATTTCTGCGGTTCCCTCAGCAATCCAGCAATCCAGTTCTTACCTTCAGCATTTGTTGCATCTTTTAGTTCCTTCAACTTATCCTCAAAAAACGAAACCTCCAACTGTCGACATACCTCCTCAAAAGGGGCAAGTTAGCCTTGCTATGATCCTTTCGAAGAAGATTTTCTGCTAGATGTCGAGTGCACCATCTGTGGTGCATGGGTGCGTAGCCAGGAATCTGCTCTTGCACTGCATTAAGAATACCTTGGTGTCTGTCAGATATGACACCAACCTCGCGTCCAGGGCCTACGACATGGATGCGTACAAGCCGCAAGAACCAAGACCAACTATCTCTGTTCTCTCTCTCCACCAAAGAAAATGCCAAAGGAACCAGTGCGTTGTCTGCGTCGCATGATATGGCAACCAACAATGTGCCCTTATACTTCCCAAGCAGAAAAGTACCATCAATAGAGAGCACGGGACGACAATGCCTGAAAGCCTCTACGCACTGCGAGAAACACCAGAAAGCACGAAAAAATATCTCTTTGTCGTTCCTCCATTCATTAGGTTTGGGGATGTACTCGTAATGCATGCCTGAGTTTTTTGCTTTGATTGCATTGAACAATGCTGGTAACTTCTCATAACCCTCCTCCCAATCCCCGTATATCATCTTCCATGCTCGCTGCTTTGCCCTCCATGCTTTCCCATATTTGATCCTGTAACCAAACAGCTCCGAAGTCATGGTCATAATTGACTTCACCTTCAAGTTTGGCTGACCCTTCAATATCCCCAATATCCTTTTCGCAATCAGGGTAGATGTCAACTGACGATGCTTAGAGCTCAGCTCTGTCTGGGCACAAGTGTGTGGACCTACAATTTTGGTGATCTTAAACTTTCCGGTGTCCTTCTGCCTTCGGGCACATACCCTCCAATTACATTCCGACACCTCGCACACAACAGTGTAACGACGCTGTGCATACGAATGTCTCACCTTGAACGGCCTCTTGCGGTTCACAGAATATTCCTGTAGCCATCGTCTCAGTGTAGGCAGGTCCTTGAAAAGTAAGCCTACCTTAATCTCAATGTTGTCGGCGTTATCCAGAGCCTCTAGCAGTTCATCATCACGTCCTTCAGCATATGCACGGGTGGAATGACTTAGACTGCTAAATTCATGTACTGCAGGGTCACGCTCCGGACACAAACGTCTTATGAGTTCAATTTCTTGCTCGGTCATTTCTTGAACCGGACGGTCATCATCAGAATCTAAGGCCCGTGCAGCCTCATATGGCTCCTCCTCATCCTCAATCTGAACATCAACACTATTGGATGCCCTACATATGTTGTCCATATTATATGACACAGGCACATCAAGATAAGCACCATTATCGATTTGTGGAGATCCTACATTGGGTCGAAGCAAGAAATACCACATTAAAAAGTCTAATCAAACGAAATAACGATGGATACGAACAACGTGTCAAAGACACTTACTAGGATGATCGTGAACTGGATCCTGGGTCAATGGGATCTCTTGGGGGGTACCACCGGATTAGAAGCCCCACAAACGCCAGAAAGAGGACGAGAAATCCCATACTCGTGCGGCCCCGATTGAGCATCGGGCACAACAACCACTTCTTCATGAAGCTCTACCAAAGGAGCTTCAATACGAGATGCATTTGGCATTTGTGGAGACAACCCGACTGGACCATCGCAATGACTAACAGTTAACTTTTGAACAACCACATCCAAACATGGTGGAATCATCGTCTTCACAATTCTTAAATATATCACCCAATCATCTTCTGAGGTAATGGAGATCAACCGTCGGACAACTGTTCCATATGTAATATGGGACAACAAACCCTGAATTGATATTCTAGGGTCGTTTATGTCGCAACTAATCTCCTCACAAGCTCGAGCGAAAATCTTGTCAAAAGATGGTCTTTCATCGAACAACATGGTCACGATCTTCATACCATCAAAAGTAACATTCCCATAAGCATCTATCTCCACCCTTCCTCCATGGTATAGTGTTACTAGGTTGTCCATCTATTACAAAAATGGATTACTAACTCAATAATGGCTATATACTTAAGCCTAAAAACTTACTAAGTAATAAATATATATTAACTAATAACTATATAGTAAACATTAAATGAACACATCAAACGAAATTACATAATCTATGAATAATGTACGAAAACAATGTATACCTGAGATCGCGTACAAGTCCAGCTAACGGTGGAGAAGGTCAAGTCAGACGAACACCTACGTACAAAAAAAAACTATTGTCAATAAAAAATTTTGCAGCACCTCCCCTGTAAAGTGATGTTTATAGAACCTGCAAATAAACGACAACACGATGGTTGCCAACACAGAAAACATGTAATATCAATGCGCTAAACAAAATGCTAACTATATAATCACTAAGAATTTACTAAACACTAACAATATGCTAAGCAAGAAACTAGCTAACTATTTTAATAAACACTAACAAGAAAATATCTAACTATTTACTAAACAATAAATAAGTGGATAGCTAACTAATTACTAAACACTAACAATAGCTAACAATTTACTAACTAAGTAACTAAAAACAAAAAAAAATTACCTGGCGGCGGTGGCCGGGCGGGGGCACGCGGCGGCCGGGGCGGGAGCTGGCACGCGCGGTGGCCGGAGCTGGCGCGGTGGCCGGGCCAGGGGCGCGCGACGGCCGGGGCGGGCGAGCTCGGCGGCCGGGAAGGGCGGAGCTCGGCGGTGGTCGGGAACGGCGGCGGCTCGGGCGCGTAGAAGCTGAAAACAAACAGAGAAGAAACACAGAGAAAAGGGGCTTGTAGTTAAGTCCTAGCTCGGCGCCAAGATCTGTGGCGCCGAACTAGGTGCCACGCGGACATCCACGTCACCCCTGCCCGCCATGGCCACGTCATAGCTCGGCGCCATAGCCTATGGCGCCGAGATGTGTTACCTCAGCGCCATAGCATATGGCGCCGAGCTAAGGGTCCAAAATTGAGATTAAAATTTTTTAGGTCTAAACGTGATTTTAATTCTGATAAAGGGCTAAAATGCAAAAAATCCGGTCTCCAAGCCAAACGCGGGTCAAGTTAAAATAATCATATCCTATCCCTCTTCATCCTTCCTCACCCATTCATCCAAACACTCTTAGTTCCAAAAAAAATATGGGGAACGGGAATTGGGAGCATGCAGCAATAGAGGGTAGCACTCTGCAGAGGCATCATACGACATGCATACATCGTCGATTGGAGCTAGCCTTGGGTAAGCTGAATACTGAAGATATATGTTACAAATTTGAGTAAACCAAATCACATCTCAAATCAACAATGGTACAATCTGTACAGCGTACAACACTTTCAATAGAAATCAACAAGGGCTTAGACAGCAAGTGTGGTTTCAACATCTGTGGTCCATCGTACACGAGATAGTATTTAAGACATACAGTGTAAATCTTGGTTGTATGAGCCAACCCACGCTGCAAAAACTAAAACAAAAAAAGATGGCGTACGTATATTCGTAGATGTGGAGTGCAAGTACCATGAGTGAACAGATACAGATGGGAGCAGCAGAGCACAGTGGACGGGAGGAGCAACTGAACACAATCTGTCGAACGATGGTAACTGAGGTGGAGCTTTCACTTTGTTCACTTGTGCCTTGCTACTCCGGCGACTCATGTTGGTATGCAGTTAAGCTGTCCATCATATATGCATATTCACAGTCACGGAGGTTGCTTCAGAAGAGCTCTTCAGAGTTGAATTTGTTCCATGCCTCCTGTTAACACAGAAGTTGCAATATTTTACTTATAAACGTAAGTCGTAACGGTGTCAGATACTCCCCCAGTTCTTTTTTATTTGTCTCGTTTCAGTTCAAAAATAAACTAGCGGGTCGAAAACGGAGGTAGTACATTGGAACCAACAATGCGTTTGGAGATCGACACCGAACCACAGTGATGTGAACCACAGATGTAAGAATTGGACTATTGGACTCCCAGAGTTTGGTACCAAGTGCACAACTTATCATGGAATGACACTGTTATGACCAGCGTCAAGTACACACACTAGAAACGTATCATGGAACAAGTGCATGCCAGCATTAGAGGGCAAGGGCCAAAGAATTTATCTCATTTAAACTATTTCCTATTCCCCGCCATAGAAATAGGATCTCATTTTGGACTTCTCCCACCACAGTTTGACACAGTTAGCGTGGCGATAAATCTGACGGAAGTGGTATGGAGAGCAAAAAGGTTCAAACCAGTGGCACCTATGACGGCTCAAGTTTTTTAATGGCATGTGGAGAATTCCAAACTTTTATAATGGCACACAGGGAAAAGCCTCCTCCACCATTCCCCGAGCTCTATCAGACACTGACCCTTCCTAATCATGAATGCTAAATCCAAGGCTAAATTATTTCAGGTACTGGCAATGCATGCCAAAACACTCATGTGCATTGACAAAGGACGCCGTGTAAAATGGTGCCAGTAACCCTACGGTGTCACAATTAGTATGTGTCTCCTAAAAAATGAATTTCTACCTGTCTCATTTATCATATTAAACGTTGCCAAATAAGTTGATCACGTTCACGTACCTTAAGAATGTCAAAGACTTTTTCGGCAATATATTTCTGCTGAAGTGTTGCACCTTTCTGTTGCACCTTATCAGGATGAATGCACAGTGTTGCCTTCCTGTACTGCTTCTTAACAGCAGCTCCAGTAATTAAATCAGTCAATGATACAGCTTGCCATCCACATTCTGGCCAAAGTATCTGTTTCAGAACATACATATTAGTAAATGGAATTGTTTACGAGCCTTGAGACAATTTGGCATTCATTATTTCCGTTTTTTTAAAAGCACCTTCCATGTAATGTTAGGTTGCCGTACTCGCATCCGAACAGAGTTCAAATAAATTACTGGTAAATAAATTGCTATCAAGTAAGTTAGAAAATTCACCAAATCTATCATTTTAATGTAGACCATAAAAAAGACACATCAAGCTGCCAACAGCATTAACCAAAAGTAAAACCTTACAAAGACAAACCCAGTCCCGTTTTTGGTTTTGAATCAAAATCAATACATGAATCAGGTTGGCACAACAAAAAAAGGTACCAGAAACATTTGGTCACGGGAACATATCATGTGCACAGGAGCCCTTGGTGTATATGGTGCTATTGGTGCACATATTAGATCACGGCTATCCATCATAGATCTAACATCCCTTACTCTGTATATTTTACAACAAACACCTTCCACTATTACCATCCACCACTTCCATCCTGCTATATGTACGGAGGGGGATAGGTGCGGGAGGTGGATAGACACGATTTTAATATGTGCACGGGGATAGGTGCGGGAGGTGGATAGACACGATTTTAATATGTGCACCTGATACATTCCCTCTGGTCATAGAGTATACCTAATATCAGAAGAATGATAAGTAAACCACAACAAAAAATGGGATCAAAGTAATAATGATATTCATAGAAAAAAAATAAAGCATTAGTACATAAAAAACACGTGCAGTTTAGCTTCACTCTCCAGTAGCAAATGTCTTACATATTGTAAAGTTGATAACAAAGCACGCAAGTTGCCCTCTTTACCAGCAGACCACCTCTTGATTTCGAAGTCTAGAGTGTCTCCAATTCTCTGTATTTCAGAATGTCCAAACAAACAAGTGGGCTATCAGCATCCAAGCAAGTGTAGCTAAAGGGCCAAGGCATGCTCTAATCACTGACTGAAAATGATGGTAAGATTATGAAAGGTGAAAATAATTCTACGTAAACACCATAATGTAGACTGGATAGAGAAAGGAAAGTCTTATAGTCTATTAAAAGACGGGTGATGGTGTGTCGTATGTGTCTGTGTTGTGTGTGTTTTGTAAGGGTGAGTGTGTGTTTGTGTTGTGTGTGTTCTGTTTGTCCCGGGCCGCAGGCCCTTTTTCCTCTACTTTAATTTAATGATACGCAGCCCCTCCTGCGTATTCGAGAAAAAAAATAATGTAGACTGTTTTGAGTGAATGAGTGTTGATGTGGACTAAAGCAAGCATAATCAAGATGATACGGATATGAAAAGCATTAGCACTTACATCTCTCTCTGCCTGCTCCCTCTGAACTTGCATATCACGTTCATTCTTCTCAGCCAGAGCTTTTGCCTGGAGATATATAAACCACATCCAGAAGTGAGAATGGAGTGGCTATTATTTCTTTATAACAGGGGAAGGTAGACTGATACAACATATGAATAACCTAGATCATACGCAATAACACTTATTTCACATGTGATAATAAACATTTGTTTCCTTGTAACCTAAAATCAATCGCAGAACATTACCGCTCGTTCACGAGTCCTCTGATGACGTTCTAACCTAGCACGTCTTCTTTCTTCACTTTCTCCCTCAACTTCTTGAAAAACATCAGAAGATGCAGGAGCTGGAAACACAAAAGAAAAAATAATGGATTACAGACAAGTTTGGCAGTAAATTAGGAGCACAAGCACAACACTAGCAGAAACTTAAATCCACAAAACTAATGCTACTTTGGGAAGAGTTATTAACCCAATACCTCCAAATAAGTCAGACAGATCATCACCAAAACTTGTGGCTGATGCCACTTTTCTCACAGGAGCCGAAGTTGATGCTGCTCTCTGTGATCCATTAGTTGTTCCTCTGCCTTGAGCTCCAAAACCAAACATAGAATCCTACAACATGCAATATTAGCAAAAGGTAACAGGATGAGCTGCACACAATCTTTTTTTATGTGAATATTTTGACAGATAAAATTACCACTGTTGGTGTTGGAGCCCTCTGTTTCGGCGCACTGTTGGCACGAGAACCCACACCGAAGAATGACTCAAGATCATCTGCCGTGCTCTGTTTTTCTCTTGCAGCAGCAGCTGCTGCTGCGGTGGCAGCGGCTGCAGCTGCAGCTGCCTGCCTTTCTCGAGCCTCAGTAGCAGCTCTTTCCACTGCAGCTCGTTCAGCTCTCTTCCTTGCTTCTTGCTGAGCTCTCTCAGCAGCAGCTCTTTCTGCTGCTGCCCTCTCCCTAGCAGCAGCCCTCTCCCTCTCCTTGGCTTCAGCTGCTGCCTTCTCCTTGGCTTCAGCAGCAGCCCTCTCCTTTGCTTCTGCAGCAGCTCTCTCCCTTGCTTCTGCAGCTACCCTAGCTGCTCTTTCTTTGGCCTCAACTGCAGCCCTCTCACGGGCTTCCTGTTGAGCCCTTTGCACAGCAGCACGCTGTGAACGCTGGCGGGCCTCTCTTTCAGCTTTTGCACGAGCTTCAGCAGATGCTCTCTCACGTGCCTCCTTTGTAGCCCTCTCCACTGCCTGTCGTTCTCTCTCTCTTTCTCTCTGTTGTTCCAACTCCCTCTCCTTTTCAAGCCTTCTCTGCTCCCTCTCCATCTCCTCCCTCAGCTTCATTTCTCTTTCTTTCTCCAATCTTTCTTGCCTGTCTTTCTCTTCAGTATCTGATGAGCTTCTTTCATAGTCCTCATCAAAAACAGTGTTGCCATAAGCAGGCATTTGAGGTTTGCCCATGGAAAAGCCTTCCAGGTCATCTATTGAAGAAACCTCCGGTTGCTTTGGCAAATCTGTGTAATGGTTCTGATTTGGGGTAGACTGACGAGCATGCCCATTCTCCTTTGCATTTGCTCTCAGTGGCTTTCGTTTGAGAAGAGGTGGTGATCTGGAGGGTGGTGGAGCAATAGTTGGTGCTGTGAAAAGGGGAATCTCGGAAACTGTAAGCCATATATCATCTTCAGATTCAGTAGATCTTGGTGACTGATCCTCCGTATCATTACCACGAACGTCAGAATACCTTGCAGACTGTGACTTGGGCATTACATTATCAAAGTCTTCCATAGAAGATTGACGCGCTGGATTTCTATCCATTGAATGGTGTAGAGGACTCGAATCACGGACTGCGCTTGGCGGTTTTGTGTCCTTGGCATGACCATTGAATTCAGAGGTAAACAAAGGATCTGATTTTGGAGCCTGGTCAAAAGCGCTTGATTGCTCGAATAAACTATCGTCATCAGCAGTACTATTGGCAGCTTTGCCATCAAAGCTTGCAGTCTTATCCAGATCTTCCACGGGATCGGTGGACCTTCCTGGGGATGTATATGCCGAGGCTGTTTCTAGAACAACAAATGGGCCATCTGCCATGCTAGCTCTCTGTTTAGAAGTCGGAACTGGTGGCTTCATTTTGTTATCGTCGTTAGACTTCCTGAAGAGTAGAGTGAACATGAGAAATTGTCAGGAGTGAAACGCGCTACAGATAGGATTCAGAAGAAATGAGCTAGTTATTTGCATAAACATGGCAAGCTATTGGATCTAGTTTGCACATTTCAGTATTTCACTCCAATCCATCATCCACCTTCACATTGCCGTATTGCCCAAAGGCTCTGATCTAACTGAACTAGATCCAACTGTAGGAAGGTCGGAGCTTGCTCACCTACTCCTCGGCGGGCTGCTCCCCGCGAATCCAGGGATCAGATCATCGAACCCCGTGCTCCCCACTCGGTCCGCCTGCGCAGGAGCCGGCTTCCTCTTTCCCTCTGACGGGCTCCTCCCGAACGCCCCGAGCAGGTCGTCGTCGTCGACAGCCACCGGCCTCCTCCTCTCCTCGGCCTGTGCCTGCGGCAGCGCGCTCCCGAATCCGCCGAGGATGTCGTCGTCGTAAGCGGGAGGCGGCGGCGCGGAGCGGGCGCTGGTGGCGAACACGTCGTCGTACGCCGGGGCCGCCGAAGAGCCGAACACGCCGTCGTCGTACCGCGGCGCGGAGGAGGCGGTGGTGGACGCGGAGCTGGAGGGGCGCAGCCCCGGGACCGCGTCGAAGATGTCGTCGTCGTACGCGGGGGCAGGCGAAGGCGCGGCGGGATTGGTGGTTGTGGTGGTGGTGGGGCCCTTGAACGAGTCGAAGAGCGAGGCGCCGAAGAGGTCGTCGTAGGACGGGGCCGCGGAGGGGGCCGGGGTGGATCTGCCGTAGCTGGCCCATGCGTCGGCGCCGGCGCTGGATCCGGTGGAGCGGGAGGCGCCGGCCATGGGGGCGGCCTTGCCCTGCGGCCGGACGCCGAAGTCGCGGGCCAGCAGGCCCTCGATGCCGTCCATGGTTCTGGCGAACGGGACGGCGGCGCGCGGGCGGGTAGGCGGGCAGGAGGATCCCGACGCGGTGGGAGATCGGGTCGGGAGTCGGGACAGGGAAGAGACAAGGAACGCGGTGGGAGTGGGCGGTGATGTGTCTTTCTTTCTCCCTTTCTTCGCTGGCTGCCTCGTTGGGTGTATGGCGCTGGGCCCTATCCGCTACCGGAGGTTGGCAGGCACGCCGACACTTTTTTTTTCACCCACTATCATGGCTAATGGATGATGATGTTTAGGCTGTTTACAACAATACATTATTTAAAGGATCTCTAACAATGCCTCAAACTAATGACTTAAATTAAAATATGAGGCTCTACGAAAAAAATACTCCAACAGTGCTCCATTTTATAAAATTTGGTCAAAAATCACAAGTCACTCAAATGCTTCAAATATATTACACCATAGTGTGCTACCCTATAATGTAGATTTAATATTTTAATGTTGAAGCGGAATGTTTTATTGGTCCCTTAAATTCTATAAAATATACTTGTTTTTAAATTATAGGGTATTTTATAGGTTATTTTGTTAGATTGGAGATGCTCTTACAGCACCTCCAACAAATTTTATAAAATCCTAGATAAATATAGCGTTTTGCAGTAGAGCTTTTAAAATATAAAATTTTCTTTTGATGGGGTAACCAACAAACTAGCTATTTGTTAGTTTTTTTGTCCACTCATGCAAACTACGAGCTGCCAGCACAACTAGGAAACGTAGACCAGCCACCATACAAGCATAAACCCATTATCTTCTTCAGTTTTCTAGAGGAAGATGTTGGTTCAGTCGTAAAAAGTGGCAAGCAACAGAGAAACCAACGAAGAATTTCTAGGAACAAAGACATCGACCAGCAAAAAAAATCTTGGAGATCGTGTGGGAGCGGGAAAGCGCGGGGGGAGTGGGACGGCGGGAGTTCGTGCGAGAGCGGCAAGGCCGGAGAGAGTGCGGGAAAGCCAGAGGGCGAGGCGATGGCGAGTTGTAACTGCTCGGCAAATATGCCTAGCGAAGGGGGCACGATAGCGAGAGAGATGAAGTAGCGAGGAAAAAGGAGAGGCTGTTGGAAGGAGTTTTGACTGAGATTTTTTTTATTTTTACTGAGCACGATATGTTTACACAGGTTGTTGGAGCTGCTCGTATAGCTGTTAATTTTCTATTATAAACTTCTATTATATACGGAGTACCACATGTTTATACCCTCAAATGTTTTATAAATACTTTTAGGGTCTGTTTGTTTCGTTGGAATTGAATTCCATTTTAATAATTATAATTTAGACAAAACTAATTAAGTTTATATATTTATATATGTAATATATTTGTATATTATACTAAATCATATGAGAGAGATAGTTATATACTATATTTACGTTATAGAGGTGCAAGTAGAAGAATGTGCTATAAGTTGTACATCGAAAAAATAGCATGTAAATATATAGAATCAATTTTCATCTCTCACCCCATGAATTTGATGTAGGCTTATGTGATAACTTTGGAAAGTGGTGGAATGTTATATTCTAAAAAAAATAGTCTATTTCATTAGTAAGATTTCAATTCCTCGAAATGAAAGAAAACAAACGGGGCCTTAGATTTATTTAATTCATTGTCTAAATAAAGTATGAAAAATAGATAGACAAGACAAAAGATAGTCTCTACATGTAAAGAATGAAGAAATGTCATATATATATTTTAGACAAAGCTTTAGAATACACCATTAAAGACTATAAAGAAAGATATCTTCAGAGTTAGAGTAGAGAATAGAGAACCATATATACTGACAGTCTTATGCCGATGACCCCCATTCTTTACAAACGAATGCGTGGGCAACAGAGGGATCTTTTATATTGCCAAGCTAGAAAGTAAAAGTGGACAGTGTATTTGGATCTCAGGCTTCACCGCCTGCCTTGGTCTTCATGCTGACAACTTGCTACTAGTGCGTTCAGATCAATACAAGGCGCTAGTTTTGGCACAACTGCCATGTTTTGCTGCTGCCGAACAACCGATAGAAAGCTGTTGAGGCTTGAGAGCCGGTGATGATGTTTGCTGATCTGGTCACCGTGGCCTTCAATCTGTTCGCTTTAATCTATACCCTGCTTCTACAATACTTTTATCTATATGAATTACAGCCGTATCAACCGACTTTAATCTATTATTCTTGCACCATTCTCTGTCGAAGCCTTGTTGTGCTCTTGTAGGCTGTAGGGCTGCAGAAACTGTTATATTTATGAACTCAACTTATACAATATGGTTGCATTAGATTTTCATTCAGTTGGTTTAGTTGCTTATTACCATGATTGGGTCTGGTGTTCTTTTTTTTTCTGGGAGTTTGTGTGTGTTAGGCTGTTTTAATTTTATCTGGCTGTTTTTTATTCTTCTTGACGAGTCTGTCTCCACACAACACAGTGCAAGTGAGGTGAAATTATATCTTGTTGTTCTCTAATCCAAGTCGCATTTCGTGGTCGGATCTTCCAGCTACCATCTCATACTATATTGATTTGTTTAATTTTATCTCTATCCCTCCTCTATCATTGCTACCTCTGCCTACGCAACCTTACTCTAGACACCGCCACAGCAGGGCAGTCTTTGGGTCTGTTTGGTTTAGCTTTTTTCTGACCAGCTTTTCTGAGAATCTGGTTGTAGGAAGAATCTGGCTGTGTAGAGAATCTGAGTATCATTAGTATTACGCGCGGAGGAAGATAAAGGTGTCCATAGGACTCAGGATGTAGAAAGTGACGGATTCCTACTATTGTAACAACTCAACCGATTATTTGTTTATGTTGATTTTGAAATGGTTTTTACTCAAACGAATTTTATAGAAGCTGACTGAAAAGTTGAGCGTTTGACAGTCCGCATCAGCTTTTGGTGGCCAGAAGCTCCAAAAAGCTGAAACAAACAGGGGTTTTGTTTTCTCCCGGGAATTCCAACACATATTCGTACTCACTCCATCCTAAAATAGAATTTGTTTTAGGCTAAACATGCATTCATCTGATAACCTCTAACGTCTGAAAGGGAATTAGGCTTACACCTTTTTTCCTAATTGATTTTGGTGGTTTAATTGACCAACACAAATAATTAAACTAACTAGTTTGCTCTAGTCTATAAGTTCTACAGGTGTCAAAGGTTCACAACAAGCCAATAAAAAGACCAAGAAAGGGTTCAAACAAAGAGAGCAAAAGACATCCCAAAAGGCACTCTGGTCTGGCGCACCGAACTGTCCAGTGTGCCACCGGACAGTGTCCGGTGCACCAGGGCACTCGACGCCAAACTTGTCACCTTCGGGAAATTGGGAGGCCGCTCCGCTATAATTCACCGGACTGTCCGGTGAAGCACCGGACAGTGTCCGGTGTCGCATCGGACAGTGTCTGATGTGCCAGCGGAGCAACGGCTACTTCGCGCGCAACGGTCGACTGCAACGCATTTAATGCACGCCTGTGCGCGCAGAGGACAGAGCACGCGCAGTTGGCGCACCGGACAGTCTACAGGACCTGTCTGGTGCACCACCGGACAGCCCAGAGGCCCCACCTGTCAGAGCTCCAACGGTCGAACCCCAACGGTCTGCTGACGTGGCTGGCGCACCGGACTATCTGGTGCGTCATGCGACAGCAGCCTTTCAACGGCCATTTTTTGTGGTTGGGGCTATAAATACCCCAACCACCCTACATTCAATGGCATCCAAGTTTTCCACTTTCAACACATTACAAGAGATATAGCATTCAATTCTAGACACAACCAAAGAGATCAAATCCTCTCCCAAGTCCGGAATCACTCCAAATCAAATAGTGACTAGAGAGAGTGACATTTGTGTTCATTTGAGCTCTTGCGCTTGGATTGCTTCTTTTCTTTCTCATTCTTTCTTGTGATCAAACCCAATTGTAATCGAGGCAAGAGACACCAATTGTGTGGTGGTCCTTACGGGAACTTTGTGTTCCGTTTGATTGAGAAGAGAAGCTCACTCGGTCTAAGTGACCGTTTGAGAGAGGGAAAAGGTTGAAAGAGACCCGGTCTTTGTGACCACCTCAACGGGGAGTAGGTTTGCAAGAACCGAACCTCGGTAAAACAAATCATCGTGTCTCACTCTTTATTTGCCCACGATTTGTTTTTCACCCTCTCTCTCGGACTCGGTCTTATTTCTAACGCTAACCCGGCTTGTAGTTGTGCTTAAGTTTATAAATTTCAGATTCGCCCTATTCCCCCCCCTCTAGGCGACTTTCAATTGGTATCAGAGCTCGGTGCTTCATTAGAGCCTAACCGCTCGAAGTGATGTCAGGAGCATCCGCCAAGAGGGAGTTCGGGACCGGCGAGAAGCCCGCTACAAGCCACGGGAAGGCTCCATCCGGGGAGTCCGCAAACAAGGTGAAGGGATCCCCTTCACACAACAAGTCGCGTCGGAGCGGTGACAAGAAGAAGAAGATGAGGAAGGTGGTCTACTACGAGACCGACTCCTCGTCGCCATCCACCTCCGGCTCCGACACGCCGTCCGTAACTTCTAAGCGCAATGAGCGCAAAGAAGTTTAGTAAGATTCCCCTACGCTACCCTCACATTTCCAAACGTACTCCATTACTTTCTGTCCCATTAGGCAAACCACCTATATTTGATGGTGAAGATTATACTATGTGGAGTGATAAAATGAGACATCATCTAACCTCACTCCACACTAGCATTTGGGATGTTGTTGAGATTGGAGTACAGGTACCATCACCGGGGGATGAAGACTATGATTCGGACGAGGTCGCCCAAATCCAACACTTCAACTCTCAAGCCACCACTATACTCCTCGCCTCTCTAAGTCGAGAGGAGTATAACAAGGTGCAAGGATTAAAGAGCGCAAAGAAGATTTGGAACGTGCTCAAGACCGTGCACGAAGGAGATGAGGTGACCAAAATCACCAAGCGGGAGACGATCGAGGGGGAGCTCGGTCGCTTCCGGCTTCGCCAAGGGGAGGAGCCACAAGACATGTACAACCGTTTGAAGACCTTGGTGAACCAAGTGCGCAACCTCGGGAGCACCAAATGGGATGACCATGAGATGGTCAAGGTTATTCTAAGATCCCTCGTTTTTCTTAATCCTACGCAAGTTCAATTAATTCGTGGTAATCCTAGATATACACTAATGTCTCCCGAGGAAGTAATAGGAAACTTTGTGAGCTTTGAGTTGATGATCAAAGGCTCAAAGAAAATCATCGAGCTTGATGGCCCCTCCACATCCGAAGCACAACCGATCGCATTCAAGGCAACGGAGGAGAAAAAGGAGGAGTCTATATCAAGTAGACAACCTATTGACGCCTCCAAGCTCGACAATGAGGGATGGCGCTCATCATCAAGAGCTTCCGCCAAATCCTCAAGCAAAGGAGGGGAAAGGACTACAAATCCCGCTCCAAGAAAGTGTGCTACAAGTGTGGTAAGCCCGGTCACTTTATAGCAAAATGTCCATTATAAAGTGACAGTGACCGGGGCGACGACAAGAAGGGCAAGAGGAGAGAAAAGAAGAGGTACCACAAGAAGAGGGGCGGTGATGCCCATGTGTGCCGCGAATGGGACTCCGACGAGAGCTCCAGTGACTCCTCCTCCGATGAGGACGCCGCCAACATCGCCGTCACCAAAGGGCTCCTCTTCCCCAACGTCGGCCACAAGTGTCTCACGGCAAAGGACAGCAAAAGGAAGAAGGTAAAATCGAGATCTTCCACTAAATATGCTTCCTCTAGTGATGAAGATAATTCTAGTGAAAATAAGGAGGATAACTTGCGCACCCTTTTTGCCAACCTAAACATGCAACAAAAAGAAAAACTAAATGAATTAATTAGTGCTATTAATGAGAAGGATGAACTCTTGGATACCCAAGAGGACTTCCTAATTAAGAAAAATAAGAAGCATGTTAAGGTTAAAAATGCTTATGCTCTAGAAGTAGAAAAATGTGAAAAACTATCTAATGAGCTAAACACTTGCCATGATGTTATTACCAACCTTAGAAATGAGAATGCTAGTTTAATTGCTAAGGTTGATTCAAATGTATGTGATGATTCAATTTCCAATCTTAAAAATGATAATGCTAATTTGCTTGCTGAAAAGTTGAATGATTCACTTGCTAGCCTTATGATTGAAAATGAAAAATTGATTGCTAAGACTAAAGAATTAGATGTTTGCAATTCCGATCTTAGAGATAAGAATGATATTATACATGCTAAGATTGTTGAACTCAATTTTTGCAAACCCTCTACATCTATCATTGAGCATGTTACTATTTGCACTAGATGTAGAGATGTTAATATTGATGCTATTCATGATCACATGACTTTAATTAGACAACAAAACGATCATATAGCAAAATTAGATGCTAAAATTGCCGAGCATGAGATAGATAATGAAAAATTTAAATTTGCTCGTAGTATGCTTTATAGTGGGAGACGCCCTGGCATCAAGGATGGCATTGGCTTCCAAAAGGAGGACAATGTCAAACTTAATGCCCCTCGTAAAAGATTGTCTAACTTTGTTAAGGGCAAGGCTCCCATGCCTCAGGATAACGAGGGTTACATTTTGTACCCTGTCGGTTATCCCGAGAGCAAAATTAGGAGAACTCATTCTAGGAAGTCTCACTCTGGCCCTAATCATGCTTTTATGTATAAGGGTGAGACATCTAGTTCTAGGCAATCAACCTATGCTAGATTGCCTAAAAGAAAAACTCCTGTTGCATCAAATAATCATAACATTTCATTTAAAACTTTTGATGCCTCTTATGTGCTAACCAACAAATCAGGCAAGGTAGTTGCCAAGTATGTTGGGGACAAACACAAGGGCACCAAGACTTGTGTTTGGGTACCCAAAGTTCTTGTATCTAATGCCAAAGGACCCAAAACCATTTGGGTACCTAAAATCAAGAACTAAACTTGTTTTGTAGGTTTATGCATCTGGGGCTCAAGTTGGATCATCGATAGCGGGTGCACAAACCATATGACAGGGGAGAAGAAGATGTTCTCATCCTACGAGAAAAACCAAGATCCCCAACGAGCTATCACATTCGAGGATGGGAATCAAGGTTTGGTCAAAGGATTAGGTAAAATTGCTATATCTCCTGAACATTCCATTTCCAATGTTTTTCTTGTAGATTCTTTAGATTACAACTTGCTTTCAGTTTCGCAATTTTGTAAAATGGGTTACAACTGTCTTTTTACAGATACAGGTGTTACTGTCTTTAGAAGAAGTGATGATTCAATAGCATTTAAGGGAGTGTTAGAGGGTCAGCTATACTTAGTAGATTTTGATAGAGCTGAACTCGACACTTGCTTAATTGCTAAGACTAACATGGGCTGGCTCTGGCATCGCCGACTAGCACATGTTGGAATAAAGAATCTTCACAAGCTTCTAAAGGGAGAACACATTTTGGGACTAACAAATGTTCATTTTGAGAAAGACAGAATTTGTAGCGCATGTCAGGCAGGGAAGCAAGTTGGTGTTCATCATCCACACAAGAACATCATGACGACTGACAGGCCACTCGAACTCCTACATATGAACCTATTTGGCCCGATAGCTTACATAAGCATCGGCGGGAGTAAGTACTGTCTAGTTATTGTGGATGACCATTCTCGCTTCACTTGGGTGTTCTTTTTGCAGGAAAAATCTCATACCCAAGAAACCTTAAAGGGATTCTTGAGACGGGCTCAAAACGAGTTCGGCTTAAGGATCAAGAAGATTAGAAGCGACAACGGGACGGAGTTCAAGAACTCTCAAATCAAAGGCTTCCTTGAGGAGGAGGGCATCAAACATGAGTTCTCCTCTCCCTACACGCCTCAACAAAATGGTGTGGTGGAGAGGAAGAATAGAACTCTATTGGACATGGCAAGAATCATGCTTGATGAATACAAGACTTCGGATCGGTTTTGGGCCGAGGCGGTCAACACCGCCTGCTACGCCATCAACCGGTTGTATCTACACCGAATCCTCAAGAAGACATCTTATGAGCTTCTAACCGGTAAAAAGCCCAATGTTTCATATTTTAGAGTCTTTGGTAGCAAATGCTTTATTCTTGTTAAAAGAGGTAGAAAATCTAAATTTGCTCCTAAGGCTGTAGAAGGCTTTTTACTAGGATATGGTTCAAACACAAGGGCATATAGAGTCTTTAACAAGTCCTCTGGACTAGTTGAAGTTTCTTGTGACATTGTGTTTGATGAGACTAACGGCTCTCAAGTAGAGCTAGTTGATCTTAATGAGATAGGTGATGAAGAGGCTTCGTGCGTCGCACTAAGGAACATGTCCATTGGGGATGTGTGTCCTAAGGAATCCGAAGAGCCATCACATGCACAAGATCAACCATCCTCCTCCACGCAAGCATCTCCACCAACTCAAGATGAGGATGAGGCTCAAAATGATGAAGAAGAAGATCAAGGAGTTGAGCCACCTCAAGAGGAGAGCAATGATCAAGGGGGAGATGCACATGATCAAGATGAGGAAGATGAACAAGTTCCAAGGCCGCCACACCCAAGAGTCCACCAAGCAATCCAACGAGATCACCCCGTGAACACCATCCTCGGCGATATTCAAAAGGGGGTAACTACTAGATCTCGTGTTGCACATTTTTGTGAGCATTACTCTTTTGTTTCCTCTATTGAGCCACACATGATAGAGGAAGCCCTTCGAGATCTGGATTGGGTGGTGGCGATGCAAGAGGAGCTCAACAACTTCACTAGGAATGAGGTATGGCATTTAGTTCCACGTCCTAACCAAAATGTTGTAGGAACCAAGTGGGTCTTCCGCAACAAGCAAGATGAGCATGGTGTGGTGACAAGGAACAAAGCCCGACTTGTGGCCAAGGGATATTCACAAGTCGAAGGTTTGGATTTTTGGTGAAACCTATGCACCCGTAGCTAGGCTTGAGTCAATTCGCATTTTACTTGCCTATGCTACTTACCATGGCTTTAAGCTCTGTCAAATGGACGTGAAAAGTGCCTTCTTCAATGGACCAATCAAGGAAGAGGTCTATGTTGAGCAACCTCCCGGCTTTGAAGATAGTGAGTACCCTAATCACGTATATAAACTCTCTAAGGTGCTTTATGGGCTCAAGCAAGCCCCAAGAGCATGGTATGAATGCCTAAGAGATTTCCTTATCACTAATGGCTTCAAAGTCGGAAAGGCCGATCCTACTTTATTTACTAAAACTCTTGAAAATGATTTGTTTGTATGCCAAATTTATGTTGATGATATTATATTTGGGTCTACTAACGAATCTACATGTGAGGAATTTAGTAGGATCATGACACAGAAATTCGAGATGTCGATGATGGGGGAGTTGAAGTACTTCTTGGGATTTCAAGTGAAGCAACTCCAAGAGGGCACCTTCATTAGCCAAACGAAATATATTCAAGACATTCTAAACAAGTTTGGGATGAAGGATGCCAAGCCCATCAAGACACCCATGAGAACCAATGGGCATCTCGACCTCGACACGGGAGGTAAATCCGTAGATCAAAAGTTATACCGGTCGATGATAGGCTCTTTACTCTATTTATGTGCATCTCGACCGGACATAATGCTTTCCGTATGCATGTGTGCAAGATTCCAAGCCGATCCTAAGGAAGCTCACCTTACGACCGTAAAACGAATCTTGAGATATTTAGTTTATACTCCTAAGTTTGGGCTTTGGTACCCTCGGGGATCCACATTTGATTTAATTGGTTATTCGGATGCCGATTGGGCGGGGTGTAAAATTAATAGAAAGAGCACATCAGGGACTTGCCAATTCTTGGGAAGATCCCTGGTGTCTTGGGCTTCAAAGAAGCAAAATTTCGTCGCTCTTTGTACCGCCGAAGTCGAATATATTGCCGCAGGCCATTGTTGCGCGCAACTACTTTGGATGAGGCAAACCCTTAGAGACTACGGTTACAAATTAACCAAAGTTCCTCTTCTATGTGATAATGAGAGTGCAATCCGCATGGCGGATAATCCCGTTGAGCATAGCCGCACTAAACACATAGCCATTCAGTATCATTTTCTAAGGGATCACCAACAAAAGGGAGATATCGAGATTGCATACATTAACACCAAAGAACAATTAGCCGATATCTTTACCAAGCCATTAGATGAACAAACTTTTAACAAACTTAGACATGAGCTAAATATTCTTGATTCTAGGAATTTCTTTTGATGTTTTGCACACATAGCTCATGAATATACCTTTGATCATGTCTCTTTTACATGCTATGACTAATGTGTTTTTCAAGTGTATTTTAAACCAAGTCATAGATTGAAAGGGAATAAGAGTCTTCGGCGAAGACAAAGGCTTCCACTCCACTCCATCGAACCACTCATCCTTCACCGTCGCTCCGAGCCTCTCTCTCTCCAACTTTGGTATAATCTTCACTCATATTGTATTCACCAAAGGGGGAGAAAGTAGTCAAAAGGGCTTATATTTCACTCAAGTATCCGTTTTTGGCGATTCATGCCAAAGGGGGAGAAAGTATTAGCCCAAAGCAAAAGGACCGTACCACCACCCATTTTCAAAAGGTTTTTAAAAATGATGAATTTTTTCAATTGATATCTTATTATATTCAAAAGGGGGAGAAAGTAGCATTTTCAAAATTGGTATCTTAAAAAACTCTTAAACATTAAGAGGAGGATTTTATTGAGGGGGAGTTTTGTTTAAGTCAAAGGAAAAGCATTTGAAACAGGGGAGAAAATTTCAAATCTTGAAAATGCTTCTCAAAATCTTACTCATCTACCTTTGACTATTTTCAAAAGGAATTTGAAAAGAATTTACAAAAGAATTTGCAAAAACAAAACATGTGGTGCAAGCGTGGTCCAAAATGATGAAAATAAAGAAACAATCCATACATATCTTATGAAAATATTTATTGGCTCAATTCTAAGTAACCTTTGCACTTACAATTATGCAAACTAGTTCAATTATGCACTTCTATATTTGCTTTGGTTTGTGTTGGCATCAATCACCAAAAAGGGGGAGATTGAAAGGGAATTAGGCTTACACCTTTTTTCCTAATTGATTTTGGTGGTTGAATTGTCCAACACAAATAATTGAACTAACTAGTTTGCTTCAGTCTATAAGTTCTACAGGTGCCAAAGGTTCACAACAAGCCAATAAAAAGACCAAGAAAGGGTTCAAATAAAGAGAGCAAAAGACATCCCAAAAGACACCCTGGTCTGGCGCACCGAACTGTCCGGTGTGCCACCGGACAGTGTCCGGTGCACCAGGGCACTCGACGCCAAACTTGCCACATTCGGGAAATTGGGAGGCCGCTCCGCTATAATTCACCGGACTGTCCGGTGTCACACCGGACTGTCCGGTGTGCCAGCGGAGCAACGATTACTTCACGCGTAACGGTCGACTGCAACGCATTTAATGCGCGCCCGCGCGCGCAGAGGACAGAGCACGCGCAGTTGGCGCACCGGACAGGTCCTGTAGACTGTCCGGTGCACCACCGGACAGCCCAGAGGCCCCACCTGTAAGAGCTCCAACGGTCGAACCCCAACGGTCTGCTGACGTGGCTGGCGCACCGGACAGTGTCCGGTGGCGCACCGGACTGTCCGGTGCGCCATGCGACAGCAGCTTTCCAACGGCCATTTTTGGTGGTTGAAGCTATAAATACCCCAACCACCCCGCATTCAATGGCATGCAAGTTTTCCACATTCAACACATTACAAGAGCTATAGCATTCAATTTTAGACACAACCAAAGAGATCAAATCCTCTCCCAAGTCCGGAATCACTCCAAATCAAATAGTGACTAGAGAGAGTGACATTTGTGTTCATTTGAATTCTTGCGCTTGGATTGCTTCTTTTCTTTCTCATTCTTTCTTGTGATCAAACCCAATTGTAATCGAGGCAAGAGACACCAATTGTGTGGTGGTCCTTGCGGGAACTTTGTGTTCCGTTTGATTGAGAAGAGAAGCTCACTCGGTCTAAGTGACCGTTTGAGAGAGGGAAAGGGTTGAAAGAGATCCGGTCTTTGTGACCACCTGTAACACCCGGTTTTAAAGGACAAAGCCGGGTGCATCTCATACATGCGCCAAAGAAGACAACATATATAATAACAGAGTGTATAGAGATAAATGTCACAAAACATCAGAGTATTTATTACATAGCGGAAGACTTATTACAAAGTAAAGATAAATATAAAACGAACTAAGGATCGTCGGCGCCAATGTCAACTGAGAAACGCCACCTAGATCAGATCAAACTCCTCGATACTTGACTCCACTTGAAACCACCTGTTCTTCTCCTGTGGGGGGGGGGGTGTGAGACAGCAAGAGTGAGCTCACATACGTTCATCGCTCAACAAGTCATGGGGAATAATGTGGCATGAACTCACCAAAGGTGGGAGTTCATGAAGTGTAAGGCTGATCAATGAAATAAAGGCTGAGGCTGAGCATTGCTTTTATAAGTTGGTCAAAATTTTATTAGCAATTACTAAGTGTAAGTAAATACCAAACCTTA
The DNA here is from genome assembly GCF_902167145.1 of Zea mays. NCBI lineage: Eukaryota > Viridiplantae > Streptophyta > Magnoliopsida > Poales > Poaceae > Zea > Zea mays. The sequence continues at coordinate 236,885,908 of NC_050097.1, read as the reverse complement.
ATAATAATAAAGAACAGTAATGGTAAAATAATCCCAAATGCGATGCAATGTCAAATTAAATTTAAGTTCCATAGTTAATCATGTGAGGGTCCGAGCCGCTCATGACCGTGAGCACGGCTAGTATACTAGTTTTACACTCTGCAGAGGTTGCGCATCTTTACCCACAAGTCATGTTACCCATCTGCCAAGAGATGGCCAATCCCATACACCTCTACCGAGGAGGCGAGGCAGGGTAACACTACGAGGCCTTTACAAAGTTCCACTAGCTTCAGAAATCCCGCTACAGTTTATAGGAAGCTCTAGTGCAGGGTTCTTGCCTGACCGCCATCGCAGCAAAATCAACCCAAGGACCTCCCTACACTGACCACTCCCCTACTGCCCTTGCCCCTTTCGGGTAAGGAAGACCTCCACTAGCTTTCCTAGTTAATCAGCCAAGGGCGTCCCATTATACCCTTGTGGTAGCACTGTTTTCCCGGGTGGTCGCTCCATGTTCCCATTAATTTAATGATCTTAACATGAACAGTAATAATAACAAGATAATAACAGGATAATCATGAGTAGTGTATCTCCATACCCAATCCACATAAAGCAATAGCAAGTACTACCCAAAAATATTTCAGGGGTGAACAAGGTATAGAGGTAATCAAAACTGGGGTAACATAAAGGATCCCATCAAAATTAACCTATGCAGATCATTAAAATTAATAAGAACATGGCTGGGAAAAGTAAGTGATCAAGGGCACAACTTGCCTGGCACTTGAGATTCCAGGTACCAACTTGCTTTTCGGATGACATGTGTCCTCGCGCTAGTCGTAGCAATACAAGCAAACATGATATAGATAAAATTAACATCACACCAAACATAAGTACAAACTGAGTAATAATGATCTATGCATTTCTACGAGACTAACGCAACTTGAACGGATCAAATCGGAGTTAAAACGGAGGAGTTACGAATTTCCTAAGGTTTTATGTATTTTGTACAAGATTAAATAAGAGATTAATTTTAATGGGGCTTTCATGTCCAAAACAGTGGCACTAGATGATAAACAATAATTTTACAAAATTATAGAAACTGAAATGGATTAAAAAGGAGTTGGAATGAATTTTCTAGGAATTAAACAAGTTATTGGACTTAATTTTGTATTATAAATCTTTTTCTAAATGAATTTCTCTGTTTTATAATCTGTCTGGACTGCGCACGCAGATTGCAGAGAGTTAAGGGTTAAAACGCAAAGGTTCTCCAGACTCAGTAAACAGTCACAATGGAGTGCGGGTTGGTTTCTAGGTTTCCCATGGTTTCTTATGCAAAAGGGACCCAGCGAAGGGGTAAGGAGCAACCAGAGCCGTTGGATCAGACACGCGCGGCTCTGATTAGAATCGAATCGGTACACTATCTAGGTCGTCCGATCAGGGATCAACGGATCGCGTTTAATGAAGGGCTTTCCTATTGTAACCCGTCCGATCGGGACATCTATGGACACGATCTAAGGACAACAAGAGGCATCCGCGACCCTTAGATTAAATCAAACGGTCGACATTTCCCCGGGCTAATCTGAACACCGACTTAAGATCCAACGGTCCATACACCTTCACCTACCTTGAGGCGGCCATACACCAGTTGACGCCAAGACTCCATGGCGGCAACCTTGCCAGTGAGAACTCCCCGGTCCAATCCTGAGATCCCAGTACAGTAGACCACATGCCCAAAGGTAGTGTGTGCTACCCCGACCCATTACTGGCCCCCAAACGGCATCAAAGGCGGTGGCGACATCTCAACCCTACTTCTCCTACCGACTGGTTCTTCATGATGCAAGCGGAGGTAGCAAGGGGAGCCACGGTGCTCTTACCAGATCCTGCGCCGCCGCCCGCATGGAGTCCATTTGCCACCGCGTACACAGTAGGCGTCAGCGGGTTACCGAAGGTAAAGAACGTCGCGGAAGCCAGGGCGAGCTCCACGGCAGACCGCGGCCAAGGGAGCTACGCCGGGCTCCACCGATGGAGAAGGCCTGGCGCGCGCGACCATGGAGCACGCGAAGGTGTCCCGCGCTTGGGCTTGAGGGAGTCCACAGGGGTCAGAGGTGGGAGATGGCGTCGCGGAGCATGCTAGCTTCTCACAACCATGGCTTGGTACTGATGGCGCTCACTGTTTTTCTCTACTCGTTGATGGCATAGAGGAGGTCGCAGGGGCCATCTTATGTGTGCCTGGGCAGGGCCATGGGGCGGCGGACGCCAGAGATTCCGGCGTGGGTTACGGATCGAGGGGATATCCCTTGACCAGATCGCGGCAGGTTCCAGGAGGGCGAGCCATGCGGAGGTGGTTGTTGGGGGAAGAAGATAGAGCTGCCCCAAGACCCACGTGACAGAGACCCACCGCCGCATGCGAGACATTGGCCGAGCGGGGCCCACGCTCCAGAGAGCAAGGCCGCGTGCAGGTCCAGTCGAGCAGAAAACGTGGGTCGTGCGGCTGTTTGTTTGGCCCACCAGGCCGAGGGAATACTGGGCCGGAATAAGGAGATGTTGGCCCAACGCAGGCACAGATTTGTTTCTTTTATTTATTTTCAAACTCCAACTCAATTTCAAATTCATATTTGACTTCAAATTTTCAAGTGTCTAAATTACAACTAATGTGAATTTAACTTTCACTGTTTACAATATTATTATTTTTTTCTTTGTTATTTATTTATGGGAGGAATACATGATGTCATAAACATTCCCTTTCTTTTTTTTATCTATTTCCTTTTCCTTTCAGTTTTAAATTCCAAATTCAAGGATTTGATTCCAATTCAAGTTTATGGCACATTTATACTCACCTTAACTGTTTAGTTTGATATAAGTTTCTGTTTTGTATTTCAGAATATTTCTCTCTTTCTTATTTTTAATTCTGAATTTAAATTTAGGCTAAATCCCAATTTTCTAAATTGTACTTTTGGGTTAACTTCAAATTATAAACTCAATTAGTATATTTTTATATGAAGATGCCTTCTTTTAATCTCCTTAAATATTATTATCCCCATGAAATGAGGATTGGATGGCAAAACAATCAAGAGGGTCCACTCTTATATTATGTTTTACAATTTTGGATATTACAAATCCTACCCCCCTTAACAGAAATCTCGTCCTCGAGATTTGTAAGGAAAGGGTGTATACTCATATTGTCTCAACACATATGCACAAACAAAAATCTCAGCATGATGCATAAACTTTAATGGTATATCCTTTTTTATTAATTGTTTTTGGACATGGTGTTCACATGTGATGATAATTTTAATGCACACATAAAATATAGGAAATGATTTTTTTTCCACTTTTATTATATATTACAAACTGGGTGTTACAAATCCTACCCCCCTTAAAAATAATCTCGTCCTCAAGATTTAAGAAGATCTAGGGAAAAGGTGGGAAAATCTATACGAAGCTCCTTTTCTCTTCCCATGATGCTTCATCTTCGCTATGGTGACTCCATTGCACTTTGCACATTTTTATCACTTTATTCTTGTAACTCGAGTCAAAGTATCAATAATCTTAATAGGATATTCCGTATAAGCCAAATCACCCTGAACACTGAGCTCTTCCATTGGTAACTGTTTCTCAGGGACACGGAGACACTTCTTAAGTTGTGACACATGAAACACATTATGCACATCAGATAGATTATCAGGTAGCTCGAGTTGATAGGCCATCTCTCCAATTCGCCTAAAAAACTCAGAATGGTTCAATATAGCGAGGGGACAATTTGGCCTGGACTTTAAATCTCCTCATTCCACAAAGTGGTGACACCTAGAGGTACACATGATCACCTTCCTCAAATTCCAGTGGTCTCCTTCTATTATCAGCGTAGCTCTTTTGTCTGGTCTGAGCTACCCTTAAATTCTCCCAAATTATACGAACTTGTTTTCCTGCCTCTTGAATAAGTTCGGGTCCAAAGAACTGTCTTCCTCTAGTCTGGTCCAAAAATAGAGGAGTCCTGCATTTCCTGTCATACAGAGTCTCGAACGGTGACATCTTCAGACTGGCCTGGTAACTATTATTATATGAGAACTCAGCATAAGGTAAACTCTTGTCCCAACTACTACCATGCTGAAGGGTACAAGCTCTCAACATGTATTCCAATACTTGATTAGTCCTTTGCGGATCTCTTGCTCCAAAGTAGGTTCCACATCAATAGTAACTCCTTCAGTGCGAGCAACTATCCCCAGGTTAAGTCTCCTGAAATCCTCAACAATCTCATCGGGTAGCTGGGCAACAACAGCTGAATGAACATGCTCCTTTCGACTCAAGGCATCTGCAACCAAATTTGCCTTGCCCGGGTGATAGTGAATCTCCAAATCATAATCCTTAATAAGCTCCAACCAACGGCATTGCCTAAGGTTGAGATCCTTCTGCGTGAATATATACTTCAAACTCTTATGATCCGTGTACACTTGGCACTTGGTTCCCATAATATAATGTCTCCCAAACTTAAGTGCATGCACAACGGCAGCCAGCTCTAAGTCATGAGTGGGGTAGTTCAATTCATGCTTCCGCAACTGACGAGATGCATAGGCAATCACATGACCTTCTTGCATAAGCACACATCCAAGTCCTTGGCCACATGCATCACAGTAAATGTCAAATCCCTTCTGCAGATCTGGCATAATCAATACTGGTGGCGACATTAGTCTCTCCTTCAATTGATCTAAGCTTTCTTGGCACTTCTCATCCCACTTGAATTCTCTCCCTTTTTCCAAAAGCGATGTCATAGGCTTAGCAATTTTAGAGAACCCTTCAATAAATCTCCAATAATATCCTGCGAGTCCCAAGAAACTCCGAATCTGAGTAACTGTAGTGGGCACTCTCCACTCCATTATCTCCTTCACTTTAGCAGGATCCACTGCTATTCCTCCATTGGAAATAATATGTCCCAGGAAATGGCACCTCGCCAATCCAAAACTCGTATTTGCTATACTTGGCGTAAAGTTTGAATATCTCGTAGCTTCTGTAGCACCAATCTCAGATGTTCTTCATGATCACTTTCATTCTTAGAATAGATAAGAATATCGTCGATGAACACCACGACGAATCTGTCCAAATACTCCATAAACACCTTATTCATCAAATTTATGAAATAAGCTGGTGCATTGGTTAATCCAAATGACATGACAGTGAACTCGTATAATCCATATCGGGTTGAGAAAGCTGTCTTGGAAATATCCGATGGCCTAATCTTCATTTGATGGTAACCCGATCGGAGATGAATCTTCGGGAATACCCTAGCATCTCTCATCCAATCAAATAAATCCTCAATGCGGGGTAACGGGTACTTGTTCTTCGCGGTAACATCATTAAGGAACCTATAATCCACGCACATCCCTTGCGATCCTTCTTCCTTCTGTACAAATAGAACCGGCGCTCCACAAGGTGAAGATTTCGAACGAATGTACACAGCCTCTTGTAATTCCGTTAATTGCTTCTTAAGTTCCTTTAGTTCTTCTATGGACATCTTGTATAGCCGTTTAGATATAGGAGCAGTCTCAGGTAAGAGATCAATGACAAACTCAACTTCTCTATCTGGTGGCTTCCTTGGTAACTCTTTTGGAAAGACAACTGAAAAAATCTCTAACCACACGGATGTTGCCACCAACAAATTTCTCATCTACTAAGAATGTCGCTAGTCTGATGGTGATAGTTGCTGCAATTCCAACTTCAAATCTTTCTCCTTTGGAATTGGTGAGTTCAATGGTTTCTTTAGCACAGTGTATAAACTATCTTTGCCTTTCTTAACCATGATATACCAAGGATCATGCCTATAGTGCTCTCTTCTAACACTATAGGGGTAGCCCATCTTGATTAGAAACACAGGATAAGAAAGGAAGAATTGTAGACAAGGCGAGTAATTATAGGGAATGTTACTGCGGGGGATTTATTAGCTAAGTAGATTAGTGTGTCACCCACCTAAGCTAATACATTACCTTATAGTGGTACATGCTAAGATGCCCAACTATAATGTTTCAATCAATCAAAGAAGCAAATCAAGCAGTTATCATCAGAACAATCAACCAACATTTTTTTAATAGAGAAAATAGTTTCAATTTTTGTCTTAGGTCTCCTATCTCTTAAAAAGGTCATAAATGTAGGATTCCAAAGTGTGAAATCCATCTTGTCTCAGAGTAGAAAAGGTAAGAATCATCAGAGTAGAACAGTAGAAGGTGAGACAGGATCAAGATAAGTATAGAGAGAATAAGAGTAAGGTAAGTATAGAATGAATCAGAAGAAGGTAAGTAGATAAGGGTTTGTCCATTTCTATCTAGGTTTCGTCCTACAGTCAACATTCCTCTGATACCACTTCTGTAACACCCGGTTTTAAAGGACAAAGCCGGGTGCATCTCATACATGCGCCAAAGAAGACAACATATATAATAACAGAGTGTATAGAGATAAATGTCACAAAACATCAGAGTATTTATTACATAGCGGAAGACTTATTACAAAGTAAAGATAAATATAAAACGAACTAAGGATCGTCGGCGCCAATGTCAACTGAGAAACGCCACCTAGATCAGATCAAACTCCTCGATACTTGACTCCACTTGAAACCACCTGTTCTTCTCCTGTGGGGGGGTGTGAGACAGCAAGAGTGAGCTCACATACGTTCATCGCTCAACAAGTCGTGGGGAATAATGTGGCATGAACTCACCAAAGGTGGGAGTTCATGAAGTGTAAGGCTGATCAATGAAATAAAGGCTGAGGCTGAGCATTGCTTTTATAAGTTGGTCAAAATTTTATTAGCAATTACTAAGTGTAAGTAAATACCAAACCTTAATAATAATAAAGAACAGTAATGGTAAAATAATCCCAAATGCGATGCAATGTCAAATTAAATTTAAGTTCCATAGTTAATCATGTGAGGGTCCGAGCCGCTCATGACCGTGAGCACGGCTAGTATACTAGTTTTACACTCTGCAGAGGTTGCGCATCTTTACCCACAAGTCATGTTACCCATCTGCCAAGAGATGGCCAATCCCATACACCTCTACCGAGGAGGCGAGGCAGGGTAACACTACGAGGCCTTTACAAAGTTCCACTAGCTTCAGAAATCCCGCTACAGTTTATAGGAAGCTCTAGTGCAGGGTTCTTGCCTGACCGCCATCGCAGCAAAATCAACCCAAGGACCTCCCTACACTGACCACTCCCCTACTGCCCTTGCCCCTTTCGGGTAAGGAAGACCTCCACTAGCTTTCCTAGTTAATCAGCCAAGGGTGTCCCATTATACCCTTGTGGTAGCACTGTTTTCCCGGGTGGTCGCTCCATGTTCCCATTAATTTAATGATCTTAACATGAACAGTAATAATAACAAGATAATAACAGGATAATCATGAGTAGTGTATCTCCATACCCAATCCACATAAAGCAATAGCAAGTACTACCCAAAAATATTTCAGGGGTGAACAAGGTATAGAGGTAATCAAAACTGGGGTAACATAAAGGATCCCATCAAAATTAACCTATGCAGATCATTAAAATTAATAAGAACATGGCTGGGAAAAGTAAGTGATCAAGGGCACAACTTGCCTGGCACTTGAGATTCCAGGTACCAACTTGCTTTTCGGATGACATGTGTCCTCGCGCTAGTCGTAGCAATACAAGCAAACATGGTATAGATAAAATTAACATCACACCAAACATAAGTACAAACTGAGTAATAATGATCTACGCATTTCTACGAGACTAACGCAACTTGAACGGATCAAATCGGAGTTAAAACGGAGGAGTTACGAATTTCCTAAGGTTTTATGTATTTTGTACAAGATTAAATAAGAGATTAATTTTAATGGGGCTTTCATGTCCAAAACAGTGGCACTAGATGATAAACAATAATTTTACAAAATTATAGAAACTGAAATGGATTAAAAAGGAGTTGGAATGAATTTTCTAGGAATTAAACAAGTTATTGGACTTAATTTTGTATTATAAATCTTTTTCTAAATGAATTTCTCTGTTTTATAATCTGTCTGGACTGCGCACGCAAATTGCAGAGAGTTCAGGGTTAAAACGCAAAGGTTCTCCAGACTCAGTAAACAGTCACAATGGAGTGCGGGTTGGTTTCTAGGTTTCCCATGGTTTCTTATGCAAAAGGGACCCAGCGAAGGGGTAAGGAGCAACCAGAGCCGTTGGATCAGACACGCGCGGCTCTGATTAGAATCGAATCGGTACACTATCTAGGTCGTCCGATCAGGGATCAACGGATCGCGTTTAATGAAGGGCTTTCCTATTGTAACCCGTCCGATCGGGACATCTATGGACACGATCTAAGGACAACAAGAGGCATCCGCGACCCTTAGATTAAATCAAACGGTCGACATTTCCCCGGGCTAATCTGAACACCGACTTAAGATCCAACGGTCCATACACCTTCACCTACCTTGAGGCGGCCATACACCAGTTGACGCCAAGACTCCATGGCGGCAACCTTGCCAGTGAGAACTCCCCGGTCCAATCCTGAGATCCCAGTACAGTAGACCACATGCCCAAAGGTAGTGTGTGCTACCCCGACCCATTACTGGCCCCCAAACGGCATCAAAGGCGGTGGCGACATCTCAACCCTACTTCTCCTACCGACTGGTTCTTCATGATGCAAGCGGAGGTAGCAAGGGGAGCCACGGTGCTCTTACCAGATCCTGCGCCGCCGCCCGCATGGAGTCCATTTGCCACCGCGTACACAGTAGGCGTCAGCGGGTTACCGAAGGTAAAGAATGTCGCGGAAGCCAGGGCGAGCTCCACGGCAGACCGCGGCCAAGGGAGCTACGCCGGGCTCCACCGATGGAGAAGGCCTGGCGCGCGCGACCATGGAGCACGCGAAGGTGTCCCGCGCTTGGGCTTGAGGGAGTCCACAGGGGTCAGAGGTGGGAGATGGCGTCGCGGAGCATGCTAGCTTCTCACAACCATGGCTTGGTACTGATGGCGCTCACTGTTTTTCTCTACTCGTCGATGGCATAGAGGAGGTCGCAGGGGCCATCTTATGTGTGCCTGGGCAGGGCCATGGGGCGGCGGACGCCAGAGATTCCGGCGTGGGTTACGGATCGAGGGGATATCCCTTGACCAGATCGCGGCAGGTTCCAGGAGGGCGAGCCATGCGGAGGTGGTTGTTGGGGGAAGAAGATAGAGCTGCCCCAAGACCCACGTGACAGAGACCCACCGCCGCATGCGAGACATTGGCCGAGCGGGGCCCACGCTCCAGAGAGCAAGGCCGCGTGCAGGTCCAGTCGAGCAGAAAACGTGGGTCGTGCGGCTGTTTGTTTGGCCCACCAGGCCGAGGGAATACTGGGCCGGAATAAGGAGATGTTGGCCCAACGCAGGCACAGATTTGTTTCTTTTATTTATTTTCAAACTCCAACTCAATTTCAAATTCATATTTGACTTCAAATTTTCAAGTGTCTAAATTACAACTAATGTGAATTTAACTTTCACTGTTTACAATATTATTATTTTTTTCTTTGTTATTTATTTATGGGAGGAATACATGATGTCATAAACATTCCCTTTCTTTTTTTTTATCTATTTCCTTTTCCTTTCAGTTTTAAATTCCAAATTCAAGGATTTGATTCCAATTCAAGTTTATGGCACATTTATACTCACCTTAACTGTTTAGTTTGATATAAGTTTCTGTTTTGTATTTCAGAATATTTCTCTCTTTCTTATTTTTAATTCTGAATTTAAATTTAGGCTAAATCCCAATTTTCTAAATTGTACTTTTGGGTTAACTTCAAATTATAAACTCAATTAGTATATTTTTATATGAAGATGCCTTCTTTTAATCTCCTTAAATATTATTATCCCCATGAAATGAGGATTGGATGGCAAAACAATCAAGAGGGTCCACTCTTATATTATGTTTTACAATTTTGGATATTACACCACCTCAACGGGGAGTAGGTTTGCAAGAACCGAACCTCGGCAAAACAAATCATCGTGTCTCACTCTTTATTTGCCCACGATTTGTTTTTCACCCTCTCTCTCAGACTCGGTCTTATTTCTAACGCTAACCCGGCTTGTAGTTGTGCTTAAGTTTATAAATTTTAGATTCGCCCTATTCACCCCCCTCTAGGCGACTTTCAACGCTTGTTTGGATTGTTGGAATTGAATTTCATTCTAATAATAGTAATTTAGGTTAATTAATTAAGCTAATTCGATTTTATACAAAATATATTTATATACTATTATAAGCAAGATGTCGGAGATATTTATGTGCAACATTTTTACTATAGAGGAGTGAGACGAAGAGTGTCATGTAAGTTACAGAGTAAAAACAAACTCTACTAATGCATAAAATCAATTCTCACCCTTCACCCCATGAATTTGAGATAGGCTTATATCTAAACTTTGGAAAGTTGTGGAATGTCAAATTCCAAACTAAATAAATTACTTTATTGAGTGAATTCCAATTCCTCTAAAATGAAGGGATCTAAACGCCCCATAAATGTAGTTTGTATGTACATCTATATTCATTATCATTTAATCGAACGTGGAAAGGAAAAAAGACTAGGAAAAACTAAATTTTAGGATGGAGTGAGTACAAAATAAACCATGCGCATTCACTTTAGTTTGAATCGCCCATTCTTAGGGATGGCAGCGGGTCGGGTAAAGTGCGGGTAAGCCATTTACCCGCCTGCTAACATATCCGCGTCTGTAGTGCTTATCCGTGCCCGCGAGAAATTGCGGGTAAAATTTTCGACCTGTGCCCGTACCCACAGGATATTCGCGGATATCGGGCAACCCTTTACCCGCCAGAAAATACCATAGAGTATGTGGTCATGTTCATTTTACCAAGAACACAACAACTTGACAGACATAATAATGACAAGGAACATAGTTCAAACTTAAAAGTCCACAAACATGATCGATCATCCACAAACATAAGTCTCGACTCTTAAGATAATTAATTACTAGTATGGTGCCCGTGCGTTGCTATGGTTTTTCTTTGTTCATATCCGAAGGAGCATTGCTACGGTTTTTCTTTGTTCATAGGTAGGTGTCCGTGCGTTGCGACGACATACAAAATATTGAATAAAATGGTAACGCACAACTAAATTAGTTCAAAAAGATATGTAATGCTCAAAGATATGTAAGCCATAAGACCTTTTAAATGTAGTTAGAGTAGACCTAGTGCTAGAGACTCTCGCGTAAGTGGGGTCTGTTAAGGGATAAACCCAGTCAAGCCTTCTTCCGTAAATGCGGAGAGGCTGCTTCATGGGTTCGAACCCATGACGAGATAACTCTCACCACTGCACCATACCTTTTTAATGTAGTTAATAAAATAAAATTAAGGTGGATATTGTATGTCTTTTATTGTAGTTAATAAAGTAAAATTCAGGTATATATTGTATGCTAAGGACTTCTGCACTCGGGTGGAACAGAATGCAGTAGGAAAAACGAAGGCGCTTGTTGTCATGACATATCCTTGAATAATAGCGGTGTTGTCATCTTGGATCCACCGGTCCTGATCAAACCAAAGCGACAATGGTTGCAGGAGAAAAGATGTACATCTTGGTGTCATGCACGTCAACTTGAGCGCCAAAAGTTCCTACGACATTTTCCGATAGAGTTTCATGCTGAAAAGGAACAGTGCAGATTTCATTAGAAGTGTTTTTTTGTTGACCCAGTGCTTCAAATTAGCAGCAATTGAAACCTTTTGGCTTACCTTCCACAGATCCCTACCAGAATAGGCAGCATGCCCATCAAGGCCTAATGCTAGCAGTTTCATTGTAACGTTCCACAGAGCAACAACAAACCGATTCCCAAAAAGGGGACCAGCCCACACCTGCAGCCACGAGTTACATTGTGAGTTTGATGCACTGAAAGTTCAGACTGGGCAAAAAAGTTCCATTTCTGATGGCCTCTCCATACAGGCATGAACCAACTACTCTGCTAAAAAATGCTTGTGCTTCACTTGATCACGAATGCAAAATTTAATCAAATATTGCCTGCAGATTTGGATCCCATTGAATACGACATGAAGCTTTTGCCTAATACATCAAACAGACAACCTACAGGCATGCACATTGCTAGGCTGTTGCTGGTTGGGTAAAGGCTATACATTTACCAAATAAAAAAGAATTACTAAATCTAAGTTGATCATGCATAGGCTACAATACTGAATTTTCTCACGCGTTGTGGTCTTAATTATATTTTACAATAGGACAACCCTATGGCTACAACATTGTCTACAACAAGTGGGAAAACGGACAGTAAAATCACCTCACGACATCCATATTTTCCTTGTCCTAAAATTTTTCTTCCTTGAACTCCAAGAGGATCTGCAGAAAATAAAACACATGCAACTCAACAGTTTATGTGATTATATGAACATTACAAATTTAAATTGTTCTGCCATATAAGATATGTTGGGAAATTATATACAAAAAGAAGAAGGTTGTCAGTTGCTATGTAAAAACATATTTTTGTAGCCTGTGATGCTAAACCAGGATAACATGTTCTCTCCGAAAGAAGAATCAGAATAATACCTTGGTTTACTTGAATTACTTCTTTGTTGCTCAGTATTTCCATTGTTTCAGAATTCATCTGGACGATGCCCGGACCACTCATGTAAGGGTTTAGGGTCCCTCTAAATAATAGTTTTACACAAATTATAGCCCATGTTTCAGTCTACCGGTCTACCCAAAATGTATATTCCTATGAGTACACATGTAAGGTCAGCATTGTTTTAGTTGTAATATCACCTTAGCTGTAGATTAGAGGGTAATAGGAGAAAAAAACTTAAGTAGCAACAGTGGAACAGAAGGTGCATTGCCAGTTGAAACAATCCAACACTACAAAAAGTAGAAACTAAACATAACATCCTAAGAACGTGTCATATGATCAAGTTTTCAATATTGTATTGAAGAAGAGGATAGCATATAGCAGCATGCGAGCTTATTACCTATTCTCATGTCGAAGGAAGAAAAGGTCCCCTATTCCTGTGCCAACATAGACATCAGAGAAGAGAGGAGAGAGTAACATGACAGATGAAAATGCCCAATATGACTGCTGAAAATGCCCAAACAATCCAAACTGCTTATTCCTTCAAGTCAAATTCGATATGGTGAGGAACTTTCAGAAAGATCTTAGGCAACTGGCCACTGGGATATCTTTGTCATTGGAATCTGAGGATACTAATAGTTGCTGACATTAGATGGTTTGACACATTGAACACCACAGTATGGGAAAGCCAAGAGAGAACTTGCAGAGGAAGAAATAAATCTACATTCAAGCAATTTTATGACTCAGGGCCATGCTGTATCATGGATTCCTAAATTCTATTCTCTACACTATGTTGTATATATTTTTCATTAAGTTTAGTATGGGTTTTAAAAAATAATATAATGTTTTATGACCTTCGAATGAACGCAAGATTCACAAAAATTTGCTAGAACCAATATCTTCAGTTTCAATTAAAAATATGTTAAATTACTGTGTTTTAGTACATAACATGAAACAGTACAAATATTAAACTGTAGCCATTTTTACCTATAGTAAGCACGTTCTACTATTAATGAGAAGGCGTGTACCAGCAGCCTCTGTCTCTGCATAAATTACATGACTGTTTCCATCCAACTGAAGAATTTACGACAAAGATGTATCAGAAATTTTTTTAATAGAAAAAACTTGACCTACGAGGGTAAAACAGCCTGTGGGCATTGCACTAAGAAGAGCTTAACACAGATCGAGAACCCCACCCCCATCTCCACCTCCCGGTACACAGTGGTATCGTAGCCCATGTGAGAACGGCCACGACTGATGTCGCAAATGTGGGAAATATGAGAGGATTTTTTAACCCTAGCCTAGAACCTGAGGAGTGGTACTCAAACCTAAACCAACTAACCAACTTAGATGCAAACCCTTTCGATTTAATAGAAAAAGGACATAGGGTGGGAAAATTACCTGCATTAAAAGTCCACCATCTCGCAGTGAATGTATCTCTGTTTCAATTTCTGATCCATTCATTCTTAATTTGTAGCTGCGGGGTCCACCCCTTACTGTCTCAATCTACAGCAAGGTTTAATCACGTTTAATGTTGCTTAAAACAGTGAGTCACTAAGTTGATAGCACAGAAATGTAAAGAGAACTATAGTACCGTGTATTTGCTCCCCTCTATGTTCAGAGTAACAGTTAAATTGACAAGCGAGATGTGCTGCAATGAAGAAAGAAGTTACACAGTTACCAAGATGTTTTAAGTCCAACAACAACAGGTATAATCTGCAATAAGGGCATTTCAGCATATAATATATTATACCTTTGGTGGTATCTGACCTTTGCTGAGATAACCAACATAATTAGTAATAACGCTTGAGCTCCTGCTTGATGCTTCCTATGAAATAAGAAATAAATTGTCGGGGACCATAATTAGGGGTACCCTCAAGGCTCCTAATTCTCAGCTGGTAACCCCCATCAGCATAAAGCTGCAAAGGCCTGATGTGTGCGATTAAGTCAGGGATCAGCCCATTCGAGGGACTCGATCACGCCTCGCCCGAGCCTAGCCTCGGACAAGGGCAGCCGACCCCGGAGGATTTCCGTCTCGCCCGAGGCCCCCCTCCAGCGGCGAATATATTCCCGGCTCGCCCGAGGCCCTGTCTTCGCCAAGAAGCAACCCTGACCAAATCGCCGCACCGACCGACCAAATCGCAGGAGCATTTAATGCAAAGGTGGCCTGACACCTTTATCCTGACGCGCGCCCCCCAGCCGGCAGAGCCGAAGTGACCGCCGTCACTTCGCCGCTCCACTGACCGGCCTGACAGAAGGACAGCGCCACCTGCGCCACTCCGACTGCGGTGCCACTTGACAGAGTGAGACTGACAGGCAGTCAGGCCCGGCCGAAGGCACCATAGGAAGCTCCGCTTCGCCCGACCCAGGGCTCGGACTCGGGCTAAGTCCCGGAAGACGGCGAACTCCGCTCCGCCCGACCTAGGGCTCGGACTCGGGCTAAGTCCCGGAAGACGGCGAACTCCGCTCCGCCCGACCCAGGGCTCGGACTCGGGCTAAGTCCCGGAAGACGACGAACTCCGCTCCGCCCGACCCAGGGCTCGGACTCGGGCTAAGCCCCGGAAGACGGCGAACTCTGCTCCGCCCGACCCAGGGCTCGGACTCGGGCTAAGTCCCGGAAGACGACGAACTCCGCTCTGCCCGACCCAGGGCTCGGACTCGGGCTCAGCCCCAGAAGACGACGAACTCCGCTTCGCCCGACCCCAGGGCTCGGACTCCGCCCTGGCCTCAGCCGACGGCCTCCGCCTCGCCCGACCCAGGGGCTCGGACTCGACCTCGGCCACGGAAGACAGACTCGACCTCGGCTTCGGAGGAGCTTCCACATCGCCCAACCTAGGGCGCAGACCAGCCACGTCAATAGGAGGCGCCATCATCACCTTACCCCGAGCTGACTCGGGCCGTAGGGAACAAGACCGGCGTCCCATCTGGCTCGCTCCGCCAGATAGGCAATGATGGCGCCCCGCATACTCTGTGACGACGGCGGCTCTCAGCCCCCTTACAGAAGCAAGAGGACGTCAGCAAGGACTCAACCGCTCCGACAGCTGTCCCTCCGCCAGGCTCCATCGCTCCTCCGACGGCCACGACATCACACCAGCTGGGTGCCAAAATCTCTCCGTCTGCCACGACGGCATGTACTTAGGGCACTAGCTCTCCTCCGCTAGACACGTAGCACTCTGCTATACCCCCCATTGTACACCTGGATCCTCTCCTTACGCCTATAAAAGGAAGGACCAGGGCCCTCTTAGAGAAGGTTGGCCGCGCGGGGACGAGGACCGAGATAGGCGCTCGCTTGAGGCCGCTCGCTCCCTCTCCCGCGTGGACGCTTGTAACCCACTACTACAAGCGTACCCGACCTGGGCGCGGGACGAACACGAAGGCCGCGAGATTCTCACCTCTCTCACGCCGGTCTCCGGCCGCCTCACTTTCCCCCCTTCGCGCTCGCCCTCGTGCTCGACCCATCTGGGCTGGAGCACGCGGCGACATTCACTCGTCGGCTCAGGGACTCCCCGGTCTCGAAACGCCGACAGTTGGCGCACCAGGTAGGGACCTGTTGCGTGTTGACGAACAGCTTCCCGTCAAGCTCCAGATGGGCAGCCTCCAGCAACCTCTCCAACCCGGGATGGTGCTCCGTTTCGGGAGTCTTGAGTTCATGTCCCTCGACGGCAGCTACGACATGATACTCATTCCACCGTCGGGCGACAGCGGCAATGGCGGCCGACAGTCCGCCCGCCGGCGGCGGAATCGACGACGTCTTCCCCGCGTGGTGGAAGAACAACCTTCGAGCTCATCCCGCCCTCTTCTCCGCCGACGGAGGGGAAGGCGGGGCAACCAAGGCCGAGCAGGAGGCAGCGCCTCGTCGGCTGTCGAGCGAGTCGACAGCGCCGGCACCCCAACGGGGGGCGCACCGGGTGTCGACTTCGCGCTTGAGACGAAGACGAGCGTCGTCTCCCCGCGACACGCCAATCCCGAGCAAGCGGACGACGCCAGCACGCTCGCGAAAAGCTTGCTGGACGTCACCCTCGTACCTGAGACGACGGTGCATTCAGTCCCCGACGTGACTTCATCACCGCCCGTCGACCAAGAGGTACCGACCGATTCTTGAAAGTCGCCTAGAGGGGGGGTGAATAGGGCGAAACTGAAATTTACAAATATAAACACAACTACAAGCCGGGTTAGCGTTAGTAATAAAGAAACGAGTCCGCAAGAGAGGGCGCAAAACAAATCCCAAGCGAATAAGCAAGTGAGACACGGAGATTTGTTTTACCGAGGTTCGGTTCTTGCAAACCTACTCCCCGTTGAGGAGGCCACAAAGGCCGGGTCTCTTTCAACCCTTCCCTCTCTCAAACGATCCACGGATCGAGTGAGCTTTCTCTTCTCAATCACTTGGAACACAAAGTTCCCACAAGGACCACCACAAGTTTGGTGTCTCTTGTCTCAATTTACAAGTGAGTTTGATCGCAAGGAAAGAATCAAGAAGGAAGAAAGCAATCCAAGCGCAAGAGCTCGAAAGAACACAAGCAAATCTCTCTCTCTAATCACTATGGCGTTGTGTGGAATTTGGAGAGGATTTGATCTCTTTGGTGTGTCTAGAATTGAATGCTAGAGCTCTTGTAGTAGTTGAGAAGTGGAAAACTTGGATGCAATGAATGGTGGGGTGGTTGGGGTATTTATAGCCCCAACCACCAAAAGTGGCCGTTGGGAGGCTGTCTGTTCGATGGCACACCGGACAGTCCGGTGCCCCCTGCCACGTCATCACTGCCGTTGGATTCTGACCGTTGGAGCTTCTGACTTGTGGGCCCGCCTGGGTGTCCGGTGCACACCGGACATGTACTGTTTGCTGTCCGGTGTGCCAGTATGGGCGCGCCTGACTTCTGCGCGCGCTGCGCGCGCATTTATTGCTCTGCAGGTAGCCGTTGGCGCGGAGATAGTCGTTGCTCCGGAGTCGCACCGGACAGTCCGGTGCACACCGGACAGTCCGGTGAATTTTAGCGGACAAGCCGTTGGAGTTTCCCGAAGCTGGCGAGTTCCTGAGGCTGCTCCTCCTTGGCGCACCGGACACTGTCCGGTGTACACCGGACAGTCCGGTGAATTATAGCGGAGTCACCTCTGGAAATTCCCGAAGGTGGCGAGTTTGAGTTGGAGTCCTCTGGTGCACCGGACACTGTCCGGTGGTGCACCGGACACTGTCCGGTGTACACCGGACAGTCCGGTGTTCCCAGACCAGAGGGCCTTCGGTTGCCACTTAGCTCCTTTGTTGAATCCAAAACTTGGTCTTTTTATTGGCTGAGTGTGAACCTTTTACACCTGTATAATCTATACACTTGGGCAAACTAGTTAGTCCAATTATTTGTGTTGGGCAATTCAACCACCAAAATTAATTAGGGACTAGGTGTAAGCCTAATTCCCTTTCAATCTCCCCCTTTTTGGTGATTGATGCCAACACAAACCAAAGCAAATATAGAAGTGCATAATTGAACTAGTTTGCGTAATGTAAGTGTAAAGGTTGCTTGGAATTGAGCCAATATAAATACTTACAAGATGTGCATGGATTGTTTCTTTCTTATAACATTTTGGACCACGCTTGCACCACATGTTTTGTTTTTGCAAACTATTTTGTAAATCCTTTTCAAAGTTCTTTTGCAAATAGTCAAAGGTAAATGAATAAGATTTTGCAAAGCATTTTCAAGATTTGAAGTTTTCTCCCCCTATTTCAAATGCTTTTCCTTTGACTAAACAAAACTCCCCCTAAATGAGATCCTCCTCTTAGTGTTCAAGAGGGTTTTTGATATGTCATTTTAGAAATACTATTTTCTCCCCCTTTTGAACACAATAGGATACTAATTGAAAATATTCAACACTAAGTTTTTGAAATTGGTGGTGGTGCGGTCCTTTTGCTTTGGGCTCTTACTTTCTCCCCCTTTGGCATGAATCGCCAAAAACGGAATCATTAGAGCCCTCGAAGTGCTTTCTTCCCCTTTGGTCATAAGTAAATGAGTTAAGATTATACCAAAGACGAAGTCCGATCTTTTAGCTTTGGGCTCTTACTTTCTCCCCAAAGTCCTTTTCTTTGATGCTCATGCTTGTCTCCCCCGAGAATGGAGAGTTGCGTGGAGTGACGGCGAGGGATGAGTTACGGAGTGGAAGCCTTTTTGTCTTCGCCGAAGACTCCAATTCCCTTTCAATACACCTATGACTTGGTTTGAAATAGACTTGAAAACATATTAGTCATAGCATACGAAAGAGATATGATCAAAGGTATATGAATGAGCTATGTGTGCAATTTATCAAAAGAAGTTCCTAGAATCAAGAATATTGAGCTCATGCCTAAGTTTGTTAAAGGATTATTCATCAAGAGGCTTGGTAAAGATATCGGCTAATTGATCTTTAGTATTAATGTAAGAAATCTCGATATCTTCCTTTTGTTGGTGATCCCTCAAAAAGTGATACCGAATGGCTATGTGTTTAGTGCGGCTATGCTCGACGGGATTGTCGGCCATTTTGATTGCACTTTCATTATCACATAGCAAAGGGACTTTGGTTAATTTGTAACCGTAGTCCCGCAGGGTTTGCCTCATCCAAAGCAATTGCGCGCAACAATGTCCTGCGGCAATATACTCGGCTTCGGCGGTGGAAAGAGCGACCGAATTTTGCTTCTTTGAAGCCCAAGACACCAAGGATCTTCCCAAGAACTGGCAAGTCCCCGATGTGCTCTTCCTATTGATTTTGCACCCCGCCCAATCGGCATCCGAATAACCAATCAAATCAAATGTGGATCCACGAGGGTACCAAAGCCCAAACTTAGGAGTATAAGCCAAATATCTCAAGATTCGTTTTACGGCCGTAAGGTGAGCTTCCTTAGGGTCGGCTTGGAATCTTGCACACATGCAAACGGAAAGCATAATATCCGGTCGAGATGCACATAAATAGAGTAAAGAACCTATCATCGACCGGTATACCTTTTGATCCAGGGACTTACCTCCTGTGTCGAGGTCGAGATGCCCATTAGTTCCCATGGGCGTCTTGATGGGTTTGGCATCCTTCATCCCAAACTTGGTTAGAATGTCTTGAGTGTACTTCGTTTGGCTGATGAAGGTGCCCTCTTGGAGTTGTTTGACTTGGAATCCTAGAAAATACTTCAACTCCCCCATCATAGACATCTCGAATTTCTGTGTCATAATCCTACTAAACTCTTCACATGTAGACTCGTTAGTAGACCCAAATATAATATCATCAACATAAATTTGGCATACAAACAAGTCATTTTCAAGAGTTTTAGTAAAGAGTGTAGGATCGGCTTTACCGACTTTGAATCCATTTGCAATAAGAAAATCTCTAAGGCATTCATACCATGCTCTTGGGGCTTGCTTGAGCCCATAAAGCGCCTTAGAGAGCTTATAGACATGGTTAGGATACTCACTGTCTTCAAAGCCGGGAGGTTGCTCAACATAGACCTCCTCCTTGATTGGTCCATTGAGGAAGGCACTTTTCACGTTCATTTGATAAAGCTTAAAGCCATGGTAAGTAGCATAGGCCAATATTATGCGAATTGACTCAAGCCTAGCTACGGGTGCATAGGTTTCATCGAAATCCAAACCTTCGACTTGGGAGTATCCCTTGGCCACAAGTCGAGCTTTGTTCCTTGTCACCACACCATGCTCATCTTGCTTGTTGCGGAAGACCCATTTGGTTCCCCCTTATGAATGTCGCCGAGGATGGTGTCGACGGGGTGATCTCGTTGGATTGCTTGGTGGACTCTTGGGTGTGGCGGCCTTTGTTCCTCATCCTCCTTGTCTTCCTCATTTGCATCTCCCCCTTGATCAATGCCATCATCTTGAGGTGGCTCATTTGCTTGATCTTCTATTTCATCAACTTGAGCTTCATCCTCATTTTGAGTCGGTGGAGACGCTTGCGTGGAGGAGGATGGTTGATCTTGTGCATTTGGAGGCTCTTCGGATTCCTTAGGACACACATCCCCAATGGACATGTTCCTTAGCGCGATGCATGGAGCCTCTTCTTCACCTATCTCATCAAGATCAACTTGCTCTACTTGAGAGCCGTTAGTCTCATCAAACACAACGTCACAAGAAACTTCAACTAGTCCCGAGGACTTGTTAAAGACTCTATATGCCCTTGTGTTTGAATCATATCCTAGTAAAAAGCCTTCTACAGTCTTAGGAGCAAATTTAGATTTTCTACCTCTTTTAACAAGTATAAAGCATTTGCTACCAAAGACTCTAAAATATGAAATATTGGCTTTTTACCGGTTAGGAGTTCATATGATGTCTTCTTGAGGATTTGGTGTAGATACAACCGGTTGATGGCGTAGCAGGCGGTGTTGACCGCCTCGGCCCAAAACCGATCTGAAGTCTTGTATTCATCAAGCATGGTCCTTGCCATGTCCAATAGAGTTCTATTCTTCCTCTCCACTACACCATTTTGTTGAGGTGTGTAGGGAGAAGAGAACTCATGCTTGATGCCCTCCTCCTCAAGGAAGCCTTCAATTTGAGAGTTCTTGAACTCCGTTCCGTTGTCGCTTCTTATTTTCTTGATCCTTAAGCCAAACTCATTTTGAGCCCGTCTCAAGAATCCCTTTAAGGTCTCTTGGGTTTGAGATTTTTCCTGTAGAAAGAATACCCAAGTGAAGCGAGAATAATCATCCACAATAACTAGACAGTACTTACTCCCGCCGATGCTTATGTAAGCGATCGGGCCGAATAGATCCATGTGTAGGAGCTCCAGTGGCCTGTCGGTCGTCATTATGTTCTTATGCGGATGATGAGTGCCAACTTGCTTTCCTGCTTGGCATGCGCTACAAATCCTGTCTTTCTCAAAATGAACATTTGTTAGTCCTAAAATGTGTTCTCCCTTTAGAAGCTTATGAAGATTCTTCATCCCAACATGAGCTAGTCGGCGGTGCCAGAGCCAACCCATGTTAGTCTTAGCAATTAAGCAAGTGTCGAGTTCAGCTCTATCAAAATCTACCAAGTATAGCTGACCCTCTAACACTCCCTTAAATGCTATTGAATCATCACTTCTTCTAAAGACAGTGACACCTACATCAGTGAATAGACAGTTGTAGCCCATTTGACATAATTGAGATACAGAAAGCAAATTGTAATCTAAAGAATCAACAAGAAAAACGTTGGAAATGGAATGGTCCGGAGATATAGCAATTTTACCCAAACCTTTGACCAACCCTTGATTTCCATCCCCGAATGTGATCGCTCGTTGGGGATCTTGGTTTTTCTCATATGAGGAGAACATCTTTTTCTCCCCAGTCATGTGGTTTGTGCACCCGCTGTCGAGTATCCAACTTGAGCCTCCGGATGCATAAACCTACAAAACAAGTTTAGTTCTTGACTTTAGGTACCCAAATGGTTTTGGGTCCTTTGGCATTAGACACAAGAACTTTGGGTACCCAAACACAAGTCTTTGACCCCTTGTGCTTGCCCCCAACATATTTGGCAACTACCTTGCCGGATTTGTTAGTCAAAACATAAGATGCATCAAAAGTTTTAAATGAAATATTATGATCATTTGATGCACTCGGAGTTTTCTTTCTAGGCAACTTAGCATGGGTTGGTTGCCTAGAGCTAGATGTCTCACCCTTATACATGAAAGCATGATTAGGGCCAGAGTGAGACTTCCTAGAATGAATTCTCCTAATTTTACTCTCGGGATAACCGGCAGGGTATAAAATGTAACCCTCGTTATCCTGAGGCATGGGAGCCTTGCCCTTAACAAAGTTGGACAATCTTTTGGGAGGGGCATTAATTTTGACATTGTCTCCCCTTTGGAAGCCAATGCCATCCTTGATGCCCGGGCGTCTCCCATTATAAAGCATGCTACGAGCAAATTTAAATTTCTCATTTTCTAAGTTGTGCTCGGCAATTTTAGCATCTAGTTTTGCTATGTGATCATTTTGTTGTTTAATTAAAGCCATATGATCATGAATAGCATTAATATCAACATCTCTACATCTAGTACAAATAGATACATGCTCAACAATAGATGTAGAGGGTTTGCAAGAATTAAGTTCAACAATCTTAGCATGAAGAATATCATTTTTATCTCTAAGATTGGAAATGGTAGCATTGCAAACATCTAGTTCTTTAGCCTTAGCAATTAAATTTTCATTTTCTACTTTAAGGCTAGCAAGAGAAATGTTTAATTCTTCAATCCTAGCAAGCAAATCATCATTATTATCTCTAGGATTGGGAATTGAAACATTACAAATATGTGAATCAACCTTAGCATTTAAACTAGCATTTTCATTCCTAAGGTTGTCAATCATCTCACGGCAAGTGCTTAGCTCACTAGATAGCTTTTGACATTTTTCTATTTCTAGAGCATAAGCATTTTTAACCTTAACATGTTTCATGTTTTCTTTAATTAGACAATCCTCTTGGGAATCCAAAAGGTCATCCTTTTCATGAATAGCACTAATTAATTCATTTAATTTTTCTTTTTGTTCCATGTTAAGGTTGGCAAAAAGGATACGCAAATTATCTTCCTCATCACTAGCATTATCATCACTAGAGGTTTCATATTTAGTGGAGGATCTTGATTTTACCTTCTTTTTGCCGTCCTTTGCCATGAGGCACTTGTGGCCGACGTTGGGGAAGAGAAGTCCCTTGGTGACGGCGATGTTGGCGGCGTCCTCGTCGTTGGAGGAGTCGCTTGAGCTTTCGTCGGAGTCCCATTCCCGACAAACATGGGCATCGCCGCCCTTCTTTTTGTAGTACCTCTTCTTTTCTCTCCTCTTGCCCTTCTTGTCGTTATCCCTGTCACTGTCACTTGATAATGGACATTTTGCAATAAAGTGACCGGGCTTACCACACTTGTAGCAAACCTTCTTGGAGCGGGACTTGTAGTCTTTCCCTCTCCTTTGCTTGAGGATTTGGCGGAAGCTCTTGATGACGAGCGCCATTTCCTCATTGTCGAGCTTGGAGGCGTCTATTGGTTGTCGACTTGGGGTAGACTTCTCCTTCTTTTCTTCCGTCGCCTTGAATGCGACGGGTTGAGCTTCGGATGTAGATGGATCATCAAGCTCATTGATCTTCCTTGAGCCTTCGATCATGCACTCAAAACTTACAAAATGCCCGATTACTTCCTCGGGGGTCATTTTAGTATATCTTGGATTACCACGAATTAATTGAACTTGAGTAGGGTTAAGGAAAATAAGAGATCTTAGAATAACCTTAACCATTTCGTGGTCGTCCCACTTTACGCTCCCGAGGTTGCGCACTTGGTTCACCAAGGTCTTGAGCCGGTTGTACATGTGTTGTGGCTCTTCCCCTTTGCGAAGCCGGAAGCGACCGAGCTCCCCCTCGATCGTTTCCCGCTTGGTGATCTTTGTAAGCTCATCTCCCTCGTGCGCGGTTTTGAGCACATCCCAAATCTCCTTGGCGCTCTTCAACTCTTGAACCTTGTTATACTCCTCTCTACTTAAAGAGGCGAGGAGTATTGTCGTTGCTTGACAGTTGAAGTGCTCGATTTGGGCCACCTCATCCTCATCATAGTCTTCATCCCCTACGGATGGTACCTGTGCACCAATCTCAACAACATCCCATATACTTTTGTGGAGTGAGGTTAGATGAAATCGCATTAAATCACTCCACCTAGCATAATCTTCACCATCAAAAGTTGGTGGTTTGCCTAATGGGACGGAAAGTAAATGTGCATGTTTAGAAATGCGGGGATAATGTAGGGGAATCTTACTAAACTTCTTACGCTCTTGGCGTTTAGAAGTTACGGAGGGTGCATCGGAGTCGGAGGTCGATGTTGATGAAGTGTCGGTCTCGTAGTAGACCACCTTCCTCATCCTCTTGTGCTTGTCACCTTTCCGATGCGACTTGTGGGAAGAAGATTTTTCCTTCTTCTCTTTGTGGTGAGAAGAAGATTTCTTCTCCTTCCCTTTGTTGGAGGAGATCTTCTTCTTCTCCTTCCTTTTGGTGCGGGACTCTTCCGATGAAGTGCTCCCGTGGCTTGTAGTGGGCTTTTCGCCGGTCTCCATCTCCTTCTTGGCGTGATCTCCCGACATCACTTCGAGCGGTTAGGCTCTAATGAAGCACCGGGTTCTGATACCAATTGAAAGTCGCCTAGAGGGGGGTGAATAGGGCGAAACTGAAATTTACAAATATAAACACAACTACAAGCCGGGTTAGCGTTAGTAATAAAGAAACGAGTCCGCAAGAGAGGGCGCAAAACAAATCCCAAGCGAATAAGCAAGTGAGACACGGAGATTTGTTTTACCGAGGTTCGGTTCTTGCAAACCTACTCCCCGTTGAGGAGGCCACAAAGGCCGGGTCTCTTTCAACCCTTCCCTCTCTCAAACGATCCACGGATCGAGTGAGCTTTCTCTTCTCAATCACTTGGAACACAAAGTTCCCACAAGGACCACCACAAGTTTGGTGTCTCTTGTCTCAATTTACAAGTGAGTTTGATCGCAAGGAAAGAATCAAGAAGGAAGAAAGCAATCCAAGCGCAAGAGCTCGAAAGAACACAAGCAAATCTCTCTCTCTAATCACTATGGCGTTGTGTGGAATTTGGAGAGGATTTGATCTCTTTGGTGTGTCTAGAATTGAATGCTAGAGCTCTTGTAGTAGTTGAGAAGTGGAAAACTTGGATGCAATGAATGGTGGGGTGGTTGGGGTATTTATAGCCCCAACCACCAAAAGTGGCCGTTGGGAGGCTGTCTGTTCGATGGCACACCAGACAGTCCGGTGCACACCGGACAGTCCGGTGCCCCCTGCCACGTCATCACTTCCGTTGGATTCTGACCGTTGGAGCTTCTGACTTGTGGGCCCGCCTGGGTGTCCGGTGCACACCGGACATGTACTGTTTGCTGTCCGGTGTGCCAGTATGGGCGCGCCTGACTTCTGCGCGCGCTGCGCGCGCATTTATTGCTCTGCAGGTAGCCGTTGGCGCGGAGATAGTCGTTGCTCCGGAGTCGCACCGGACAGTCCGGTGCACACCGGACAGTCCGGTGAATTTTAGCGGACAAGCCGTTGGAGTTTCCCAAAGCTGGCGAGTTCCTGAGGCTGCTCCTCCTTGGCGCACCGGACATTGTCCGGTGTACACCGGACAGTCCGGTGAATTATAGCGGAGTCGCCTCTGGAAATTCCCGAAGGTGGCGAGTTTGAGTTGGAGTCCTCTGGTGCACCGGACACTGTCCGGTGGTGCACCGGACACTGTCCGGTGTACACCGGACAGTCCGGTGTTCCCAGACCAGAGGGCCTTCGGTTGCCACTTAGCTCCTTTGTTGAATCCAAAACTTGGTCTTTTTATTGGCTGAGTGTGAACCTTTTACACCTGTATAATCTATACACTTGGGCAAACTAGTTAGTCCAATTATTTGTGTTGGGCAATTCAACCACCAAAATTAATTAGGGACTAGGTGTAAGCCTAATTCCCTTTCAATTCTCATCCCACGTCATTTGGATTCGGCCTCAACCCGCCTAGCGACTTCACTTTGGCGGGCGTTCTCGTAGAGGCGAGTCCAAACCCTTTGGGGTTTCGTATGCGGTCACCTTGGGACCGGCTGACGGACGTCTCGACCTACGGGCCCTCTGGGTCCGAGGAAGATGACGAGCCCAGCTTCTGTTGGGATTTCTCTGGACTTGGCAACCCCAGTGCCGTGCGGGACTTCATGACCGCATGTGACTACTGCCTCTCCGACTGTTCCGACGCTAGCCGTAGCCTCGGCTAGGCCTGGAAAAAAAGCTCGGGCTCGACGAGCTGGCTCGAGCTCGGCCTGGCTCGGCTCGGCTCGGGCCGGCTCGCGAGCCGCTGCCGAGCCGAGCCGAGCCGCATTTCTCAGCTCGGGCAAAGGGCGAGCCGAGCCGAGCTAGCTCGGGCGAGCTCGCGAGCCGCTCGCGAGCCGGCCAACCAGCCTTTGGCAGAATGGCCCATACGCCCAGCCCAACAGTGAGGCCCAACAAGGAGTCAAGGATTCCCTAAACCCTAGGTCCCTAACCAGTAAGGCAGTAACCACCCGAGTACCCGACTCCGAGCGTTGGTTCGTGGTCGTGGCGCCGCCCGGCCTCCGTGCGCCGTGTGCCCGTGTACCTTCGTCGACTCCTCGTGCCGACGGCCGACCAGGCGACCACCCGAGCCCGAGTGCCCGACGCCCCGACGGCCGACCACCTGTAGTCCGCCAGACCGCCACGGACCTCGAGTCCTCGAACCCGCCCAGGCGCGGAGCGGCGGAGGCGCTCAGGCGGCCACCCGCGTGGCCGCGTCCAGGCGTCCAGCGTCCGGCCGGCATCCGCGTGAGTCGCCGCGTGACCGCGTCCGCGTCCAGGCGACCAGGCATCCAGCTCCAGGCCTCCAGCGTCCGCCGTCCAGCGTCACTGCGTCAGGTTCAGCCGTTCAGCCGTTCAGGTATGCCCGTATGCATATATGTGTTTAACTGGTAGCTGTCCCCGTCCATATCAATGACAATGACTTTTTTCTGGTTCTCAACAGACAACAGTAAGGGTCCAATACTAGCCAATACTAGCCAACTGTAAAGCGTAGGTTATCTGATCATTTATCTAACTCAGGGGTCATGCAACAACCAAGTTGTTTGCTTCATTTATCTATTTATTAAGTTCTTTATAGTTGTTAGTATGTACTCATTTGTTATGGTGATTGCTACAATTCTAGATCCAAGGTATAAGATGAGATATATCGAGTGGTGCTTTGGTAAGATCTTTGATGGTGACCAAGTTAGATTTGAGATAGATGATGTTCGATGTGAGTTGGAAAAGTTGTATGAAGATTGTGAGTTGCAATATAGAGAGAGAAAAGCTGCTCAAAGTAAATCTAGTGCTTCCTCCTCATTAGCAATTGAAAGAATTTGTAGTTTGCCTTCTGCATCATGTGAATTCCAATCATTTTTATCATCTACTGAAGCAAACCCATCAAAGAGTGAGTTGCTCATTTATTTGGATGAGACAAATGTGAGTCTATCGGATAAGGAGTTTGATTTGTTAAGCTGGTGGAAGGTCAATTCACATAGGTTTCCAGTTGTATCAAGGATGGCAAAGAAGTTTTTAACTGTTCCAGCAACATCCGTGTCTTCAGAATCTACTTTCAGTACTGGGGGTAGAACTTTAGATGACTATCGGAGTTCTCTAAGCCCTTCTATGGTGGAGGCATTGGTATGCTCCTCTAGCTGGATTAGAGGTGCACATGATGGAAGCACATATGTGGTAAGTTGATAGTTTACTAATTCTTAGAGTTGATTTCTCTTTTTTTTGCAGATTTTGATTGGAGCTTGTATTTTTTTTAACAGGTACCTGATGAGGATGACATGGAGACTATCTCATTTCCAAAAAGCTTTGTGGAGAGCAACTAGTAATATACATTGCAATTCAATACTTATATTAAGTACTTATAAATGGTTAGTAAAATGCTTATATGTCATATGTGGTTGTTTATTGTGTTTCTTGATCAGGTATTCAGGTGCTAGTGCTAGTGCAATGTGCAAGTGCAACCAGCAAAAACAAGGCAGCAGTCCTGGGCTCCTGGCAGCAAGCCAGCAACTATGTGGTTGTATATTCAGTACTTAAGTCTGAACTCTGAAGACTGAAGTGCTGCTGCTGTGCTAATTATAGTGTTTATTTGGCGCACTGCAGGAGCAAGCCAGCAAGCTTAACAAGCTGCTGTGCTAATTATAGTGTTTATGGAATGTTCTTGTTGCTGCATGCTATAATCTTTGGTGCATTGATCCTGTCTTTTGGATGCTTTTTTGGAATTATGAGCTACACTTTTGGTGTTATATCATGGTCTCTGTCTGTAAATTTCAGATTGTATTGAAATAATATAATGGGCTGTGGTTGCTGCAATTTTTCTTTGTTATTGTCTGATCTCATGTGGGTAAACCGGACCTGGCAGACACTGGGCGGGCGAGGCTCGCGAGCCGGCCGAGCTGGCTCGCGAGCCGGTACCGAGCCGAGCCGAGCCGGTTTCTGTAGCTCGCGCCATTACCGAGCCGAGCCTAGCTCGGCTCGTACATACACCGAGCCGGACCGAGCCGAGCCGAGCCGAGCTCGGCTCGGCTCGTTTCCACCCCTAGCCTCGGCGACGAGGACTGCGGCCCAAGTCGCGAATGCTTCCACGTCGATCTGGGGGGTCCCTCCGAAGGCAACCATCTCGGCATGCCGGAGGACGGTGATCTCCCTAGGCCGGTGCCTCGCGTTGACATCCCATGGGAGCTAGCTGTGGTCCCCGTTCAGGCAGGGGGCCATGACCCACAGCTCGAGCAAATCCGCGAGGTGCAGGCCAGGCTCGACGAGGGAGCAGGAGCGCTTGAGCCGATCCGCCGGGACGTCGGGCAGGCATGGGCGGGCCAGCCTCTGGCCGGAGAAATACGTCATCTACCCCAGGGCTTCCAGCACCGCATCGCCGACGACGTCAGGGTCAGGCCACCACCCGCATCTAGTGGGGTCGGCCAGAACCTGGCAGCAGCAGCAATGCTCCTCCACGCGATGCCGGAGCCATCAACCACCGAGGGGCGGCGAATCCAGGGAGAGCTCAAGAATCTCCTGGAAGGCGCCGCGGTCCGACGGGTCGAGAGCTCTGCCTCCCGAAGGTAGGGGTACCCCTCAGAACCTCATGCCGCGACTTCCCGATTCATGTGGGAAGCCTCGGTCTACACCGGGCGCACGCGCAACACCGCGCCTGCGGCCCCGGGTCGCCTCGGCAACGAGCACCATCACCGTGACCGTCGGGCCCACCTCGACGAGAGGGTGCGCCGAGGCTACCACCCCAGGCGTGGGGGACGCTACGACAGCGGGGAGGATCGGAGTCCCTCGCCTGAACCACCCGGTCCGCAGGCCTTCAGCCGGGCCATCCGACGGGCGCCGTTCCCGACCCGGTTCTGACCCCCGACTACTATCACAAAGTACTCGGGGGAGACGAGACCGGAACTATGGCTCGCGGACTACCGTCTGGCCTGCCAACTGGGTGGAACGGACGATGACAACCTCATCATCCGCAACCTCCCCCTGTTCCTCTCTGACACCGCTCGCGCCTGGTTGGAGCACCTGCCTCCGGGGCAGATCTCCAACTGGGACGACCCGGTCCAAGCTTTCGTCGGCAATTTCCAGGGCACGTACGTGCGCCCCGGGAATTCCTGGGACCTCCGAAGCTGCCGACAGCAGCCGGGAGAGTCTCTCCAGGACTACATCCGGCGATTCTCGAAGCAGCGCACCGAGCTGCCCAACATCACCGGCTCGGATGTCATCGGCGCGTTCCTCGCTGGCACCACCTGCCGCGACCTAGTGAGCAAGCTGGGTCGCAAGACCCCCACCAGGGCGAGCGAGCTGATGGACATCGCCACCAAGTTCGCCTCCGGCCAGGAAGCGGTCGAGGCTATCTTCCGAAAGGACAAGCAGCCCCAGGGCCGCCCATCAGAAGATGCCCCCGAGGCGTCAACTCAGCGCGGCGCCAAGAAGAAGGGCAAGAAGAAGTCGCAAGCGAAACGCGACGCCGCCGACGCGGACCTTGTCGCCGCCGCCGAGTACAAAAACCCTCGGAAACCCCCCGGAGGTGTCAACCTCTTCGACAAAATGCTCAAGGAGCCGTGCCCCTATCACCAGGGGCCCGTCAAGCACACCCTTGAGGAGTGCGTCATGCTTCGGCGCCACTTCCACAGGGCCGAGCCACCCGCGGAGGGTGGCAGGGCCCACGACGCTGATAAGAAGGAAGATCACCAAGCAGGAGAGTTCCCCGAGGTCCACGACTGCTTCATGATCTACGGTGGGCAAGCGGCGAATGCCTCGGCTCGGCACCGCAAGCAAGAGCGCCGGGAGGTCTGCTCGGTGAAGGTGGCGGCGCCAGTCTATCTAGACTGGTCCGACAAGCCCATCACTTTCGACCGAGCCGACCACCCCGACCATGTGCCGAGCCCGGGAAAATACCCGCTCGTCGTCGACCCCGTCATCGGCGACGTCAGGCTCACCAAAGTCCTCATGGACGGAGGCAACAGCCTCAACATCATCTACGCCGCGACCCTCGGGCTCCTGCGTGTCGATCTGTCCTCCGTCCGGGCGGGCGCTGCGCCCTTCCATGGGATCATTCCCAGGAAGCGCGTCCAGCCCCTCGGACAACTCGACCTTCCCGTCTGCTTCGGAACACCCTCCAACTTCCGAAGGGAGACCCTGACGTTCGAGGTGGTCGGGTTCCGAGGAACCTACCACGCGGTACTGGGAAGACCATGCTACGCGAAGTTCATGGCCGTCCCCAACTACACCTACCTGAAGCTCAAGATGTCGGGCCCCAACGAGGTCATCACCGTCGACCCCACGTACAAACACGCGTTCGAATGCGACGTGGAGTGCGTGGAGTACGCCGAGGCCCTCGCCGAGTCCGATGCCCTCATCGCCGACCTGGAGAGCCTCTTTAAGGAGGTGCCAGACGTGGAGCGACATGCCGACAACTTTGAGCCAGTGGAGACGGTTAAGTCCGTCCCCCTCAACCTCAGCGGCGACGCCTCCAAGCAGATCCGGATCGGCTCTAGGCTCGAACCTAAATAGGAAGCAGTGCTCGTCGACTTTCTCCGCGCGAACGCCGACGTCTTCGCGTGGAGTCCCTCGGACATGCCCGGCATACCGAGGGATGTCGCCGAGCACTCGCTGGACATCCGAGCCGGAGCCCGACCCGTCAAGCAGCCTCTGCGCCGATTCAACGAGGAGAAGCGCAGAGCCATAGGCGAGGAGATCCACAAGCTAATGGCGGCAGGGTTCATCAAAGAGGTATTCCATCCCGAATGGCTTGCCAACCCTGTGCTTGTGAGAAAGAAAGGGGGGAAATGGCGGATGTGTGTAGACTACACTGGTCTAAACAAAGCATGTCCGAAGGTTCCCTACCCTCTGCCTCGCATCGATCAAATCGTGGATTCCACTGCTGGGTGCGAAACTCTGTCTTTCCTCGATGCCTACTCAGGGTATCACCAAATCAGGATGAAAGAGTCCGACCAGCTCGCGACTTCTTTCATCACACCCTTCGGCATGTACTGCTATGTCAGCATGCCGTTCGGTTTGAGGAATGCGGGTGCGACGTACCAGCG
Organism: Zea mays; assembly: GCF_902167145.1. Classification (NCBI taxonomy): domain Eukaryota; kingdom Viridiplantae; phylum Streptophyta; class Magnoliopsida; order Poales; family Poaceae; genus Zea; species Zea mays. The sequence continues at coordinate 236,854,335 of NC_050097.1, read as the reverse complement.
GTGCATGAACCATGTGTTCGGCGAACACATCGGCCGCACGGTCGAGGCCTATGTTGATGACATCGTAGTCAAGACGAGGAAAGCCTCCAACCTCCTTTCCGACCTTGAAGTGACATTCCGATGTCTCAAGGCGAAAGGCGTCAAACTCAATCCCGAGAAGTGTGTCTTCAGGGTGCCCCGAGGCATGCTCTTGGGGCTCATCGTCTCCGAGCGGGGCATCGAAGCCAACCCAGAGAAGATCGCAGCCATCACCAGCATGGGGCCCATCAAGGACTTGAAAGGCGTACAGAGGGTCATGGGATGTCTCGCGGCTCTAAGCCGCTTCATCTCACGCCTCGGCGAAAGAGGTCTACCTCTGTACCGCCTCTTGAGGAAGGCCGAGTGCTTCACTTGGACCCCTGAGGCCGAGGAAGCCCTCGGGAACCTGAAGGCGCTCCTCACGAAGGCGCCTATCTTGGTGCCCCCAGCTGCCGGAGAAGCCCTCTTGGTCTACGTCGCCGCGACCACTCAGGTGGTTAGCGCCGCGATTGTGGTCGAGAGGCAAGAAGAGGAGCATGCATTGCCCGTTCAGAGGCCAGTTTACTTCGTCAGCGAGGTACTGTCCGAAACCAAGATCCGCTACCCACAAGTTCAGAAGCTGCTGTATGCGGTGATCCTGACACGGCGGAAGTTGCGACACTACTTCGAGTCTCATCCGGTAACTGTGGTGTCATCCTTCCCCCTGGGGGAGATCATCCAGTGCCGAGAGGCCTCGGGTAGGATTGCAAAGTGGGCGGTGGAAATCATGGGCGAGACAATCTCGTTCGCCCCTCGGAAGGCCATCAAGTCCCAGGTCTTGGCGGACTTCGTGGCCGAATGGGTCGACACCCAGCTACCGATGGCTCCGATCCAACCGGAGCTCTGGACCATGTTTTTCGACGGGTCGTTGATGAAGACGGGAGCCGGCGCAGGCCTACTCTTCATCTCGCCCCTCGGGAAGCACATACGCTATGTGCTACGCCTCCATTTCCCGGCATCCAACAATGTGGCTGAGTACGAAGCTCTGGTCAACGGATTGCAGATCGCCATCGAGCTAGGGGTCCGACGCCTCGACGCTCGCGGTGACTCGCAGCTCGTCATCGACCAAGTCATGAAGAACTCCCACTGCCGCGATCCGAAGATGGAGGCCTACTGCGATGAGGTTCGGCGCCTGGAAGACAAGTTCTACGGGCTCGAGCTCAACCACATCGCTCGGCGCTACAACGAGACTGCGGACGAGCTGGCTAAAATAGCCTCAGGGCGAACAACGGTTCCCCCGGACGTCTTCTCCTGGGATCTGCATCAACCCTCCGTCAAGATCGACGACACGCCCGAGCCTGAGGCACCCTCGGCCCAGCCCGAGGTACCCTCGGCCCAGCCCGAGGTACCCTCGGCATAGCCCGAGGCGCCCTCGGTTCAGCCCGAGGTACCCTCAGCCCCCGAGGGCGAGACGCTGCACGTCGAGGGGGAGCAAAGCGGGGTCACGCCTAACCAAAACTGGCAGACCCCGTACCTGCAATATCTCCACCGAGGAGAGCTACCCCTCGACCGAGCCGAGGCTCGGCGGGTGGCGCGGCGCGCCAAGTCGTTTGTCTTGCTGGGTGATGAGAAGGAGCTCTACCACCGCAGCCCCTCTGGCATCCTCCAGCGATGCATCTCCATCGCCGAAGGTCAGGAACTCCTGCGAGAGATACACTCGGGGGGCTTGCGGCCATCACGCAGCGCCTCGAGCCCTTGTCGGGAATGCTTTCCGACAAGGCTTCTACTGGCCCACGGCGGTGGCCGACGCTACCAGAATTGTCCGCACCTGCGAAGGGTGTCAATTCTACGCAAGGCAGACCCACCTGCCCGCTCAGGCTCTGCAGACGATACCCATCACCTGGCCTTTTGCTGTGTGGGGTCTGGACCTCGTCGGCCCCTTGCAGAAGGCACCCGGGGGCTACACGCACCTGTTGGTCGCCATCGACAAATTCTCCAAGTGGATCGAGGTCCGACCCCTGAACAGCATCAGGTCCGAGTAGGCGGTGGCGTTCTTCACCAACATCATCCATCGTTTCGGGGTCCCAAACTCCATCATCACCAACAACGGCACCCAATTCACCGGCAGAAAGTTCCTGGACTTCTGCGAGGATCACCACATCCGGGTGGACTGGGCCGCCGTAGCTCACCCCATGACAAATGGGCAAGTAGAGCGTGCCAACGGCATGATTCTACAAGGGCTCAAGCCTCAGATCTACAACGACCTCAACAAGTTCGGCAAGCGATGGATGAAGGAACTCCCCTTGGTGGTCTGGAGTCTGAGGACAACGCCAAGCCGAGCCACGGGCTTCACGCCGTTCTTCCTAGTCTACGGGGCCGAGGCCGTCTTGCCCACAGACCTGGAATACGGCTCCCCGAGGACGAGGGCCTACACCGACCAAAGCAACCAAGCTAGCCGAGAAGACTCGCTGGACCAGCTGGAGGAGGCTCGGGATAGGGCCTTACTACACTCGGCGCGGTACCAGTAGTCCCTGCGACGCTACCACGCCCGAGGGGTCCGGTCCCGAGACCTCCAGGTGGGCGACCTGGTGCTTCGGGTGCGACAAGACGCCCGAGGGCGGCACAAGCTCACGCCCCCCTTGGAGGGGCCGTTCGTCATCGCCAAAGTTCTGAAGCCCGGAACGTACAAGCTGGCCAACAGTCAAGGCGAGGTCTACGGCAACGCTTGGAACATCCAACAGCTACGTCGCTTCTACCCTTAAGATGTTTTCAAGTTGTTCATATACCTCGCACCCACGCAAAGTTTAGTCATCAAGGAAGGGTCGGCCTCGCCTCGGCAAAGCCCGACCCTCCCTCGGGGGCTAAAAGGGGGGGAACCCCCTCTGCGTCGAAATTTTCCTCGAAAAAAGATCTTTTCTGCCAGAATGTCTTTCGTGCTTTTTGACTATTTCGAAAGTGGATCCTGAAAACGACGAAGTACACGTAAGCAGCCAAGGCTGACCGAGTCGAGGGACTCCTACGCCTCCGGGATACGGATACCTCACTCATCACCTTCTGCGATAAGTAACTCACGTTCGGATAAGTGACTCCGCGGACCGAACAAGTCCTCACGTTCGGAAGCTCTTCTGCCGAAGCGATCCTTCGAGCCTTCTCGACTGCGTCGGTGACAGAACCCTATGGACGAGTAAGAGTGCGCGTAAGCGGCAAGGCCGACCGAGCCGAGGGACTCCTACGCCTCCGGGATACGGATACCTCACTCATCACCTTCCGCGAGAAGCAACTCTCGCTCGCACAAACATTTCTGTTACCGACAAAAAAGTCCAGATACTCGAAACAAGAGGAAAAGAGACGCAGCTTTACAACACGGCGAGGGTGTGTTTTGGCCTCGGCGGCCGCAGGAAACACGCGCTACAAGACAATCCGATCCTGCAGGCTCGGGTCTTGACGCTGGAAGGGAGCAGCAGCACCCTCGGCATCGACAACACTTTCGGCGAGGTCCGACCTAGCCTCGGACGACGACGCGGTCCGAAGATCTCCACTCCGAAGGACGACGTCATCGCCACGCCCGGGCCATCGCTGCCAGCGTCTTCTCCGGGAATCCGGCCCGAGCAGGCGGCTCGGCCGGTCACCCCGGGGCCTTGGCCAGCTGTCCTCCAAGGACGTCAGCCCGACCCGAGGCCTCGGCTGGTCAATTCCGGCGTCGATCCCGCTAATGGACGACCCGGCCAGGCTCCGGCCAACCAGGTTTTCTTTTCGAGCCAACTCTGCCTCTGTTCATGCTGACACCGCTACCCCTGGCCTCGGCTCATCGGAGAGCGGCCGAGGGGTTCCTTTAACTGAGCTAGAGAAGCCTCGGACAACAAGGCCGACTGAGCCCAGGGACTCTTACACCTCCGGGATACGGATACCTCACTCGTTACCTTTGCACGGGGCGACTCACGCTTGGTGAAGCGGTTCAGACAACCAACAGGCGAGTCTTAGTGCTCGAAAATGAGAAAAAACACGGTTCCGTGCCAAAATTACATACATGTTCAGGCCTCGACAGCCACAATGAACAAAAACACTGGCATTCAAATTGCCATTACAAATGGAACTCCGGTTCCACCTCCGCAGGTACGAACAACCCCACTCGATGGGGGGGCCTGCGGAGCAACCGAAGACCGACGAACGGCACGCCGTCGCCCGCTCCAGCAGCGGCGACGACGACGACTTCTGCTCCGGGGGGCCGAACAGCGGCAGCGATGACCTCAGGGCGGATGCTGCTGCCAGGAGGCCCCCGCCCATGCCCAAACTCGTGAGGCAAGGACGGGCAGAAGGCCGTAGAGTTGGAGGTCGGTCTGTGGGCGGCCCTGGCTATCTTGTCGGCGGAAGAACCTCTTCCAGCTGCCGTGGCAGACGCCGACGCCGGGAGCGGCTCCGGAGCCACTCGCGTCCGAGAGCCAGGCACGCGGCAGCTGCCGGTGCCACGGATAGCAACCGCCCTTCCCCCCGATCACTGAGGGAAGGAGCGGGCCGCCGCCCACGCAGGGGCCGGCCCCAACTCGGCACACTCCCCTCCCCAGCCCTGGTGATAAAAATCCTTGAGGCTGAGGGAGGGGCAGAGGCCGCAACCCGGCTTGCTTTCCCCCACCATCAAACTAGATGTCACCGTCTTGGGTGACCGCCGGCGGAGGGGTGCAGCCGGGCTGCATGATGAAAATCCTTGAAGCCGAATGATGGCCGAAAGGTACTGAAAGTCGCCTAGAGGGGGGGTGGATAGGCGAAACCTGAAAATTAAAACTTTATCCCCCAACTAGATCCTTTGATTAGTGGTTAGAACAAGATGAACAATTATCGGAGTATAAAAACTAAGTTCTTGCTGGTAAAGAGTATAGCTTTCAAATAAAGCGGAAGTGACAAATCAATACAACTAATAATTCTATGATAACAAAGCAAGAAAGCTTAGATGAAAAAGAGCACTAACTCAAGTTCTTTTCTTGCGGAGTGTTGCTTCACTTAAATGAGATTTTAACTTGAAGCAACACCAAATGATATGAGCAAAGAATAGTGCAAGAGAACTTAGAGTAAGGGAAAGCAAACAAATCACAAGCAAAAGCACAATGAACACGGGTGATTTGTTTTACCGAGGTTCGGCCCTCGAAGGCCTAGTCCCCGTTGAGGAGTCCACTTAAGGACGGGTCTTTTTCAACCCTTTCCCTCTCTCCCGATCACACAAGGATCGGCGAGCTCTTCTTCTTCTCAAGGATCACTCTCGATCCCACAAGGACCACCACAATCTTTGGTGTCTCTTGCTAGCTTTTACAAGCCTCCAACACTTTGGAGGAAGTTTGAATGGAAGTCAAAACTCCACGCGCAAATGAACACAAAGATGAAGCACACACTATCTCTCAATGAATCTCACAAGGCACTAGGGCTAAACTCAATTGAGTAGCTCTCAATTGCTCGCTCTCTCTTTTGTGGCACTTGTGTTGGTTGTAGTGGGCTAGATCTTGTGTATAGGATGTATCAATGAATATATGTGGTTGGGAGGGCTTGAGTATGTCAACTAGATGACTTGGAATGTTGCTTGGACTCCCACACCTTGAAGTGGCCGGTTGGGGTGGTATTTATAGCCACCATCCAAAAACTAGCCGTTGATGAAGTCTGCTGGCGATGGGCGCACCGGACAGTCCGGTGCACACCGGACATGTCCGGTGCCCCAGCCACGTCATCCTATCCGTTGGGGTTGGAGCTGGTCGACCGTTGGAGGCTTTGTCCTCATGTGGCACCGGACAGTCCGGTGCACACCGGACAGTCCGGTGCCTCTCTGATCCTCTGCTCTGACTCCTGCCGCGTGTACTGTTCTGCACTGTTTACTGTCAGAGTCGACCGTTGGGCACAGATGACCGTTGCTCCGCTGACACACCGGACAGTCCGGTGCACACCGGACAGTCCGGTGAATTTTAGCGGAGCAGTCTTCGTGAAATCCCGAGGCTGCCGAGTTCCTGAGGCCGCGTTCCGTTGGAGCACCGGACACTGTCCGGTGTACACCGGACAGTCCGGTGAATTATAGCGCGCCGGCCCCAGACTTTCCCGAAGGTGGCGAGTTTGAGTCTGAGTTCCCTGGTGCACCGGACAGGTACTGTTCACTGTCCGGTGGCACACCGGACAGTCCGGTGCGCCAGACCAGGGGTGCCTTCGGTTGCCCCTTTGCTCCTTTCTTTTGACTTTTGTCTTGTTCTTTTTATTGGTTTTATGTTGAGTCTTGGGCACCTGTAGAACATATAATCTAGAGCAAACTAATTAGTCCAATTGTTTGTGTTGGACATTCAATCACCAAAATCATTTAGGAAAAGGTTTAAAGCCTATTTCCCTTTCAATCTCCCCCTTTTTGGTGATTGATGCCAACACAAACCAAAGCAGAAATATAAGAGCATAATTGAACTAGTTTGCCTACGGTAAGTGCAAAGATTGCTTGGAATTTAAACCAATATTGATTTCATAAGATATGCATGAATGGTTCTTTCTTATTTAGTATTTTGGACCACGATTGCACCACATGTTTTGTTTTTGCAAATTCTTTTTGTAAATCCATTTCAAAGATCTTTTGCAAATAGTCAAGGGTAAATGAATAAGAGTTTGTAAAGCATTTTCAAGATTTGAAATATTCTCCCCCTGTTTCAAATGCTTTTCCTTTGACTTAACAAAACTCCCCCTAAAAGAGATCCACCTCTTAGTGTTCAAGAGGGTTTTGATATACCATTTTTGAAATACTACTTTTTCCCCTTTTTTTTTAACATAATAGGATACCAAATGATAAATACTTTTGGAAAGCACTAAGTTTTTGAATTTGGTGGTGGTGGTGCGGTCCTTTTGCTTTGGGCTCATTTCTCCCCCTTTTTGGCATGAATCGCCAAAAACGGAATCATTAGAGCCCTTGAAGTGCTATCTTCCCCTTTGGGCATAAATAAATGAGTTAAGATTATACTAAAGGCGAGGTTCGGTCTTTTAGCTTTGGGCTCTTACTCTCTTCCAGAGACGAAGTCCTTTTCTTTGATGCTCATTTCTCCCCCAAAGAATAGAGAGTTGCTTGGAGTGATGGCGAAGTATGATTTACGGAGTGGAAGCCTTTGTTTTCGCCGAAGACTCCATTTCCCTTTCAATCTACGACTTAGCATAGTAATATACTTGGAAACATATTAGTCGTAGTCATGGTACGGGAATAATAGGATATATGCATTTGTACCAAAATGAAAGAGATATGATCAAGAGATATGTCAATTAAGTATGATCATAGTTCTATATAATATAGATTTCTCCCCCTAAATATGTGCCTTGAGAGGAATACATATTTTGGCCTTAAATGCCAAGTGCACATAATTAGGTTAATGAGAACAAGTCTATATCATAGAGAAAGTGAAGTGCATTGTGTCATAGTATATGAGTGATGCTCAAGACAGTTTATGCACTTATGAAAGCATGCTGCAGATATTTTAAGCATTTTCCTTTAAGGATTTCAAAGAGACTTAAGGACCATCCACCTTTGGAACAAAGGCAGCTTATCCTCGTTACAAGGTTAAGCTTTAAGCTCTTTGACAATAGAATCACTTCATCTAGTTTTAGCAAAGATGCAATAATGCATGAGTGAAATTTTAAGAGGTTAAACTAGGTATGAAGCAGGGATAAAATGCATGGACATGCTTTCTCTTCCTTTTATGCAAGATATGCAAAGAGTGTATATAAGAGGAAGATTTTAGGTACATATGTAAATGATAGGAATAAGTTTTACCCGTTTTGTACCTTTACTTGTAGACGCTCTCTTCATTGTGCTTTTGTCCTTAGTCTTGTTTGCTTAAGACCTATGCTCAATGACAATGTGTGGAAAATACTTTGCACAAGAGAGAGTTCTACAACTAGTGATCTTTTTCAAGTTATTGTTAGCATATATCAAATGGATCACAAGTTGCATAAATGAATCATGAATTCTCCTTTTTCCTTAGTGCATATCAAGATAGATGTCAATTAAAATTATCAATTGAGATCAAATTGAAATTACATGAGGCACTAAGAAACATAAGTGATACTCGAAGTTGTTTAATGATCAACCAATATGCGATCAAGAGAGCAACAAGGACATTAAACTTTCAATCAAGCTTAAAAGTAGGAGAATCCAATAAGCAAGCTACTTTAGAAATGAAAGCAACAATCTTTGACAAAAGCGACATTATTTTAACAAGTTGGATTGATGTGAAGAAGCATACTATATGAGAAACATTATTCTCATGCAAGAGACTATATGAAATTATTAAGATAAAGCAATAGTCTCAACATAATCAAAATATAAGAATGGACTCCCCCTAAAGATATGCATCAGGTAGTTGAAAGAATTGATTTCGATGCATTCACTTTTAAGGACATAAAGGGGGAAGCATTATACATTTTGATCAAGGCTCATAAATTTTGCAACAAATAACTTAAGCTTTGTATTCTCACAATGAAAAAGATTTAGAATGCTTACAACTACACCATTGATTGTTGTGAAGACCTTATTGTCCAAGTAGGTGTTGTTGTTCTTGATGTTCTTCCTTTTTTATTTGAGTGTCCTCCCTTTGTAGTTGTCTCTTTTTCCTTCCAAACTTATTGAAAATACTTGAGAGAGATGTCAATAGCGCAAGGGAGTGTATGATGAAAGAAGATTGCTTTAGATGATTGGCATACATAATTCATCATCCACAAGTCACACAGACATGAAGTAAAATCCTTAACATTAGTGCATTTCATTTGAGAAATATGAGAGAGCACCTTTTAAGTTTTTTAATAATCATTTGAGATTTTACTTTATCATATTGAATTTAGTTAATCATTACTTGGAAGTAAAACAATATGATAACATATATATAGATATCGCAAAGGCATTAAATAGATTCTAATGGACATGAGCATTAAGAAAATGATATTTGAAAGCACACTTAGTTAATTTCGGTCCAATAGCGAATCTATTCCTCACAAGGGTAGAATATGATAATTTAGATTAAATACCCATTGAGATGGGAACCAAACTTAAGAGAATGAGTTCCCATACCTTTGCTTTTACCTTTCTTCCTTTGGGTGAAGATCAACCCATGAGGCTTGTGCACTTTCTTTCTTGTAGATTTTCATAATTTGAACTTAAGAGAAATGTTAGTAGCAACACAAGCACTAGTTTCCTTTTAGTAATCATTTTGATAGGGAATGAAAAGGTGAATTACTAAAGCATGGAAACTTTATAATATGAACTAGATTATTCCATGAAGTATGCCTAGTTTTAACTCATAAAACAAGCATGGTTAAATTCTTGAGACTTAAGGGAATAAATCTAATTCATGACATGGATAGCGATAAATGTAGAAGAATCATATCCAATTAAGCAATAAGAGATACAACATGAATTATTGGATAGAATTTCCTAGACATGATGAGATACGCATTTCCATAGAGAAACTTATTCTCTACAAGTGAGACTACTTAAATTACTTTAGATAAAAACATCAGTCTCACTTTTCTAGTTATAGAGAGAACTTTCCTTTTATAAGTGTCCTAAGTATTTGAATTCCTTACATGACACCTTATTCTTTTAAGAACATGAAATATCTCTCTATATCTAGAACATGGCAATAATAATTAATGTAAAAACATGCCATGAAAAATTGCAACAATTTAAAACATGTAGATTGTCATAATATAGAATTGATAAATACACAATCTACCATATGAAAGGAATTTCTTCAAAGAATGATGACATAATTTTAAAACATCCTTAAGTGCTTTCTATTTCTATGTGACTACACAAGACACATGACAAATTAAGATAATTGCACTTAAGAATATAAATGTTACCATCCTTTGACTTTCCTCCATGTTGTAGGCTTTGAAATTCCGCACATGATAATTCTTTAATTCCTACAACATCAATATCTTCCCCGAGATGATATGGGTTTTGAATAACATATTGAAACAACCTTGGGTCAATCTTGAATATGTAGATCATTTGAAGATTGATAGCTTGAGTTGATAAGAATTGAATTAACTTCCTCAAACACCCCAAAGGTTCATATCATCTCCTTCTCCTACAAATCTTGTCAAGCACATTTTGGTACCCATCGCAATGGGACAATCCTTGCATTGATGTCCCTTTCTTCGGCATGTGTAGCATAGGCGTTTTTCAAGTTTTGAAGTTTTCTTCTTTCCTTGCTTGTTGCCTGCTACATGGTTAGTAAAAACTTTCTTTTCTAACCCTATGCCTTTTTGTTTTAAATGGGGACAAGATCTAAGCAAGTGTCCTTTCTTAGAGCATTTAAAACAAAGTCTATCATCCTTGTTAATAATCAAGCCATTAATATAGGGACATGACCTAATCAAGTGCCCCATTTCAAAGCATTCACTACACCTCTTAATGTGAAGTGTGGCTTGATCATTACCTTGGATGTTACCTTTTGTGGAGGCGTGGTTGAGGCTTTTGGAGGAGGTGTTGAATTTCATTTTTTGTTTCCTCCTCATGGCAATCCTCAAATCCTTGACATTTTCTTCAAGGGATGTAGTGCATGCCACGATTGTTCCCGTCTCAAGCTTCTTCACCATGTGATCACGGTTATCTTGAGAAGGTTGGGCAATGCATTTCCCTTTTAGTTGTGTCAAGCTCTTCTTTAGCCTCTCATTTTCTTCTTTGAGCTTTTGATATGAATCATCATTTGTTCCTGCGAATTCTAGCTCAAAGGAAGATTTGCTTGTTGACAAACAACAAGCATTAGCACATGGTAATATAGTATTAATTTGAATACATGTGCACGAGTGAGGTTGTTGGGATTTTAAGTTCTCTATCACAACCTCATGAGCAATGTTTAATATGACATGATTATCCATAAGATTTTCATGAGAATATAAAAGCATATCATATTTATCTTGAAAAGCTAGATTTTCAACTTTTAGCTTTTCTACTTGGTCCTTGAGCAAGGTATTCCTATTTACTAATTGAGAGATACAATGTGAAGCGTTGTCTTGCTCAATTGAAATAGTTTCATACCTGTGGACCAAATCAACATGAGAGCACTTTAGCTCCTCATGTTCTTTAGTCAACTCGTCAAAGTGTTGCATCTTTATGGAGAGAATATCTTCTAGCCTTTGACGAGCTTCGCTTTGTTCTCTCGCTCTTTCTAGAAGTTTGAGCATGACCGCCTTATCTTCTTGGCTTAGGCGAGCGTAGAGATGCACAAAGCTTCTTTCTTCCTCCTCATCCTCATTTGTGCTCCCGCTATCATTTTCATTAGCCACACAACACATGTGGGAATCGAAATGGGAAGACAAACCTTTTGGAGAGGTGGATTCATCGTTTGGTCTCCATTGTTCATTTTCTTCTTCTTCCTTGCAAGGGTTAGTATCACAAATACCAAAGGAAGTAGAAGCACAAAATGAACTATCATTTTTGGACTCATCAAATTTGCTTCTAATTCTAGTCCAAATATCATGCGCATCATGGACGTATTCATCATAGTTTGATATGAAGGCACGATAATCTTCTTTGCTAAGAGAATTGTTTAAGATGTCAAAAGCTAGGTAGTTTAAGCGATAACATCTTTGATCCTCCTCGGAATTAATTTTTCCATTAAAACTAGAGGGAAAAATACTCTTGTCAATAATTTGTTCTAATTGAGGATGTATGGTTCTAAAGGCATTTATCACACTAGTAGACCATGAATCATAATTAGAACAATCATCAAGTAATATCTCAAGAGTTACCTCCTTTTGAGTTGCGTTCGTTGGAGGAGTCTTCTTGTTCTTTTGGGATCTTCTACGAGCCATCACTTCGAGTTGTTAGACTCAAGATGAAGTGCCTAGCTCTGATACCAATTGAAAGTCGCCTAGAGGGGGGGTGGATAGGCGAAACCTGAAAATTAAAACTTTATCCCCCAACTAGATCCTTTGATTAGTGGTTAGAACAAGATGAACAATTATCGGAGTATAAAAACTAAGTTCTTGCTGGTAAAGAGTATAGCTTTCAAATAAAGCGGAAGTGACAAATCAATACAACTAATAATTCTATGATAACAAAGCAAGAAAGCTTAGATGAAAAAGAGCACTAACTCAAGTTCTTTTCTTGCGGAGTGTTGCTTCACTTAAATGAGATTTTAACTTGAAGCAACACCAAATGATATGAGCAAAGAATAGTGCAAGAGAACTTAGAGTAAGGGAAAGCAAACAAATCACAAGCAAAAGCACAATGAACACGGGTGATTTGTTTTACCGAGGTTCGGCCCTCGAAGGCCTAGTCCCCGTTGAGGAGTCCACTTAAGGACGGGTCTTTTTCAACCCTTTCCCTCTCTCCCGATCACACAAGGATCGGCGAGCTCTTCTTCTTCTCAAGGATCACTCTCGATCCCACAAGGACCACCACAATCTTTGGTGTCTCTTGCTAGCTTTTACAAGCCTCCAACACTTTGGAGGAAGTTTGAATGGAAGTCAAAACTCCACGCGCAAATGAACACAAAGATGAAGCACACACTATCTCTCAATGAATCTCACAAGGCACTAGGGCTAAACTCAATTGAGTAGCTCTCAATTGCTCGCTCTCTCTTTTGTGGCACTTGTGTTGGTTGTAGTGGGCTAGATCTTGTGTATAGGATGTATCAATGAATATATGTGGTTGGGAGGGCTTGAGTATGTCAACTAGATGACTTGGAATGTTGCTTGGACTCCCACACCTTGAAGTGGCCGGTTGGGGTGGTATTTATAGCCACCATCCAAAAACTAGCCGTTGATGAAGTCTGCTGGCGATGGGCGCACCGGACAGTCCGGTGCACACCGGACATGTCCGGTGCCCCAGCCACGTCATCCTATCCGTTGGGGTTGGAGCTGGTCGACCGTTGGAGGCTTTGTCCTCATGTGGCACCGGACAGTCCGGTGCACACCGGACAGTCCGGTGCCTCTCTGATCCTCTGCTCTGACTCCTGCCGCGTGTACTGTTCTGCACTGTTTACTGTCAGAGTCGACCGTTGGGCACAGATGACCGTTGCTCCGCTGACACACCGGACAGTCCGGTGCACACCGGACAGTCCGGTGAATTTTAGCGGAGCAGTCTTCGTGAAATCCCGAGGCTGCCGAGTTCCTGAGGCCGCGTTCCGTTGGAGCACCGGACACTGTCCGGTGTACACCGGACAGTCCGGTGAATTATAGCGCGCCGGCCCCAGACTTTCCCGAAGGTGGCGAGTTTGAGTCTGAGTTCCCTGGTGCACCGGACAGGTACTGTTCACTGTCCGGTGGCACACCGGACAGTCCGGTGCGCCAGACCAGGGGTGCCTTCGGTTGCCCCTTTGCTCCTTTCTTTTGACTTTTGTCTTGTTCTTTTTATTGGTTTTATGTTGAGTCTTGGGCACCTGTAGAACATATAATCTAGAGCAAACTAATTAGTCCAATTGTTTGTGTTGGACATTCAATCACCAAAATCATTTAGGAAAAGGTTTAAAGCCTATTTCCCTTTCAGGTACCAACTCCCGCGGAGTTGCGTTCCCCGACGACAAGGCAGAAAGATGGCGGGTATCCCCCATCTGGGGGCTTGGAAGGTGGAAAGACACGATGCATAAGGGAGCACGAAGACATGGTCGCCTTCCAAGGGGGTCACCCTCCTTTTAAAGGCGACTCTCCCTACTTGCGTCCCCAGCCATAGCGGGCTGAGTCTTCTCCAACACGCTCCAAGGTCCTCCCCTGCGGCGCGGGGGCTGGGTCCCACACGTCATGCAAGCCGGCTCAGAGCAGAAGAAGCCAAACCGCCGTGCGCGGTGCGCACAACCGCCCAGCGGTTACAAGTGACCCTCCACTTTTGCCCAGACCAACGGGCGAAAGGGGCGGGCAGCCATGCAGGCGGCATGCAACCGCGCCAAGTGGGCGCGCTTCTCCGACTCCCAACACGCCCGGCATGGAGGCCCAGGCCCACGCGTCATGC